>NC_140238.1:19648312-20301045 GCF_949987555.1 Borostomias antarcticus | reverse complement strand
CATTCCTTCTTTTGTGAAGATCCATTTGCATATCGCAGCCTAATGGAAAGGAATATATGATGTAGGCTACATTTGACGTAGACCTAGGCCTATAGATTTATTTTATGTCGGCTATGAATACAGGCTTTTAAGAGTTTGCTACAAGTCAAGTGATATAGGGATAAAGTGATGTTCTCCTATTTTTGTCTTCGATTTTGTTTGAGGCAATTAAATCAGTGTGAGAAAAACAAATGTTTGAGTGCTGTAAAATAATCTGCAATAATTGACAGTGTAGGAAGACGGAACGTTATTTATATGCGGTTTCCTGCGGCATCTCTTTGGCACGTGCACTTCCTGCTTCGGCTATCGGGGCTGCGTTCCGAATCGCCTACTACCCTACTATATAGTATGCCAAAACAGAATGTAGTATGTCCCAATACATAGTATGCCACATGCAGTATGGCAAAAATACCAGGATGACCTATTTTTCAGTATGCAAGCCAGCCAAGCCCCCAGGATCAGCTTGGCGCATTGAAGCCACCATGGGCTTTCAGGCCAAGCCCGGTATTGCAAGTCACGTCACGGCATGCGGCCCAAGACCCTTATTTCCCATGGTTTGTGGATGATGATAGATAGGGCTAGAAAAGGAAAACAATTTTTTTCTCGGTATCATTCAGCATCAGAGACCAATCTAATCAATATAAACTTTTAATTAAATGGGGTTTTGTTTGTTTTTGAAGCCACCAATACCTGTAACGAGCCCATTTGAAACATGTGCTGTGCACGAGCCTCGGGGACGCTGGTCGCGCGTTCGTGAGTCCTGCGAGCTCGGGAAAGCACGTCACCATAGGAAGACCCGCCCTACTCTGCCTCTGATTGGATAGGAAGTCATGTAATGACGTCGGCTAACATGCTAGGCTTTTAGCAATGAAGCTGCTATGATGATGCTAATCATAGATATGAACGTATGTCTATGATGCAAATGATCATGACATGTGGTTACTTTAGGACATCGTTTGAAAAGATCTAGAGGGTAAGTGGGTCAATGTTGAATAACTTAGCTAACATTATCTAATGTTACATTTCTTTATATTAACATCAACTATATTGATAGGCTAGCTATGCTAACGGTAGCTAATGCTAACGGCTTAGGGTTAACGTTAGTTAATGCTAACGTTACGTTCGGAGGTCTCATGTATTTCAATTTTAACATAATGTTGAGCATGATCAATGTGACATTGTTCATACATTGATTACAGTCTGTAATCTTGTCTGGCATTATTTAATCTTGTCTGGCATTATTTAGCTATAATGGGCTGATGCTACTATATAGCATTTGCCACATTATACATCAAATTAATCAAGCATAGTTAGTGTTACTACCTGAAGGTATTATTACCATTGCAAGTAAGCATGCCATGTATATGCCATGCCTGGAAATCAAATTAATAGTGTAATTCTTCCCCATCATAGCTCATTGTACACTGATATAATCATTCTCCTTGCCTTTGCTAATACTCATCTCTTTGATCAAACTTTGTGCTAGGAAAGAAATCTGGCTGTGATTCGTCGCTAGTGCTCATCCAGGCTGTTGTCATCTCCCGCCTGGACTCCTGCAACTCCCTACTTGCTGCCATCCTGCAGCGTTGGCCATCAGACTCCTGGAGAAAGCTGCTGCTGACCTGGTGTTCAACGGCCCCATGCTCTTCCACAAAACTTCCCTACTCCGTTCTCAGCACTGGCTCCCTGCGCTGTCCCATCCAGTTTAGGACTATGGTGCAAGCCTACAGGGCAAATGAACAGCTCCCTCCGACCTCCAGGCTGTGGTCAAGCTCTGCTGCCTTGAGGTGATTGGTTCCCCAGTTGCTCCAAGCCCCCCTACGGCAGATTGTAACGGCCATTGCTCTTTTCTGTCCTGGCCTCACAGTGGTGGAATGAACTGTGCACTGATGTCAGAACAGAGCCAATAATACACACTGTTCATAGTGAGCCTAGTTAATATTGATTAACTTGTACTGTTTCCTCTCTCCTTGTCAGTCATTAAAATATGTTCAGTGTTTCACAATACTGATGTATAACATTTCATTATTTTGTCTCAGGCCATTTCTGAAACAATCATCAGTGTCAGTATACATTTCCCTCCAATGTTATTGCTTGCCCATTTTTAACCATTTAACTACCAGACTGTACAAACGAATTGCACACCTATAGTATTTTCTAGGTATAGCCTACTTCTCCACTTTCTCTTAATGTTGGTATGAAATGGCAGTCAAACTATGCAATGATGTTCAACACTATTTCCACCCAAATTCCCAACAAATGTGGCCACCACACTGTTCAGGACATTCACAGGTCTTGCTCTCAGGGATCGGTAAAAGAAAGGGACATGGTTCCTCCATAATGTGCTAAGGCTCTGCTTAGATCAAAGGCTTGGTCATCAGAAAATATCACAAAGACAGTAATCACAAAACAATTAAAAACATGTCACCAGTGTATGCCTTAACCCTAGTCAAATTTCTAGTATGTGTGAACCATATACATGGCAGTAAACAGATCTTGAGTCATACAAACTGGAGGATGCTTGACCCATACAAACTACTTTAACTCAATTTCAATAAACAACTTAAAATATGGCAGACAGAAGAGCTGAGCAGACTTGGTAGATGACTGGATGATCTTACAGAGAACCAAGGGAAATTGACTGGTATTAATGCTAAGAGTAATGAGGGATGAGGTGCAGCTGGGCAGAGTGGAGACAGGTGGCAGGTGATGCAGGAGATGGGAAGGTGAGTAGGCAACAACCAAGCATGAACAGGAACTGGACCACTGGCTCCCCTTGACTGTCCAACCCATCCATCAGCGCCAGCAGAGTGGACACGATAGAGCCAGAGAGAGAAAGACAAATGCAACGCAAGGTTAGTTTAGTTCCAATCGCCCATGTGCAACATCAATCAAGTACGCAGCCAAGCTGAAGAACCGAGTTACACCAGAGGCGGAGCGAGGCGGTGGCTCTGTGACAGACAGGCCTCACCTGTGTATCTGGTCCTGTCTGCTGGAGCGTACTGGGGCCAGCCGGTCTATCTTGTGGAAGAAGATGAAGGAGGGTCTCATTAGGTTGACCTGGGGAGAGACCAACAAACAGCCATCACAAGCTCTCAGTCAACACTGAGGATGATGGTCAGGTGTCCTGTCCAATAATTATACCCCCCTCCCCCAACCGCCACAGTTGCCCCATTGGCTAACCTGGTCAAAGAGAAGGCAGAGCTGATTATGTGTTCTGATTCACCAACCCACTTTCTAAGGCAGTCAGCACCTTTCCTTATAGACACCTTTGTGTTTCCCTGCCTACACTCGTTAGTCTGCACCCGCGCCACTGGGGTCTTGCCTGTACTTGGGGGACTGTAGATCAGAGCACTACACATCTGTAGGTGGGGGGGGGGGGGGGGGGTGTTGGGGGGAGTATGTGAAAAACAGGGACTTCACAAGACAGCTCAAATTAGACAAGACAGCTTAAATACGGCTGGGTCTTCATATGTTTACTGGAGCAACGTACTGTAGTGTGGTCTCACCTAGGAGGTTCTTCTATCAGGTGATCGAACAGAGAGGGGTTGCTCTGCTTCCTGTTCACTGACTGAAAAAGCAATCACAGTGGGATTTAGTGACATCATCAGTATGATAAAAGAGATGAGTATTAGCAAAGGCAAGGAGAATGATTATATCAGTGTACAATGAGCTATGATGGGGAGGAATTACACTATTAATTTGATTTCCAGGCATGGCATATACATGGCATGCTTACTTGAATGGTAATAATGCCTTCAGGTAATAACACTAACTATGCTTGATTAATTTGATGTATAATGTGGCAAATGCTATAGTAGCAGCAGCAAGCATCAGCCCACTATAGCTAAATAACGCCAGACAAGATTACAGACTGTAATCAATGTATGAACAATGTCACATTGATCATGCTCAACATTATGTTAAAATTGAAATACATCTGAGACCTCCGAACGTAACGTTAGCATTAACTAACGTTAACCCTAAGCCGTTAGCATTAGCTACCGTTAGCATAGCTACCGTTAGCATAGCTCCCTAGCCTATCAATATAGTTGATGTTAATATAAAGAAATGTAACATTAGATAATGTTAGCTAAGTTATTCAACATTGACCCACTTACCCTCTAGATCTTTTCCAACGATGTCCTTAAGTAACCACATGTCATGATCATTTGCATCATAGACATACGTTCATATCTATGATTAGCATGATCATAGCAGCTTCATTGCTAAAAGCATAGCGAATGTTAGCCGACGTCATCACATATGACTTCCTATCCAATCAGAGGCAGAGTAGGGCGGGTCTTCCTATGGTGACGTGCTTTCCCGAGTTCGCAGGACTCACGAACGCGCGACCAGCGTCCCCGAGGCTCGTGCACAGCACATGTTTCAAATGGCTCGATACAGGTATTGGTGGCTTCAAAAACAAACAAAACCCAATTGAATTAAAAGTTTATATTGATTAGATTGGTCTCTGATGCTGAATGATACCGAGAAAAATTTTGTTTTCCTTTTCTAGCCCTATCTATCATAATCCACAAACCATGGGAAATAAGGGTCTTGGGCCGCATGCCGTCACGTGACTTGCAATACCGAGCTTGGCCTGAAAGCCCATGGTGGCTTCAATGCGCCAAGCTGATCCTGGGGGCTTGGTCTACAGCTGTCACGACTTGCACATGTGACGCACATTTCCGCTGCGCACAGGATTGTGGGTCAGAATAGCCAGAAAAGCCTGCTGGCTTCATGGAGGTATAATATAACTGGAGACGGCATTGAAAATGGCTGCCTATTCATTTCAATGAAAGTTGCTCACCGGCGCATGAAGCCATTTGACGTAGTGGCCAAAGCCCGGTATTGCAAGTCACGTCACGGCATGCGGCCCAAGACCCTTATTTCCCATGGTTTGTGGATGATGATAGATAGGGCTAGAAAAGGAAAACAAAATTTTTCTCGGTATCATTCAGCATCACAGACCAATCTAATCAATATAAACTTTTAATTCAATGGGGTTTTGTTTGTTTTTGAAGCCACCAATACCTGTAACGAGCCCATTTGAAACATGTGCTGTGCACGAGCCTCGGGGACGCTGGTCGCGCGTTCGTGAGTCCTGCGAGCTCGGGAAAGCACGTCACCATAGGAAGACCCGCCCTACTCTGCCTCTGATTGGATAGGAAGTCATGTAATGACGTCGGCTAACATGCTAGGCTTTTAGCAATGAAGCTGCTATGATGATGCTAATCATAGATATGAATGTATGTCTATGATGCAAATGATCATGACATGTGGTTACTTTAGGACTTCGTTGGAAAAGATCTAGAGGGTAAGTGGGTCAATGTTAAATAACTTAGCTAACATTATCTAATGTTACATTTCTTTATATTAACATCAACTATATTGATAGGCTAGCTATGCTAACGGTAGCTAATGCTAACGGCTTAGGGTTAACGTTAGTTAATGCTAACGTTACGTTCGGAGGTCTCATGTATTTCAATTTTAACATAATGTTGAGCATGATCAATGTGACATTGTTCATACATTGATTACAGTCTGTAATCTTGTCTGGCATTATTTAGCTATAATGGGCTGATGCTACTATATAGCATTTGCCACATTATACATCAAATTAATCAAGCATAGTTAGTGTTATTACCTGAAGGCATTATTACCATTGCAAGTAAGCATGCCATGTATATGCCATGCCTGGAAATCAAATTAATAGTGTAATTCTTCCCCATCATAGCTCATTATACACTGATATAATCATTCTCCTTGCCTTTGCTAATACTCATCTCTTTTATCAAACTTTGTGCTAGGAAAGAAATCTGGCTGTGATTCGTCGCTAGTGCTCATCCAGGCTGTTGTCATCTCCCGCCTGGACTCCTGCAACTCCCTACTTGCTGCCATCCTGCAGCGTTGGCCATCAGACTCCTGGAGAAAGCTGCTGCTGACCTGGTGTTCAACGGCCCCATGCTCTTCCACAAAACTTCCCTACTCCGTTCTCAGCACTGGCTCCCTGCGCTGTCCCATCCAGTTTAGGACTGTGGTGCAAGCCTACAGGGCAAATGAACAGCTCCCTCCGACCTCCAGGCTGTGGTCAAGCTCTGCTGCCTTGAGGTGATTGGTTCCCCAGTTGCTCCAAGCCCCCCTACGGCAGATTGTAACGGCCATGGCTCTTTTCTGTCCTGGCCTCACAGTGGTGGGAACTGTCCACTGATGTCAGTACAGCAGAGTCGCTGCCCATCTTTCGCCGCATGCTGAAAATTCACCTGTTCAAGATGTGCCCTGGACCCTTCCTTTTAACACCTATTTTATTTGTTCTTGTACTTTGTCTTTAGCAACAGGTTAAGCTCTTAGACGCTTGTTTAGAAAGGAGATGCACTTATGAGTTCTAGCGAGCAGTGGTACTGTAGTGAAGCTGCAGTGTCACTAATGAAAGACTAATGGGGTGCACCTGAACTGGGCCGCTGACAGAGGCTCTGATCACTGTGAATGAATTTCAAGTCTCAACAAAGTGTTCTGTTTTCCCCCTGGACTGTAATTCTAAACCTTGTAGTTCGTTCTCATAGATCAGTCTGTTAGAACTACAAATCCCTCCCTGTGTGACATCACTTCCCTGCATTCCCCCTGAAACTGTCACTTCCTCCTTCACTGTATAAACCCCCGAACCCTACTCCCATGCTTCACTCTTGCCTGGAATCACTTCCGGTGCGAGGGTCCGCTTCTGCAGAATCGTAACATAGAATAAACTATTGTACTTTGTTAAAACCAGCTTGATCGACCACTCAGCGTGTTCTTTGACAATCTGACTAAAAATAACTTTCACAATATGGCGACGAAAATGCTCTAATGGGAACGACTGCTGGACTTCGGTGTGTTTTGGGCTGAATTCACGGACGCGTGTCGTACTTTTCTCAAAGGACGGGGGGAATTCAATCTCGGGGACACATCTAGTTGGTGCGGTTTTCCCCCGAGGCCCGAGTCAGCCTGAACTTGCTGGAGTCTGGTACGTTGTTTTGAACCTAGTTAAGAGTGGTCTTTTGTTTGTTCAGCTGTGTGAAAACTTAGACAATAGTGTTTATTCGAGCCGGTGTCGCGCACACGTGTCCTGGTTGTTGTTCTTAAAGCCGGTTGTTGACCGCATGCCCGCTTAAAAAGCCTAATGTTCTCCCTGCCCTATATATCTTAACCAGGGTTAGGTTTTTGTTTGCGACGCATTTACAGCGTTTTCAGTACTGAATAGTGGAGTACTACACAGCGTTATTACTCTCGAAAAGCCTTCTCTTTTGAATTTTTGGTTTTGGGATCCGCGTTGCGGGAGGTTGCTGCGACTCGACGGGGCTTTTGTTGTTTTAAGGCTCGTTATTTTGTTTTTTGTACTCCGGTTGTGAAGGGCATAACACGGAGGTGGCTGTTACACTTCGAGAACTTTTAAACCCCGGGTGATTTGCTTTTGCTAAGTGAGTCGGGTAGGCCTTGTTTTGTTTCATTTTGTTTGTCTTGTCTTGGGATTTGAGGTCCTGTTTAACTGATTGAAACCCATAGTTATGTTGAGTGTTTTGGGGTTATGCTGGGTTTTGGTTTGTGTACATTTGTGATTGATTTTCGTGCTAGCTGCGTTCTAGCTGAGTACTGTTCTTGTTCTGCTCAAACTAGCTACAAACTAGCTTTCTCCTCTGTTCTATTGTTTCAATGCTAGCTGGTTCATCCACATGTTGTTTTACCCACGTGTTAGTTCTATCCTCTGTGCCCACGTGGTTAACTTCCTGGTTTGCTGCTTGTGTGAAAAAAAAAAAAAAAGAGAGACTTCCTGTTCCTCTTTTCCATTTGAGGGTCGACCATTTTGGCTTCTGATGACTGCCATCTTGGGAAAAAAAATATATATAACAGGATAAAAAAAAAAAAAAAAAGTATCTCTCAGCACAGCAGTAATTTGGTTGACTAAACGTGTTTAGTTTTTTTTCTGTAACTTTTTATTACATTGTTTGTTCTCATATTTTCTTTTAAAATGGGAGTTATTTTTAGTGCACTGAAGCATGTGTGTGAGAAGTGAAGGGACAGATAGGCCTCTTCCTGTTCTGACCTCTTATCCAAACAAGAGTTTTGTTGTTTCAGGCCATGTCCCTTGTTAAGCAGATGTAAACTATTTCAACCAACCCCCAATACTGGCCCCTCCTTGTTGTGACACCTATCCAAACAGTTTTGTTGGTTCAGGCCACGTCCGTTGTTCCTGTCCAAACGTCCCTTCCTGTTATTCGACCAACTGTCATCTCTACGGCTGCTACATACCCTTACCCCAAACAGGGATGTCTGAAATAACGCCCCCCCTAGGGTATTACTCTTCTGAGACACCTCCCTCTGGTTCCTCTCCCATTCTAGGGAGAGTGAGAGTGTACGTGACAAGGGGGGGGGGGGGGGGGGGAGGGTAGAGGTAAGAGAAAAAAGAAAAATCATTCATATTTGCCAATATCTTAGTCTGATACATTTGTCTGACAACCCAATTTTGAGAATTTTGTTTTGTTTAAGATTTCATGTTTTACTGATTTCAGATGCACATTCATTGGTTTTGAGTTTTACAGAGAATTGACGTTCCTGGACTACCGGATAAATGCCAAACCGGTTGGAACCGCAAGTATTTTAATAATTTGAAATGACTGCCACTGTATTGTCATGTTAACTTAATATGCTCAGATACATATTCTTGAAAAAGAAAAGACATCACTCCAATTTATCAAAACTGCGGTCTATGATTTATTTTGTTATGTTTATGTGCCTCTGGCGCATAATTTCTAAGAATTGGTGTTACCCACAAGAGTGGTGAGAAATTGAAATGTCTTTTATTTTGTCTGTCTTTTATTGTATGTAAACTGCCCATGCGGCTCTGTCTGTGCGTCTGAGGGCCCACAGAGACAGCTGCATGGTAAAATGGTAAAATGTTCATGATTTGAGAACCCCATATGAAGCTATTCATTTATTGTTTTGGTTTGAGTAATGCATTTTTTCCATTTGTTCACCCTGATTTAAGGGAATTTTTGTTTTCACCATTAGAGGGCGCTGTTTTACATAATGTGTTGGTGCTCCCCTTTTTAAATGATTATTTTGAATAACAATTTCTTGTTAGAAACAAGGACTCATGGTTTGATGATACGAATATGTTGTTTTATTTTAGGAAATGGCCATAGAATTTCTAAGACCTAAATCTAATTGGTGCGTGAGCAGGTTAATTACCTTGGTCACTTACTAATGATAAATAAACAAAGGCTGCTTGGTAATAGACTACTGCAGAGTCTATCCCTGATTTAGCAGACAACCCTCATTAGACAAAAGCTAGCTCCACTTGACAAGATTACATGGACTGACGAGCCCGACTGGTTTTGACGATGACTAATGCACTCTGTTTAAGTATTTCTGACTAAAAAGACTTGACTCTGTTAAAAGGACTTGGGTCCTACTTGAAACCAGTGGCAACTACCACTGATGCTGTTTTAGACCTAGTAGCATTGCGCAAGCGATTTTATCCATGTCCTGCATGTTGTGACTATTCATAATTTACATCGCACCTACACACAGCGTGGCTGCTGCTTTAATAAGAATGAACTGTTGACCGTGCATTTCAAAGATGCACTGTTCTTAACTCTGCTTCCTCCTCCAGAAGGCAGAGAGACATGACTCAACATATTGACCGAGATCAATTAAGCCACGCTCAAACCTCTCAGATATTCTCCTCTCACTCTGATTTTGAATGAATGCTCATTTCATAGTTAGCATAACCTATACTGCATATTCCATGCTTTCATTATGTTTTCAAATTAGCACACTGACCAGATCATGTTTCAAAAAAGAGGGGGAGTAAAGGATGTTATCAAGTTAACTGGTTGTTGGTAATGAAACAGACTAGTAGTAGTGAAGAAGGTAATGAAGAAGTTGAATTGAAGGTAGTGAGGAGGTTGTAGTTGAAGGAAATTAGAAAGTAGTTGAAAGAACAAGATGCAGAGCTGAAGAAGAAACTTAATGTGTAATATTTTAAGATGGTGGC
Source organism: Borostomias antarcticus (assembly GCF_949987555.1). Lineage (NCBI taxonomy): Eukaryota > Metazoa > Chordata > Actinopteri > Stomiiformes > Stomiidae > Borostomias > Borostomias antarcticus. Next base: position 20,290,973 of record NC_140238.1, on the reverse strand, counting down.
AAAGGCCAAGCTCCTATTGAAACCTCTGATCCTGTGTCCAGTATGGCTGCTAACTCCGCTGCTAAAAGCTGCGGTCCGGTCCTGTTTTGTCTATGCTGTCTCATCTGTGGATTCACAGGTCTGCCGACCTGAGAGAGCCGACCTGCATCATTTCCAACCAGGCCAATGGGTTGTGAGCAGAGACCTGAAACCAGAGTGCCCGTTGGCTGGGCCCGTACCAGTTCCTGCTGCTAACTCAGACGTAGCAGAGAGGACTTTGCGGGTACACGCCAGCCACTGCAGGCTGGTTCCAAACCAGGACGAGGCCACCCGGCCTGAGAATTCCAACAACCAAGATGCAATATCCTGTGTCACCACCAGGGCGAAAGCTCACTCTCTGGTCTCCTCAGATGAGAAATCAGACAAAGAATAACGCACTACTTTTCCTCATTGCTGTCAGGAGGACAACTCTGACCACCACTTCAGCAAAACACAATCATGGGTCACCACACTGTGGCTTCCTCTGAGGAGGAGCTATTGAAAGAAGTGACCTTGCCTGTCACCTCCTTCTCAGGATCGTTATGGCAATGTGGACAAGCGTTTGTCCTATTTGAATGTTGCACTCCACTTGACTGTTGAGACGAAGATGAATGGAAAATACTACATTCTGCATATATAAGATTTGAAAGCAACAGAGATTTCCAGGTTATACTGTTGAAACTGTGACTGGAGTTTAGTTTAGAGTGGGTATAGAAGTATTGAAAATTCATAATTATAAAGTTGATCTTTGTAGAAGCTGTTCCGGACTATTCTCAGGGGACTGTGTTTAACTGTGTTTAACTGCTATGCACCTAACTACATCAACCAAGTATCAAAATGAAGCCTAACAGAATTGCATCCACAGGGCTGAACTTGAAAAGCGAGTTAAACAATTTGAAGTGACCTCTTCAATACATCACAGCATGTATTAATATTTTCAGATACAACACATAGATTAGGACAAATTAGTGTTTAAGCAGATTTATGAGATGTGGAATTAAGGTTCAGAGAGCCATTCCAAATGGCATATTTTTGAGCTATAGGGAAATAGCGTATTCAACTTTAAATTGCAACAGTGTCATATGAATGTTATCTTGCTCATGTAATGTCCAGGATTAAGAAGATTGATCACACTCAAATGCAGGGAATTCATCAGCAATCAAACTAGACACCATAGAGCTGTCTCGAATTTTCAATTTAGTTTCAGTATATTATTTCTCTCATGAACGCATGACACATGATCGCACAATACCAAGTAATTTCAGCCTTAGCTACAGAAGTAAATTACATGGAAAAGATTGTGCTACAAAATAGACTTCCCTTAGAGAGAATACTGGCTATATCTGCTGTTCGGTTAGTTCAGATCCTGGATATTCTCAAATATGTGTGTTTTCAGTTGTATGTTCTTCATCGTTATTATTTTTTAAATATTCTTAAGTGTATGTTTAAATGCTGTTCCAGATATGCCTATGCTGCCTAAATAATGATAGAAAAAGTTAAATTAACTATTAATCATGGCAATTCAAGATCTTGATGTCTGTGCCATTGACATTGACTATTTGGAATATTTTGATACATAATCTGTTGGTTCTAATTTGAATTTAAGGGTTTTCTTCTAAAACAAATAGGGTTTTTCCCACTCAGTCATGAAGATATGATGTCTTAGATTAATAATCATGGTATCTTTTTACCTTGCTTATGCCAAATTAAGGTGAGGAGTTTTGGTAAGTGATTGCATATGAGAAGAAAATGATCTTGGTGTGTTAAATAACTTGAGTTTGTTAAATCTTTATTATGCTCCACCTAGTGGAGAAATAGATTACTTCCTTTCCATATGTGTAGAATAGGGTTTTTGCCAAAGATGTTGGATTATTTTTATGATAGGCCTATTTTATAATTTGATTTCACATTGTTGATTCTTTCATTTCTATTATAGTTGTGGATATTTAATCCACAAAGTGGGGAATTGTGAATGAATTTCAAGTCTCAACAAAGTGTTCTGTTTTCCCCCTGGACTGTAATTCTAAACCTTGTAGTTCGTTCTCATAGATCAGTCTGTCAGAACTACAAATCCCTCCCTGTGTGACATCACTTCCCTGCATTCCCCCTGAAACTGTCACTTCCTCCTTCACTGTATAAACCCCCGAACCCTACTCCCATGCTTCACTCTTGCCTGGAATCACTTCCGGTGCGAGGGTCCGCTTCTGCAGAATCGTAACATAGAATAAACTATTGTACTTTGTTAAAACCAGCTTGATCGACCACTCAGCGTGTTCTTTGACAATCTGACTAAAAATAACTTTCACATCACCCTCGGCTGGACTTGATTGCTGAGGGGTGGACTAAGAAAGCAGAGCCAGTCGGCAGTCTGGGGAGCGGAGCTTCATTTCCGTCAGGGCAACTAGTCTGACGAAGCAATTGTTAACTTGCACTCACGGTAGAGGATAACATGCCTGTCTAGCCCAGCTTAAACTATGCGCCCATGTACCAGTGTGCCGACTCAGGGTGATATCTAGTGTGTTTGCAATTGAGTGTGCCTGCCTATACAGGGTGATCCAGTGTGGACTTGATTGATGTTGCACATGGGCGATTGGAACTAAACTAACCTTGCGTTGCATTTGCCTTTCTCTCTCTGGCTCTATCGTGTCCACTCTGCTGGCGCTGATGGATGGGTTGGACAGTCAAGGGGAGCCAGTGGTCCAGTTCCTGTTCATGCTTGGTTGTTGCCTACTCACCTTCCCATCTCCTGCATCACCTGCCACCTGTCTCCACTCTGCCCAGCTGCACCTCATCCCTCATTACTCTTAGCATTAATACCAGTCAATTTCCCTTGGTTCTCTGTAAGATCATCCAGTCATCTACCAAGTCTGCTCAGCTCTTCTGTCTGCCATATTTTAAGTTGTTTATTGAAATTGAGTTAAAGTAGTTTGTATGGGTCAAGCATCCTCCAGTTTGTATGACTCAAGATCTGTTTACTGCCATGTATATGGTTCACACATACTAGAAATTTGACTAGGGTTAAGGCATACACTGGTGACATGTTTTTAATTGTTTTGTGATTACTGTCTTTGTGATATTTTCTGATGACCAAGCCTTTGATCTAAGCAGAGCCTTAGCACATTATGGAGGAACCATGTCCCTTTCTTTTAACGATCCCTGAGAGCAAGACCTGTGAATGTCCTGAACAGTGTGGTGGCCACATTTGTTGGGAATTTGGGTGGAAATAGTGTTGAACATCATTGCATAGTTTGACTGCCATTTCATACCAACATTAAGAGAAAGTGGAGAAGTAGGCTATACCTAGAAAATACTATAGGTGTGCAATTCGTTTGTACAGTCTGGTAGTTAAATGGTTAAAAATGGGCAAGCAATAACATTGGAGGGAAATGTATACTGACACTGATGATTGTTTCAGAAATGGTCTGAGACAAAATAATGAAATGTTATACATCAGTATTGTGAAACACTGAACATATTTTAATGACTGACAAGAAGAGAGGAAACAGTCCAAGTTAATCAATAATAACTAGGCTCACTATGAACAGTGTGTATTATTGGCTCTGTTCTGACATCAGTGCACAGTTCATTCCACCACTGTGAGGCCAGGACAGAAAAGAGCCATGGCCGTTACAATCTGCCATAGGGGGGCTTGGAGCAACTGGGGAACCAATCACCTCAAGGCAGCAGAGCTTGACCACAGCCTGGAGGTAGGAGGGAGCTGTTCATTTGCCCTGTAGGCTTGCACCACAGTCCAAAACGGGATGGGACAGCGCAGGGAGCCAGTGCAGAGAACGGAGTAGGGAAGTTTTGTGGAAGAGCATGGGGCCGTTGAACACCAGGTCAGCAGCAGCTTTCTCCAGGAGTCTGATGGCCAACGCTGCAGGAAGTAGGGAGTTGCAGGAGTCCAGGCGGGAGATGACAACAGCCTGGATGAGCACTAGCGACGAATCACAGCCAGATTTCTTTCCTAGCACAAAGTTTGATAAAAGAGATGAATATTAGCAAAGGCAAGGAGAATGATTATATCAGTGTACAATGAGCTATGATGGGGAGGAATTACACTATTAATTTGATTTCCAGGCATGGCATATACATGGCATGCTTACTTGAATGGTAATAATGCCTTCAGGTAATAACACTAACTATGCTTGATTAATTTGATGTATAATGTGGCAAATGCTATAGTAGCAGCAGCAAGCATCAGCCCACTATAGCTAAATAACGCCAGACAAGATTACAGACTGTAATCAATGTATGAACAATGTCACATTGATCATGCTCAACATTATGTTAAAATTGAAATACATCTGAGACCTCCGAACGTAACGTTAGCATTAACTAACGTTAACCCTAAGCCGTTAGCATTAGCTACCGTTAGCATAGCTACCGTTAGCATAGCTCCCTAGCCTATCAATATAGTTGATGTTAAAGGATTAACATGGTGGTTCAATATAACACTTTCCAGGTATCTTTAGGCAACAACAAAACACATGTGTTTAACTATTTCAGAATTCATCCATACAAATTCTTTTAAAACATGTTTTTAGAGGTCTGAATCTGCCACTCAAAAAGTTCACTCACTCAAAACTGGGCGTGATTCATAACAACTGATTGACAGTTCTCTGAGCAAATGACCAACTGGAATCATTATGATTGACAGGCGTGTGCCCCGTTACCATAGCTACCACCGCTCCGAGCTAAACAACACAAGAGCTAGATCGCGCAACAGCCAGATCAATAGCCATTTTTCTAGCTGCTAGGGGCATTTACAAAGTCCTTAATATTATATTAACCCCCAAACATTATAAAGATACACGCTACCTAACAGGCCGTATCCTCGAATTTGCATTAGGCCAATTTGGGAAAAGTACGATAAAAGTATAACGACGACACGTCTCCCCCGCGACAGAGGAAAAGCACCCTGCAGCCGGCCACGCAAGCTTGGAGGCTTGGGCTATTAGACTTATAGCTTTCAGCCAGCTACGAACAGTATAGACCTAGTTAGTCAAATAATTGCAACTGTGGGTCTTACCAGAAGACAGATCATTTGCGCTGTGAAACCGACATAACATCCGCATTGTTCACCAGTCTAACGTTATTTATCTTAGTAGGTGTCCAACAAAGCCAGTTGAACACTGAAACGTTACTGTTCTGGGAACATCTGTCAGTTGTGGTGATATAAAGGAATTGAGTGGAATACCACCGCAATAACTGATTATTAGTCAGATCAATTCAATCATTATAGCTTGTTTCATATACAAAGGCAACACAATGTGCGCTTTACAGAAAGGGGGAGAGGATGTAGCCTACATGTAGCCTACTTATCCTACCCCGAATTATGTGGGAGACTGCATGCGTTTGGAGAGATAGCGGGCCGTGCACCACGACTCCGTGAGCGCAGCGGTCAAGGGGTATAGCCTACTCCGGAGTCTGGAGACTAACAGGTCATGCAGTCAATAGATCTCGTTTTGAATGTTATTGTAATGCCCTCTGGTTATAATAGAATATATCTACTGGAGCTGTTTAATCCCAAAATGCGCAATGCTTCCTGAAGTTGGGTCGGATCGAGGTGCTGGGATGATCAACATTATGTGGAGCAGATGCCACAGTGATGATAAGGTTTACACAACTTTCAGAATGTTTTGCAGAATTACAATTATTTAGAGTTGTAAATTATGAAAGGAACATAATAACTTGACTTAATATCTTCACCTCCACCCACCCTGAAATGTAGTCATAATTTTAGCACAATAGCCTCTATATGCGCATCACAACGCTGCAACATACAAGACCTTAGGACAAACGATTCAGTACACAGCAGGTGTGTTTGATCAAGTTCAAATGTGAGAATAAATAAATGACAAAAACCCGCACGGGTACTGTAGGACTACGTCTTTATTTTCCGAGGTAATTGTTGCGCATACAACATGACATTAAATTAAGACATAGGCTACTTTCTCATAAAACAGGGCGGTGTTGTAACATTTATAATATCATTAGGTGACATTGGCTGCAACCTGTCCTCCAGGACCTGCACACCTCCAGAGCCCTGAAGGGACCTGGACCTCCCGAGTCCCAGTATTGGAAATGTAGTGATCTGGCTACAAGAAAAGGGGACAAATTATAAAAGCGATTAGTAATAGCATCGATATTTTGCATATGCAAAACAGCATAAATTACAACAATAGGCTATTTATCAGTAAGTCTAAATTATATCGAATTAAGTTTGAGCGAGAGATAATTGGGAGATTCTTGTGGAGACAAACTGACTTATATCCACCTTTGACTTCGTAACTTTGCCTATTGTATTGGCCTATACAACAAAGCACGCTCACAACAGTTATGGTAGGCTATCGCTTCGGAAACCTTACAGCACAGTTTGCACCTGGTGCAAGTAGATTTGATGCCAGGGAAGAGTACAGTATGGTGCGCTGTGTTTATACCAGGGAAGAGTACAGTATGGTGCGCTGTGTTTCTGCCAGGGAAGAGTACAGTATGGTGCGCTGTGTTTCTGCCAGGGAAGAGTACAGTATGGTGCGCTGTGTTTCTGCCAGGGAAGAGTACAGTATGGTGCGCTGTGTTTCTGCCAGGGAAGAGTACAGTATGGTGCGCTGTGTTTCTGCCAGGGAAGAGTACAGTATGGTGCGCTGTGTTTCTGCCAGGGAAGAGTACAGTATGGTGCGCTGTGTTTCTGCCAGGGAAGAGTACAGTATGGTGCGCTGTGTTTCTGCCAGGGAAGAGTACAGTATGGTGCGCTGTGTTTCTGCCATTGCACTGGAGGGCTAACGTTACCAAAAGCAAATGCATTGAGAGCTAACGTTAGCATGCTAGGATAATTAACACAGCTAGCTGACATTCCAAACATTAGGCTAGCTAACGTCAACATGCTGGATAAAGACAGATAGCTAGCTGGATCAGACAGCTTTTTAAAAACTGTTGCCAATTACAGCTAACGTTATGGTTCGTTTATCTAACATTAGCTAGGTTGGCTACTAATCAGACACGATCATGGTAAAAACTTCCCAATTTGTATGACAACCACAAATACAATTAGGCCTATAAAATGTACAAATTATATTAAAATAAGAGGTGGTCATCATTGAGACTGCAACTATTCAATTGTTCTCAAGATGAGAAAAGGTTCAGAACTACCTTACCGTGTTCGATAGATGGTGAAACGGCGCAGACAGGTTTCTGTTGGAGGCGGGTGCAGGGGAGTGGAGGAGGGTTTTTCAAACTTTAGGGTGACGCCAAGAATGGGAAAAACGTCACGAATTCGGAGTATTTTTACCCCGAGTCAAATTGCACTGAAAATGTTACGCTTCCAGTTTCTCAAAAACGACAAAACGGATATATTTAATGTTTTTATTGTGTTTCTTCAATGTCCTATTGTGCAAATAGCACGTTCAAACTCAAAAAAAGTGAAAATCACCATGTTAATCCTTTAATATAAAGAAATGTAACATTAGATAATGTTAGCTAAGTTATTCAACATTGACCCACTTACCCTCTAGATCTTTTCCAACGATGTCCTTAAGTAACCACATGTCATGATCATTTGCATCATAGACATATATCTATGATTAGCATGATCATAGCAGCTTCATTGCTAAAAGCATAGCGAATGTTAGCCGACGTCATCACATATGACTTCCTATCCAATCAGAGGCAGAGTAGGGCGGGTCTTCCTATGGTGATGTGCTTTCCCGAGTTCGCAGGACTCACGAACGCGCGACCAGCGTCCCCGAGGCTCGTGCACAGCACATGTTTCAAATGGCTCGATACAGGTATTGGTGGCTTCAAAAACAAACAAAACCCCATTGAATTAAAAGTTTATATTGATTAGATTGGTCTCTGATGCTGAATGATACCGAGAAAAAAATTGTTTTCCTTTTCTAGCCCTATCTATCATAATCCACAAACCATGGGAAATAAGGGTCTTGGGCCGCATGCCGTCACGTGACTTGCAATACCGGGCTTTGGCCACTACGTCAAATGGCTTCATGCGCCGGTGAGCAACTTTCATTGAAATGAATAGGCAGCCATTTTCAATGCCGTCTCCAGTTATATTATACCTCCATGCTGTAGACGAATGTCACGTTATGGACAGCGACGGATGTGGGCTATTTTCAAGGCGCAATGTTATGACAAGGTAGTATGTCCCAATTGGATGCCTACTGCTTGCAAAGTACGTACTTTCTAAGGGCAGCTGTAGTAGGTACTGGTAGTAAGAAGTAGAAGTATGCGATTCGGAACGCAGCCCGAGAGCAATGGCCGTGTCCGAAATGCATACTACCTGCTATATAGTAGGCGAGATGCAGCATGCTACATCAAAACTGTGCATACTGTATTTCGCCTACTATATAGTAGGTACTATATAGCAGGCGAAATCAGCGAAAAAATGGGCGAAAATGTAGCATAGTCCAGAGCATACTGTTCCGGAAGTCGAGACGTGATACGTCACTGGGCAGTGATAAAAAAAGAAAAGAAAAGATGGTGGATCTACAAGTCACCGGGACCGCAGCGGGAACTTTCAAATGTAAGTATTGACTTAATTTGTCGATGAAAAAAATATTTTTTCTGACAGATATCTTAGTTATAATGACACAGAGCTACAAATGCAGTTTTGTGTATATAGGTGGGGTAGAAATGACATTTCGAAAAATAACGTCATGATAGCTAGCTGCTTGCATTGATCTCTGGGGTGGACGTTACGTTAGCTAGCTAGCCCAGCTAACGTTAATAGGCTACTAACGTTACAGGTGTTCAGACGGCTCTTGCTCAAAACGTATTAATGTCATAGCTTAAATGTTATTATAGCTAGAATCAAGACAAACAGAGTAACATTTCCATGTAATATGACCATGATTGCTTAAGAAATGTATAAGAAATGTCGAAATTGTGATGAGTTGTTAAATGGCTAACCTAAGCCACCGAGCCTAACGTTACTTGAAGTTGTTTAAACAATTGTCTGTTCATTCCATGATTTAAACGAGTTCAACTGTTCATATATCATATATTAATATATTAGTATTCATTGTCCCATAATACTTCTGGATGTATTACAGGGACCAACGACGACACCAGGGACGATGATTCTCTGGAGGACGGCCAACTCCTCCCTGTTTACGGTGTAACTGCATGGGTGGCCCCCATCGCCTCTTCCAAGACCCCGTACCACTTCCACGAAGCGGCTGTGGCCTCCCCTCCCTCTGTGCTGACCCCAGTTCTGGGGCTCTTTAGGTCCTATGAGGTTAGATAACAGTTTTCTCGTGTCATTCAAACTGAGTCCCTAACAATATATTTGGTATCATGTAGCCTGTAGATCAAAATCACCTTGTACATGGCTACAAGGTTCTCTGTGTGCTTTATCCAGGCTGCCTCCGTCTTCCCCTGCAGCCCAGCTTCTAAGGTCCTACATAAATCAATATCCAAAGTAAACAGACCGCTGGATTGCTTCTGAACAACAATGCATACATTAGTTAACTTACTCCAAGCCTTCCAGCGTGGTGTTTCCGTCCTCCAGAGGGAGGACCGGCTGATGTTGAATGGGGAAGAGAGAAGGCAGAGATGAAGGCTGAGTGGAGGGAGGAAAGGGGGTTGTTTAAGGAGAGGGAGGACCGGCTGATGTTGCTTCTAGAAGCCTCAGTCAAAAAAAACTGTTTTATCTTGTTCCATTATTGTTTTTATTTTTTATTAAATGTATTTTCTTGAATTAAATTGGTGTTTGTGTGTCATTCCTTGTAATGTATTCCCAGTCAAAGAACAAATGTCACTATACCTTAAACCAGTCATTAGAGTAAAATAACATTTCTAATGGACATTGTAGTTTGCAATTAGGCATAAAAGACAGAACACATGTTGGTTCACAATGCTTCATTGGAATTATTCAGAGACGGTTATGAAAGCATCACTGTTTAATGTGTCTGACTAACGACTACTTGATAAGGGAGTTACATGTCCAAAGTGCTCTGCGTGTTGTGTCAAGACCTTCCAAGTTACTGTACATGACATGTAGACATATCAAGACAATGTGTCTGATGTGTAGATATTACACTTTGTTGAAATGTTAATACATCAAGAAGTAACCTTTACATGTATAATGGAAGAAACACAACCATAAACATTTCTTGGATATTTTTATTACACAATGGTCTTCAAATATACTTTTGACTTGTTTATATTTGGTCAGATCATTAGCTTTCCTTGCAAAAGGTACTGACAGGAGATGCGATGAGAACGCTGATCAGTTGTCTCCCCCCAAAAAACTTCAAGAACTGATTACTATGTACAGTGTTACACATACATTTAAATACATTTAAACAAATGCCTCAAGGCTGCCTATGACCAACTGATTGGTGTTTAAAGCCTCAAGGCTGTCTATAAAGAACAAGGCAAAGCACACTCATGAACTGATAGACTGACTACTTATGGCAGGATGGGGGTAGTCGTGCTCACCAAGAGCTGGGATCCAGGCAGCTTGTGCTGGTGCTGCCGCTGTGAGACACTTTCTGAGGCCATCTCCAGGGTTGGGATGATCTGCAGCAGCAGGACCATGGCCACCATCAAGGTCTTCAACCTTTAAATTGTTAAATGCAATTAGGCCTACTGTAAGTCGCTTAGCAGACACACAAAAGTGTCTGCTAAATAAATGACTAAGGTAATGTTGGACAAAAGTGTCTGCTAAATGACTGATGTAATGTTACCTCCAAAGACTATAGCACCTGTGTGTGAATGACAAGACCAATGTAAAGGGTGAGTACTGAGAAAAGCTCTAAATGCAATGAATTATTATTATTATTGTTATTGCTATTATTAGCACCTCCATGGTCTTGCCCCATCCTCCTTGACCATCACCAAGGTTCCTCTGTGTCGACTTTGACAATCTGAAGTCCCTCCTTGTGTCCGCGCCGTCAAAATAGGTCCTCAGCAGGGACGTGGAGGTTGACTTGGTGAGGACCTCTGTCTTCCATGTGAGCCTACAGGGGGAATATTATTAGGGCAAACTTTAACTCATTTGTGCGTATGGCATATACTTGTCTTTACAATATGATAATAGATAGATGTCATTATCTGTAGAGCTAAAATGTAACATTACAAAGCAGGCGTGTAGTGATGAGTAAACCCAGGTAAACTCAGTTTACCCACCTCTTTAAAATGAGTTGAGTTTTATTGTTTTGCTTACTTGCCTCTCAGAATCAATTTAATATAACATCCCTGGTACAAATGTAACAGTATAGCTAGCCCCAAGCGAGCACATGCGGGGCTATCAACTAACCTAGCTAACTAGCGTAGCTAGCAAGCTAACGTTCAATATTTACCTCAACTACAAGCATGTCGAGAAGATCTCATGACGGCTCTTCTCCTTGCAGTGTTAACACGACTTCTCCTGGCGGCAGCAGCAGCCGCACATCCCATGCCAGGAAAAGGCAACATTTTTGTGGATAATACACAAAATGATCACAGAAAACACCGGATAATTGTACCACAGTTTCGCGGGAGTAAACAGTATCGTACCCTGTCACTTCTGCTGGATGACTCGAGTAGCATTCTGTATTTTCTCGCATACTACACTCGTTTTGTGGAACAGTAGGTACTATATAGTATGTAGTATGCCTACTATATAGCAAGTAGCAGGTAGTATGCATTTCGGACACGGCCCCTGTAATTGTGCATTAGTGGCATTTCCTATCACTGGGATTAGCTGGAATGCTTGTATATTTATATTGTGACAAAAAATGTTTTTTATTGTGACTTGCCAAGAGATTATAGATGCAGCCCCCCCCCCCAGTATACTGTTAAGGTCTACTCTGTATCTGGTGTATTCTCCAGGGTTCCCACTCATTTTTACCAATAAATATTACAACTTTTCCATGATTTTTCTATAACGTCTTGATGACCATGGGAACCCTGATTCTCACTAGCATCAGTATCAACTAGAAAAACCACGTAGCGGCTAAATGCCTCCGCCCAACAATGCAAGTTGCAGTTAACATTCATTTGGTCTTGAGAGAGGGCCCCTGTGTTGATGTGGATGGTGCTTGTGTACGCTAGCTTGCTGGTATTCTAGCAGTAACGCTAGCTAACACTAATGCTAGCTAGCATTACAGCTAGAATAGCTAACGCTAATGCTAATGCTTGCTAACGCTAGCGAATGCTAACACCAATGCTAATGCTAACGCTAATGCTAAGACTAATGTGTTAGAATTAGCATTAGCTAGCTAGTGTTAGCATTCAAAAGTGCCTTTTGTTTGACCTTTGACATTTGAATACCAAAATCTAATCCAAATAATCTAATTAAATCCAACTGGACATTTTGGCCAAATATGTACAAATTCTGTAAAGCCGTTCTTGAGATATCATGTTCAGTAGGCCAAAAACACCTTTTGTGATGTCAGTGACCTTTGACCCCCACAATGTAATCAGTTAATCCTTGAGTCCAACTGGACATTTTACCTAAATATGAACAAATTCTGTTAAGCCGCAAAATACAAGTTTGACAATTAGCTATATGAGGGACTATCTCTATATACCCGCATAAAACAAGACACTACATTATATAAAACTGTGTTAATAGTCGATGTGAGTGGAATAAATTACGTTATCCGTGTAATGTTACCTTAGGGCAGCTAGACTACTCTGTTATCCTAACCAGTTAGCTATGCAATTTAATTGTGAGATAAGTAAATAATTACAATTACAATACCCATATTAGGCTACCATTCTCTTCCCGCAAATGCCTGAGTATTCATAAAACCTTAAAAGGCTAGTCTAGGAGTCGCGTGGAGGCGGGCAACAGGCATGGCGGCTTAAAAGAGTGCTCCGGCTGTCGACGCAGTATATTTTATAATATTATGAGATAATACTCGAAATTAACCTCTCCTGTGTTGAACTATACGTGCGAACCGACAAAGATGCCTAATCAAGCGAAAACACCCGGTATTTCCACTAGGTAAGGCTCAAACACGACAAAATCTGAGCTAGCTCAGGGTGCCACTGCTAGCCAAGCAACGCCTCATGCTAACCTCGAGCCTAACATCAAAAAGCCCGACGTGGATAATGCCTCACTGGCTGCAGACATTGCTAAAATGTACGCGCTACTTAAAGAAACGTCTGAGAAACAAGAGGAAAAACTCAGCATCATTCAGCGAGCAACCGTAGCCGTCGAGAGCAAAATAGTAGAAATGACGGCTCGCATCGGTAATGCTGAGTCTCGGCTGGACTTTCTTGAGGATGCCAATAAAGCCATGGAAACGGATCCGCCTGCCACCAAGAGTGAAGTTGAACAACTCCGCCGGAAAGTCGATGATCTGCAGAATAGGAGCAGGCGCAACAACTTACGGTTCGCCGGCTTCCCCGAGGGATGTGAGGCCCGGGACGCACTTCCATTCCTAAGTGAAACCATCCCCAAGCTCCTGCATCTGGACTACCCCAACGGGATTGAGATCGATCGAGCGCACAGGACCATTGCCAGGCCCCGACCAGATGGTGTTCATCCACCGCGAGCTATCCTTGCTCGGTTCCTGAAGTTCAAGGATAGGGAGCGGATTGCAGAGGCAGCACGGAAGATGGGGAAAGTGACATGGAATGGACACCACATCATGGTCTTTCCGGACTACTCAAGGCCAGTCGCTGAGATGCGCTCCAAGTTCAACCAGTGCAAGCAGTTGCTGCATGAACGACGCGTCAAATTCTCACTGATGTACCCTGCCTTCCTTGTGATCAAGTCGGCTGGAGGCCGACGCGAGTTTGATGACCCGAAGAAAGCGATCGGTTTTATCCGCTCTCTTCCTGCTACCGACAGCCCGCCGTAGACTAGTCATCCAGCCCGGTGAGATCGTATTTTTCACTTTCGGACTCTGCTGACCTGTTGAAGCGGACGTTTGTTACTCTTCATGGAAATGGCAGATGCATAGTAAAACGTTTTCCGTGGCGTTATTGTAGAATGTAGATCAATACAGGTTAAACTGCCCAGTGCGCCTTAAGGCTATTGACCTATAGCCTACTAGATCGGTCAGCATATTGGTGTAGGTTTTTTTTTTGTGATATTGCTTGAATCTGGGTCAAAGTAGAGGCTACTACAAGCCCTATAAATCGTGTTTTCAAAATGTAAATGTTTCAGTTTAGGGACTTTGATCCCTCTGTGATCCATTAAGGAGAAGTTTTAATTTACTCCAATCTCATTCAGTTTACCACATGGTGATTACTGCTACGCAGCCGCCTTGAAGGCTGTCACTGTTGAGAACCACGAACCCAAGTGTTTTTTTCTTTTTGGGTGCAGTGCTGTTCAAGCGCCCATGGGTGATGTTCTGTTATAATCACCCAGTCATAGTTTTGGCTCTTCTTATGTACACTTATCTTAATGTCTTTTATGTTTTTTCTTTGTACACCTACTATTTTAGATTGGTACCAATATTACTAGGTTTACTCGAAATTATAATGGTACAGTTATTGCCAGGTCAACTCAAACTTAATTTATTTGAATATTCAGGGACATTCTACAATGATTCTTGGAATGCAAGCGGGCTATAAAACAGGGCTAAGCTTCATGACCTGGAACATAAGGGGTATGCATCATCCAATCAAAAAAAGGAAAGTTATGACATTTGTTAAATCCCAGAAATGTGATGTTGTGTTTATGCAGGAGACACACCTGATGCCAGAGGAAACCCGTAAATTACGCTGGGGTTGGGTGGGCCAGGTCTTTGCCTCGTGTGGGAGTAATAGAAGCAGGCATAGGCGATTTTACCCTCTGAGAGTAGGGGGGGCAACATTTTGACGTGAGAAAAAAAACAAAACAGTTCTGCCGTCTCGTCCCATCTATTTACAAAGAATACCAGTTGTGAACAATATGCTAATAAGAAATCCGTATGACAATTCAATATGTACAACGCATCAAACTTCATCTAGACACCACGAGCATGTCAATATGACTTTATGACCAAGCACTAGGCCATACCCAACATCAAACTGCAACTGCCTGCTGGTGCTAGCTTCCTCGCCGATGGTGATGTTGCTAGTGCTAGTGCTAGCTCCGATAGCCTCTGGAGCACTTTTGCATTCATTTGCACCTGCTACGCTGTCATTTCGAGTGGTAGCTTCTTCATTAGCATTGCCAGATTTTATTTTATTTTATGAAGAAGTGGTAAATTGTTTTTATAGCTCTTTTTGCCATGAGCAGGTTGGCTAGTTGTAGCTTGTTGAGCACTGAGCAGTACAGTCAGATCTCATTTTTTTCGACGGACGAGTTGTGCCATTAGTGGATTATGAATATATATATTTTTAAAGGTAGCCTAGTTTAAGTAATAAATACACTTTTAAAATTAATGATGATCTAACACAAACTGGTACAAACCACAATTATGTATTTAATAATTGTGTTAATTAGTAAAAAGTTTTTTTTTTTTTTAAGAATCTGAGCAGAGTTGGGCTGTCCAATCAGGGGGGGCACTTGCCCCCCCTGCCCCCCCTATAAAATCGCCAATGGAAGCAGGGGTGTTGTAACTTTGATTAATAGACAATTGCAATTTAAACTCCTTGAAGAAGTCAGCGATGGAACTGGGCGTTTTCTACTTTTATTATCTGAAATTCAAGGACAAACTGTAATACTAGCCAATGTTTATGCCCCAAAAGCTGACGACCCCGCCTTCTTTGGGAATCTTGAATCTAAACTAATCAGATTAGGGGACTATCCTGTCATAATGGGGGGGGGGGCTTAGATTTAGTTTTAGATCACATCTTAGACCGGAATCCACCTGCCCCTCATCCTAATAGATCAGCTAGGGCCGTACAGGACATTTGTAAGGACTTTGGGCTAGTAGGTGTCTGGCGATTGTTTAATCCTTCAACTAGAGATTATACTTTTTACTCCTCTCCCCATGGCACACTGTCCAGATTAGATTTCTTTCTCATCTCAAACTCTATCACTTCATCTGCAGCATCTTCCACTATTGGTAACATATTAATCTCTGACCACGCCCCTGTATTTCTCAGCATGCTTCCCTTAAACCCTCCTGTCATATTCGTTTTTCTGTAACAGCCAAAATATTCCCGGGTCAATGTGACCCAGTGCATATTTAATTATCCAAAAATTGTCAGAAATCTCAAAATTCAGATAAACATTGTTGTACCTCTTATTACTATCAATTCAATCAATATTTAGTGAAAAAAAAAAAAAGAGAAAATATTGTGTTATTCACCTCTCACAGATCATGGCTCAAATTAGGATAATTCACTCGTTTTTCACAAAAACATAGATATTACGTTTGTTTTGCATAACATACATTTTCTTATATTATTTTTTATAAAATTTTCATATTGTTCATTTAAAATCATGCCAAATGAGTCATAAGGATTTTTATTCAAAGTTATTTTTTATTCATGCCATTTAGAAACAGAAATTAACAAAAATGAATGTGTCTGTGTCTACACAGCACAGGAGGGACATGTTGTCACTGTGTGCTTTGTGCAAATGTATTTTGCACATGACACACATGTCGTGCTCGTCTTGGTGTCATCAGACGGCTTGCACACCTGGCACCTCTTCCTTTTCCCCCCAGCAGCAACCTAGAAAGATGAGGATAATGATTACTTTACTGTCTTTCTAGTGCATAGTAATAACCACTAACATGGAAATGTAGGAACAATCTTTATCCATTGCTACAAAGAGAGGGACTGCTCTCAAACATTATTTACACAGGATTTATACATTTATTGTGCTTTGATCTATGATGTCATGTTCCTTTGTAGATCAAATTAGCCAATCCTGACACAAGGACACACACGCACACACTCTTACTCACCTCACGCACAGGAGTACTTGGTGTTGCCCTCTCCTGGATCTCCCTCACTGAGGCTGCAGTGGCTGGGGTCCTCGGCATGTGCTTCCTCCTTTCAATATGAGGGACGACGAGTGCCTTCCCCAGCTCCTCAAGGAACAAGCACCTTTTGTAGAGCTTAGAGCTGTTCCACCCAGGGAAGATCTCCGTGAAGATGACGAAGGCGTTGTAGGCCGATATATCAATCATATTATAAAAGATGACTAAAGGCCAGCGTGCAGTCATTCTTTTGGTGCTGTAGGTCCCTGTCACTTTGTCCAGGTTGTCCACCCCCCCTTTGGTGGCATTGTAGTCCAGGATCATGCTTGGTTTATGATCCTCTCTGGTGCCGATTTCAGCATTCTTATGGAGAGTGCTCATGAGCAACACATTTTTTCCCTTTTTGGGGCAGTAAGACACTAGGGCTGTGGTGTCTGTGAAGACAAACTTGCAGGATTGAGGGGCCCTGTTCTTGATCGCCAGCAATTCAGCAGGGAGCTCAGTTCTGTTCTTTCGGACAGTTCCAACCATTGAGAGCTTTTTCTTCAGAAGCTCCTGACCCAGGTTGTAGGATGTGAAGAAATTGTCACAGGTTATGTTGTGACCCCTGAGACCCTGTGCCATGTCGAGCACGACCCTCATGCCCTGGTTCCTCTCTGGGGCTCCTCCAACCGGCTTTCCAGTGTAAACCTGCAGGTTCAGTGCATAGCTGGAGTTTGCATCACATGCTGCCCATATTTTTATGCCATATTTTGCCAGTTTGGAAGGCATGTATTGCTTGAACGGGCAGCGACCTCTGAATGCCACCAGCCTTTCATCCACTGTGACATTAGGTCCTGGGTTATAGAGTAGTGGAAGCCTCTCTACCCACTTGTCCCACACTGTCCTAATAGCTGCCAGCTTGTCTCTCTCACGTCTGCCAGCTCTTGTCTCACGATTATCAAATCGGATTACTCTGGAGAAAATGTTAAAGGTCCCCAGAGACATTGTGGCTCGAAATATGTTCCTGCCTGTGTCTGCATCCCACAGGCTGGCTGTTGATTCATCCTTGGACTTGTAGACCCCACCCAGGATGAGGAGGCCCAAATACGCATGTAAATGCGTTTCATCAAGCTCCTTCCACTCCTGCCCAAACACACGGCTCCCTTCCAGATTAGTCATCTCTAGGATGATTTTCTGTACCGAACTGGGAATTACCAGCTCAAAAGCAGACTTGATGTCAGTGACGCGAGTCACTGCCATCCTGGTGGGCCCTGGCACTGCCTTTATTATGTTTGCTGCTGACAGCGTTGCCTGGTGTCTATTGGGGGATGAGGACCACTGTAGTTCACCATTTTTTGACATGAATGTCTCATTGCTATTCCTCCCAGTTTCCTCATCTGATGATTCATAAACAGAATCTTCATCATCAGAATTGACTTCAAGATGGTCTTCATCTTCAGAGACATTCTCCTCTACTTCACTGTCGTGGTCATGGAGGATGTTTTCCAGATAGCCCAGGGCTGTCCTCTCTGCACTGATGTTGCTCATTTTATCAAGCTCTGACTGATCACTGCACCTGCAGAGTGTAATGTTGTACTCCAGTGCAGAGACCCTTTATATTTCGCCCGAGTGTGGGAGGAGTTTTCCCGCGGGAAAATAAAGGTTCTCGTCAAGTAAAAATCTTGAAGGGAGAAAGTGTGTGTGTGTGCGTGTGTGTATTGGAGGGAGCAAGAAATAACAATATGTATCACATTTGAACTTCTGACCTCTTTAGCCTCCACTTTCACTGCCAGGTGTGAGTGTGTGGGAGAAGTTTTCCCGGTTCTCGTCAAGTAGGGAGAAAGTGTGTGTGTGTGTGTGTGTGTGTGTGTGTGTGTGTGTGTGTGTGTGTGTGTGTATGGGAGGGAGTATGAAATGACAATATGCATCACAATTGAACTTCTGACCCCTTTTAGCCTCCACTTTCACTGCCGGGTCAGATTGACCCAAATACAATCTCTGTGATATAAACATGCAGGTGGGGGTTGCAAATACATGTAATGAACCATTTTCATTTTACATCTTTATAGTACTAATTAAGGTAAGCAGAAGAAGTTTCATACAAAAAAAATCCTTTTAAGTATTTTTCCTAGATTTTCAAACTTTAAAACGGGTCAATTTGACCCTGAATGTAACAGGAGGGTTAATAGAACTGCTCGCTCTCCCAGGTGGAGACTCAACTCCAGCCTCTTACTGGATGTAGATTTCAAAGAATCTCTAAGAGCTCAAATTAATCTTTACAAGGAGACTAAACTGCCATTGGAGCCCTCTGCAGGCATAGTTTGGGAAGCCTTGAAGGCATTCACTAGAGGCCATATTATACAACATGCTTCATTTAAAAAAAAGACCAACATGGCCAAACAGCTTGAGCTAGAGAAAAAGATTACCAAAGCTGAGAATACTTTCAAACAAAACACATCTTCCACCAATTTGACTGCCCTGACCAAACTCAAATACGAACTGAACAGCATTTTAACTCATAAAGCTGAATCTGCATTGTTTAGGGCTAAGCAAAAACATTTTGAGGAGGGGGACAAGGCTGGACGCATGTTGGCGAGATATATTAAGCAAAGGGAGGCTCTAAGTTCCATCCCAGCTCTGAGAGTAGAGGATGATGTACTGCTCACAGACCCCATTAAGATAAATGGATCATTCAGAGATTTTTACATTGCCCTATACTCATCTGAGTCACATGTAGATGGACAGGAGATCAAGGCGTTTCTGACTCCCCTCAGTCTTCCCACTCTGTCAGGGGATCAGGTGGTCTCACTAGATCAGCCAATCACTTTGGAAGAAATAAGCGAAGCTATCCAAAATCTCTCATCTGGCAAAGCCCCTGGCCCGGATGGCTTCACGGCTGAATTCTATAAATCCTATGTAGGAGAACTCTCCCCATTACTCCTAGACATGTACTGCGAGGCCATGGACAGGGGCACCCTGCCTCCCTCCTTGTCTGACGCTGTCATCTCTTTAATATTGAAGAAGGACAAGGATCCCCTCGACTGCAGAAGCTATAGGCCCATCAGTTTGATTGGATGTGAATCTAAAATCCTTGCTAAAATACTCGCAGCCCGACTCAATAAAGTGATAACCACGCTAATACACCCAGACCAAGTGGGCTTTATACGATCTCGCAGCTCAGCCGATAATTTCAGGTGACTAATTAATATAATGTGGGCTTCAAGCAGTTCAGACTCCCCCGCAGCTGCTCTCTCATTAGACGCAGAGAAGGCGTTCGACAGGGTGGAGTGGCAGTACCTCTTCTCCACCCTGGAATCCTTTGGTTTCGGTCCTAAATTCATAGGCTGGGTTCACCTTCTTTACACTCACCCTAGAGCATCGGTCTTAACTAACGGTGTTCTCTCACAATCATTCGAGCTCGGTAGAGGCACGAGACAAGGGTGCCTCATCCAATTCTAACTTACATGCAGTGGTTGTGGAAGAGATGTGCTGCTATGTGTAAATTTGACTCGCACCGCCATCTCTCAGCATCTATATGGTTAAACCCCAAGTTATGTATAGGAAAATCGCCAGTTATATGGAGGGTGTGGGTGGACAGAGGAGTTAGGGTACTGGCAGACTTGTATGATGGGGGTACTATTAGGTCTTTTAGTGATTTGCAGGAGTCCTTTGCGCTACCTCAACATCAGTTCTTGCGTTATTTACAAATTAGACATCTACTTACACAAACATTTGGGTCCCCCTCCACACTGCCCCCCACGGCAGACTTCTTCACGCAGATACTTAAGGCATTTGGGTTGGGCCACGAAGCGTCTTACTACTACTCACTGCTCCTACGCTGCTCTGACAACTCAGCCTCTGCCCTCAAAGCGGTGTGGGAGTCTGACCTGGGCACATCATTCACAGAGGGAGAATGGAACCGGATATTAAGGAATTCAAAAAAAAAATGTCCAGAGATCTAAGAACTAGACTGTTTTACAGTAGATATTGAACAGAGTTTACTGGACACCATTGAAATTACACAAGGTCAAGCTGAGGGATTGCCCTGACTGCTGGAAATGCCAGGGGGGAGTGGGCACTCGGAAGCATATGCTATGGGACTGTCCTAATATACAAGATTTCTGGAGGGGAATTAGTGCTCATATTGAACTTATTCAGAGATATAAAGTCTCATTCTCTCCTAGTCTGTTTGTCTTGGGTGATCCCTCTCTTCTCAGCGATTTAATTAATAACTTATGCTGGGTCGCAAACTGATATTGTGTGAATGGAAGGCCCCTGATGCTCCCTCTGTGAACACTTGGTTTAGTCAGCTAGGTCATTTGGCAGCTATGGAAAAGTTGACCTTCAGACTTATGAATAAGGTAGAGTTGTACCTGCTGAAATGGAACAAATGGGAAACCCATATTAAAGGACCCTGATAGAAGTTTGAATTGGCATATTGTATCATTAATCCCTCTATACCCCAATATATTGTGTACCGTTGAAAAACACTTTGTTGTTGTTTGTTGTTATTTAATATTTGTCTCACTGTTAGGATAGTCTAACTGTATTTAGGCTGATACTAAAAGAATAATAAGAGTCACTAGTCATTTACCGAACAAAATGACAAGCAGCTTTGAAGCCCAACAGTAACATGTTCCAAATGATGCCCTGCATAACATGGCGGTCTCGTCGGACGAGTCTAAAGGGGGCGTGGCGAGTCTAGTTCTTTATAATGTCTATGATCGGGAGCTTGCACCGATGCAGGCTTGCTATTTAAGGGGTTGACAGCCCACTCGCACTCCAAGCGCACTCCGCGCTAATTGGTTTGGGACGGCCCTTAACATAGCGAAGCTCGGCGTGAACGCGCAAACGGAGGGGGAGTGGATAGGGCGAGGGCTTAGGGGGTGGTTTGAGATTGGGGCTGTGTCCGAAATACCTGCTACTTGCTATATAGCAGGCGAGAAGTAGCATGCTATATAGTACCTACTACTCCACGAAAACGATATAGCAGGCGAGAAAAATGTAGCATGCTACTTGAGTCAGGTGACGGGAATGCGTGGGTTACGTCGTTACGGCGAAAAGGCGTTCAGTTACCCAGACCAGGCATCTTAGTTTTAACAGTTTCATTATAGCGGAGCAGGTCATATTTGCTCGTATGTGGTTTTTATTTTGTTCACAAGTTCGCGATCGTACAGCCAGGCTAGAGAGCTCCAGAAACCGTAGCCGTAGCAGAGGACTCTGGGCCGGCCACAATGTGATCCAGCTCGGCTTGGCATAGGGGTTCCTGGAGCTCTGTAGCCTGGCTCATCGCGAAGTTGTGAACAGAATAAATACCACATATAGCAAATATAACCTGCTCCGCTATAATGCAATTGTTAAAACTAAGATGCCTGGATAAAGAAATAATTTTTCGAAACTATATATTTGTCAGAATCGTGATTTGATGGCAGGTACTTAACAATGCTAATGCAGGGACATGCAATACAGCTGGGAGAGCGGTGAACGCGCATTAAACATCCACATGAATGTGTAAACTTCGTAAGCTTCACTCTCAAAAACGAGGCGTCAACGTAGTCACCGCATCCAGTTCTATTAATACATCCATGATACAACCACTCCAGTGGTCCCTATAGGAGCGCATGAATACGTGGAGCGCCAGAACTAGGCTATAGATAGCCTACATTTCGGCTAAATAGTGTTGCTGTGTTCGATACCTAGAGCCAAATCTGTTTGGAAATACTACCCCTCCCAAGCGGGGGCAGATCATGGATGTATAAATAGAACTGGATACAGCCACTCCATTCACTGACCGCTATCAAAAGTGAAGCACTATTGAACCGCACCATCTTTGCAAATTTGTAGTAATTTGACTATTTCCGGTGCCTTTTGTGCTTTTCTGGCCTACGCGCGTCCACGAACAGGTTCACCTTTATGTGAAATGTAGACGCACGTTCCCGGCTCTCCCCGCTTTGAGTCAAGAGTACCTGGCTGCAGACAAGATGGCCGACCTCAGCAAGAGGTGCCTCCGCAGTTGACAGGAAATCACGTGACCTCTGCAGTTGACAGGAAATCCGTCGTTTTTTGTGAGCATGCGCAAGAGGCACCTCCACAATTGACAGGAAATCACGTGACCTCTGCAGTTGACAGGAAATCGGACGTTGGTTGTGATCGTAACATTAGCTAACAATTGCATTACGTTAGCTAGATAGCCAAAAAGAACTCCAAGTGTATCCCAATTTTTTTGTTTAACATTCGTTAAGCCTTTACTGGCTACATTCAACAAGAATAATTTTTATCCTGAAAAAGACTGTCTCCTATCACTTCATAGGAGAAACAGGCTGCTTACAAAAAGGCTGTTTTTGCAACCTCCCTATCACTAAGTCCCCCTCCCCCTCACACCAATCCCAACAGTACTCAACTCCCAATAACTGAGTTTGTGTTGGTGTTTCAAAATTAGTGATTGGTGTAGGGTTTTAAGATATATCTCCTGCAGAAGTGACAGACTTGTGCTCAGATGAGGAGCAGGCCTGCTGAATCAGCTGCTCACATTGATTGTTCCCTCTCAACACAAACACAACAAATTCTATCTGCAAGTATCAAACCATAGTCATCTGATCTGCAATGAATGGAACCTACTGTTTTTATTGTTGACATTCATCAAATCCTTTTTTTTTTTTGAATCCTGATGGAGACTTGCAATGGCAATACTTACACTCAATGTTAATAATAATAATAATAATAATAATAATTATACACAATAATTACAATGGCAATGATTACACAAATACTAATACATGCATGTGCAACATAGTAGTAGCAGCACTCACCACGATATGCAATGTTTAAAACACAGTACTCAGTACTCTAGCATTGATTGTACTCGGCTCGTTACTCAAATATACAATGTGTGGCATTGTAATAGCAGCGTTCAGACACAAGTGTCCAGTGTTTAAGTTCTCAGTACTGTTGAATATTGTTGATTTTCAGAGAAATGCCTTTTAATATGATCCTGTTAGCTATTTCCTAATTATGATGATTGACCTCTGAGTATGGCTGTCGGCTTGAGTTTTCGGTAAGCAACGGTGTCCCTCTTCCATAGACTTATGAGATAAAGACATGGCTGGTACACTCTGTGCCAAACACCATTGTTGTGGTTAGAGATAAAGGCTGAGGCTCAAATCCCGTGTTGGAGAGATTCATTTGGAATACACCTGAAAAGGAGACACTGGACTGTGTGGTATTGTGTGAGATTGGGGCCGTCTTTTATTGAAATAAAAACACAAAGCAGAGCTGAAATAAGGACAATAATAAAAGACAACGAGATTCATCAGTACTCATAGTAATGATTGTGCTAGGCTCATTACCCAATAATAACAGTGCTTAGCCTGTTACTCGATACTTATCTCAATGTTAAGTGTTATACAGTAAGTGATGAGTATACAGTACTTAGTGCAGTCTATGCAACAGTATGCTACAGGTCACCAGTGTCCTTTGTTCAGTAGCCTGATTGCCTGGTGAAAGAAACTAGCTGAAACCAGGGTTGGGAAGGTTACTTTTAAAAAGTAATCCCTTACAGTTACAAGTTACTTGTGAAAAATTGTAGTCAGTAACGTAATCCGATTACCACAATTTAAAAGTAAAGTAAGGGATTACTTTCAGTTACTTTTGGATTACTTTAAATAAAATGTACTGTGTATTTCACCAGATATAAAATGTACTGTGTATTTCACCAGAAATCCTACATTATTTATTCTTTTTCTGTGTTCTAGAGCTGACAACATAGCTAAACAGCAGTTGCCCAGCGCCCGCCCAGTTAGAGCAAGTGTTAATGCCAAGAGGTTAGGGTGCGTGTCATCTTGCCTTGGCTAGTTAATTGCAGTCTGCAAAACACGACACTCGTTGCTAATGTAGCTAACGTTAGGTGTAAACGTCGGAGCCAGATCTAAACTCCAGCTCTAATGCATTCTAAGCAGCTGTGATTGGCGTTATTCAGCTATACAGCTTGCCAGTGGACACACAGCCTTATATATTATGGATAAAGCACCCACTGACCAGTTTTCCCAGGCAGTTAGTTATAGCTCTTGAATAATGGTGCATTTGTTTATAACTGGGAGGTGGCAAATTGCGACTTGCTACTAGGAATGATTAAATAAAACGCTGCATAACACCGACAGGCACTATTGAGTGAAAATAATCTGAATGGGCGCTTGGGTCTGGTTTTCTGGTTGAACATTAGTGCTATACTGTAGAAGCCTACTGCTAGCTAATTTAGCTGTCAGTGGAAGTAAGGTTAACGTTAGCTACCCTAACGTTTGACATTAGCTAACGTTAACTTACCGGCAAATGTTTTTTCAGGTTGGACATTGAGTCCTTGGCCGTCGAGGCAGGTGGCTGGGAGGCATAGTTTACACTGGGCTGTAATATTGTTGGGGTTCTGTGACAGGTAAATAAAAAAAATGCTGGTATTTCCAGGATTTTAATGCACATTGCGGTATTTCTGCCATGCCCGTGCTGCTCGCTGCTAGCTGTCTGGCAGCTGTGGTCCAACGAGCACATCAGTGGGAATCTTGTTGGCGCGCTGCGCGCAATTGGTATCAGTATAGTATAGGCTACTAGCCTACTTCTTCTTTTTTTTTTTTAAGCTATTTTGTAAAACTGATGAGGAGGCGTGGGGTGATTGTAATCATGCCTGTAATCCCCGTTACTATGAAAATTTAACTGTAATCTAGATTACATATTTTAAATTGTACTGTAACGGATTACAGTTACTGTTTTTTTGTAATCTGATTACGTAACGGCGTTACATGTAATCCGTTACACCCCAACCCTGGCTGAAACCCATCAATCACAACTGTCTCATGACCGTGG
Source organism: Borostomias antarcticus (assembly GCF_949987555.1). NCBI lineage: Eukaryota > Metazoa > Chordata > Actinopteri > Stomiiformes > Stomiidae > Borostomias > Borostomias antarcticus. Next base: position 20,265,306 of record NC_140238.1, on the reverse strand, counting down.
ACTTGACACACATGGTGTAGCAGACCCAACATGTTGATGGACATGGCTGAGTGAGAAGAACTAGGTCAGCTATTACTCATAACTCTACAATTCTTCGATGACGTCTAGGTCCTCTTTGCAGTCGCTCGAGGAGTCGAGCACCATGGGTTCATTGCTGGGGTCAATCTCTGCCTCCATCATGGCGATCTTGAGGATGTCCATTGGAGGCTAGGTTAGGAGAAAGAAAGAGGGGAAAGAACAGAGAGAGGATAGGATCTGAGTAAACAAGTCCCAAATGTCAAATGCACTTTTTCAAGTTGCCTAGGACTTCCATCATTATACACAAATCAACTTGAACTTGAACAAGGTTCCTGATGTCACTGGAGAGAGAGAGTGCTCACCTGGCTTGCTGTCTTGTCTGCAGCCACTGGATGGTGGGCCTGCAGGGGCGGGGGCTGTGACAGCTGGGTGTGGATGGGCCTGTGTTGGGAGGTGGGGGCCTGCTGGGGTGTGACCAGGGCCTTGGTGGGGGTCCCCGGGGTGGAGGGCTGGATGGAGGGCCCCCCTGAGGCAGACGCACATTTCTAACCATTACATTCATGTTGTCTATCCATGTAAATAAACCAGTACACATATTTGTACATGTTGTTATCAATCAATTGATAATTATCAATATCAAAATGTAATCATACAATAGGCTACTCGCCAGCTAGTAGTAGCCCGCTAACCTTGGCTGTCAGGCTAGTAACGTCAACTGCATGCTACACTGGCTGCACGCTCTGGGAGTTACCCAGACTAGTTCCCGATAGTAAAACTGTCCAATAAAACTTCCAATAAAGAATAAAACATCTCCCTAGCATCCGACCAGCTAACTACAGCTGCTGCCAACTAGCGAGCTAATGTAACCTGATTCAAACAGTTTGTACTCAAACAATATCCATTTTAAACTCAATTAACCTAATTCATTTACACAAATATTTTAATAACTGCTAGCTAGCTACATGACCTGCAACAATGATGCAACGAAACATCGCTAGCTAACATTAGCTAAATGCTTAGAGCCACTTGGCATAAAGTTTGATAGACAACACTGAATAAAACCTTAGAAAAGACAACAAACCTTTTAAAGTATCTTATCGCAGTATCAGAGGCTTCTCGGCAACAAGTGGACTAATAAAGAATAAATAAAGAATATCTTATCTTCTTCTTCACTGTAATTAATGGCGGCTCGCAAACAACAAATATCTTCTCTTATCTGACTGCACAGTCATTCACGAAAAAACGAAGATGACCTTCCTGTCAACTGTGGTGGTCACGTGATTTCCTGTCAATTGTGGAGGTGCCTCTTGCGCATGCTCACAAAAAACAGAACGGATTTTGTGAATGAATTTCAAGTCTCAACAAAGTGTTCTGTTTTCCCCCTTGACTGTTGTTCTAAACTTTGTAGTTTGTTCTCATAGATCAGTCTGTTAGAACTACAAATTCTTCCCTGTGTGACATCACTTCCATGTCCTTCATCCTGAAACTATGTCACTTCCTTTTTCACTGTATAACCTATCGACCTCGTCCTCATGTGAACTCACTCTGCCTGGATATCCCTTCCTGTGCTGAGTCCGACTCTGCAGAATCGTAACAGAATAAAACTATTGCCTTTGTTTAAAACCAGCTTGACCGACCACTCAGCGTGTTCTTTGAAATCTAAACTAAAACAAGTAAGATTTTCATTTACAATTTCCTGTCAACTGCAGAGGTCATGTGATTTCCTGTCCACTGTGGAGGCGCCTCTTGTGGAGGTTGGGCATTTTGTCTGCAGCCAGATGCATCTCCTTTGAGTTAGCAATGAAAACTGGCTTGCATATTAACCTGTTTTTGTCAAATATATCCATTGGATACATTATTTTTTTTATCCAGGCATCTTAGTTTTAACAGGTTAATTATAGCTGAACATGTTTTGTTTGCTAGTACATGGTATTCATTCCGTTCGCGATAACGTTATTGCAGCCAGGCTAAATTCCTCCAGGGAGCCAGTGACAGGCGAGTTGAAAAGCTTCACTCCCCGCCAGCAGGAGATTTGGCCGCTGCTACCGCATCTCGGATAACCCGCTGAGTTGGTGGCTGCTATTTCACATTCGCCCTTGATCAATCCCAATACCGATCCATGGTAATAATGAATCAATCGTTCAGATCGGCAGTGCTGCATGCATTTTACAACATCATTGTTAGCTCAAATTAGGATCATGTATGAGCCACTACCCTACAATAACGCCCAGGCCACACCAACTGCGTGACTGCGTTGAACGTATCGCAACCGCCCTCTCTACTTGAACGCAGCATACGTCACTATTTGAATGCAGCTGTGCGCGCAGGACGAGACAGCGCAACCCCATAAAGAAGAAGAAGAAGAAGGACGAGACAGCAATGCCCAATATTGAGGAGAGCTTGATTATTGCGGTCTCTGGGCATCGCTGTATTTATGACAGCAGCTGTGATGCCTATCGCAATTTAAACATGAAAAATGCGGCGTGGAGGCAAGTGGCCACAACTGTAGGTCTTCCAGGTAGCTTCAGTTTTCGTGAATCTATTCTGGCTAGCTAACGTAGCTAGCTATTTCATCCATTGCTAGTGTTGAAAAAAGTCAGCGGTCACGTTTTTAGCGCCCAAATTGTTACTGAATAGGCTTCCAAATCTGGCATTTATCTAGCTACCGGTACATACATAAGTAAAGGCTAGTTTATGTATAAGACAAGCTGGCTCAGAGACACACATAAAATAACAGTATAAATGTATACCATGTTGTGTGTAACGTTATATGAGCCATAGCTTGTCTTATACATCATAAATTAGGCTTAATGTAACAATTTTTAGTCTGTCTGTCTGTTAGTATTTGTTTTGGACAAGTTCTAAATGGCCATGTTGGCATTCAAGTCAGCTAACTATGTGTGTGTGTGTGTGTGTGTGTGTGTGTGTGTGTGTGTGTGTGTGTGTGTGTGTGTGTGTGTAGAAGACGACTGTAGGAAGAAGTGGCGTGGGCTGAGGGATCGCTACCAAAAGGAAAAGAGAGAGGAAAAGGAGAAGAAGAGATCAGGAGCAGCAGCTACAACCCAACAGCCCTGGAGGTTCCTTCAAATCCTATGCTTCCTAGATCCATTCATAAAGCCAAGGGCCACCAGCAGCAACCTACTAGCAGCCAGCCTCTCACCCATGTCCACCGCCAACTTACCAGCTACTGACCCCATCTCTGTGTCCACTGCCAACTTACCAGCTACTGACCCCATCTCTGTGTCCACTGCCAACTTACCAGCTACTGGCCCCATCTCTGTGTCCACTGCCAACTTACCAGCTACTGACCCCATTTCTGTGTCCACTGCCAACTTACCAGCTACTGACCCCATTTCTGTGTCCACTGCCAACTTACCAGCTACTGGCCCTATTTCTGTGTCCACTGCCAACTTACCAGCTGCTGGTCCCTTACCTGTGTCCACTGCCAACTTACCAGCTACTCCCAGAGCCACTGCCCCCATGCCTGTCACCTCCGCCACAGGCCCCACACCTTCCCCTGGCCTGCCACCACCACTGCCGGGCAACAGACGGCATCGGTCCCACCAGCCTATCCCTCTGAATCAATTTCAGCAGCGGCTTCTGGAATCGGTTGAAAGGGATGCCGAACAGGCCAAGGTGACGGATGAGGACATGCTATATACCCAGAGCCTTGTGCCAACATTGAAAAGACTCTCACTGCAGAAGAAGGCAGCTGTGAAAGTGAAAATCCAACTGGTCCTTTATGAAGCAGAGTTTGGTGGTAAGTTTGTATCCTCAATATACTGTACATTTATCCTCAATATACTGTAGTTTCATTTTCTGTTCCAAGTAACCTATGTAACTCTATTCTTCTTACCTCCATCCTCCAGACCCACCGTCTACCGTAGCCTCCAACCCCCAGCCTCCCTCCTACAGCTTCCACACAGCATGAGATGGTTTTCCTCTTATTCACCCTATTGTATTATGCCTACCAGTCCATTCAGTGTCACTATTAGTTTATTAAAGTTATTACTAAACTACAACAAATGAAAACAAGACATTAAAAATATTAATACTGCCACCTACTGGGCTGGTTTGCACATATCACTGCACCCCTCAAATAACTTTCTGTCCTCAATATATCAATTTCATTCATTTTTATGTCTAATTAACCTATATGTAGCCTAACCCTGTTTGTGTTCTTCTCTTACAGATATGGGGATATCCTCTGCGTTGTGGTAATTGTTATTAATTACCACAAGGTAATTTAATTGTTGATTAAAGATATAATCTTTAATTAATAAAGTTTATTTTTCATTATGTTTGTGCATCAGATTCCATCATTTTATAGCCCAATCTCATGTTCAGTCCTTAAATAAGTGTAGAACATACTGTAAACTTTGGGTTCTGGTGAGTAGTGGTACACTGAGTGGCTTTGGATAAAGGTGTCTGCTACTGTAAATGACTACTGTAATACCTTAGTTATCAACCCGGTCATGTCAAATGATTATATAATGCCCTTTTGAGTGTTGTGTAAAATGTAATGAAAGAATGAGGCATGACACTTTGAAAACAATTGCTCTTCATGGATAATGGTGGTTGGTCCTTAAAAGGACCTTTTGGTTTTGACTGGATGAATTGCAGTGTGTGCCTCACTCCACTGTGTGCTGCCAATGGACTTCTCCTACTGCCGACATGAAGAACCTGGTCAGCTTCTCCCTCACTTCGAGTGCCTGCCTGGCAGCGTTGTTGGTGCCTGCCCTGGTGATGTTCAGCAGATTATTACATGGCCTGTCCACCTCCCATGTCGTTGATGGCTCCTGGGCTGTCCTCTTCAGGTAGTTGTGGAGGACACACGTGGCCTTCACGCAGGCTTCCACTTTTGCTGGGGGGAGAGCAATGACCCGCCGATACATCCTCCACTGGGCTGCCAGAATCCCAAACGTGCACTCAACCACCATCCTTGCCCTGGATAGTCGGTAGTTGAAGACTCGATTTTGTCTTGGCAGCTCGTGTCCGGAGTAGGGCCTCATGAGGTTGGATCTCAAAGGGAAGGCCTCATCGCCGACGAACACATGGGGAATGGGTCCCAGGTCTTCAGCCCCCGGGAGAGGTACAGGTGGTGGAATTCCCAGAGTGCCGTCGCGTAGTCCCTGTCCAAAGGCAGAGTCGCGGAGAGTACCCCCATCACTCCCTTTGCCGTAGGCACCGACATCAACAACACGGAAGCAGTACTTCGCATCTACAATGGCCAGGAGCACGATGGAGAAGGTGCCCTTGTAGTTGAAGTACTGCGACCCGGAGCCTGGTGGAGCCTGGATCACAATGTGCTTCCCGTCGATGGAGCCTACACAGTTGGGAAAATCCCATCTCTCCTTGAACTCCGCAGCAATGGCCTTCCAGTCTTCCTCCTTGGGGACAGGCATGTAAACCTCTACCAGACAATCCCAAATAGCTTCCGCCACAGAGGGAACAATGGCTGCCACTGTGGACCGTCCCACTCTAAAGCTAAAGGCAATTGTCTTGAAGGAGTCCCCTGTTGCCATGAATCTGAAAAAGAATGTTATAGTTTAGGATGCATTTTTGTAGGGTAGTGTATTACAGTGTTGTGCTGTGTGTGTACAGTATGTGTGCCTACGTGAGAGATAATTTAGTTTTATTATGTGCAGACAGTGCTACCTGAACCACACATACACCTTATCGTTTATACACAGACAGAAATGCCTCCTACTACAGGGGTTATTTATTCAGGGATAGTCTAGGGCAGGGATAGTCCCATAGGGCAGGGGTAGGCTAGTCTAGAGCCGGGATAGTCCTATAGGGCAGGGGTATTTTAGGGCAGGGCATTTAAAATTATAGATAATAATAGATTATGTTTACATTCATTAAAATCAGATCTGATTCTGTAAGCGTCTTAGGATTTTAATTAATGTAAATGCAGTGTATTATTATCTATCATTTTTAAGTTCCTGGATCCATCACAATTAATAGGCTACCCGTGTGGTTCAAACAGCGCTTCTACCAGTGCACTGCACTTGGGCACAGACAAAAGCCCACAGGCACACACATGCAGTAGCATACGATAGAATATAGGCTAGCCTTCATCTAGACATTAATGATTTTAATAATGGTTATCTGAAATATAAGTAAAGCGCACAACTCCCGTATATACAACAGCCTGGGTGCCTGGAGGGTAGATACTTAAGAAAAGAGAGACCGGCACACGGTAGGCTATAATGAAACTATGCCTTTTATTAGGGCAGAAGATCGGACGTTTCGGCGCTTGCCTTTTTCAACAAAGCCAAAGATTGTTGAAAAAGGCAAGCGCCGAAACGTCCGATCTTCTGCCCTAATAAAAGGCATAGTTTCATTATAGCCTACCGTGAGTGCCGGTCTCTCTTTTCTTGATGATGGTTATCTACAATCAGCTCTCGGGGCCTGACTTACCGGAGACAAATCGCCAACCGTTCAGCTGGGCTGATAGCTTCCCGGTAGTTGGTGTCCATCTTCTCAATTCTGGATCCAACCATTTGGAGGACATGGTCAAACTGACCCCGGTCGAGGCGAAAGTATCTCCGAAACTCCTCTCCATTCAGCCGAAGCTCTTGGACCAGACGATGGTACTCTCCGGCTTCTTTACGGGCAGTGATATACGGCTGGACCCACACAGACCGCCGGCGCTTTGGCGGTGGCTGGTCGTCTAGCATCGCTATCTTCAGCACGCTCTTCAGAACTGGTCTCATTGTTGAAAGATGTGAGAACCGGCTCTGTTGTGTCTATTTATATTAGTATTAACTCCCTCCACAATTCGAATATAGGCGGGAGACAACATAATAGGCTGCCGATGCAGTTTTTAGATCAGTATTTGACACATTTTTAAATAAATATTTTATATATAGCCTTATAGTCGTATATGATATATATATATACAGCCTATGGTGTACGTGATGCTATATAGCCCAAAAAGTGATTCAATTCTCGCTCACAATAGGGCAACCATAGAGGTAAACGTTACCAGTTAGCTACGAGATCGTGAGATTTTTCGAAATTGAATTTCTGCCTCACGTATCAACACAAAACTGCATTTGTAGTTCTGTGTCGTTATAACTAAGATATCTGTCGGAAGAAATAATTTTTCCATGGACATATTTAGCCAATATTTGATTTATAAACTCCCTCGCTCTGCCCCGCTTGGACGTCCGCCATGACACCTGTCCTGAAATGTTCGCCTGGCCAGTGATTCTATGATACTTCCGGCCAGATCTATGCAGTGGATTTGATGCAAGCGTTCGATAAATCCAACGCTTGCGTGATCCGAAATGCAGCGCATACGCTTCGGAACGCAACCCTGTTGGGAAAACGCAGCGTTACATTGGAAATGACTGGAACTTCCGGTGCAACACAACGCAGTCACGCAGTTGGTGTGGCCTGGGCGTAACGCATAGGCCTAAATGGTTCAAAAAAGCATGCGCAGCTAGACCGGCTCGGGCCTTTGCGCTAGCCTATGGACGAAAAGAACATTACAAATGTTCAATAAACAATATTCCAACAACCCAAATATTCAATTTATAAGCTACATATTCAATCAATCATGCATTTGCACAGCAAATATGATAAAGGCCAGTGGTTCTCAAACTTTTTGTGCCCAAGGCACACCAAAGGGCAAGCCAAAATCACAAGGCACACCTATGTTCATACCCATGCAAAATAGCCCCTATAACACATGCTATTACTCTTATGACTCACTGTTAATTATTTATTTAATGCCTATTTGCTAATGCCAAACAATATGGTAACACTTATCAATAGGGGTACATTAATAAGCATTAGTTAATGCATTATTAAGCATTAAGTAACAGTTAACTAATGTCTCTAGTAACTATTTACTAATGTTATTTATGTTAACTAAGATTAACTCACCTAACTCTAACCCTAACCCTAACCTTAACTAGGGAATTAATTAACATTAGTATCCTAACCTAACCCTAAATAAGCATTAGTTAACAGTTAACTCATGTTTTTTGTGACCCTTATTGTAAAGTGTGACCAACAATACAAACATCTATATAACTCAAAATATTTATTAACAAAATAATTGAAGAATTAATTGAAAGCTTTATAGATTTAAATCAAAGCAGCAATACACCCATTAAACCAGACAGGTCACAACATTAAAGTGAGGTCATGGAACTTAAAGCCTCTGGAAACTTGGCTTGAAATAGTAAAAATGCATATATGATATCAAATGTTAGTGTCTCTTTAAGCATCCACAAAAATCTGAGTTAAAATAAACGTTCAGAACCCTGCCGGAATGTGTGGGCGCGTCAGATCAGGATTTGATTGACATTTTGATCCACCAATGACAAACAATCTCATCAAAACTAGCAACGCACTATGCACAGCAACTAAAAGTCCAGCCGTTTATGTTTGAGCCATCAGATACTCAATTCTCAGAGGATGCAGAAATACAGTAGAAGCCCTGTCATCTCCAAATAATTAATTTTAATCGTTCACTGAATGGTGAGTTCCAAAATGCTTTTCTATCCATTAGTAGAATTAGTTAGCCACAGCTAGTTCTAACCATACTAGCTAGCGCTAACATTATTAGGCTGCTAAGCAGCTACAAATCACTGAGTTGGTAAGCTAACAATGTTAGATTTCTTTAGAAAAAGGTGAGGTTAACAATAAACGTGGAACATTTACAGTACTTAAACTTTATCATTAGCAAGTAACTTACATGATCGATCTCTAGGCTCTGGGCATCGGGGAGAGGCTTAAGAACCAAGATGGCGCCAGTATGTTTGGCATGCCGTCGGCCGCGTCTACTCAGTTTTGTGTTTGTCATTGCTCTGTTTTTAAATGTTTGCTGTCAGGATGTTTCGGCTCTATTTGCCTACGATCGTCAAACTTTACAAAGCATCCGAGTTTCTGATTCGATGCAAATGTTTTTTAGAGCTGACATGCGAGATCAGAATGCCCCCCCCTGTTAGCAGATATTCCTGCTTACCTGACACGGTCACCTGGTGCCTCTCCCCGGATCAAACGCCGGAGGAGACGGGGAAAGCGGAGTGGTGTTCTGGTCAAAGTCAAGGCTCTCCTGTCGTCGTCTTGTCTGGATAATCCGCGACTCATGCGTGGGGGATATTGTTATTCCTCTACTGTCAGGCGATCGCTGCAGATCAAGAGGCCATGGGTGCGGATTGACGTGCACAGCCCGAATGCCCTCGGACTTACGGTGCGGCCTGGCCCGCTGAAGACAGCGCCCACTCCACGCGCTGGGCCGGCTGCCTCTGGCTGGTGTAGCCGAACAACAGGACCGCTGTCCGGGCAGGTGATAGCCCGTGCTGATGGGGTTGTCCCCAATAACCTGCGCCCAGTAAGATTGGCTGCGACCAGTCTGACTCCCAACTTGATCTTGTCCATGGCTTTGATTAATGCCAGGTCATTGGCGAATAAGACGTTCCAACTAAATGACTTTTTCACTTCCCGTGGGCTTGATTTTATGTTCCTGACCGAGACTTGGTTACACGTTGGTGAGTCTATACCATTCTCCGAACTCCTCCCTCCCGACTGTACGTATCTCAGCACCCCTCGGACCACTGGGAAAGGTGGTGGGCTTGCGTGTGTTTTCAAGTCCAGCTTTCATTGTCGGCAGATTCCATCTGTCATTTACTCGAGCTTTGAGCTGCAACTCTTTGAACTAAACGCGTCTCCCCCTCTGCTGTGTGCGATTGTATATCGCCCACCTAAATACAACAAGGATTTTATCCAGGAGTTTGAGAGTTTTCTGTCTGGAACCATGGTGGATTATGATCATGTTATGATTTCGGGTGATATGAACATCCATGTCTGCTGTGAATCCAGTCCTCTGGCCAAAGACTTCCTGGCTCTGACTGATTCCTTCAGCCTCACTCAGTGGGTCTCGGGACCGACGCATAATAAAGGCCACACGCTGGACCTGGTGTTATCGCATGGCCTTATTGTCTGTGTAAATGAAATTTGTGATAACGCCTGTATTTCTGATCACATGCCTGTTCTATTCACTGCTGTTGTCCCATGCGCTGTTAACCCCTCACGTGCTCCTGTGCGCCGTTTTCGAGTGATAAACTCGGACATCTCAGCGCTTTTCTCGGCAGCTGTCAATGGCTCTACCCTCTCGAATGTGGATGGCCTTGGTGCGCTCAGTGTGGACGAGCTCGTGGCGCTGTTTAGTTCCACTTGCACCTCTATACTGGACTCTGTCGCCCCCTTGAGGAGTAGAAGTCCCAAGACACGCTCTGAACCGTGGATTACTGACTCTATCCGTGCGCTCAGACGCTCTTGTAGGCGTGCTGAGAGAAAGTGGAAAAAGGACAAGCTAAATTTCTCGTTCGGGATTCTGCAGGACTGTGTAATGGAGTTTCAGAGAGCTGTGAAGGCTGCAAAAACCGGGTACATTTCCAACCTTGTCTCCAATAACATTGGGAGACCCAAGGTTCTCTTTGACACTCTGGACTCTCTCGTCAACCCTCGGGATACTGCCCCGGTTGTACCGTCATCTGCTCTCTGTAATGATTTTCTTAATTACTTTGTTGAGAAAATCGTGTCTCTTCGGTCCGCACCCCCCATTGCTGCCCCTGATCCCTCTGCCTCATCCTCGTGCCCAGCTAGTCTCAATGAGTTTAAACTCATATCCCTGACATCACTGTCTGACGTTGTCCACGAGCTGCGGCCTACAAACTGCCCCTCCGACAGTGTTCCCTCTCGCCTTTTTAAAGATGCGTTTGATTCAGTGGGCTCTTTTATTCTTACTCTGGTCCATGCATGTTTTAGTTTTGGAGTCTTTCCAGCCTCCTTTAAACATGCTATAGTGCAGCCACTAATCAAAAAGCCTAGTCTTGACCCAAATGTTCTCTCTAATTTTAGGCCCATCTCTAAACTGGCTTTTTTGTCCAAAGTACTGGAAAAGATTGTTTCCATTCAGTTGCACTCTTTTTTAGCGATGAATGATGTGTATGAGAAGTTCCAGTCGGGTTTTAGAATTGCTCATAGCACTGAAACGGCTCTCTTAAGGATTTTTAATGATATTATTCTTACTGTCGACTCTGGGTGTGCTGCTATCCTGGTTACACTAGATCTGACCGCGGCCTTTGACACTGTGGACCACAAGACCCTTCTTACCCGCCTTGAACAGTGTGCTGGCATTAAAGGTGCTGCTCTCATGTTCCTACAGTCTTACCTGACTGATAGGAGCTTCTCTGTACAGCTGGGTGAGTTCTCCTCTAGTGTGGCCCCCCTCACCTGCGGTGTCCCCCAAGGATCCATCTTAGGCCCTTTATTATTTTCTTTATATATGCTGCCCCTGGGTTCCATTCTACAGAAACACAATGTGTCTTTCCACTGTTATGCTGACGATGTCCAACTGTACCTCCCCCTGAAATTTAACTGTAAGGATTCCTTTAAGCCTGTAACATCTGCGCTAAATGACATCAAGACCTGGATGGACTTAAACTTCCTTATTCTGAATGATGGGAAGACCGAGGTTATTTTGTTTGGTCATAAAGACAGCCATGTTAGCAACCTAGGGCCCCTCGCTGCCAAGAATCGCTCTTTTATTAAAAGTCTTGGTGTCACTTTTGATACTGGTTTTAATTTTGAGCGACAAATTGGCTCTGTGGTTAAAGGCTCTTTTTTCCAGCTGAGGCTCTTATCCAAACTGAAACCGTACCTCTCTCTTAAGGACCTGGAGACAGTCATCCATGCTTTTATTTCTTCAAGATTGGACTACTGTAATGCCTTGTATGTGGGCCTTGACCAGCGGTCACTGAGGCGCCTGCAATTGGTCCAGAATGCTGCTGCGCGCCTCCTGACTGGAACCAAGAAGCGGGACCACATCACACCGGTGCTGGCCTCCCTCCACTGGCTTCCTGTTCGCTTCAGGATTGATTTTAAAATCTTAATGTTTATTTTTAAGGCTCTACATGGTTTGGCCCCCCACTATCTGGCTGAACTGATTCAAGTTCGGGCGACATCTAGAACCCTGAGGTCCTCCTCCGAGACTCTTTTAATAGTCCCTAGATCGAGACTTAAGACCAAGGGTGACCGAGCTTTTGCGGTGGCTGGCCCAAAGCTCTGGAACAGCCTCCCTCCACACATTAGACACGCACAGAACCTAGGGCTCTTTAAGTCTCATCTTAAAACGCACTTGTTTTCACTGGCTTTTGAGGCCTGATAGCCTACATCCCCTGTCCTGTTTTGTGTCCTGTCCTTTTATTGTTCTGTGATTATGTGCACTTTATTCTGTTTTTTGTTTTAGTTTATTTTATATATTGTACAGCACTTTGGTGCAACTTCGGTTGATTTTAAACGTGCTTTATAAATAAAGTTGACCTTGACCTTGACCTTGAAGTGGAGGGAGAGAGGGTACTGCTCCAGCTACAAGACATAGCCGTTGTGCAAAACCCATGGCTTTCTGGCAGAATTTAATGAATGAGCGCAGCATATGAAGGTATGTTTCCGGACTGCTCCGCCACGGCTCACCAAAAACGCGGTCCACTGTTTCTCTAAATCCAACACAGTTGGAGAACAAAAGAATGACTTGTTGTCATCTCACCGATGAGCACCCAGGGACAGCACAAACAATCATGATGGTGCACAGGGTGGGGAGATAGAGGATAGATAAAAATAGATACCGGTAGATGGATAGATAAAAATAGACAAAGATACTAGGCTGGATCAAATATGTTAGCTAACTGCAAATTTGCTGTCGACGAGGCAGATTTAGCGGGGAGGTAGGACTTACTAACGTGCATTTTTTAATGATTGGATCTCGGATATAATGACGTCACATTGAACGAATTAAACAACCCCCATTTCAAACCCACTGTCAGGAATGTTACAAAAACTTAAATGAGTATATTTAGAATTTTGATAGAAAGTAATTGCTAATACTTTTACATGTTTTTTAATATGTACATTATACATTAAATTACATAGTTAGAAGACTTTTGTGGATTTGAGTTTCCAGAGGCTTTAAGAGGAAGAGACAGAAGTGTGTGTGTGTGTGCGTGTGTGAGCGAGAGAGAGTGAGTGAGAGAGAGAAGGAGAGAAAGAGAGAGAGGAGGGGTAACACTGGGGGGGGGGGGCACTGTACTTCACTGTTCCCCCACTCCTCAGCCTATTGCCATCAGAATCACAGATTTCTAAGCCCTATTCAATTCGCTCTGTTACAGCTACAAACTTGGTCACAGTTCCCATACAGGCACTTATCACTCCTCAAGCGCCTACTCAGAATTCCCCATTTAATCCATCTATGTTTAGAAATAGAAATGTCTTAGGATTAATTCACCTGAATGTCAGAGGTCTATGTAAAGAGGGGAAATTAGAGCATATAAAGATTTTAGTCCAACAGACAGATCCAGATATTCTTATTATAGGAGAAACATGGCAAAAAAAGCATTACTGACTCTGAGATTGCTTTATCAGGTTATAATCTATACAGAACGGATAGAACTGGGAGAGCAGGAGGTGTTATAGCTTATGTTAAAACTGGTCTCTCAGTTACTGTCTTGGATTCAGTTACGAAGCCAAGGTGTTTTGATATGCTTAAGAGTACATCTGGGCCCTACATCCTTAGTTGTAGCTGGGGTTTATAGACCCCCGACTGCTGCCCAGAATTCCATTAATGCACTTTTTGATTTAATTTCTCAATACTCAGATGATGAACTGATTGTAATTGGTGATTTTAATTTGAATTGGATGCTTCTTTTCAAGCACGTTTATCTCAGTAGTTAATAAACATGCTCCATTTAAAAAGCTCAGAGTGATGGACAGAGTAACACCTTGGTTCTCACAAGAGCTTTTAACTCTATTCAGAGAAAGAAATTCTTCCTGGTCTCTTGCCAGGAAGTCAAATGACCCTGCACACTGGCTGTCATTCAGACGGGTTAGAAATACGTGTACCAGTGTTGTGAGGAAAGCTAAATCTAGTTATCTAGTTAGATCTGATTACTAGCTCATACTCAGACCCAGCAAAGTTTGGGAAAATGGTTAACTCAAACAAAAGCAAATCTGCTGGCTCATTTCCTACACGTATTTTATTAGATGACTGCCTGATCTCTAAACAAAATGAAATCTGCCGAGCATTTTAGTAGTGCTGGCCATCTATTTGACAGGGAATATCATGGCCCCCCTCTTGTTGATCCCATACCTATTATTCCTCCTGAGTGTACCCCTCATTTCCCCTTTAAACCTTTTTATCAGATGGGAGCTGACCACGAAAGCCTTATCCTCCACACAGAAGTATGGCTGTCCCGGGGGAAAGTTCTGTCCTGTCTTTATGAGCTTTGGCGAGAGCTTTTGGAATTCTCAGGTGAACATGCAGTCCCACACAAGGACAAACTCGCAGATACGAGGTGGTGCGCCAGGCTGGCTTATCTCATATTTGGGCATCTCAACGAGTTAAACGGCAAGCTCCAGGGCAGGAATGAAAATACAATCAAAGAAAACACTGGAGCACAATTTCTACCTACCATTACCCGTCACTGTCATATCAGAAGGGACAAGTAAGCCGGTTACACAGAGTTACAATCTATTGCAGCCAACCCACACTCACTAGATAACTGCCGCCCCACTTGCCGCCCCACTTATATCAGTAGATTGTCTATTTGTAGAGAAAATTTGGTGATCAGCAGTTTCTCCGTCAATTGCTGGTCGATATCATCTGACATGTCATTGATCCTTCGTTTGATGGTGTCATTAGATGAAGGCACTTTTGATAGCGCGTTTGCGGCATCTGGACCTAGCATGACATCTGCAATTCTTTTGCAAGCAGGGAGATTGAGTGTCTGCTATTGTGTGAGGTTTCTTCTGTTTGGCGATTAGCTCCGCTAGTGTATATAAATATATAACTTGCCTCCATCACCTTATCAGACACTTTCACACAGTCTAACGAACGCTCTTGCTGCCTCTGGTTCAGATTCTGCGCTCTTTTGAAGTAGGCTAAGTCTCGATTGACATGGAACGGATGTTTGGTTTCCAAGTGCCTCTTCAGTTTGCTTGGCACCATGTTAGCACATGGGACAAGTTTGCCTTCAGGGCTTTCTGCCAGAAAAAATGGAAATCCAACCCCTTTTCGCCAGAAGCACACGGGACAAGTTTGCCTTCAGGGCTTTCTGCCAGAAAAAAACGGAAATACAACCCCTTTTCTGCAGAAGCCAATAGCATCAATGCAACGCTTCAGCAGCCAGGTGCCTATTTCAAATCTGTCATCCACAATCTGCTTTGCTCATTTCACGGTTGCTACATCATACATTGGTAAGTATTAACGTTATTGATGTTTGAAACACAAAATACATAAACTGTTTACTCTTTAGTCTGTAGCTATATATTAGTTAGCAAGATAAAGTGATTCTTATACCTTCCTAGCTACATTTTTGCTGCTTTCTAGCTACATTTTAGCTAGCTTACGAAACTTTAGCTAGCTAGCTAACATGCATGTTAGATTTTTAGCTACATTCTGTCGAGAAAACTACGTTAGCCAGCTAGCTAAGCCCCTTTTGTTGAATTTTACACTCATCTTTTGTGACAAAAGTCCTGTTAGCTAGATAGTATCATATTATCAATCTATTTCTGCCAGAAAGCTTAGCTAACGTTAGTGAAAGCATAGCTAACGTTAGTGCTGTGCATCGATCTATTTCTGTCAGAAAGGTAATAATATGAATTGTGCGCTTCTGTCAGAAAGGTAATAGTAATCAGTTGTCTTTCTGTTAGAAAGCCCCTGTTATAGCTGGTAGTATATGAACTGTAGGCTTTCTGTCAGAAAAGTAATAGTAATCAGTTGTCTTTCTGTTAGAAAGTTTGCTGCTATTATAGCTAGGCTATATGAACTGTAGGCTTTCTGTCAGAAAGGTAATAGTAATCAGTTGTCTTTCTGTTAGAAAGGTTAATGCTGCTGTTATAGCTGGTAGTAATGAACTGTAGGCTTTCTGTCAGAAAGGTAATAAGATTAATTGTGCTTCCGTCAGAAAGGTAGCGCTGGTCCGGTCTCTGTTAGTGTGAGGGGTAAAGACTGCCGGTCCAACGCGGTGAGGCATCTCCACAAATAGCAGGAGAGCCTCGTCACCAAGCCAGGGAGCGGAAGAAAGCACCCCTAGATCCCACTACCACTGCCCTCACCCTGCCTAACGTCCCTATCACCCACTAAATATCGTTGCCACCGGCAGCCCTACACGGCATGCAAACAGAACTTCCCCACCCTTAGACTAATGAGTGCAAAGACAAGTCGCTTAGCTCCACCAAGCTCCACTCCTCAGAGGACGAATCTTTCTCGCCCTGTTCCTCTTCACTTCTCCCACTTCTCCCTCCCCCATGCAGTCACTTTCCCCAATCAGTTCTCTCTCATTAATGAGTAGGCCTAATATCGATTTTCTTTATTTCTGAATACTGTTATCACTGGTACTAAAATCTGAACTGTATTTCTATAATAAATACTAGAGCATTTATCACCCAAGCTCTCACTTTCATTTCAGAAAATGCGAAGAAGAGGAACAAAAAGGAGGTTGACCCCTCATCAGGAGGCGGACCCCTCATGTAAGGCTTGCTTGATTTTTATTTACATGTTTATGCCAAGGTGTCTGCTTAAAGGAACACATTTACTATCTCATGAGTCAGATGTGGAGATTGATATCAATTTCATCTCTGTGTGCCAGTTTTGGAAGTATGTATTCACTTTTGATGGAGCTAGGTTAGCTGATCCCTACTGCGCAGTCCCTGTGCTAAGCTAAGCTAGCATGTACCCTTACTCTCTCTGAGTTTATTAGACACACAGGGTTGAGATTGATATGAATCTTCATGCCCTTCTCTAGCTTTTTGAAATGATTACATGGATATTTTAAGAATTAATCATTGGGGCATTTCATTTTCAGTAAATCCATCGAGGCAGACCGCCTCCCCGTCCACCACCACCCAGCAAGACCCAACCCCCAATACCATCAACCCTTCTCTTCCTGCACCCACATACCCTTTCCCGTCCTGCACCTACAACACCCGGTCCCGCACATATGTCCCCCTTTCTGTTTTCCACCAGACCCGACTTTACCATACCACTGCCCATACCACCACCACTGCCCACACCACCACCACCAGTGCAACAATCACCAACAACAACAACACATCCATCTTCACCACCACCTCACACACACCAGTCCTCACCCTCTCCACTCCCTCCACCCAGCACACCTCTCCCCCTATCAATCCCCCGCCTCCCCCCACTCAGCACACCTCTCCCCCTATCAACCCGCCCTCTCCCCCCACCCAGCACACTTCCCCCCCTATCAACCCCCCGCCTCCCCCCACCCAGCACACCCCCCCCCCCATCAACCCCCCGCCTCCCCCCACTCCTCCCCCTATCAACCCCCCGCCTCCCCCCACCCAGCACACTCCTCCCCCTATGAACCCCCTGCCTCCCCCCACCCAGCACACTCCTCCCCCTATCAACCCCTCCTCTCCCTCCACCCAGGGTCCTCCCTCCACCCAGGGTCCTCCCTCCACCCAGGATCAAGTATTCAAGGAGATATACAGCATTCTTCCTCTATCCTCTGGCGGGAAAAAAAAGGTATGATTTCTCTAATAGTATTTAGATATTTGCTAAGTTCAAAATGTTGGACCTATTTCCTACTTACTAATGATATTGCCGATTAATAATCCTTTCTCTGCACAATCCATGCTGTCGTTTGTACTGGATACCTGCACCTTCAGCTAGTTAGCCACACAGTTCAATGGGGCCACCCTCTAGTCTGTACAAACCCTGAAGTACTGAAACCTTCTTAACAGTGCACCCAAAGTAGGTTTCAGGTTTTTATTTCTGGACTGGATCATGGTCCCATTAGGAGGCATTAGGAGCCTTACCACCCTGAACATGCCCAAGCGCATCAGATCCAGGAAGCTAAGCAGGGTAGGGCCTGGTTAGTACTTGGATGGGAGACTTACTTGGAAGACCAGGAAGCTCAGAGGGGTGACTGTAGCTGTGTAGATTGTGTTGTTCATTGACCGAAGGGTTGGTGGTTCGAATCCCGGCTTCGCTGTCCACATTTAGAAGTGTCCTTGAGCATGACACTTAACCCCCAAGTTGCTCCAATGGGTCGGGCTGATGTGTGGTGAGCTGCAGTGCACACTAGCTGCCTTAGCATCACCCAGGTGGGTGCTACACATTGGTTACTGGACGGTCCTAGGGATGTCAATTTTAGGATTTTTTCTTTATCGATAATTGGTAATGTTAACGATCAGTTAATCGATTAATTCAATAAAAATGCTATAATAATATAAATATAATAATAATAATAATCGTTTTTGTTCCTCAATCCGTTTCATCATTTTCTCATCAACATTCCTCAATCAGTTTTATTCCTTTCTCAACATTAGGAATTAGGTTATTACTGTAAGGGGGCTGGTTGGCTAGCTGACCCAAACGCAGGACCACGGACACAGACGGACAGTTCCAAGCCCAGAGGGCGGTTTAATATAGAAGCGGCAGTACAGAGGGCAAGGCAAAAGGGTAGTCACGTTCAGGCAGGGGTCAATCGATCAACAAACAAAGTCCAGAAAACTTAATCCAAGCCGTGGTCGAGGTCCGGGGAGAATGGGTCGGGGAAGCCGTGTGTCAGTCCAGGAAACGAGCAGCAAACAAACCGGAATCTGGAGGAGTGGAGAGTAGAATGAGTAAAGGGGAAAAAAACAACTATAACGACTACTAGCACGGGAACTCCAGAAAACCACAACTTGCCACAAGGAATCTTAGGGAAGAACTGGCGACGAACGTTGGGAAGACCGGGTTCTTATAGGGGAGGTGATTGGATGATTAGTGGCAGCAGGTGAGCCGCGCCCTCGGAGCTGGTTAGCAGAACAGTATTCAGGTGTGCGGGGGTGATTACGTCGGAGGGCGCGCAGAGCGCGCGCTGAAGTGGAAGGCCGTGGCGTGCGTGCTGCGGAAACGGTGGTGGGAGCTGGAGAGCGCCCAGGCGGAGGCGGAGCCGTAACAGGACCCCCCCCCATGCGGGAGCCACCGGGCGACCTACCCGGGGCATCCGGGAACTCCCAGTAGAAGTCCCGGAGGAGAGCTGGGGACATGATGCGGGAGCGGGGCTCCCACGACCGCTCCTCAGGACCGAAGCCCTCCCAGTCCACCAGGTAAACATACCCCTGGCCCTGGCGACGGACCTTCAACAGCCTCCTCACAGACCACTGCGGGTGGCCGTCAACCAGTTGAGGAGCCGGGGGAGCCGCCGCCGGGGGCACGAGGGGGCTGGTGACGTGGGGCTTGATCCGGGAGACGTGGAAGACCGGGTGGACACGCCGCAGGGAGGAGGGCAGGTCCAGCCGGACCGCGACAGGGTTGATGACCCGGCTGATAGGGTAGGGACCGATGAAGCGGGCCGACAGCTTCCCGGAGTCGGTGTTGAGAGGCAGGTCGGCGGTGGAGAGCCAGACCCGCTGACCGACCTTGTACTCCGGGGCTGGGGTGCGTCGACAGTTGGCCCCGCGGCTGGCGCGCTCAGCGGCCCGGAGCAGCGCCGAGCGTGCGGACCTCCAGACCCTCCGACAGCGGCGGAGATGGGCCTGGACGGACGGGACCGCCACCTCGACCTCCTGGAGCGGGAACAGGGGTGGCTGGAACCCCAGGGAGCACTCGAAGGGCAACCTGCCGGTGGACGAGTTGACCATGGCGTTCAACGAGTACTCAACCCAGGGTAGGTCCCGGCTCCAGGAGGACGGGTTGAGGGAAGATACACACCTGATGGCCGCCTCCATACACTGGTTGGCCCTCTCCGCCTGCCCATTGGTCTGGGGATGGTACCCAGACGATAGGCTGACCGTGGCCCCAAGTCCCCTACAGAAGGCCTGCCACACCCCTGAAGTGAACTGGGAGCCACGGTCAGACACAATGTCCAGGGGAAGACCCTCGGGGACACGGTTGGACGCGCTGAGCCCTCCTGACCACTGCCTCGACATTCATGACGATGGCCCCGATGATCCGAGACGAGGGGACGATGGTCCCCGGAGGCTCGGGGTCCTCCTCAGAGTCCTGAATGCGAGACAGTGCATCAGCCTTGATGTTCTTCGACCCCGGGCGATAGGTGAGGTGGAAGTCGAACCGCCCGAGGTACTGGGCCCAGCGCGCCTGTCGGGGAGTCAACCGCCTGGCCGACATGATGTACATCAGGTTCTTGTGGTCGGTCCAGACGGTGACGGGATTCTCTGCGCCCTCCAGCCAGTGCCGCCACTCCTCGAACGCCTCCACAACAGCCAGCAGCTCTCGGTTGCCGATGTCGTAGTTGGCCTCCGCAGGGGTGTAACGACGGGAGAAGAAGGCACAGGGGTGCATCTTGCCGTCCACTGCTGACTGCTGTGAAAGGACACCGCCGACCCCGGTGTCGGAGGCGTCCACCTCCACGATGAAGGGCCTGGACGGGTCCGGCTGGACGAGGACGGGTGCAGAGGTGAAACGCCCCTTGAGGCCGGCGAAGGCGGCACTGGCCTCAGGTGTCCAGATGAAGGGACGCAGAGGGGAGGTGAGAGCCGTGAGGGGAGCGGCAACCCGACTGTAGTCCCGGATGAAACGCCTGTAGAAATTGGCGAACCCAAGGAACCCCCTCAGCGCCTTCCGGGAGGTGGGCTGGCCCCACTCGACGACAGCCTGGATCTTCTTAGGGTCAGGCCGAGTCTGTCCACCCTCCACGATAAGTCACAGGAACTCCACAGAGGGAGCGTGGAAGGTGCACTTCTCGGCCTTGATGAAGAGGCGATTCTCCAGGAGACGCTGGATGACGAGGCGGACGTGCTGGACGTGTTCCACAGCACTCCTGGAGAACACCAGGATGTCGTCGAGGTAGAGCACAACGAAGATGTCCAACATGTCCCGGAGCACGTCATTCATCACCTCCTGGAAGACGGAGGGGGCGTTGGTGAGGCCAAACGGCATGACCTCGTAATGGCCTCTCGGGGTATTGAACGCGGTCTTCCACTCATCCCCCTCACGAATGCGAACGAGGTGGTACGCACTCCGCAGGTCCAGTTTGGTGAAGATGGTCGCCTTTTGGAGGGGTTCGAAGTTCGCACTCATGAGGGGGAGAGGATACCTGTTCCTGATGGCGATCTCGTTCAGCTGCCTATAATCGATGCATGGCCTCAGGTCCCCTCCTTTCTTCTTCACGAAGAAGAACCCCGCCACCACCGGGGAACGTGAAGGACGGATGAGACCCTCGGCCAAGCAATCGTTGAGGTAGCTGTCCATGGCCGCCCTCTCAGGAAGGGAGAGGCTGTAAAGGCGGCTCGCGGGGAGTTGTGCACCGGAGCGGAGCTCGATGGCGCAGTCGTAGGGCCGGTGAGGAGGGAGAGAGCGGGCCCGGTCCCTACTGAACGCTTCTCCCAGGTCGTGGTACACCTCCGGCACGGTGGAGAGGTCCGGGGTTGCAGGGGCCGGACGGGCAGAGAGTGAGGGCGTCTGGGCGGCACGCAGGCACCGGGCCTAACAGGCCGTGCTCCAGCTGAGTATACGTCCGGTGCCGTAATTGATGTGGGGGACGTGTTGCTCGAGCCATGGCCGGCCCAGGATGAGGGGAGTCAGAGGGGAACGGAGAACGTAGAGGCGGATCTCCTCCACGTGGTTGCCTGAACTGGTCAGGGTAATGGGCACCGTCTGTTCCACGACCGGACCCAGGCTGTGGCCATCCAGAGCCGTGACGGTGAGGGGTTTCTCCAGGCGGGTGAGGGGAAAAGCCGCACCCCTGGCCAGGTCTGCGTCGATGAAATTACCGTCCGCTCCTGAATCGATGAGCGCACCGATGGTATGAGTGCGCCCATGCCAGGAGAGAGTGACGTCGAACCTGACCGGAGGGAGGGGCGAGGGAGACTGCGAGACATGGCTCACCAGGAGGCCCCACTCCCCTGATGAGCCAAGGCTTTTGGGCGGATGGGACAGTCCTCTCCCCTGTGGCCCTCCTGGGCACAGTAAAAACAGAGCCCCTGGACTTGCCGGCGGTGCCTCTCCTCAGGTGAAAGGCGGGCCCTGTTCACCTGCATGGGCTCCTCCCGGTCGGAGGCAGCGGAGGATGCCGCAGTCGGGGGCGTGCCAGACTCCCGGGAGCACGGGTAGGTGAACGGAGCCTGGGTGGGAGGAGGACTGGCTCGGCGGGGGGTACGGCCGGTGGGCTCCGCCCGACGAGCGCGCCGACGTTCGGCCAGGCGGTGGTCGATATTGACCGCCAGGCGGACGAGCTGGTCCAGGGTAGCGGGGTGATCCCTGACCGCCAATTCGTCCTTGAGGACCTCCGACAGCCCCTCCCGAAAGGCCACCTGGAGGGCCTGGTCGTTAAAACCACTGTCAGCGGCCTGGATACGGAAGTCGATGGCGTATTCCGAGACACTGCGAGCCCCCTGGCGGATGTGGTGGAGTCGGCCGGCAGCGTGGAGTGCCCGGGTGGGGTGGTCAAACACGGACCTGAACTCAGCACAAAAGTCACTGTAGGAGTCCATACAGGGAGCACCGACCTCCCACACCACCATGAACCAGGAGAGGGGCTTGCCAGTGAGGAGACTGGCAAAGTACCTGATCCTGGAGACGTTTCTCAGGTACGCCTCCGGTTGCTCCGCGAAGATGAACCCGCACTGCATAAGGAACTCGCCGCAGGTCTCCACACCACCGTCGTAGGGCTTGGGGTGATGTAACTTGGGCTCCCTCCGGGGAGGGGCGTGGTCGGCCGGAGCCATGGGTGCGGGAGCGTTGAAGAGGCTCCAGTGGCAGATGTTGCAGGCGGCCGAGGGCGCGGGGAACACCCCTACGGGTGCCAAGGAGGGACCCGAGGCGGGAGCTGGAGAGATGGTGGCTGCAGCCGGAGTAGGTGAGGGAAGCAGGCGAGCCATCTGGTCGATGAGCTGAGCGAGGGTCTGGTTGAGATTCTGGCTGGTGGCGGCCTGGTGTTCTACCGCCTGTTGGAGTACAGCCAGCGAAGCATCCGACGCAGCAACCTGGCGGGTAAGGTCCCCGATCTGCTGGCCGAGGGACCCACGGCAGCGTCAGCATTACCCAGGGACTCCTCATGTTTCCTCAGCCAGGTCCCTTGCTGGGCTAGGACCGCTCCCTGCTGGGCTACCGCCTGGGACAGGGCATCCGGGTCTGCTGGGTCAGCGTTCATGGCCAGTTCTTCTGTAAGGGGGCTGGTTGGCTAGCTGACCCAAACGCAGGACCACGGACACAGACGGACAGTTCCAAGCCCAGAGGGCGGTTTAATATAGAAGCGGCAGTACAGAGGGCAAGGCAAAAGGGTAGTCAAGTTCAGGCAGGGGTCAATCGATCAACAAACAAAGTCCAGAAAACTTAATCCAAGCTGTGGTCGAGGTCCGGGGAGAATGGGTCGGGGAAGCCGTGTGTCAGTCCAGGAAACGAGCAGCAAACAAACCGGAATCTGGAGGAGTGGAGAGTAGAATGAGTAAAGGGGAAAAAAACAACTATAACGACTACTAGCACGGGAACTCCAGAAAACCACAACTTGCCACAAGGAATCTTAGGGAAGAACTGGCGAC
The DNA here is from genome assembly GCF_949987555.1 of Borostomias antarcticus. Lineage (NCBI taxonomy): Eukaryota > Metazoa > Chordata > Actinopteri > Stomiiformes > Stomiidae > Borostomias > Borostomias antarcticus. Next base: position 20,241,753 of record NC_140238.1, on the reverse strand, counting down.
GAACGTTGGGAAGACCGGGTTCTTATAGGGGAGGTGATTGGATGATTAGTGGCAGCAGGTGAGCCGCGCCCTCGGAGCTGGTTAGCAGAACCGTCTTCAGGTGTGCGGGGGTGATTACGTCGGAGCGCGCGCTGAAGTGGAAGGCCGTGGCGTGCGTGCTGCGGGAACGGTGGTGGGAGCTGGAGAGCCGTAACAATTACAATGAAAATAAAACACAACATTCCTCCAAAATGAACTTGGTTAATAAGGAAAAACTGTAACAGAACGAATTATTCTGTTATTCTAACGAAATCTGCACATCTGACATTTAGCGGCCTACTTGTTCTTGTTAAGGAAGATCAGACGTGTTTGGGTGTGAGTTCTATTAATACATCCATGGTCGGGAGTGGAGCCTGGGAACAAGCAGTCGAGCCTGGTAACAAGCAGTCCAGCGTTAGAAAATGCCCTCTCCGATGGCACTGATGTCGCGGGAATGCAGAGGTACTGGCGTGCTAACTGTGTCAATCTGGGGAATCTCGTGGCGTTAACGTTCCACCAGTCTTCCGGATTTGTATCCAGTTGTGGGGGGCATATGTCACGTACAAAGTTCTCAACCTCCATGTCCATGTTGCCAATAGCAGGAGCGGCTGCGTACTGCTCGCCCAAAAGAAGAGCCATGGCTGAGACATTACGCACGGCTGCAGCTTCAGCTCCCGGTGCTGGCTGAACGTCTGCATCGAGAAAGCAGAAGGATGAACTGCGCTTAGCTGACAAGAAAAGAGCAAGGCTAGCTGGTGGTGGGCGGGAGAAAGTTACCCAGCTGGCATTTCAACGTTGATTCACGGGTGATTCAACGTCATGTGACTATGTGAATCAACGTTGGATTAGGTTTTGATTTTGAAAGGTGAATTAACGTTGATATCGCAACGTTGTTCCAACATCTTACTCTTCAACATGGGTGAATTAAGGTCTTACAATCACTGTTGAATATGTGTTGAATTTGAAAGGTGAATCAACTTTGAAATCCCAACTTTGTTTCAACGGCTTACTTTTCAAAATGGGTGAATTAAGGTCTTACAATCACTGTTGAATATGTGTTGAAATTGAAAGGTGAATCAACTTTGAAATCCCAACTTTGTTTCAACGGCTTACTTTTCAACATGGGTAAATTAAGGTATTTGAGTCAACTTTGCATCACTGTTGAAACTGCAACTTTGTTTTAACGTCTTACTTTTCAATCATGCAGCCACAGAGAAGAAAGGCGTGAACTTTTTACAATTTTATTTTACATTAGAATCAAGATGCACATGTAGGCCTACAACAGCAGTGAATGGGTTGCAACACTGACAACTGTGCAAATAGCAACATCAATCCAACAATAATGTGAAAAATAAGTGTTTGTGGCACTGGCATGCACACACAAACACATTTTGTGACATCCTTCTATACAGCAATGCTACAGAAAAAGGCATTCACAGTCAATCTGCCGCTGGTAACAGCTTTTAGCTTTCTAAAGATACAACCTCTGCAGCACAATACGACCCAGGATGTAGCCTATGTTAAAACGCGAAAGCAAAACCAACTCAGCTAGCAAGCTAAACAATATAGTAACCTTACAATCTACAAGTAGCTGCAAAAGTTGGACAACAAGGGAATGACTGGCACATTGCTCAGCTTGTATATGTAGATAATAGCTACGTCCAGCTAGTGGGAGACAAATATTACACACGATGCACCACACCAAAGTTTCCTAAGAAACTACGGTGTCCATAATAGGACATCCTCGGATGTCCACGAAAGGAAATTTGAAGCTCATTCTTTGTGCAAGCGCAAAATAAGGATTTGTGACCAATAAAATTAATTTATTGCAAAGATATATAAAGCAAAACCTCCGTTGGGCCATCTTTTACCCATATTGTGCATTAAAGGGCTATAAGGCAGGTTGAAGACATCATGTTGACGTTGTTGTACATCAACGTACAGATCTTCAACAGAATTTCAACGTTGATTTCGAAGTATTTTATCAACCTTTTTCAACCATTGAGTATTCAATATTGTTTCAAGGTTGAAACGACAACTGACATTAAACCAACTATATTTCAGTGTTGAAGGTCGGTCGTGTGCCAGCTGGGTAGCTTGGAGCTAGAAGTATAAGGTGGTCTTAACGGCCGCACTCGGGAGTGGTGGTCGTAACGCCCAACGCAGTGACAAGAGTGATTTCTGGGCTTGTGCCCACGACATTTTCAACTGCAACGGAGAAGTAACCGACTCTCCTACAATTACATATCATAGAGAGTCTACCTTCATATTTTCTGCTTGTCATGCGCATATTTATTTATATAAAAACGACCACAAATCATCACTATGAATTCTGTGAAGTGTCTCCCTGAAAATATTGCTTGGCGAGGCCTCGTCATTGTATTAGAATTCCATATTGTATACATGTACCAACGTTAGCCTACTGTCCATAGGAGTTGGTGGAATGGGAGTTAACGTAGCCCCCCTCCAGGATTCCAAATTGCAGCGCTATCGTCCAAATTAGCAACCCAGTTTAAAACCGACCCATTGCTGCTAGATTTGAAAACAGGAATTGTTAAGAGGACACTTTGAGCTACAAAGAAAGCTAAATTGTTATCACCAAACGTTGTCTGGTTATATTCATTTACAGTTTTTGTGGCGTTGTCGCCTCAGAGTGTGCGTTAACGTAGCCACTTCCACTTAACTTTCACTTTCTGTTTTCATACCGGTAGGCCACTTTGATTTGTTGTGTTGGATGACACAGGGCATATTTTTTGATTTGTGCAACGTTTTTGCAATAAAAGTTCTGAAATTAAGGGATTATGTCCATGAGAGTTTAATTTTAAAGAATAAAGGCCTGCCTCTAATATAGGCCTACCTCCAATAAAGGTCCATGCTCAAGGGTGCCCCAGTGGTGGTAATGAGGGAGGGGCAAGCGCTGCATTTTCACTTTTCCCTGCTGGTGCCATCACAAGCGTGTATTGGTGAACATACTGTATAACTGGTGCCATTGCCATCAATGTAATGTGATCATTTTGTCCACACAGATGTAAAATCACAGTGGAGGAACTGGGGCGGCGAGTAGGTCCCCCAGAATACATGAGCTTCACTACCTTGGTGGCCTTGAGGACGGACAATAATGCCAGGAGGGCAGTGCATGGCCAGCTGGGGGAGGCTGGGATAAACTCTGCCCCCCTAACTCCCGGCTGTGCGAAGGCAAGCTGTGTAACTTTTTTCTCATCATTTTCATAAATCACTGACACCTTATTGAGGTGATGACTTACCATTCTATTATTACAATTATTTTTTTCATCAGAGGAGGTAGCAGCCTTGTCTGAAAGCCTAATGAGACTCATCCAAGACCACCTCCCTTTCGAGGGCCTCCATCTGATCCCGGACAGCGAGGAGGAGGTGGTCACCATGGGGAGGCTGACAGAGTTCCGGTATGTGTCAAGCACAGAATACATTATGTATACTCACTAAAAGGTATTCACCCTCATTATAAACCTAATGTGACCCACGATCTCTTCTGCAATATCTGCCGACATTACTGTCTTTTGGAGAATTTTGCGGGCTCAGTTTGAAAGCTAGAGTGAAGATACTATCATATTAAACAGTTGATAGCATAACATTTTATATTACATTACTCTGAAGTAATTGTACCCCACCAAGGCGGAGCTGAAGGAGGGATACTATAGGTTGGCCGGTGCACGTCAGTGCGTGTCAGTGTGTCAGTCTGGGGGCACATGTAGCACCAGCTCTAGCCACGAAAGGGACACTGTTCCCAGTTATTGCAATGGAACCAAGTCCAAAATATTCCTTTGTGAAAGAAAAACTATGCTTGGTGTCTCAGTATAATTGAATTTGTGAATACTCAGGAATCCTTGTACCTTCTAACTAAACAGAAAGCAGAACATGAGGTGTTTAGTAGCTCTTTCTGTGCTAGTTTCCAAAGTCATATTTGTTGAGAAATCTATGTTCTCCTTGGCTGTGTCCAAATACCCATATGTCATATTAAAGCTCCATGTGATGCTTTTACACTTTGGCGACCCCTTTGGCCATAATAAAATTGGAAATGCATTTTTTAAAACAAAACTCCCACAATTCCCCTCTCACTCGTTGCTGTGCGACTCGCAAAAATGCTTCACTTCCTCCCAAATGAGTCCTGTTCAAATTATTTCTAAAATATGAAATCCACAGGGTCCCATGCAGTTTTATTTCTCGAAAAAGATTTTTGGGGTCTTGCTAAGGCCAAATCCATATTCTAATAACCAAATGAAGTGAATATTTAGCTTTAAAAAAGCTATCATAAGTAGCTTTAAATACTAAATAGCATACGAAAAGTACAACAGTGTACACATACTGTTTTGTACCTAGTATTGCATGAAAATGCAGGCAGTATGCAACATTCTCTGTTTGTTTCTCATTGCCCACTTGAAGAAGAAGACCTAGGAATAACAAATGCAGCTTAATTCTTGCTTTTCAAATTCCATTCAACAACTGGAGGCGGCTGTAGCTCAGTTCATTCAATGATCGAAGGGTCGGTGGTTTAAATCCCGCCTCCAACTGTCCACATGTCGAAGTGTCCTTGGGCAAGACACTGAACCCCAAATTGCTCCCAATGGACCATGGCAGTTGCAGTCATTGGTGTGAATTATCCAGCCATTATCTGTCCTGGACTATGGTGATGTAGTCTATAGACATGCCTCTGCTTCTACTCTCAGATCTTTAGACACTGTCTACCACTCAGCTCTTAGATTCATTACAGGAGATAGCTACAGTATAACACGCATCATTGCTCCCTGTATGAAAAGGTTGGCTGGCCGTCCCTTTCTATGAGACGTGAGAAACATTGTTTTTAATTTATTTTTAAAGCTCTTATTGGTAAGCAACCACCTTATATTACTTTTATGCTGGATTGGAACTCTGGGTCTTATCTAACCCGTTCCAGTGAGGTGCTCCTGCTCAAGGTTACCAGAGCTCGTTCCAACCTAGGAATGACTGCTTTTACTGTCAGTGCTCCAAACTCCTGGAATGCCCTCCAAAGCACTTTTAAAATGGCTACCCTCCCTTCGTTTGGTCATTTTAGAACTATGGTTTCTGAATTTTGCACATCTTACTGTAATTGTCTTTAGCTGTATTTTTTGTTCTGTTCTTATTTATTTTAACTTATTTTACTCTATTTTCATGTTGTTCTTTTAGTGTTATTATTGCCTTACCTCTTTTTATTCATGTTTTATCTCTGTACTATTTTATCTCTTTTACTCGTCGTCACTGTAAATGAGGGCAACCTCAGTGTCCTTCGAGTTTAAATAAAGGTTATTGATTGATTGATTGATTGATTGATTGATTGATTGATTGATTGATTGATTGATTGATTGATTGATTGATTGATTGATTGATTGAATGTGTGTGAATGAGTGAATGAGAGAACATTATAAAGTGCTTTCGTTACCGTTGGGTGCAAAAAAGAGCTATATAAGTGGAGTCCATTTACCATTGCTGCCGACAAGCATCATGATAGGTGGGGCACAATGGGTTCACTAGATAGGAGGTATACTATACTGTCAAAATTGCTCTAAGTATCCTTTCATCTGAACAAGTCTGATATCAGGTGTCTACCATACTTCTCATGATATACAGTGTGATTTTAGGGTGCAGCGTTGACATTTCTCCAGAACAGCACAGCATGGAATAATAAATGCTTGAATAGTGAGGTACATTCATACAGTTCACACACAAACACCACAGTATACAATGTGCAGAAATCACTGAATTCCTTGCCAAGTTTATGGACAGTGTTTCATGCTTCTCACGGCTATTATATTTTCATTGCAGGTCCCACCTGAAGAGAGCAATGGCAGCAATAAAGGAGTGAGTTGAAGCCGTGGACCTGGCCTCCCACGGCTTCATGTGTAAAATGTTAGACGTAGTGCTGTCCATTTATGAGAAATGTTTTGACAACCAAATGTCAAGCATGGATGTTTAGGTAGATTTTTGCACTATTTTTGTTTTTGCACCATTTTTGCAGTACGATTTTTTAACCAGATCTTTGATTTTAATACGGAAAGCTGAAAGTATATCTGGTGTCTTCCTCTTTGTTGCCTTCTTTACGTTCAAGTTCTTTCACTTAAGACCATTCTCTTTATTATTTATAAAAGTTCAAGACATCATAATGCGTTGGGTTCATACAAAGTGTTACTAGTTCACATGTATTTTTCTTGTGACCAGATGTAAAAACAAAAACACATTAAACGTATTTGTTACTCAAAGGTTTTTATTATTTTTTCCAAATGTTGCTCTTTGATAAAGCTTGCACTTTAATTTACTGTATAATCTTTTGCACTGGACCAAGCTAAGTGTTGCATTCAATCCCAACCCCTACACACAAGATAAGATGAAGAAAGCAACAGGGACACCACGACCCTGGTCTGAGAACAGCGTAGAATGCAAATCCATATTGTGGGATCCCCTTGTATGTTGCATCAAGGTATATCATCTCAAGGCCATAGGTTTTTATCTGTTGAAGTTGCCAGGTTGAACGAAAAACTAATAATAATAAAATAATCAGTGGCTGCTTCTCACTATGTGAAAGAGGCTGATAGAAAATGACACTGTCTGTTAACTCTGTTTTGACTACACGATCAACACCTACACAATCATTGCCATCCATTCTAGTCTGTGCATGAAAGCTCTTTTTTAATATTCTTATGTCCTCAGGTGTAACAAAGCAGGATTTCTGCATTGGAATCTCCCAGCTGAAAAGAGCTATGGATGTAGGCAATCAAATTACTGTTGATCTGGTTTGAACGATGCTCTGGGGATTGTTGATATTATGTCCAGAGTGCTTGTTCAATAGACGCACAATGCAGCAGTTGAAGGTGTTTTTGCTCAGAAATGTAAATGATACATACTGTAGGCTCCACAACTGTTGACCCTTGTGGTTGTGGGAGCTCCGCTTGACTTCCCTTTACATTTATTAGATCTTTCACAACGCCACTGGATCTGGTCTGCTCCCCTTTTTCTCACTAATGAGAATTTTCCAATCCCATTATTTTCTAATTCCACCAAGTGTCTTGACATGAACTCATCCTTGGTCTCATTGTGGGGTATGATGTGTACTGTCCGTTTAACTGTCCGGGTTCTTTGCGGAGATAATTTTCTATTGACTGCTGCCAGTAGGACTCCATTTCACTGAAATATAAAACAAAATTATTAGTTAAATAATAATTTAATAACCATTAAATAATCTAAAGAAAGGAACACTAGAGAGAAAGATGGGGAGAGAGAGAGGGAGAGAAGGACGAGAGAGAAAGAGAGAAGAATGGGAGAGGGAGAAAGAGAGAAAAGGATGAGGATGGAGAGAGAGAGGACGGTAGAGAGAGGGGGGGAGGGAGAGAAAGAAAAGGATAAGGATGGGGAAAGAGAGAAAAAAATTAGGATGGGGAGAGACAGAGAGAAAGAGAGAGAGAGAGAGAAAGAGGGGGGGGGGGTGTAGTCTCTTACCCAGGCCGTACTTGTCGGAGTAGTCCAACCACTTGCTGATCCAGAAGATGGGGACGCAGGCAGGGTCCTCAGCCTCCTCTGGACACACACACACACTATCAGACGGAGTGCACCAGGCAGGACCAATCGTAAGTTGCTGAAGATGGTTGTAACAACAACTGCCAATAATATCATAACTACTAACTATTGTAAATACTGAATAACTACTATAAACACTATTGCTATTACTATTATGAAGTGAGAAGAAAGAAAGAAAGAAAGATGGATGGAAGAAAGAAAGAAAGAAAGAAAGAAAGAAAGAAAGAAAGAAAGAAAGAAAGAAAGAAAGAAAGAAAGGATGGATGGATGGATGGATGGATGAAAGAAAGAAAGAAAGGATGGATGAAAGAAAGAAGGATGGATGGATGGATGAAAGAAAGGAAGATGGATGGATGGATGGATGGATGAAAGAAAGATGGAAGAAAGAAAGAAAGAAAGAAAGATGGAAGAGAGAAAGAAAGAAAGGGATGGATGGATGAAAGAAAGAATGGATGGATGGATGGATGGATGGATGAAAGAAAGAAAGAAAGAAATGGATGGATGGATGAAAGAAAGAAAGAAAGAAAGAAAGAAAGAAAGAAAGAAAGAAAGAAAGAAAGAAAGAAAGAAAGAAGGATGGATGGAAGAAAGAAAGGATGGATGGATGGATGGATGGATGAAAGAAAGAAAGGATGGATGGATGGATGAAAGAAAGAAAGAAAGAAAGAAAGAAAGGATGGATGGATGGATGGATGAAAGAAGGATGGATGGATGAAAGAAGGAAGGATGGAAGGAAGGATGGAAGGAAGGAAGGATGAAAGAAAGGATGGATGGATGGATGGATGGATGGATGAAAGAAAGAAAGAAAGGATGGATGGATGGATGGATGGATGGATGAAAGAAAGAAAGAAAGAAAGAAAGAAAGAAAGAAAGAAAGAAAGAAAGAAAGAAAGGATGGATGGATGAAAGGATGGATGAAAGAAAGAAAGGAAGGAAGGAAGGAAGGAAGGAAGGAAGGAAGGAAGGAAGGAAGGAAGGAAGGAAGGAAGGAAGGAAGGAAAGAAAGAAGGAAGGATGGAAGCAAGGATGGAAGGATGGATGGAAGGAAGAAAGGAAGGATGGATGGAAGGAAGGAAGGAAGGATGGAAAGAAGGAAGGAAGGATGGATGGAAGGAAGGAAGGAAGGAAGGATGGAAGGATGGATGGAAGGAAGGAAGGAAGGAAGGAAGGAAGGAAGGAAGGAAGGAAGGAAGGAAGGAAGGAAGGAAGGAAGGAAGGAAGGAAAGGAAGGAAGGAAAGATGGATGGAAGGAAGGAAGGAAGGAAGGAAGGAATGAATATGAATGCTACCACAGTAGTCATAAAAGGGTGCCTGTACAGAGAGCCTGCATGTGTCCCCAAATTCAAATCCCAACTGACACTGTGAGCATCCTCTCATTCACTTCAATGCAAAGGCATGTTGGCTTCAGACAGCTCTCTCTCAAAAAGTATAAAGGTCACAGCCTAGATATTGACACCGTAGGAATCCTGAGAAAATGCTGAACATTTTAGGCTATGATATGTCTGTGTAGCTTAAAAACTGTAGGCATTGGGACGAGTTAGAAAAGGGTAAAAATGCAAAATTAGCAGCTCAAAAGGTAGAGTGTGGGCCCATACATTACATCATTACATTACAGTCATTTAGCAGACGCTTTTATCCAAAGCGACTAACAATAATTGCATTTAACGTAGGAAGAGCCAATGTACTACTACTTGCCAGAACTCACAAGTACATCTTCTTTCTAAAACAAGTGACTAAGAGCATAATCTAGTGCTGAAGGCAAAGTACAAGAATCACAATCTAAAGTACAGTGCAATATAATATAATACAATAAGTGCTTAGGTGGGAGGATTGTTGTAGTACTTCTTGAAGAGATGAGTTTTGAGCCTGCGACGAAAGATGGGCAGCGACTCTGCTGTCCTGACATCAGTGGGCAGCTCATTCCACCACTGCGGGGCCAGGACAGAGAAGAGCCGTGACCGTGTCGATCGACCGCAGGAGCCTCGGAGTGACGGGGCAACCAGTCGCCCTGAGGTAGCAGAGCGTAGCGGTCAGGAGGGGGTGTAGGGTTTGACCATGGCCTGGAGGTAGGAGGGGGCTGTTCCTTTCATTGCCCTGTAGGTTAGCGCCAGAGTTTTAAACTGGATGCGGGCCGCTACAGGGAGCCAGTGTAGGGAACGGAGGAGGGAAGTTGTGTGGGAGAATTTGGGGTGGTTGAACACCAGGCGAGCAGCAGCTTTCTGGACAAGTTCCAGAGGTTTAATGGCTGACGCCGGTGCCCCCGCGAGGAGGGAGTTGCAGTAGTCCAGGCGGGAGATGACCAGGGCCTGGATGAGTACCTGCGCCGTTTCATTGGTGAGGAAAGGGCGAATCCTCCTGATGTTGTAGAGCATGAATCTGCAGGAACGTGTGACGGATGTGACATGTGAGGAAAATGACAGTTGGTCATCCAGGGTCACACCCAGATTCCTCGGAGTCCGAGTCGGGGTCACCACTGTGTCTTCAATGGTGATGGCCAGGTCCCGATGCGGACAGCCCTTCCCCTGGAGGAACAGCAGCTCAGTCTTGTCCAGATTGAGCTTGAGGTGATGTGTCGTCATCCACTCCGAAATGTCAGCCAAGCACCCAGCTATGCGTGTCTCCACTTTTGTATCAGAAGGGGGAAATGACAGAACCAGTTGGGTGTCATGGCATAGCAGTGATAGGAGAAGCCATGCGAGCGAATGACAGAGCCCAGAGATGTAGTGTAGAGGGAAAACAGGAGAGGACCCAGGACAGACCCTTGTAGAACCCCCGTAGTCAGACTACGCGGTTCCGACGTCGACCCTCTCCATGTCACCTGGTAGGAGCGGCCTGTCAGGTAGGATGCAAACAGGGAGTGTGCAGAGCCCTCGATGCCTTTCTCCTCGAGGGTGGAGAGGAGGATCTGGTGGTCTACCGTATCAAATGCTGCTGACAGGTCTAGGAGTATCAGGACAGAGGAGAGAGAGTTCGCTCTTGCGGCATGGAGTGACTCTGTTACTGCAAGGAGGGCGGTCTCTGTCGAGTGGCCAGCCTTGAACCCGGATTGGTGGGGATCTAGGAGGTCGTTCTGGTGGAGGTACGAAGACAGTTGGTTAAAGATAGCACGTTCAAGTGTTTTGGATAGAAAGGATAGAAGGGAAACCGGTCTGTAGTTTTTGACATCAGAGGGGTCGAGAGATGGTTTCTTTAGGAGGGGGGTGACTCTGGCAGTCTTGAAAGCAGAGGGAAAACATCCTGATACAAGAGATGCATTGATGAGGTGGGTTAGGAAGGGAAGGAGTTCGGGTGCAACAAACTGAAGGAGAGTCGAGGGAACAGGGTCTAGGGAGCACGTGGTGGGGCGGTTAGATGTTACAAGGTTGAGGGCCTCGTTGGGGGAGAGGGGAGAAAAGTGGGATAAGGTGGGGCGTGGAGAGGAGGGGGGGAGCAGGGAGGGGAGAGAGGGTGGGGGGGTGGGTTTCATGCACGGAGCATTGACCGGGGGAGGGGGGAAAGAGGATCTGATATCGTTAACTTTCTTGTCAAAGAAGTTGGCGAAATCATCAGGGAGAAGGGAGGAGTTGGGAGTAGGAGGTGGGGGCTGGAGTAGTGAAGAGAAGCTTTCAAAGAGTTTTTTAGGATTGGAAGCAGAGGTTAGGATTTTGGAGCGGAAGAAAGCAGCTTTAGCAGCAGACAGAGAGGAGGAGAATGTGGAAAGAAGAGATTGGAAATTAAGAAGGTCCTCTGGGAGCTTGCCTTTCCTCCATTTACGCTCAGCTATTCTCAGGCTCCGTCTATCAGTACGCACTGAGTCCGACAGCCATGGGGCAGGTGGAGTTGAGCGTGCAGGCCTGGAGGTGAGGGGACAGAGATTGTCTAGAGAAGAGGAAAGAGTAGAGAGGAGAAGATCAGTGGCAGTATCAGAGGGTAGGAGAGAGAAGGATTCAGGGGCGGGGAGGGCGGAGGTGACAGTAGAGGAAAGGTCAGTAGGGGAGAGCGAGCGGAGATGGCTACGGGCGGTAACCATGTGGGTAGGAGGAGGGGTTACAGGGGAAGAGGGGATGGAGAGGGAGTAGGACATTAAATAGTGGTCAGAGAGATGGAGGGGCAGGACAGACAGGTTAGAGGTGGAACAGTGTCTAGTGAAGATGAGATCCAGCTGGTTGCCGGCTTTGTGAGTAGGAGGAGAAGAAGAGGGGTGAAGATCGAAGGAGGAGAGGAAGGAGAGGAGAGGTTCCAATTTCTCACTCTGGATGTTGAAGTCCCCGAGAAGGATGAGTGTGGACCCATCATCAGGGAAGTGCGAAACTAGTGTATCGAGCTCCTCTAGGAATTCACCAAGAGGACCTGGTGGGCGATACACAACAGCAATGGTGAGCTTGATTGGAAACATGACAGAGACAGCATGGAATTCAAAAGAGGGAGGGGAGAACTGTGGAATCGAGACGACAGTATTTCCATGTTGGGGAAATGAGCAGGCCAGTACCACCACCTCGCCTCGCAGCTCTGGGAGTGTGGGAGAAAGAATACACATCTGACAGGGCTGCGGGTGTGGCAGTGTTCTCTGGTGTGATCCATGTCTCGGTGAGAGCAAGGAAGCTGAGGGAGAGCAAGGATGCATAGCCTGAGATAAACTCAGCTTTGGGCACCGCCGACTGTCAATTCCAAAGTCCCCCTGTCACCACTTGCTCTCTATGAGTTGAGACAGTCGGATAGATGAGGTTAGAGGGGTTACGGAGTCTGGGGGTGACCCAGTGTCGGCGTGACCCCCGGAGAGGGAACTCAACAGGAATTGGATGCAAACACATAATGCTAACAAAACAGGTACAGAGGTAAATGTAGACGTACTACCTTCCTGACAGTCTTACTTGACAAAGTCAAGTCAAGTCATACGTTTCAATGGAGAGCGCAGTTGCCGAACAAATCGTCATACAGCGAAAACTATAAGTCACATGGCTTAGATACTTACATTGTAGAAATCAGCACAGTTGTGTGAACATTTTGATGTATAATATGTGTGTGAGCTTTCAAAACTGTAGGAGTGCCAGCAGTTTACAAAATGTGTGAATATTTTCAAAGCAACTGCTGCCACCACTCTAAAAACATAAAGTTTCTGAACATTCCAAAAGCAGTTTCAAGCAGTTTCAATGGGACAAAAAGTTTGGGATTTCAATGGGACAAAAGGACTAGTTTTAAAAGTCAAATTACTAAAAAACTATAAAAAAATATCAAAAATCTGAATGGACCCCTGAAACAGCTAAACATCATGAACATTTTAAAGTTTGAATTAAGTTTCTAGCACAAAGTATGAAGAACTAGTTAATGTTCAAAAAAGTGGGGAGAACTAGAATAATAATAATAACTAGTGCTGCGAGCAGCAGTGAGCGGGCCCTCGCACCCCACGCGGGTCGGGGTGTGGCGCCGTTAAAGGGTGTGCTATTTCGGTGTCCAGTACTGACAGAAACTTCCTGTCACCAGTAGGTGGCGCTCTAAGCGTGACTCAATACCGACGCATAGATGTGTTCAGGACAGTACCTTGATGAAGCGTGAGAAATGTTGTGTAAATCGGACAAAGTATGTAGGAGTTATGAGGACTTCCTGTAAGCAGTAGGTGGCGCTGTAGGTATGACGCAATACTGACCTACAGATGTGTTCAAGATGCGACCTTCATCAAGCATGAGAAATTTGGAGTAAATCGGATAATGTATGTAGGAGTTATGAGTACTTCCTGTTTCACCAGTAGGTGGCGCTGTAAGTGTAACTCAATACCGACGCATAGATGTGTTCAGAAGGTGACCTTCATGAAGCGTCAGCAATTTGGTGCAAATCGGATGATGTATGCAGGAGTTATGAGGATTTCCTGTTTCACCAATAGGTGGCGCTATAAGTATGACGCAATACTGACACATAGATGTGTTCAGGACAGAACCGTCATGAAGCGTGAGATAAATCGGACAAATCGGATAATGTATGGAGGAGTTATGAGGACTTCCTGTTTCACCAATAGGTGGCGCTATAAGTATGACGCAATACTGAAACATAGATGTGTTCAGGACAGAACCGTCATGAAGCGTGAGATATATCGGACAAATTGGATAATGTATGGAGGAGTTATGAGGACTTCCTGTTTCACCAATAGGTGGCGCTATAAGTATGACGCAATACTGACACATAGATGTGTTCAGGACAGAACCGTCATGAAGCGTGAGATATATCGGACAAATTGGATAATGTATGGAGGAGTTATGGGGACTTCCTGTTTCACCAATAGGTGGCGCTATAATTATGATGCAATACTGACACATAGATGTGTTCAGGACAGAACCGTCATGAAGCGTGATATATATCGGACGAATTGGATAATGTATGGAGGAGTTATGAGGACTTCCTGTTTCACCAATAGGTGGCGCTATAAGTATGACGCAATACTGACACATAGATGTGTTCAGGACAGAACCGTCATGAAGCGTGAGATATATCAGACAAATTGGATAATGTATGTAGTAGTTATGAGGACTTCCTGTTTCACCAATAGGTGGCGCTATAAGTATGATGCAATACTGACACATAGATGTGTTCAGGACAGAACCGTCATGAAGCGTGAGATATATCGGCCAAATTGGATAATGTATGGAGGAGTTATGAGGACTTCGTGTTTTATGGCGAAATGTCAAACTTTGGCGGGGCGCCACGGCAAGGGTGTTTGGTGAAAACTCAATATTTTTGATAACTTTTGATCACAAAGGTCTTAAGATGAAGCTGACCCGATATGAAGTTGATCGGATGAAATCTGTAGGAGGAGTTTGTCGAAGTACGAGGCATGGAAATGGTCAAAACAAGGACAAAATGGCACATTAAAAGCAAAATGGCGGCCTTCCTGTTGCATGTTGGGTATAGCTCCAAGAGACATTTTAGTGCGTCTCGATGAACTACATATGCCCTCCGAATTTCGTTCGCCTACATCAAACTGAAAGGTGGGGCTCGCCATTTTAGATTTTCCAGGGGGCGCTCTTGAGTCGTTTTGCCACGCCCATTTCCGTCACCCATGAATTATCAAATTTTTAACCGGGACTGACGTATCTGCAAAGTTTCATCCGTTTTCATCGATGTTCAGGCCGCCTAAAAGGCATTTGTTTGGAGTAAAGAAGGAGAAGGTAGACAAAGAAGGTAGAATAATAATCCTTCGAAATACAATAGGGCCTCGCACCGCCAGTGCTCGGGCCCTAACTAGTGCTGCGAGCAGCAGTGAGCGGGCCCTCGCACCCCACGAGTGTCGGGGTGCGCGCCGTTAAAGGGTGTGCTATTTCGGTGTCCAGTACTGAGAGAAACTTCCTGTCACCAGTAGGTGGCGCTCTAAGCGTGACTCAATACCGACACATAGATGTGGTCAGGACGGTACCTTGATGAAGCGTGAGAAATGTTGTGTAAATCGGACAATGTATGTAGGACTTATGATGACTTCCTGCTTGACCTGTAGGCGGCACTATGAGTATGACTCAATTCTGACCTACAGATGTGTTCAGGATGCAATCTTCATCAAGCGTGAGCAATTTGGAGTAAATCAGATAATGTATGTAAGAGTTATGAGGACTTCCTGTAAGCAGTAGGTGGCGCTATAAGTATGACTTAATGTTGACGCACAGATGTGTTCAGGATGTGACCTTCATCAAGCATGAGCAATTTGGAGTAAATCGAATAATGTATGTAGGAGTTATGAGTACATCCTGTTTCACCAGTAGGTGGCGCTTTAAGTGTGACTCAATACCGACGCATAGATGTGTTCAGAAGGTGACCTTCATGAAGCTTCAGCAATTTGGTGCAAATCGGATGATGTATGCAGGAGTTATGAGGACTCCCTGTTTCACCAATAGGTGGCGCTATAAGTATGACACAATACGGACACATAGATCTGTTCAGGACCGAACCGTCATGAAGCGTGAGATATATCGGACAAATTGGATAATGTATGTAGGAGTTATGAGGACTTCCTGTTTCACCAATAGGTGGCGCTATAAGTATGACGCAATACTGACACATAGATGTGTTCAGGACAGAACCGTCATGAAGCATGAGATATATCGGACAAATTGGATAATGTATGGAGGAGTTATGAGGACTTCGTGTTTTATGGCGAAATGTCAAACTTTGGCGGGGCGCCACGGCAAGGGTGTTTGGTGAAAACTCAATATTTTTGATAACTTTTGATCACAAAGGTCTTAAGATGAAGCTGACCCGATATGAAGTTGATCGGATGAAATCTGTAGGAGGAGTTCGTCGAAGTACGAGGCATGGAAATGGTCAAAACAAGGACAAAATGGCACATTAAAAGCAAAATGGCGGCCTTCCTGTTGCATGTTGGGTATAGCTGCAAGAGACATTTTAGTGCGTCTCGATGAACTACATATGCCCTCCGAATTTCGTTTGCCTACATCAAACTGAAAGGTGGGGCTCGCCATTTTAGATTTTCCAGGGGGCGCTCTTGAGCCGTTTTGCCACGCCCATTTCCTTCACCCATGAATTATCACATTTTTAACCGGGACTGACGTATCTGCAAAGTTTCATCCGTTTTCATCGATGTTCAGGCCGCCTAAAAGGCATTTGTTTGGAGTAAAGAAGGAGAAGGTAGACAAAGAAGGTAGAATAATAATCCTTCGAAATACAATAGGGCCTCGCACCGCCAGTGCTCGGGCCCTAACTAGTGCTGCGAGCAGCAGTGAGCGGGCCCTCGCACCCCACGAGTGTCGGGGTGCGCGCCGTTAAAGGGTGTGCTATTTCGGTGTCCAGTACTGAGAGAAACTTCCTGTCACCAGTAGGTGGCGCTCTAAGCGTGACTCAATACCGACACATAGATGTGGTCAGGACGGTACCTTGATGAAGCGTGAGAAATGTTGTGTAAATCGGACAATGTATGTAGGACTTATGATGACTTCCTGCTTGACCTGTAGGCGGCACTATGAGTATGACTCAATTCTGACCTACAGATGTGTTCAGGATGCAATCTTCATCAAGCGTGAGCAATTTGGAGTAAATCAGATAATGTATGTAAGAGTTATGAGGACTTCCTGTAAGCAGTAGGTGGCGCTATAAGTATGACTTAATGTTGACGCACAGATGTGTTCAGGATGCGACCTTCATCAAGCATGAGCAATTTGGAGTAAATCGAATAATGTATGTAGGAGTTATGAGTACATCCTGTTTCACCAGTAGGTGGCGCTTTAAGTGTGACTCAATACCGACGCATAGATGTGTTCAGAAGGTGACCTTCATGAAGCGTCAGCAATTTGGTGCAAATCGGATGATGTATGCAGGAGTTATGAGGACTCCCTGTTTCATCAATAGGTGGCGCTATAAGTATGACACAATACGGACACATAGATCTGTTCAGGACCGAACCGTCATGAAGCGTGAGATATATCGGACAAATTGGATAATGTATGTAGGAGTTATGAGGACTTCCTGTTTCACCAATAGGTGGCGCTATAAGTATGACGCAATACTGACACATAGATGTGTTCAGGACAGAACCGTCATGAAGCGTGAGATATATCGGACAAATTGGATAATGTATGGAGGAGTTATGAGGACTTCCTGTTTCACCAATAGGTGGCGCTATAAGTATGACGCAATACTGACACATAGATGTGTTCAGGACAGAACCGTCATGAAGCGTGAGATATATCGGACAAATTGGATAATGTATGGAGGAGTTATGAGGACTTCCTGTTTCACCAATAGGTGGCGCAATAAGTATGATGCAATACTGACACAAAGATGTGTTCAGGACAGAACCGTCATGAAGCGTGAGATATATCGGACAAATTGGATAATGTATGGAGGAGTTATGAGGACTTCCTGTTTCACCAATAGGTGGCGCTATAAGTATGACGCAATACTGACACATAGATGTGTTCAGGACAGAACCGTCATGAAGCGTGAGATATATCGGACAAATTGGATAATGTATGGAGGAGTTATGAGGACTTCCTGTTTCACCAATAGGTGGCGCTATAAGTATGACGCAATACTGACACATAGATGTGTTCAGGACAGAACCGTCATGAAGCGTGAGCTATATCGGACAAATTGGATAATGTATGGAGGAGTTATGAGGACTTCCTGTTTCACCAATAGGTGGCGCTATAAGTATGACGCAATACTGACACATAGATGTGTTCAGGACAGAACCGTCATGAAGCGTGAGATATATCGGACAAATTGGATAATGTATGGAGGAGTTATGAGGACTTCCTGTTTCACCAATAGGTGGCGCTATAAGTATGACGCAATACTGACACATAGATGTGTTCAGGACAGAACCGTCATGAAGCGTGAGATATATCGGACAAATTGGATAATGTATGGAGGAGTTATGAGGACTTCCTGTTTCACCAATAGGTGGCGCTATAAGTATGACGCAATACTGACACATAGATGTGTTCAGGACAGAACCGTCATGAAGCATGAGATATATCGGACAAATTGGATAATGTATGGAGGAGTTATGAGGACTTCGTGTTTTATGGCGAAATGTCAAACTTTGGCGGGGCGCCACGGCAAGGGTGTTTGGTGAAAACTCAATTTTTTTGATAACTTTTGATCACAAAGGTCTTAAGATGAAGCTGACCCGATATGAAGTTGATCGGATGAAATCTGTAGGAGGAGTTCGTCGAAGTACGAGGCATGGAAATGGTCAAAACAAGGACAAAATGGCACATTAAGAGCAAAATGGCGGACTTCCTGTTGCATGTTGGGTATAGCTCCAAGAGACATTTAAGTGTGGCTCGATGAAATACATATGCCCACCGAATTTCGTTAGCCTACATCAAACTGAAAGGTGGGGCTCGCCATTTTAAACTTTCCAGGGGGCGCTCTTGAGCCGTTTTGCCACGCCCATTTCCGTCACCCATGAATTATCAAATTTTTCACCGGGACTGACGTATCTGCAAAGTTTCATCCGTTTTCATCAATGTTCAGGCCGCCTAAAAGGCATTTGTTTGGAGTAAAGGAGAAGAAGGAGAATAATAATAACTAGTGCTGCGAGCAGCAGTGAGCGGGCCCTCGCACCCCACGCGTGTCGGGGTGTGGCGCCGTTAAAGGGTGTGCTATTTCGGTGTGCAGTACTGAGAGAAACTTCCTGTCACCAGTAGGTGGCGCTCTAGGCGTGACTCAATACCGAAGCATAGATGTGTTCAGGATGGTACCTTGATGAAGCGTGAGAAATGTTGAGTAAATCGGATAACGTATGTAGGAGTTATGAGGACTTCCTGTTTCACCAGTAGGTGACGCTGTAAGTGTGACTCAATACCGACACATAGATGGGTTCAGAAGGCCACCTTCATGAAGCATCAGCAATTTGGTGCAAATCGGATGATGTATGCAGGAGTTATGAGGACTTCCTGTTTCACCAATAGGTGGCGCTATACATAGGACGCAATACTGACACATAGATGTGTTCAGGACAGAACCGTCATGAAGCGTGAGCTATATCGGACAAATTGGATAATGTATGTAGGAGTTATGAGGACTTCCTGTTTCACCAATAGGTGGCGCTATAAGTATGACGCAATACTGACACATAGATGTGTTCAGGACAGAACCGTCATGAAGCGTGAGATATATCGGCCAAATTGGATAATGTATGTAGGAGTTATGAGGACTTCCTGTTTCACCAATAGGTGGCGCTATAAGTATGACGCAATACTGACACATAGATGTGTTCAGGACAGAACCGTCATGAAGCGTGAGATATATCGGACAAATTGGATAATGTATGGAGGAGTTATGAGGACTTCCTGTTTCACCAATAGGTGGCGCTATAAGTATGACGCAATACTGAAACATAGATGTGTTCAGGACAGAACCGTCATGAAGCGTGAGATATATCGGACAAATTGGATAATGTATGTAGGAGTTATGAGGACTTCCTGTTTCACCAATAGGTGGCGCTATAAGTATGACGCAATACTGACACATAGATGTGTTCAGGACAGAACCTTCATGAAGCGTGAGATATATCGGACGAATTGGATAATGTATGGAGGAGTTATGAGGACTTCCTGTTTCACTAATAGGTGGCGCTATAAGTATGACGCAATACTGACACATAGATGTGTTCAGGACAGAACCGTCATGAAGCGTGAGATATATCAGACAAATTGGATAATGTATGTAGTAGTTATGAGGACTTCCTGTTTCACCAATAGGTGGCGCTATAAGTATGACGCAATACTGACACATAGATGTGTTCAGGACAGAACCCTCATGAAGCGTGAGATATATCGGACAAATCGGATAATGTATGGAGGAGTTATGAGGACTTCCTGTTTTACCAATAGGTGGCGCTATAAGTATGATGCAATACTGACACATAGATGTGTTCAGGACAGAACCGTCATGAAGCGTGAGATATATCGGACAAATCCGATAATGTATGGAGGAGTTATGGGGACTTCCTGTTTCACCAATAGGTGGCGCTATACGTATGACGCAATACTGACACATAGATGTGTTCAGGACAGAACCGTCATGAAGCGTGAGCTATATCGGACAAATTGGATAATGTATGGAGGAGTTATGAGGACTTCCTGTTTCACCAATAGGTGGCGCTATAAGTATGACGCAATACTGACACATAGATGTGTTCAGGACAGAACCGTCATGAAGCGTGAGATATATCGGACAAATCGGATAATGTATGGAGAAGTTATGAGGACATCGTGTTTTATGGCGAAATGTCAAACTTTGGCGGGGCGCCACGGCAAGGGTGTTTGGTGAAAACTCAATGTTCTTGATAACTTTTGATCACAAAGGGCTTAAGATGAAGCTGACCGAGTATGAAGTTGATCGGATGAAATCTGTAGGAGGAGTTCGTTGAAATACGAGGCATGGAAATGGTCAAAACAAGGACAAAATGGCACATTAAAAGCAAAATGGCGGCCTTCCTGTTGCATGTTGGGTACAGCTCTAAGAGACATTTTAGTGTGGCTCGATGAAATACATATGCCCTCCGAATTTCGTTCGCCTACATCAAACTGAAAGGTGGGGCTCGCCATTTGAAACTTTCCAGGGGGCGCTCTTGAGCCGTTTTGCCACGCCCATTTCCGTCACCCATGAATTATCAAATTTTTCACCGGGACTGACGTATCTGCAAAGTTTCATCCGTTTTCATCGATGTTTAGGCTGCCAAAAAGGCATTTGTTTGGGGAGAAGAAGAATAAGGAGAACTAGGGCTGCGAGCAGCAGTGAGCGGGCCCTCGCACCCCATGCGTGTCGGGGTGTGGCGCCGTTAAAGGGTGTGCTATTTCGGTGTGCAGTACTGAGAGAAACTTTCTGTCACCAGTAGGTGGCGCTCTAAGCGTGACTCAATACCGAAGCATAGATGTGTTCAGGACGGTACCTTGATGAAGCGTGAGAAATGTTGAGTAAATTGGATAACGTATGTAGGAGTTATGAGGACTTCCTGTTTCACCGATAGGTGGTGCTATAAGTATGATGCAATACTGACACATAGATGTGTTCAGGACAGAACCGTCATGAAGCGTGAGATATATCGGACAAATTGGATAATGTATGCAGGAGTTATGAGGACTTCCTGTTTCACCAATAGGTGGCGCTATAAGTATGACGCAATACTGACACATAGATGTGTTCAGGACAGAACCGTCATGAAGCGTGAGATATATCGGACAAATTGGATAATGTATGGAGGAGTTATGAGGACTTCCTGTTTCACCAATAGGTGGCGCTATAAGTATGACGCAATACTGACACATAGATGTGTTCAGGACAGAACCGTCATGAAGCGTGAGATATATCGGACAAATTGGATAATGTATGGAGGAGTTATGAGGACTTCCTGTTTCACCAATAGGTGGCGCTATAAGTATGACGCAATACTGACACATAGATGTGTTCAGGACAGAACCGTCATGAAGCGTGAGATATATCGGACAAATTGGATAATGTATGGAGGAGTTATGAGGACTTCCTGTTTCACCAATAGGTGGCGCTATAAGTATGACGCAATACTGACACATAGATGTGTTCAGGACAGGACCGTCATGAAGCGTGAGATATATCGGACAAATTGGATAATGTATGGAGGAGTTATGAGGACTTCGTGTTTTATGGCGAAATGTCAAACTTTAGCGGGGCGCCACGGCAAGGGTGTGTGGTGAAAACTCATTTTTTTTGATAACTTTTGATCACAAAGGTCTTAAGATGAAGCTGACCCGATATGAAGTTGATGGGATGAAATCTCTAGGAGGAGTTCGTCGAAGTACGAGGCATGGAAATGGTAAAAACAAGGACAAAATGGCACATTAAAAGCAAAATGGCGGACTTCCTGTTGCATGTTGGGTATAGCTCCAAGAGACATTTTAGTGTGGCTCGATGAAATACATATGCCCACCGAATTTCGTTCGCCTACATCAAACTGAAAGGTGGGGCTCGCCATTTTAAACTTTCCAGGGGGCGCTCTTGAGCCGTTTTGCCACGCCCATTTCCGTCACCCATGAAATATCCGATTTACACCGGGACTGATGTATCTGCAAAGTTTCATCCGTTTTCATCGATGTTTAGACCGCCAAAAAGGCATTTGTTTGGGGAGAAGAAGAAGGAGAAGGAGAAGGAGAATAATAATAATCCTTCAAAATTCAATAGGGCCTCGCACCGCCAGTGCTCGGGCCCTAACTAGTGCTGCGAGCAGCAGTGAGCGGGCCCTCGCACCCCACGCGGGTCGGGGTGTGGCGCCGTTAAAGGGTGTGCTATTTCGGTGTCCAGTACTGACAGAAACTTCCTGTCACCAGTAGGTGGCGCTCTAAGCGTGACTCAATACCAAAGCATAGATGTGTTCAGGACAGTACCTTGATGAAGCGTGAGAAATGTTGTGTAAATCGGACAAAGTATGTAGGAGTTATGAGGACTTCCTGTAAGCAGTAGGTGGCGCTGTAGGTATGACGCAATACTGACTTACAGAAGTGTTCAAGATGCGACCTTCATCAAGCATGAGCAATTTGGAGTAAATCGGATAACATATGTAGGAGTTATGAGTACTTCCTGTTTCACCAGTAGGTGGCGCTGTAAGTGTGACTCAATACCGAAGCATAGATGTGTTCAGGACGGTACCTTCATGAAGCGTCAGCAATTTGGTGCAAATCGGATGATGTATGCAGGACTTATGAGGACTTCCTGTTTCACCAATAGGTGGCGCTATAAGTTTGACGCAATACTGACACATCGATGTGTTCAGGACGGTACCTTGATGAAGTGTGAGAAATGTTGAGTAAATCGGATAACGTATGTAGGAGTTATGAGGACTTCCTGTTTCACCAGTAGGTGGCGCTGTAGGTATGACGCAATACTGACTTACAGAAGTGTTCAAGATGCGACCTTCATCAAGCATGAGCAATTTGGAGTAAATCGGATAATGTATGTAGGAGTTATGAGTACTTCCTGTTTCACCAGTAGGTGGCGCTGTAAGTGTAACTCAATACCGACGCATAGATGTGTTCAGAAGGTGACCTTCATGAAGCGTCAGCAATTTGGTGCAAATCGGATGATGCATGCAGGAGTTATGAGGACTTCCTGTTTCACCAATAGGTGGCGCTATAAGTATGACGCAATACTGACACATAGATGTGTTCAGGACAGAACCGTCATGAAGCGTGAGATAAATCGGACAAATCGGATAATGTATGGAGGAGTTATGAGGACTTCCTGTTTCACCAATAGGTGGCGCTATAAGTATGACGCAATACTGACACATAGATGTGTTCAGGACAGAACCGTCATGAAGCGTGAGATATATCGGACAAATCGGATAATGTATGGAGGAGTTATGAGGACTTCCTGTTTCACCAATAGGTGGCGCTATAAGTATGACGCAATACTGACACATAGATGTGTTCAGGACAGAACCGTCATGAAGCGTGAGATATATCGGACAAATCGAATAATGTATGGAGGAGTTATGAGGACTTCCTGTTTTACCAATAGGTGGCGCTATAAGTATTATGCAATACTGACACATAGATGTGTTCAGGACAGAACCGTCATGAAGCGTGAGATATATGGGACAAATTGGATAATGTATGTAGGAGTTATGAGGACTTCCTGTTTCACCAATAGGTGGCGCTATAAGTATGACGCAATACTGACACATAGATGTGTTCAGGACAGAACCGTCATGAAGCGTGAGATATATCGGACAAATTGGATAATGTATGGAGGAGTTATGAGGACTTCCTGTTTCACCAATAGGTGGCGCTATAAGTATGACGCAATACTGACACATAGATGTGTTCAGGACAGAACCGTCATGAAGCGTGAGATATATCGGACAAATTGGATAATGTATGGAGGAGTTATGAGGACTTCCTGTTTCACCAATAGGTGGCGCTATAAGTATGACGCAATACTGACACATAGATGTGTTCAGGACAGAACCGTCATGAAGCGTGAGATATATCGGACAAATTGGATAATGTATGGAGGAGTTATGAGGACTTCGTGTTTTATGGCGAAATGTCAAACTTTGGCAGGGCGCCACGGCAAGGGTGTTTGGCGAAAACTCAATTTTTTTGATAACTTTTGATCACAAAGGTCTTAAGATGAAGCTGACCCGATATGAAGTTGATCGGATGAAATCTGTAGGAGGAGTTCGTCGAAGTACGAGGCATGGAAATGGTCAAAACAAGGACAAAATGGCACATTAAGAGCAAAATGGCGGACTTCCTGTTGCATGTTGGGTATA
The DNA here is from genome assembly GCF_949987555.1 of Borostomias antarcticus. NCBI lineage: Eukaryota > Metazoa > Chordata > Actinopteri > Stomiiformes > Stomiidae > Borostomias > Borostomias antarcticus. The sequence goes on along the minus strand of NC_140238.1, from coordinate 20,217,437 downwards.
GCTCCAAGAGACATTTAAGTGTGGCTCGATGAAATACATATGCCCACCGAATTTCGTTAGCCTACATCAAACTGAAAGGTGGGGCTCGCCATTTTAAACTTTCCAGGGGGCGCTCTTGAGCCGTTTTGCCACGCCCATTTCCATCACCCATGAATTATCAAATTTTTCACCGGGACTGACGTATCTGCATAGTTTCATCCGTTTTCATCGATGTTTAGGCCGCCAAAAAGGCATTTGTTTGGGGAGAAGAACAAGAAGAACTAGTGCTGCGAGCAGCAGTGAGCGGGCCCTCGCACCCCACGCGGGTCGGGGTGTGGCGCCGTTAAAGGGTGTGCTATTTCGGTGTCCAGTACTGACAGAAACTTCCTGTCACCAGTAGGTGGCGCTCTAAGCGTGACTCAATACCGATGCATAGATGTGTTCAGGACGGTACCTTGATGAAGCGTGAGAAATGTTGTGTAAATCGGACAAAGTAGGTAGGAGTTATGAGGACTTCCTGTAAGCAGTAGGTGGCGCTGTAGGTATGACGCAATACTGACCTACAGATGTGTTCAAGATGCGACCTTCATCAAGCATGAGCAATTTGGAGTAAATCGGATAATGTATGTAGGAGTTATGAGTACTTCCTGTTTCACCAGTAGGTGGCGCTGTAAGTGTATCTCAATACCGACGCATAGATGTGATCAGAAGGTGACCTTCATGAAGCGTCAGCAATTTGGTGCAAATCGGATGATGTATGCAGGAGTTATGAGGACTTCCTGTTTCACCAATAGGTGGCGCTATAAGTATGACGCAATACTGACACATAGATGTGTTCAGGACAGAACCGTCATGAAGCGTCAGATAAATCGGACAAATCGGATAATGTATGGAGGAGTTATGAGGACTTCCTGTTTCACCAATAGGTGGCGCTATAAGTATGACGCAATACTGACACATAGATGTGTTCAGGACAGAACCGTCATGAAGCGTGAGATATATGGGACAAATTGGATAATGTATGGAGGAGTTATGAGGACTTTTTGTTTCACCAATAGGTGGCGCTATAAGTATGACGCAATACTGACACATAGATGTGTTCAGGACAGAACCGTCATGAAGCGTGAGATATATCGGACAAATTGGATAATGTATGGAGGAGTTATGAGGACTTCCTGTTTCACCAATAGGTGGCGCTATAAGTATGACGCAATACTGACACATAGATGTGTTCAGGACAGAACCGTCATGAAGCGTGAGATATATCGGACAAATTGGATAATGTATGGAGGAGTTATGAGGACTTCCTGTTACACCAATAGGTGGCGCTATAAGTATGACGCAATACTGACACATAGATGTGTTCAGGACAGAACCGTCATGAAGCGTGAGATATATCGGACAAATTGGATAATGTATGGAGGAGTTATGAGGACTTCCAGTTTCACCAATAGGTGGCGCTATAAGTATGACGCAATACTGACACATAGATGTGTTCAGGACAGAACCGCCATGAAGCGTGAGATATATCGGACAAATTGGATAATGTATGTAGGAGTTATGAGGACTTCCTGTTTCACCAATAGGTGGCGCTATAAGTATGACGCAATACTGACACATAGATGTGTTCAGGACAGAACCGTCATGAAGCGTGAGATATATCGGACAAATCCGATAGTGTATGGAGGAGTTATGGGGACTTCCTGTTTCACCAATAGGTGGCGCTATAAGTATGATGCAATACTGACACATAGATGTGTTCAGGACAGAACCGTCATGAAGCGTGAGATATATCGGACAAATTGGATAATGTATGGAGGAGTTATGAGGACCTCGTGTTTTATTGCGAAATGTCAAACTTTGGCGGGGCGCCACGGGAAGGGTGTTTGGTGAAAACTCAATTTTTTTGATAACTTTTGATCACAAAGGTCTTAAGATGAAGCTGACCGAATATGAAGTTGATCGGATTAAATCTGTAGGAGGAGTTCGTTGAAATACGAGGCATGGAAATGGTCAAAACAAGGACAAAATGGCACATTAAAAGCAAAATTGCGGCCTTCCTGTTGCATGTTGGGTACATCTCCAAGAGACATTTTAGTGTGGCTCGATAAAATACATATGCCCTCCGAATTTCGTTCGCCTACATTAAACTGAAAGGTGGGGCTCGCCATTTTTAACTTTCCAGGGGGCGCTCTTGAGCCGTTTTGCCACTCCCATTCCCGTCACCCATGAATTATCAAATTTTTCACCGGGACTGATGTATCTGCAAAGTTTCATCCGTTTTCATCGATGTTCAGGCCGCCTAAAAGGCATTTGTTTGGAGTAAAGAAGGAGAAGAATAATAATAATAATAATAATAATCCTTCGAGTTTCAATAGGGCCTCGCACCGCCAGTGCTCGGGCCCTAACTAGGGCTGCGAGCAGCAGTGAGCGGGCCCTCGCACCCCACGCGTGTCGGGGTGTGGCGCCGTTAAAGGGTGTGCTATTTCGGTGTGCAATACTGAGAGAAACTTCCTGTCACCAGTAGGTGGCGCTCTAAGCGTGACTCAATACCGAAGCATAGATGTGTTCAGGACGGTACCTTGATGAAGCGTGAGAAATGTTGTGTAAATCGGAAAATGTATGTAGGACTTATGATTACTTCCTGCTTGACCTGTAGGCGGTGCTATAAGTATGACTCAATGCTGACGCACAGATGTGTTCAGGATACGACCTTCATCAAGCATGAGCAATTTGGAGTAAATCGGATAACGTATGTAGGAGTTATGAGTACTACCTCTTTCACCAGTAGGTGGCGCTGTAAGTGTGACTCAATACTGACGCATAGATGTGTTCAGAATGCGACCTTCATGAATCGTTAGCAATTTGGTGCAAATCGGACAATATATGTAGGAGTTATGAGGACTTCCTGTTTCACCAATAGGTGGCGCTATAAGTATGACGCAATACTGACACATAGATGTGTTCAGGACAGAACCGTCATGAAGCGTGAGATATATGGGACAAATCGGATAATGTATGGAGGAGTTATGAGGACTTCCTGTTTCACCAATAGGTGGCGCTATAAGTATGAAGCAATACTGACACATAGATGTGTTCAAGACAGAACCGTCATGAAGCGTGAGATATATCGGACAAATCGGATAATGTGTGGAGGAGTTATGAGGACTTCCTGTTTCACCAATAGGTGGCGCTATAAGTATGACGCAATACTGACACATGGATGTGTTCAGGACAGAACCGTCATGAAGCGTGAGATATATCGGACAAATTGGATAATGTATGGAGGAGTTATGAGGACTTCCTGTTTCACCAATAGGTGGCGCTATAAGTATGACGCAATACTGACACATAGATGTGTTCACGACAGAACCGTCATGAAGCGTGAGATATATCGGACAAATTGGATAATGTATGGATGAGTTATGAGGACTTCCTGTTTCACCAATAGGTGGCGCTATAAGTATGATGCAATACTGACACATAGATGTGTTCAGGACAGAACCGTCATGAAGCGTGAGATATATCGGACAAATTGGATAATGTATGGATGAGTTATGAGGACTTCCTTTTTCACCAATAGGTGGCGCTATAAGTATGACGCAATACTGACACATAGATGTGTTCAGGACAGAACCGTCATGAAGCGTGAGATATATCGGACAAATTGGATAATGTATGGAGGAGTTATGAGGACTTCCTGTTTCACCAATAGGTGGCGCTATAAGTATGACGCAATACTGACACATAGATGTGTTCAGGACAGAACCGTCATGAAGCGTGAGATATATCGGACAAATTGGATAATGTATGGAGGAGTTATGAGGACTTCGTGTTTTATGGCGAAATGTCAAACTTTGGCGGGGTGCCACGGCAAGGGTGTTTGGTGAAAACTCAATTTTTTTGATTACTTTTGATCACAAAGGTCTTAAGATGAAGCTGACCCGATATGAAGTTGATCGGATGAAATCTGTAGGAGGAGTTCGTCGAAGTACGAGGCATGGAAATGGTCAAAACAAGGACAAAATGGCACATTAAAAGCAAAATGGCGGCCTTACTGTTGCATGTTGGGTATAGCTCCAAGAGACATTTTAGTGCGTCTCGATGAACTACATATGCCCTCCGAATTTCATTCGCCTACATCAAACTGAAAGGTGGGGCTCGCCATTTTAGATTTTCCAGGGGGCGCTCTTGAGCCGTTTTGCCACGCCCATTTCCGTCACCCATGAATTATCAAATTTTTCACCGGGACTGACGTATCTGCAAAGTTTCATCCGTTTTCATCGATGTTCAGGCCGCCTAAAAGGCATTTGTTTGGAGTAAAGGAGAAGGAGAAGGAGAAGGAGAAGGAGAAGAATAATAATAATCCTTCGAGTTTCAATAGGGCCTCGCACAGCCAGTGCTCGGGCCCTAACTAGGGCTGCGAGCAGCAGTGAGCGGGCCCTCGCACCCCATGCGGGTCGGGGTGTGGCGCCGTTAAAGGGTGTGCTATTTCGGTGTCCAGTACTGAGAGAAACTTCCTGTCACCAGTAGGTGGCGCTCTAAGCGTGACTCAATACCGATGCATAGATGTGTTCAGGACAGTACCTTGATGAAGCGTGAGAAATGTTGTGTAAATCGGACAAAGTATGTAGGAGTTATGAGGACTTCCTGTAAGCAGTAGGTGGCGCTGTAGGTATGACGCAATACTGACCTACAGATCTGTTCAAGATGCGACCTTCATCAAGCATGAGCAATTTGGAGTAAATCGGATAATGTATGTAGGAGTTATGAGTACTTCCTGTTTCACCAGTAGGTGGCGCTGTAAGTGTAACTCAATACCGACGCATAGATGTGTTCAGAAGGTGACCTTCATGAAGCGTCAGCAATTTGGTGCAAATCGGATGATGTATGCAGGAGTTATGAGGACTTCCTGTTTCACCAATAGGTGGCGCTATAAGTATGACGCAATACTGACACATAGATGTGTTCAGGACAGAACCGTCATGAAGCGTGAGATATATCGGACAAATTGGATAATGTATGGAGGAGTTATGAGGACTTCGTGTTTTATGGCGAAATGTCAAACTTTGGCGGGGCGCCACGGCAAGGGTGTTTGGTGAAAACTCAATTTTTTTGATAACTTTTGATCACAAAGGTCTTAAGATGAAGCTGACCCGATATGAAGTTGATCGGATGAAATCTGTAGGAGGAGTTCGTCGAAGTACGAGGCATGGAAATGGTCAAAACAAGGACAAAATGGCACATTAAGAGCAAAATGGCGGACTTCCTGTTGCATGTTGGGTATAGCTCCAAGAGACATTTAAGTGTGGCTCGATGAAATACATATGCCCACCGAATTTCGTTAGCCTACATCAAACTGAAAGGTGGGGCTCGCCATTTTAAACTTTCCAGGGGGCGCTCTTGAGCCGTTTTGCCACGCCCATTTCCGTCACCCATGAATTATCAAATTTTTCACCGGGACTGACGTATCTGCAAAGTTTCATCCGTTTTCATCGATGTTCAGGCCGCCTAAAAGGCATTTGTTTGGAGTAAAGAAGGAGAGAAAGGAGAATAATAATAATAACTAGTGCTGCGAGCAGCAGTGAGCGGGCCCTCGCACCCCACGCGGGTCGGGGTGTGGCGCCGTTAAAGGGTGTGCTATTTCGGTGTCCAGTACTGACAGAAACTTCCTGTCACCAGTAGGTGGCGCTCTAAGCGTGACTCAATACCGACGCATAGATGTGTTCAGGACAGTACCTTGATGAAGCGTGAGAAATGTTGTGTAAATCGGACAAAGTATGTAGGAGTTATGAGGACTTCCTATAAGCAGTAGGTGGCGCTGTAGGTATGACGCAATACTGACCTACAGATGTGTTCAAGATGCGACCTTCATCAAGCATGAGCAATTTGGAGTAAATCGGATAATGTATGTAGGAGTTATGAGTACTTCCTGTTTCACCAGTAGGTGGCGCTGTAAGTGTAACTCAATACCGACGCATACATGTGTTCAGAAGGTGACCTTCATGAAGCGTCAGCAATTTGGTGCAAATCGGATGATGTATGCAGGAGTTATGAGGACTTCCTGTTTCACCAATAGGTGGCGCTATAAGTATGACGCAATACTGACACATAGATGTGTTCAGGACAGAACCGTCATGAAGCGTGAGATAAATCGGACAAATCGGATAATGTATGGAGGAGTTATGAGGACTTCCTGTTTCACCAATAGGTGGCGCTATAAGTATGACGCAATACTGACACATAGATGTGTTCAGGACAGAACCGTCATGAAGCGTGAGATAAATCGGACAAATCGGATAATGTATGGAGGAGTTATGAGGACTTCCTGTTTCACCAATAGGTGGCGCTATAAGTATGACGCAATACTGACACATAGATGTGTTCAGGACAGAACCGTCATGAAGCGTGAGATATATCGGACAAATTGGATAATGTATGGAGGAGTTATGAGGACTTCGTGTTTTATGGCGAAATGTCAAACTTTGGCGGGGCGCCACGGCAAGGGTGTTTGGTGAAAACTCAATTTTTTTGATAACTTTTGATCACAAAGGTCTTAAGATGAAGCTGACCCGATATGAAGTTGATCGGATTAAATCTGTAGGAGGAGTTCGTCGAAGTACGAGGCATGGAAATGGTCAAAACAAGGACAAAATGGCACATTAAGAGCAAAATGGCGGACTTCCTGTTGCATGTTGGGTATAGCTCCAAGAGACATTTTAGTGTGGCTCGATGAAATACATATGCCCACCGAATTTGGTTCGCCTACATCAAACTGAAAGGTGGGGCTCGCCATTTTAAACTTTCCAGGGGGCGCTCTTGAGCCGTTTTGCCACGCCCATTTCCGTCACCCATGAATTATCAAATTTTTCACCGGGACTAACGTATCTGCAAAGTTTCATCCGTTTTCATCGATGTTTAGGCCGCCAAAAAGGCATTTGTTTTGGAAGAAGAAGGAGAAGGAGAAGGTAGAATAATAATAATAACTAGGGCTGCGAGCAGCAGTGAGCGGGCCCTCGCACCCCACGCGTGTCGGGGTGTGGCGCCGTTAAAGGGTGTGCTATTTCGGTGTGCAGTACTGAGAGAAACTTTCTGTCACCAGTAGGTGGCGCTCTAAGCGTGACTCAATACCGAAGCATAGATGTGTTCAGAACGGTACCTTGATGAAGCGTGAGAAATGTTGAGTAAATTGGATAACGTATGTAGGAGTTATGAGGACTTCCTGTTTCACCGATAGGTGGTGCTATAAGTATGATGCAATACTGACACATAGATGTGTTCAGGACAGAACCGTCATGAAGCGTGAGATATATCGGACAAATTGGATAATGTATGCAGGAGTTATGAGGACTTCCTGTTTCACCAATAGGTGGCGCTATAAGTATGACGCAATACTGACACATAGATGTGTTCAGGACAGAACCGTCATGAAGCGTGAGATATATCGGACAAATTGGATAATGTATGGAGGAGTTATGAGGACTTCCTGTTTCACCAATAGGTGGCGCTATAAGTATGACGCAATACTGACACATAGATGTGTTCAGGACAGAACCGTCATGAAGCGTGAGATATATCGGACAAATTGGATAATGTATGGAGGAGTTATGAGGACTTCCTGTTTCACCAATAGGTGGCGCTATAAGTATGACGCAATACTGACACATAGATGTGTTCAGGACAGAACCGTCATGAAGCGTGAGATATATCGGACAAATTGGATAATGTATGGAGGAGTTATGAGGACTTCCTGTTTCACCAATAGGTGGCGCTATAAGTATGACGCAATACTGACACATAGATGTGTTCAGGACAGAACCGTCATGAAGCGTGATATATATCGGACAAATTGGATAATGTATGGAGGAGTTATGAGGACTTCCTGTTTCACCAATAGGTGGCGCTATAAGTATGACGCAATACTGACACATAGATGTGTTCAGGACAGGACCGTCATGAAGCGTGAGATATATCGGACAAATTGGATAATGTATGGAGGAGTTATGAGGACTTCGTGTTTTATGGCGAAATGTCAAACTTTAGCGGGGCGCCACGGCAAGGGTGTGTGGTGAAAACTCAATTTTTTTGATAACTTTTGATCACAAAGGTCTTAAGATGAAGCCGACCCGATATGAAGTTGATGGGATGAAATCTCTAGGAGGAGTTCGTCGAAGTACGAGGCATGGAAATGGTCAAAACAAGGACAAAATGGCACATTAAAAGCAAAATGGCGGACTTCCTGTTGCATGTTGGGTATAGCTCCAAGAGACATTTTAGTGTGGCTCGATGAAATACATATGCCCACCGAATTTCGTTCGCCTACATCAAACTGAAAGGTGGGGCTCGCCATTTTAAACTTTCCAGGGGGCGCTCTTGAGCCGTTTTGCCACGCCCATTTCCGTCACCCATGAAATATCCGATTTACACCGGGACTGATGTATCTGCAAAGTTTCATCCGTTTTCATCGATGTTTAGACCGCCAAAAAGGCATTTGTTTGGGGAGAAGAAGAAGGAGAAGGAGAAGGAGAATAATAATAATCCTTCGAAATACAATAGGGCCTCGCACCGCCAGTGCTCGGGCCCTAACTAGGGCTGCGAGCAGCATTGAGCGGGCCCTCGCACCCCACGCATGTCGGGGTGTGGCGCCGTTAAAGGCTGTGCTATTTCGGTGTCCAGTACTGACAGAAACTTCCTGTCACCAGTAGGTGGTGCTCTAAGCGTGACTCAATACCGACGCATAGATGTGTTCAGGACAGTATCTTGATGAAGCGTGAGAAATGTTGTGTAAATCGGACAAAGTATGTAGGAGTAATGAGGACTTCCTGTAAGCAGTAGGTGGCGCTGTAGGTATGACGCAATACTGACCTACAGATGTGTTCAAGATGCGACCTTCATCAAGCATGAGCAATTTGGAGTAAATCGGATAATGTATGTAGGAGTTATGAGTACTTCCTCTTTCACCAGTAGGTGGCGCTGTAAGTGTAACTCAATACCGACACATAGATGTGTTCAGAAGGTGACCTTCATGAAGCGTCAGCAATTTGGTGCAAATCGGATGATGTATGCAGGAGTTATGAGGACTTCCTGTTTCACCAATAGGTGGCGCTATAAGTATGACGCAATACTGACACATAGATGTGTTCAGGACAGAACCGTCATGAAGCGTGAGACATATCGGACAAATCGGATAATCTATGGAGGAGTTATGAGGACGTACTGTTTCACCAATAGGTGGCGCTATAAGTATGACGCAATACTGACACATAGATGTGTTCAGGACAGAACCGTCATGAAGCGTGAGACATATCGGACAAATCCGATAATGTATGGAGGAGTTATGGGGACTTCCTGTTTCACCAATAGGTGGCGCTATAAGTATGATGCAATACTGCCACATAGATGTGTTCAGGACAGAACCGTCATGAAGCGTGAGATATATCGGACGAATTGGATAATGTATGTAGGAGTTATGAGGACTTCCTATTTCACCAATAGGTGGCGCTATAAGTATGACGCAATACTGACACATAGATGTGTTCAGGACAGAACCGTCATGAAGCGTGAGATATATCGGACAAGTCCGATAATGTATGGAGGAGTTATGGGGACTTCCTGTTTCACCAATAGGTGGCGCTATAAGTATGACGCAATACTGACACATAGATGTGTTCAGGACAGAACCGTCATGAAGCGTGAGATATATCGGACAAATCGGATAATGTATGGAGGAGTTATGAGGACTTCCTGTTTTACCAATAGGTGGCGCTATAAGTATGACGCAATACTGACACATAGATGTGTTCAGGACAGAACCTTCATGAAGCGTGAGATATATCGGACGAATTGGATAATGTATGGAGGAGTTATGAGGACTTCCTGTTTCACCAATAGGTGGCGCTATAAGTATGACGCAATACTGACACATAGATGTGTTCAGGACAGAACCGTCATGAAGCGTGAGATATATCGGACAAATTGGATAATGTATGGAGGAGTTATGAGGACTTCCTGTTTCACCAATAGGTGGCGCTATAAGTATGACGCAATACTGACACATAGATGTGTTCAGGACAGAACCGTCATGAAGCGTGAGATATATCGGACAAATTGGATAATGTATGTAGGAGTTATGAGGACTTCCTGTTTCACCAATAGGTGGCGCTATAAGTATGACGCAATACTGACACATAGATGTGTTCAGGAGAGAACCGTCATGAAGCGTGAGATATATCAGACAAATTGGATAATGTATGTAGTAGTTATGAGGACTTCCTGTTTCACCAATAGGTGGCGCTATAAGTATGACGCAATACTGACACATAGATGTGTTCAGGACAGAACCGTCATGAAGCGTGAGATATATCGGACAAATTGGATAATGTATGTGGGAGTTATGAGGACTTCCTATTTCACCAATAGGTGGCGCTATAAGTATGACGCAATACTGACACATAGATGTGTTCAGGACAGAACCGTCATGAAGCGTGAGATATATCGGACAAGTCCGATAATGTATGGAGGAGTTATGGGGACTTCCTGTTTCACCAATAGGTGGCGCTATAAGTATGACGCAATACTGACACATAGATGTGTTCAGGACAGAACCGTCATGAAGCGTGAGATATATCGGACAAATTGGATAATGTATGTAGGAGTTATGAGGACTTCGTGTTTTATGGCGAAATGTCAAACTTTGGCGGGGCGCCACGGCAAGGGTGTATGGTGAAAACTCAATTTTTTTGATAACTTTTGATCACAAAGGTCTTAAGATGAAGCTGACCGGATATGAAGTTGATCGGATAAAATCTGTAGGAGGAGTTCGTTGAAGTACGAGGCATGGAAATGGTCAAAACAAGGACAAAATGGCACATAAAAAGCAAAATGGCGGACTTCCTGTTGCATGTTGGGTATAGCTCCAAGAGACATTTTAGTGTGGCTCAATGAAATACATATGCCCACCGAATTTCGTTCGCCTACATCAAACTGGAAGGTGGGGCTTGCCATTTTAAATTTTCCAGGGGGCGCTCTTGAGCCGTTTTGCCACGCCCATTTCCGTGACCCATGAATTATCAAATTTTTCCCCGGGACTGACGTATCTGCAAAGTTTCATCCGTTTTCATCGATGTTTAGGCCGCCAAAAAGGCATTTGTTTGGGGAGAAGAACAAGAAGAACTAGTGCTGCGAGCAGCAGTGAGCGGGCCCTCGCACCCCACGCGGGTCGGGGTGTGGCGCCGTTAAAGGGTGTGCTATTTCGGTGTCCAGTACTGACAGAAACTCCCTGTCACCAGTAGGTGGCGCTCTAAGCGTGACTCAATACCGACGCATAGATGTGTTCAGGACGGTACCTTGATGAAGCGTGAGAAATGTTGTGTAAATCGGACAAAGTATGTAGGAGTTATGAGGACTTCCTGTAAGCAGTAGGTGGCGCTGTAGGTATGAAGCAATACTGACCTACAGATGTGTTCAAGATGCGACCTTCATCAAGCATGAGCAATTTGGAGTAAATCGGATAACGTATGTAGGAGTTATGAGTACTTCCTGTTTCACCAGTAGGTGGCGCTGTAAGTGTGACTCAATACCGACGCATAGATGTGTTCAGAAGGTGACCTTCACGAAGCGTCAGTAATTTGGTGCAAATCGGATGATGTATGCAGGAGTTATGAGGACTTCCTGTTTCACCAATAGGTGGCGCTATAAGTATGACGCAATACTGACACATAGATGTGTTCAGGACAGAACCGTCATGAAGCGTGAGATATATCGGACAAATTGGATACTGTATGGAGGAGTTATGAGGACTTCCTGTTTCACCAGTAGGTGGCGCTGTAAGTGTGACTCAATACCGACACATAGATGGGTTCAGAAGGCCACCTTCATGAAGCATCAGCAATTTGGTGCAAATCGGATGATGTATGCAGGAGTTATGAGGACTTCCTGTTTCACCAATAGGTGGCGCTATAAGTATGACGCAAAACTGACACATAGATGTGTTCAGGACAGTACCGTCTTGAAGCGTGAGATATATCGGACAAATTGGATAATGTATGGAGGAGTTATGAGGACTTCCTGTTTCACCAATAGGTGGCGCTATAAGTATGACGCAATACTGACACATAGATGTGTTCAGGACAGAACCCTCATGAAGCGTGAGATATATCGGACAAATCGGATAATGTATGGAGGAGTTATGAGGACTTCCTGTTTTACCAATAGGTGGCGCTATAAGTATGACGCAATACTGACACATAGATGTGTTCAGGACAGAACCTTCATGAAGCGTGAGATATATCGGACGAATTGGATAATGTATGGAGGAGTTATGAGGACTTCATGTTTCACCAATAGGTGGCGCTATAAGTATGACGCAATACTGACACATAGATGTGTTCAGGACAGAACCGTCATGAAGCGTGAGATATATCGGACAAATTGGATAATGTATGGAGGAGTTATGAGGACTTCCTGTTTCACCAATAGGTGGCGCTATAAGTATGACGCAATACTGACACATAGATGTGTTCAGGACAGAACCGTCATGAAGCGTGAGATATATCGGACGAATTGGATAATGTATGTAGGAGTTATGAGGACTTCGTGTTTTATGGCGAAATGTCAAACTTTGGCGGGGCGCCACGGCAAGGGTGTATGGTGAAAACTCAATTTTTTTGATAACTTTTGATCACAAAGGTCTTAAGATGAAGCTGACCGGATATGAAGTTGATCGGATAAAATCTGTAGGAGGAGTTCGTTGAAGTACGAGGCATGGAAATGGTCAAAACAAGGACAAAATGGCACATAAAAAGCAAAATGGCGGACTTCCTGTTGCATGTTGGGTATAGCTCCAAGAGACATTTTAGTGTGGCTCAATGAAATACATATGCCCACCGAATTTCGTTCGCCTACATCAAACTGGAAGGTGGGGCTTGCCATTTTAAATTTTCCAGGGGGCGCTCTTGAGCCGTTTTGCCACGCCCATTTCCGTGACCCATGAATTATCAAATTTTTCCCCGGGACTGACGTATCTGCAAAGTTTCATCCGTTTTCATCGATGTTTAGGCCGCCAAAAAGGCATTTGTTTGGGGAGAAGAACAAGAAGAACAAGAAGGTAGAATAATAATAATCCTTCGAAATTCAATAGGGCCTCGCACCGCCAGTGCTCGGGCCCTAACAAGAAGGTAGAATAATAATAATCCTTCGAAATTCAATAGGGCCTCGCACCGCCAGTGCTCGGCCCCTAATAATCCTTCGAAATTCAATAGGGCCTCGCACCGCCAGTGCTCGGGCCCTAACTAGGGCTGCGAGCAGCAGTGAGCGGGCCCTCGCACCCACGCGTGTCGGGGTGCGACGCCGTTAAAGGGTGTGCTATTTCGGTGTCCTGTGCTGAGAGAAACTTCCTGTCACCAGTAGGTGGCGCTCTAGGCGTGACTCAATACTGAAGCATAGATGTGTTCAGGACGGTACCTTGATGAAGCGTGAGAAATGTTGAGTAAATCGGTTAACGTATGTAGGAGTTATGAGGACTTCCTGTTTCACCAGTAGGTGGCGCTGTAGGTATGACGCAATACTGACTTACAGAAGTGTTCAAGATGCGACCTTCATCAAGCATGAGCAATTTGGAGTAAATCGGATAACATATGTAGGAGTTATGAGTACTTCCTGTTTCACCAGTAGGTGGCGCTGTAAGTGTGACTCAATACCGACGCATAGATGTGTTCAGAAGGTGACCTTCATGAAGCGTCAGCAATTTGGTGCAAATCGGATGATGTATGCAGGAGTTATGAGGACTTCCTGTTTCACCAATAGGTGGCGCTATAAGTATGACGCAATACTGACACATATATGTGTTCAGGACAGAACCGTCATGAAGCGTGAGATATATTGGACAAATTGGATATTGTATGTAGGAGTTATGAGGACTTCCTGTTTCACCAATAGGTGGCGCTATAAGTATGATGCAATACTGACACATAGATGTGTTCAGGACAGAACCGTCATGAAGCTTGAGATATATGGGACAAATTGGATTATGTATGGAGGAGATATGAGGACTTCCTGTTTCACCAATAGGTGGCGCTATAAGTATGACGCAATACTGACACATAGATGTGTTCAGGACAGAACCGTCATGAAGCGTGAGATATATCGGACAAATTGGATAATGTATGTAGGAGTTATGAGGACTTCCTGTTTCACCAATAGGTGGCGCTATAAGTATGACGCAATACTGACACATAGATGTGTTCAGGACAGAACCGTCATGAAGCGTGAGATATAACGGACAAATTGGATAATGTATGTAGGAGTTATGAGGACTTCCTGTTTCACCAATAGGTGGCGCTATAAGTATGACGCAATACTGACACATAGATGTGTTCAGGACAGAACCGTCATGAAGCGTGAGATATATCGGACAAATTGGATAATGTATGTAGGAGTTATGAGGACTTCCTGTTTAACCAATAGGTGGCGCTATAAGTATGACGCAATACTGACACATAGATGTGTTCAGGACAGAACCGTCATGAAGCGTGAGATATATCGGACAAATTGGATAATGTATGGAGGAGTTATGAGGACTTCGTGTTTTATGGCGAAATGTCAAACTTTGGCGGGGCGCCACGGCAAGGGTGTTTGGTGAAAACTCAATTTTTTTGATAACTTTTGATCACAAAGGTCTTAAGATGAAGTTGACCCGATATGAAGTTGATCGGATGAAATCTGTAAGAGGAGTTCGTCGAAGTACGAGGCATGGAAATGGTCAAAACAAGGACAAAATGGCACATTAAAATCAAGATGGCGGCCTTCCTGTTGCATGTTGGGTATAGCTCCAAGAGACATTTTAGTGCGTCTCGATGAACTACATATGCCCTCCGAATTTCGTTCGCCTACATCAAACTGAAAGGTGGGGCTCGCCATTTGAAACTTTCCAGGGGGCGCTCTTGAGCCGTTTTGCCACGCCCATTTCCGTCACCCATGAATTATCAAATTTTTCACCGGGACTGACGTATCTGCAAAGTTTCATCCGTTTTCATCGATGTTTAGGCCGCCAAAAGGCATTTGTTTGGGGAGAAGAACAAGAAGAATAATAATCCTTCGAGTTTCAATAGGGCCTCGCACCGCCAGTGCTCGGGCCCTAACTAGGGCTGCGAGCAGCAGTGAGCGGGCCCTCGCACCCCACGCGTGTCGGGGTGTGGCGCCGTTAAAGGGTGTGCTATTTCGGTGTGCAGTACTGAGAGAAACTTCCTGTCACCAGTAGGTGGCGCTCTAAGCGTGACTCAATACCGAAGCATAGATGTGTTCAGGACGGTACCTTGATGAAGTGTGAGAAATGTTGAGTAAATCGGATAACGTATGTAGGAGTTATGAGGACTTCCTGTTTCACCAGTAGGTGGCGCTGTAGGTATGACGCAATACTGACTTACAGAAGTGTTCAAGATGCGACCTTCATCAAGCATGAGCAATTTGGAGTAAATCGGATAACATATGTAGGAGTTATGAGTACTTCCTGTTTCACCAGTAGGTGGCGCTGTAAGTGTGACTCAATACCGAAGCATAGATGTGTTCAGGACGGTACCTTCATGACGCATCAGCAATTTGGTGCAAATCGGATGATGTATGCAGGACTTATGAGGACTTCCTGTTTCACCAATAGGTGGCGCTATAAGTTTGACGCAATACTGACACATCGATGTGTTCAGGACGGTACCTTGATGAAGTGTGAGAAATGTTGAGTAAATCGGATAACGTATGTAGGAGTTATGAGGACTTCCTGTTTCACCAGTAGGTGGCGCTGTAGGTATGACGCAATACTGACTTACAGAAGTGTTCAAGATGCGACCTTCATCAAGCATGAGCAATTTGGAGTAAATCGGATAATGTATGTAGGAGTTATGAGTACTTCCTGTTTCACCAGTAGGTGGCGCTGTAAGTGTAACTCAATACCGACACATAGATGTGTTCAGAAGGTGACCTTCATGAAGCGTCAGCAATTTGGTGCAAATCGGATGATGTATGCAGGAGTTATGAGGACTTCCTGTTTCACCAATAGGTGGCGCTATACGTATGACGCAATACTGACACATAGATGTGTTCAGGACAGAACCGTCATGAAGCGTGAGCTATATCGGACAAATTGGATAATGTATGGAGGAGTTATGAGGACTTCCTGTTTCACCAGCAGGTGGCGCTGTAGGTATGCCGCAATACTGACTTACAGAAGTGTTCAGGACAGAACCGTCATGAAGCGTGAGATATATCGGACAAATTGGATAATGTATGGAGGAGTTATGAGGACTTACTGTTTCACCAATAGGTGGCGCTATAAGTATGACGCAATACTGACACATAGATGTGTTCAGGACAGAACCGTCATGAAGCGTGAGATATATCGGACAAATTGGATAATGTATGGAGGAGTTATGAGGACTTCCTGTTTCACCAATAGGTGGCGCTATAAGTATGACGCAATACTGACACATAGATGTGTTCAGGACAGAACCGTCATGAAGCGTGAGATATATCGGACAAATTGGATATAGTATGGAGGAGTTATGAGGACTTCCTGTTTCACCAATAGGTGGCGCTATAAGTATGACGCAATACTGACACATAGATGTGTTCAGGACAGAACCGTCATGAAGCGTGAGATATATCGGACAAATTGGATAATGTATGGAGGAGTTATGAGGACTTCCTGTTTCACCAATAGGTGGCGCTATAAGTATGACGCAATACTGACACATAGATGTGTTCAGGACAGAACCGTCATGAAGCGTGAGATATATCGGACAAATTGGATAATGTATGGAGGAGTTATGAGGACTTCCTGTTTCACCAATAGGTGGCGCTATAAGTATGACGCAATACTGACACATAGATGTGTTCAGGACAGAACCGTCATGAAGCGTGAGATATATCGGACAAATTGGATAATGTATGGAGGAGTTATGAGGACTTCCTGTTTCACCAATAGGTGGCGCTATAAGTATGACGCAATACTGACACATAGATGTGTTCAGGACAGAACCGTCATGAAGTGTGAGATATATCGGACAAATTGGATAATGTATGTAGGAGTTATGAGGACTTCCTGTTTCACCAGTAGGTGGCGCTGTAGGTATGACGCAATACTGACTTACAGAAGTGTTCAAGATGCGACCTTCATCAAGCATGAGCAATTTGGAGTAAATCGGATAACATATGTAGGAGTTATGAGTACTTCCTGTTTCACCAGTAGGTGGCGCTGTAAGTGTGACTCAATACCGAAGCATAGATGTGTTCAGGACGGTACCTTCATGACGCATCAGCAATTTGGTGCAAATCGGATGATGTATGCAGGACTTATGAGGACTTCCTGTTTCACCAATAGGTGGCGCTATGAGTTTGACGCAATACTGACACATCGATGTGTTCAGGACGGTACCTTGATGAAGTGTGAGAAATGTTGAGTAAATCGGATAACGTATGTAGGAGTTATGAGGACTTCCTGTTTCACCAGTAGGTGGCGCTGTAGGTATGACGCAATACTGACTTACAGAAGTGTTCAAGATGCGACCTTCATCAAGCATGAGCAATTTGGAGTAAATCGGATAATGTATGTAGGAGTTATGAGTACTTCCTGTTTCACCAGTAGGTGGCGCTGTAAGTGTAACTCAATACCGACACATAGATGTGTTCAGAAGGTGACCTTCATGAAGCGTCAGCAATTTGGTGCAAATCGGATGATGTATGCAGGAGTTATGAGGACTTCCTGTTTCACCAATAGGTGGCGCTATACGTATGACGCAATACTGACACATAGATGTGTTCAGGACAGAACCGTCATGAAGCGTGAGCTATATCGGACAAATTGGATAATGTATGGAGGAGTTATGAGGACTTCCTGTTTCACCAGCAGGTGGCGCTGTAGGTATGCCGCAATACTGACTTACAGAAGTGTTCAGGACAGAACCGTCATGAAGCGTGAGATATATCGGACAAATTGGATAATGTATGGAGGAGTTATGAGGACTTACTGTTTCACCAATAGGTGGCGCTATAAGTATGACGCAATACTGACACATAGATGTGTTCAGGACAGAACCGTCATGAAGCGTGAGATATATCGGACAAATTGGATAATGTATGGAGGAGTTATGAGGACTTCCTGTTTCACCAATAGGTGGCGCTATAAGTATGACGCAATACTGACACATAGATGTGTTCAGGACAGAACCGTCATGAAGCGTGAGATATATCGGACAAATTGGATATAGTATGGAGGAGTTATGAGGACTTCCTGTTTCACCAATAGGTGGCGCTATAAGTATGACGCAATACTGACACATAGATGTGTTCAGGACAGAACCGTCATGAAGCGTGAGATATATCGGACAAATTGGATAATGTATGGAGGAGTTATGAGGACTTCCTGTTTCACCAATAGGTGGCGCTATAAGTATGACGCAATACTGACACATAGATGTGTTCAGGACAGAACCGTCATGAAGCGTGAGATATATCGGACAAATTGGATAATGTATGGAGGAGTTATGAGGACTTCCTGTTTCACCAATAGGTGGCGCTATAAGTATGACGCAATACTGACACATAGATGTGTTCAGGACAGAACCGTCATGAAGCGTGAGATATATCGGACAAATTGGATAATGTATGGAGGAGTTATGAGGACTTCCTGTTTCACCAATAGGTGGCGCTATAAGTATGACGCAATACTGACACATAGATGTGTTCAGGACAGAACCGTCATGAAGTGTGAGATATATCGGACAAATTGGATAATGTATGTAGGAGTTATGAGGACTTCCTGTTTCACCAATAGGTGGCGCTATAAGTATGATGTTATACTGACACAAAGATGTGTTCAGGACAGAACCGTCATGAAGCGTGAGATATATCGGACAAATTGGATAATGTATGGAGGAGTTATGAGGACTTCCTGTTTCACCAATAGGTGGCGCTATAAGTATGATGCAATACTGAAACATAGATGTGTTCAGGACAGAACCGTCATGAAGCGTGAGATATATCGGACAAATTGGATAATGTATGTAGGAGTTATGAGGACTTCGTGTTTTATGGCGAAATGTCAAACTTTGGCGGGGCGCCACGGCAAGGGTGTTTGGTGAAAACTAAATTTTTTTGATAACTTTTGATCACAAAGGTCTTAAGATGAAGCCGACCGGATATGAAGTTGATCGGATAAAATCTGTAGGAGGAGTTCGTTGAAGTACGAGGCATGGAAATGGTCAAAACAAGGACAAAATGGCACATAAAAAGCAAAATGGCGGACTTCCTGTTGCATGTTGGGTATAGCTCCAAGAGACATTTTAGTGTTGCTCGAGGAAATACATATGCCCACCGAATTTCGTTCGCCTACATCAAACTGGAAGGTGGGGCTTGCCATTTTAAATTTTCCAGGGGGCGCTCTTGAGCCGTTTTGCCACACCCATTTCCGTCACCCATGAATTATCAAATTTTTCACCGGGACTGACGTATCTGCAAAGTTTCATCCGTTTTCATCGATGTTTAGGCCGCCAAAAAGGCATTTGTTTTGGAAGAAGGAGAAGGTAGAATAATAACTAGTGCTGCGAGCAGCAGTGAGCGGGCCCTCGCACCCCACGCGGGTCGGGGTGTGGCGCCGTTAAAGGGTGTGCTATTTCGGTGTCCAGTACTGACAGAAACTTCCTGTCACCAGTAGGTGGCGCTCTAAGCGTGACTCAATACCGACGCATAGATGTGTTCAGGACAGTACCTTGATGAAGCGTGAGAAATGTTGTGTAAATCGGACAAAGTATGTAGGAGTTATGAGGACTTCCTGTAAGCAGTAGGTGGCGCTGTAGGTATGACGCAATACTGACCTACAGATGTGTTCAAGATGCGACCTTCATCAAGCATGAGCAATTTGGAGTAAATCGGATAATGTATGTAGGAGTTATGAGTACTTCCTGTTTCACCAGTAGGTGGCGCTGTAAGTGTAACTCAATACCGACGCATAGATGTGTTCAGAAGGTGACCTTCATGAAGCGTCAGCAATTTGGTGCAAATGGGATGATGTATGCAGGAGTTATGAGGACTTCCTGTTTCACCAATAGGTGGCGCTATAAGTATGATGCAATACTGACACATAGATGTGTTCAGGACAGAACCGTCATGAAGCGTGAGAAATATCGGACAAATTGGATAATGTATGGAGGAGTTATGAGGACTTCCTGTTTCACCAATAGGTGGCACTATAAGTATGACGCAATATTGACACATAGATGTGTTCAGGACAGAACCGTCATGAAGCGTGAGATATATCGGACAAATCGGATAATGTATGGAGGAGATATGAGGACTTCCTGTTTCACCAATAGGTGGCGCTATAAGTATGACGCAATACTGACACATAGATGTGTTCAGGACAGAACCGTCATGAAGCGTGAGAAATATCGGACAAATTGGATAATGTATGGAGGAGTTATGAGGACTTCCTGTTTCACCAATAGGTGGCGCTATAAGTATGATGCAATACTGACACATAGATGTGTTCAGGACAGAACCGTCATGAAGCGTGAGATATATCGGACAAATCGGATAATGTATGGAGGAGTTATGAGGACTTCCTGTTTCACCAATAGGTGGCGCAATAAGTATGACGCAATACTGACCCATAGATGTGTTCAGGACAGAACCGTCATGAAGCGTGAGATATATCGGACAAATCGGATAATGTATGGAGGAGTTATGAGGACTTCCTGTTTCACCAATAGGTGGCGCTATAAGTATGACGCAATACTGACCCATAGATGTGTTCAGGACAGAACCGTCATGAAGCGTGAGATATATCGGACAAATCGGATAATGTATGGAGGAGTTATGAGGACTTCCTGTTTCACCAATAGGTGGCGCTATAAGTATGACGCAATACTGACCCATAGATGTGTTCAGGACAGAACCGTCATGAAGCGTGAGATATATCGGACAAATCGGATAATGTATGGAGGAGTTATGAGGACTTCCTGTTTCACCAATAGGTGGCGCTATAAGTATGACGCAATACTGACACATAGATGTGTTCAGGACAGAACCGTCATGAAGCGTGAGATATATCGGACAAATCGGATAATGTATGGAGGAGTTATGAGGACATCGTGTTTTATGGCGAAATGTCAAACTTTGGCGGGGCGCCACGGCAAGGGTGTTTGGTGAAAACTCAATTTTTTTGATAACTTTTGATCACAAAGGCCTTAAGATGAAGCTGACCCGATATGAAGTTGATCGGATGAAATCTGTAGGAGGAGTTCGTTGAAGTACGAGGCATGGAAATGGTCAAAACAAGGACAAAATGGCACATTAAGAGCAAAATGGCGGACTTCCTGTTGCATGTTGGGTATAGCTCTAAGAGACATTTTAGTGTGTCTCGATGAACTACATATGCCCACCGAATTTCGTTCGCCTACATCAAACTGGAAGGTGGGGCTCGCCATTTTAAATTTTCCAGGGGGCGCTCTTGAGCCGTTTTGCCACGCCCATTTCCGTCACCCATGAATTATCAAATTTTTCACCGGGACTGACGTATGTGCAAAGTTTCATCCGTTTTCATCGATGTTAAGGCCGCCAAAAAGGCATTTGTTTGGGGAGAAGAAGAAGGAGAAGAAGGAGAAGAATAATAATAATAATCCTTCGAGTTTCAATAGGGCCTCGCACCGCCAGTGCTCGGGCCCTAATAATAATAATCCTTCGAATTTCAATAGGGCCTCGCACCGCCAGTGCTCGGGCCCTAACTAGTGCTGCGAGCAGCAGTGAGCGGGCCCTCGCACCCCACGCGGGTCGGGGTGTGGCGCCGTTAAAGGGTGTGCTATTTCGGTGTCCAGTACTGACAGAAACTTCCTGTCACCAGTAGGTGGCGCTCTAAGCGTGACTCAATACCGATGCATAGATGTGTTCAGGACAGTACCTTGATGAAGCGTGAGAAATGTTGTGTAAATCGGACAAAGTATGTAGGAGTTATGAGGACTTCCTGTAAGCAGTAGGTGGCGCTGTAGGTATGACGCAATACTGACCTACAGATGTGTTCAACATGCGACCTTCATCAAGCATGAGCAATTTGGAGTAAATCGGATAATGTATGTAGGAGTTATGAGTACTTCCTGTTTCACCAGTAGGTGGCGCTGTAAGTGTAACTCAATACCGACGCATAGATGTGTTCAGAAGGTGACCTTCATGAAGCGTCAGCAATTTGGTGCAAATCGGATGATGTATGCAGGAGTTATGAGGACTTCCTGTTTCACCAATAGGTGGCGCTATAAGTATGATGCAATACTGACACATAGATGTGTTCAGGACAGAACCGTCATGAAGCGTGAGAAATATCGGACAAATTGGATAATGTATGTAGGAGTTATGAGGACTTCCTGTTTCACCAATAGGTGGCGCTATAAGTATGACGCAATACTGACACATAGATGTGTTCAGGACAGAACCGTCATGAAGCGTGAGATATATCGGACAAATCGGAAAATGTATGTAGGAGTTATGAGGACTTCCTGTTTCACCAATAGGTGGCGCTATAAGTATGACGCAATACTGACACATAGATGTGTTCAGGACAGAACCGTCATGAAGCGTGAGATATATCGGACAAATCCGATAATGTATGGAGGAGTTATAAGGACTTCCTGTTTCACCAATAGGTGGCGCTATAAGTATGACGCAATACTGACCCATAGATGTGTTCAGGACACAACCGTCATGAAGCGTGAGATATATCGGACAAATCCGATAATGTATGGAGGAGTTATGAGGACTTCCTGTTTCACCAATAGGTGGCGCTATAAGTATGACGCAATACTGACCCATAGATGTGTTCAGGACACAACCGTCATGAAGCGTGAGATATATCGGACAAATCGGATAATGTATGTAGGAGTTATGAGGACATCGTGTTTTATGGCGAAATGTCAAACTTTGGCGGGGCGCCGCGGCAAGGGTGTTTGGTGAAAACTCAATTTTTTTGATAACTTTTGATCACAAAGGTCTTAAGATGAAGCTGACCCGATATGAAGTTGATCGGATGAAATCTGTAGGAGGAGTTCGTCGAAGTACGAGGCATGGAAATGGTCAAAACAAGGACAAAATGGCACATTAAAAGCAAAATGGCGGCCTTCCTGTTGCATGTTGGGTATAGCTTTAAGAGACATTTTAGTGCGTCTCGATGAACTACATATGCCCTCCGAATTTCGTTCGCCTACATCAAACTGAAAGGTGGGGCTCGCCATTTTAGATTTTCCAGGGGGCGCTCTTGAGCCGTTTTGCCACGCCCGTTTCCGTCACCCATGAATTATCAAATTTTTCACCGGGACTGACGTATCTGCAAAGTTTCATCCGTTTTCATCGATGTTCAGGCCGCCTAAAAGGCATTTGTTTGGAGTAAAGAAGGAGAAGGAGAAGAAGAATAATAATAATCCTTCGAAATTCAATAGGGCCTCGCACCGCCAGTGCTCGGGCCCTAATAATCCTTCGAGTTTCAATAGGGCCTCGCACCGCCAGTGCTCGGGCCCTAACTAGGGCTGCGAGCAGCAGTGAGCGGGCCCTCGCACCCCACGCGTGTCGGGGTGCGGCGCCGTTATAGGGTGTGCTATTTCGTTGTCCAGTACTGAGAGAAACTTCCTGTCACCAGTAGGTGGCGCTCTAAGCGTGACTCAATACCGACGCATAGATGTGTTCAGGACGGTACCTTGATGAAGCGTGATGAATGTTGTGTAAATCGGACAATGTATGTAGGAGTTATGATGACTTCTTGCTTGACCTGTAGGCGGCGCTCAATACTGACCTACAGATGTGTTCAGGACTCGACCTTTATCAACCATGAGCAATTTGGAGTAAATCGGATAACATATGTAGGAGTTATGAGTACTTCCTGTTTCACCAGTAGGTGGCGCTGTAAGTGTGACTCAATACCGACGCATAGATGTGTTCAGAAGGTGACCTTCACGAAGCGTCAGCAATTTGGTGCAAATCGGATGATGTATGCAGGAGTTATGAGGACTTCCTGTTTCACCAATAGGTGGCGCTATAAGTATGATGCAATACTGACACATAGATCTGTTCAGGACCGAACCGTCATGAAGCGTGAGATATATCGGACAAATTGGATAATGTATGGAGGAGTTATGAGGACTTCCTGTTTCACCAATAGGTGGCGCTATAAGTATGACACAATACGGACACATAGATCTGTTCAGGACCGAACCGTCATGAAGCATGAGATATATCGGACAAATTGGATAATGTATGTAGGAGTTATGAGGACTTCCTGTTTCACCAATAGGTGGCGCTATAAGTATGACGCAATACTGACACATAGATGTGTTCAGGACAGAACCGTCATGAAGCGTGAGATATATCGGACAAATCCGATAATGTATGGAGGAGTTATGGGGACTTCCTGTTTCACCAATAGGTGGCGCTATAAGTATGACGCAATACTGACACATAGATGTGTTCAGGACAGAACCCTCATGAAGCGTGAGATATATCGGACAAATCGGATAATGTATGGAGGAGTTATGAGGACTTCCTGTTTCACCAATAGGTGGCGCTATAAGTATGACGCAATACTGACACATAGATGTGTTCAGGACAGAACCGTCATGAAGCGTGAGATATATCAGAGAAATTGGATAATGTATGTAGTAGTTATGAGGACTTCCTGTTTCACCAATAGGTGGCGCTATAAGTATGATGCAATACTGACACATAGATGTGTTCAGGACAGAATCGTCATGAAGCGTGAGATATATCGGACGAATTGGATAATGTATGTAGGAGTTATGAGGACTTCCTGTTTCACCAATAGGTGGCGCTATAAGTATGACGCAATACTGACACATAGATGTGTTCAGGACAGAACCGTCATGAAGCGTGAGATATATCGGACAAATCCGATAATGTATGGAGGAGTTATGGGGACTTCCTGTTTCACCAATAGGTGGCGCTATAAGTATGATGCAATACTGACACATAGATGTGTTCAGGACAGAACCATCATGAAGCGTGAGATATATCGGACAAATTGGATAATGTATGGAGGAGTTATGAGGACTTCCTGTTTCACCAATAGGTGGCGCTATAAGTATGATGCAATACTGACACATAGATGTGTTAAGGACAGAACCGTCATGAAGCATGAGATATATCGGACGAATTGGATAATGTATGTAGGAGTTATGAGGACTTCCTGTTTCACCAATAGGTGGCGCTATAAGTATGATGCAATACTGACACAAAGATGTGTTCAGGACAGAACCGTCATGAAGCGTGAGATATATCGGACAAATTGGATAATGTATGTAGGAGTTATGAGGACTTCATGTTTCACCAATAGGTGGCGCTATAAGTATGATGCAATACTGACACATAGATGTGTTCAGGACAGAACCATCATGAAGCGTGAGATATATCAGACAAATTGGATAATGTATGGAGGAGTTATGAGGACTTCCTGTTTCACCAATAGGTGGCGCTATAAGTATGATGCAATACTGACACATCGATGTGTTCAGGACAGAACCGTCATGAAGCGTGAGATATATCGGACAAATTGGATAATGTATGGAGGAGTTATGAGGACTTCCTGTTTCACCAATAGGTGGCGCTATAAGTATGACACAATACGGACACATAGATCTGTTCAGGACCGAACCGTCATGAAGCATGAGATATATCGGACAAATTGGATAATGTATGTAGGAGTTATGAGGACTTCCTGTTTCACCAATAGGTGGCGCTATAAGTATGACGCAATACTGACACATAGATGTGTTCAGGACAGAACCGTCATGAAGCGTGAGATATATCGGACAAATCCGATAATGTATGGAGGAGTTATGGGGACTTCCTGTTTCACCAATAGGTGGCGCTATAAGTATGACGCAATACTGACACATAGATGTGTTCAGGACAGAACCCTCATGAAGCGTGAGATATATCGGACAAATCGGATAATGTATGGAGGAGTTATGAGGACTTCCTGTTTCACCAATAGGTGGCGCTATAAGTATGACGCAATACTGACACATAGATGTGTTCAGGACAGAACCGTCATGAAGCGTGAGATATATCAGAGAAATTGGATAATGTATGTAGTAGTTATGAGGACTTCCTGTTTCACCAATAGGTGGCGCTATAAGTATGATGCAATACTGACACATAGATGTGTTCAGGACAGAATCGTCATGAAGCGTGAGATATATCGGACGAATTGGATAATGTATGTAGGAGTTATGAGGACTTCCTGTTTCACCAATAGGTGGCGCTATAAGTATGACGCAATACTGACACATAGATGTGTTCAGGACAGAACCGTCATGAAGCGTGAGATATATCGGACAAATCCGATAATGTATGGAGGAGTTATGGGGACTTCCTGTTTCACCAATAGGTGGCGCTATAAGTATGATGCAATACTGACACATAGATGTGTTCAGGACAGAACCATCATGAAGCGTGAGATATATCGGACAAATTGGATAATGTATGGAGGAGTTATGAGGACTTCCTGTTTCACCAATAGGTGGCGCTATAAGTATGATGCAATACTGACACATAGATGTGTTAAGGACAGAACCGTCATGAAGCGTGAGATATATCGGACAAATTGGATAATGTATGGATAAGTTATGAGGACTTCGTGTTTTATGGCGAAATGTCAAACTTTGGCGGGGCGCCGCGGCAAGGCTGTTTGGTGAAAACTCAATTTTTTTGATAACTTTTGATCACAAAGGTCTTAAGATGAAGCTGACCCGATATGAATTTGATCGGATGAACTCTGTAGGAGGAGTTCGTTGAAGTACGAGGCATGGAAATGGTCAAAACAAGGACAAAATGGCACATTAAGAGCAAAATGGCGGACTTCCTGTTGCATGTTGGGTATAGCTCTAAGAGACATTTTAGTGTGTCTCAATGAACTACATATGCTTACCGAATTTCGTTCGCCTACATCAAACTGGAAGGTGGGGCTCGCCATTTTAAATTTTCCAGGGGGCGCTCTTGAGCCGTTTTGCCACGCCCATTTCCGTCACCCATGAATTATCAAATTTTTCACCGGGACTGATGTTTCTGCAAAGTTTCATCCGTTTTCATCGATGTTTAGGCCGCCAAAAAGGCATTTGTTTGGGGAGAAGGAGAAGCAAGAAGGTAGAACGAGCAGCAGTGAGCGGGCCCTCGCACCCCACGCGGGTCGGGGTGTGGCGCCGTTAAAGGGTGTGCTATTTCGGTGTCCAGTACTGACAGAAACTTCCTGTCACCAGTAGGTGGCGCTCTAAGCGTGACTCAATACCGACGCATAGATGTGTTCAGGACAGTACCTTGATGAAGCGTGAGAAATGTTGTGTAAATCGGACAAAGTATGTAGGAGTTATGAGGACTTCCTGTAAGCAGTAGGTGGCGCTGTAGGTATGACGCAATACTGACCTACAGATGTGTTGAAGATGCGACCTTCATCAAGCATGAGCAATTTGGAGTAAATCGGATAATGTATGTAGGAGTTATGAGTACTTCCTGTTTCACCAGTAGGTGGCGCTGTAAGTGTAACTCAATACCGACGCATAGATGTGTTCAGAAGGTGACCTTCATGAAGCGTCAGCAATTTGGTGCAAATCGTATGATGTATGCAGGAGTTATGAGGACTTCCTGTTTCACCAATAGGTGGCGCTATAAGTATGACGCAATACTGACACATAGATGTGTTCAGGACAGAACCATCATGAAGCGTGAGATAAATCGGACAAATCGGATAATGTATGGAGGAGTTATGAGGACTTCCTGTTTCACCAATAGGTGGCGCTATAAGTATGACGCAATACTGACACATAGATGTGTTCAGGACAGAACTGTCATGAAGCGTGAGACATATCGGACAAATCGGATAATGTATGGAGGAGTTATGAGGACGTACTGTTTCACCAATAGGTGGCGCTATAAGTATGACGCAATACTGACACATAGATGTGTTCAGGACAGAACAGTCATGAAGCGTGAGACATATCGGACAAATCGGATAATGTATGGAGGAGTTATGAGGACGTACTGTTTCACCAATAGGTGGCGCTATAAGTATGACGCAATACTGACACATAGATGTGTTCAGGACAGAACCGTCATGAAGCGTGAGACATATCGGACAAATCGGATAATGTATGGAGGAGTTATGAGGACGTACTGTTTCACCAATAGGTGGCGCTATAAATATGACGCAATACTGACACATAGATGTGTTCAGGACAGAACCGTCATGAAGCGTGAGATATATCGGACAAATCGGATAATGTATGGAGGAGTTATGAGGACATCGTGTTTTATGGCGAAATGTCAAACTTTGGCGGGGCGCCACGGCAAGGGTGTTTGGTGAAAACTCAATTTTTTTGATAACTTTTGATCACAAAGGTCTTAAGATGAAGCTGACCCGATATGAAGTTGATCGGATGAAATCTGTAGGAGGAGTTCGTCGAAGTACGAGGCATGGAAATGGTCAAAACAAGGACAAAATGGCACATTAAGAGCAAAATGGCGGACTTCCTGTTGCATGTTGGGTATAGCTCCAAGAGACATTTAAGTGTGGCTCGATGAAATACATATGCCCACCGAATTTTGTTCGCCTACATCAAACTGAAAGGTGGGGCTCACCATTTGAAACTTTCCAGGGGGCGCTCTTGAGCCGTTTTGCGACGCCCATTTCCGTCACCCATGAATTATCAAATTTTTCACCGGGACTGACGTATCTGCAAAGTTTCATCCGTTTTCATCGATGTTCAGGCCGCCTAAAAGGCATTTGTTTGGAGTAAAGAAGGAGAAGAAGGAGAATAATAATAATCCTTCGAGTTTCAATAGGGCCTCGCACCGCCAGTGCTCGGGCCCTAACAAGAACAAGAACAAGGAGAACTAGGGCTGCGAGCAGCATTGAGCGGGCCCTCGCACCCCACGCGTGTCGGGGTGCGGCGCCGTTAAAGGCTGTGCTATTTCGGTGTCCAGTACTGAGAGAAACTTCCTGTCACCAGTAGGTGGCGCTCTAAGTGTGACTCAATACCGATGCATAGATGTGTTCAGGACGGTACCTTGATGAAGCTTGAGAAATGTTGAGTAAGTCGGATAATGTATGTAGGAGTTATGATGACTTCCTGCTTGACCTGTAGGCGGCGCTATAAGTATGACTCAATACTGACCTACAGATGTGTTCAGGATGCGACCTTCATCAAGCGTGAGCGATTTGGAGTAAATCGGATGACGTATGTAGGAGTTATGAGGACTTCCTGTTTCACCAGTAGGTGGCGCTGTAAGTGTGACTTAATACTGACGCATAGATGTGTTCAGAAGGTGACCTTCATGAAGCGTCAGCAATTTGGTGTAAATCGGATGATGTATGCAGGAGTTATGAGGACTTCCTGTTTCACCAATAGGTGGCGCTATAAGTATAACACAATACGGACACATAGATGTGTTCAGGACAGAACCGTCATGAAGCGTGAGATATATCGGACAAATTGGATAATGTATGTAGGAGTTATGAGGACTTCCTGTTTTACCAATAGGTGGCGCAATAAGTATGATGCAATACTGACACAAAGATGTGTTCAGGACAGAACCGTCATGAAGCGTGAGATATATCGGACAAATTGGATAATGTATGGAGGAGTTATGAGGACTTCCTGTTTCACCAATAAGTGGCGCTATAAGTATGACGCAATACTGACACATAGATGTGTTCAGGACAGAACCGTCATGAAGCGTGAGATATATCGGACAAATTGGATAATGTATGGAGAAGTTATGAGGACTTCCTGTTTCACCAATAGGTGGCGCTATAAGTATGACGCAATACTGACACATAGATGTGTTCAGGACAGAACCGTCATGAAGCGTGAGATATATCGGACAAATTGGATAATGTATGGAGGAGTTATGAGGACTTCCTGTTTCACCAATAGGTGGCGCTATAAGTATGACGCAATACTGACACATAGATGTGTTCAGGACAGAACCGTCATGAAGCGTGAGATATATCAGACAAATTGGATAATGTATGGAGGAGTTATGAGGACTTCCTGTTTCACCAATAGGTGGCGCTATAAGTATGACGCAATACTGACACATAGATGTGTTCAGGACAGAACCGTCATGAAGCGTGAGATATATCGGACAAATTGGATAATGTATGGAGGAGTTATGAGGACTTCCTGTTTTACCAATAGGTGGCGCAATAAGTATGATGCAATACTGACACAAAGATGTGTTCAGGACAGAACCGTCATGAAGCGTGAGATATATCGGACAAATTGGATAATGTATCGAGGAGTTATGAGGACTTCCTGTTTCACCAATAGGTGGCGCTATAAGTATGACGCAATACTGACACAAAGATTTGTTCAGGACAGAACCGTCATGAAGCGTGAGATATATCGGACAAATTGGATAATGTATGTAGGAGTTATGAGGACTTCCTGTTTCACCAATAGGTGGCGCAATAAGTATGATGCAATACTGACACAAAGATGTGTTCAGGACAGAACCGTCATGAAGCGTGAGATATATCGGACAAATTGGATAATGTATGTAGGAGTTATGAGGACTTCCTGTTTCACCAATAGGTGGCGCTATAAGTATGATGCAATACTGACACAAAGATGTGTTCAGGACAGAACCGTCATGAAGCGTGAGATATATCGGACAAATTGGATAATGTATGTAGGAGTTATGAGGACTTCCTGTTTCACCAATAGGTGGCGCTATAAGTATGACGCAATACTGACACATAGATGTGTTCAGGACAGAACTGTCATGAAGCGTGAGACATATCGGACAAATCGGATAATGTATGGAGGAGTTATGAGGACTTCCTGTTTCACCAATAGGTGGCGCTATAAGTATGGCGCAATACTGACACATAGATGTGTTCAGGACAGAACCGTCATGAAGCGTGAGCTATATCGGACAAATTGGATAATGTATGGAGGAGTTATGAGGACTTCCTGTTTCACCAATAGGTGGCGCTATAAGTATGACGCAATACTGAAACATAGATGTGTTCAGGACAGAACCGTCATGAAGCGTGAGATTTATCGGACAAATTGGATAATGTATGGAGGAGTTATGAGGACTTCGTGTTTTATGGCGAAATGTCAAACTTTGGCGGGGCGCCACGGCAAGGGTGTTTGGTGAAAACTCAATTTTTTTGATAACTTTTGATCACAAAGGTCTTAAGATGAAGCTGACCAGATATGAAGTTGATCGGATGAAATCTATAGGAGGAGTTCGTCAAAGTACGAGGCATGGAAATGGTCAAAACACGGTCAAAATGGCACATTAAAAGCAAAATGGCGGCCTTCCTGTTGCATGTTGGGTAAAGCTCCAAGAGACATTTTAGTGTGTCTCGATGAAATACATATGCCCACCGAATTTCGTTCGCCTACATCAAACTGAAAGGTGGGGCTCGCCATTTTAAATTTTCCAGGGGGCGCTCTTGAGCCGTTTTGCCACGCCCATTTCCGTCACCCATGAATTATAAAATTTTTCACCGGGCCTGACGTATCTGCAAAGTTTCGTGAGTTTTCATTGATGTTTAGGCCACTATAAAGGCATTTGTTTGGGGAGAAGAAGGAGAAGGAGAAGGAGAATAATAATCCTTCGAAATACAATAGGGCCTCGCACCGCCAGTGCTCGGGCCCTAATAATAATCCTTCGAAATACAATAGGGCCTCGCACCGCCAGTGCTCGGGCCCTAATAATAATCCTTCGAAATACAATAGGGCCTCGCACCGCCAGTGCTCGGGCCCTAATAATAACTAGGGCTGCGAGCAGCAGTGAGCGGGCCCTCGCACCCCACGCGTGTCGGGGTGCTGCGCCGTTAAAGGCTGTGCTATTTCGGTGTGCAGTATTGAGAGAAACTTCCTGTCACCAGTAGGTGGCGCTCTAGGTGTGACTCAATACCGAAGCATAGTTGTGTTCAGGACGGTACCTTGATGAAGCGTGAGAAATGTTGAGTAAATCGGATAACGTATGTAGGAGTTATGAGGACTTCCTGTTTCACCAGTAGGTGGCGCTCTAAGCGTGACTCAATACTGACCTACAGATGAATTCAGGACGCGACCTTCATCAAGCGTGAGCAATGTGGTGTTAATCGGATAATGTTTGTAGGAGTTATGAGGACTTCCTGTTTCACCAGTAGGTGGCGCTGTAGGTATGACGCAATACTGACCTACAGATGTGTTCAAGATGCGACCTTCATCAAGCATGAGCAATTTGGAGTAAATCGGATGACGTATGCTGGAGCTATGAGGACTTCCTGTTTCACCAATAGGTGGCGCTATAAGTATGACGCAATACTGACACAGAGATGTGTTCAGGACATAACCCTCATGAAGCGTGAGATATATCGGACAAATCGGATAATGTATGGAGGAGTTATGAGGACATCGTGTTTTATGGCGAAATGTCAAACTTTGGCGGGGCGCCACGGCAAGGGTGTTTGGTGAAAACTCAATTTTTTTGATAACTTTTGATCACAAAGGTCTTAAGATGAAACTGACCCGATATGAAGTTGATCGGATGAAATCTGTAGGAGGAGTTCGTCGAAGTACGAGGCATGGAAATGGTCAAAACAAGGACAAAATGGCACATTAAGAGCAAAATGGCGGACTTCCTGTTGCATGTTGGGTATAGCTCCAAGAGACATTTAAGTGTGGCTCGATGAAATACATATGCCCACCGAATTTTGTTCGCCTACATCAAACTGAAAGGTGGGGCTCACCATTTGAAACTTTCCAGGGGGCGCTCTTGAGCCGTTTTGCCACGCCCATTTCCGTCACCCATGAATTATCAAATTTTTCACCGGGACTGACGTATCTGCAAAGTTTCATCCGTTTTCATCGATGTTCAGGCCGCCTAAAAGGCATTTGTTTGGAGTAAAGAAGGAGAAGAAGGAGAATAATAATAATCCTTCGAGTTTCAATAGGGCCTCGCACCGCCAGTGCTCGGGCCCTAACAAGAACAAGAACAAGGAGAACTAGGGCTGCGAGCAGCATTGAGCGGGCCCTCGCACCCCACGCGTGTCGGGGTGCGGCGCCGTTAAAGGCTGTGCTATTTCGGTGTCCAGTACTGAGAGAAACTTCCTGTCACCAGTAGGTGGCGCTCTAAGTGTGACTCAATACCGATGCATAGATGTGTTCAGGACGGTACCTTGATGAAGCTTGAGAAATGTTGAGTAAGTCGGATAATGTATGTAGGAGTTATGATGACTTCCTGCTTGACCTGTAGGCGGCGCTATAAGTATGACTCAATACTGACCTACAGATGTGTTCAGGATGCGACCTTCATCAAGCGTGAGCGATTTGGAGTAAATCGGATGACGTATGTAGGAGTTATGAGGACTTCCTGTTTCACCAGTAGGTGGCGCTGTAAGTGTGACTTAATACCGACGCATAGATGTGTTCAGAAGGTGACCTTCATGAAGCGTCAGCAATTTGGTGTAAATCGGATGATGTATGCAGGAGTTATGAGGACTTCCTGTTTCACCAATAGGTGGCGCTATAAGTATAACACAATACGGACACATAGATGTGTTCAGGACAGAACCGTCATGAAGCGTGAGATATATCGGACAAATTGGATAATGTATGTAGGAGTTATGAGGACTTCCTGTTTTACCAATAGGTGGCGCAATAAGTATGATGCAATACTGACACAAAGATGTGTTCAGGACAGAACCGTCATGAAGCGTGAGATATATCGGACAAATTGGATAATGTATGGAGGAGTTATGAGGACTTCCTGTTTCACCAATAAGTGGCGCTATAAGTATGACGCAATACTGACACATAGATGTGTTCAGGACAGAACCGTCATGAAGCGTGAGATATATCGGACAAATTGGATAATGTATGGAGAAGTTATGAGGACTTCCTGTTTCACCAATAGGTGGCGCTATAAGTATGACGCAATACTGACACATAGATGTGTTCAGGACAGAACCGTCATGAAGCGTGAGATATATCGGACAAATTGGATAATGTATGGAGGAGTTATGAGGACTTCCTGTTTCACCAATAGGTGGCGCTATAAGTATGACGCAATACTGACACATAGATGTGTTCAGGACAGAACCGTCATGAAGCGTGAGATATATCAGACAAATTGGATAATGTATGGAGGAGTTATGAGGACTTCCTGTTTCACCAATAGGTGGCGCTATAAGTATGACGCAATACTGACACATAGATGTGTTCAGGACAGAACCGTCATGAAGCGTGAGATATATCGGACAAATTGGATAATGTATGGAGGAGTTATGAGGACTTCCTGTTTTACCAATAGGTGGCGCAATAAGTATGATGCAATACTGACACAAAGATGTGTTCAGGACAGAACCGTCATGAAGCGTGAGATATATCGGACAAATTGGATAATGTATCGAGGAGTTATGAGGACTTCCTGTTTCACCAATAGGTGGCGCTATAAGTATGACGCAATACTGACACAAAGATGTGTTCAGGACAGAACCGTCATGAAGCGTGAGATATATCGGACAAATTGGATAATGTATGTAGGAGTTATGAGGACTTCCTGTTTCACCAATAGGTGGCGCAATAAGTATGATGCAATACTGACACAAAGATGTGTTCAGGACAGAACCGTCATGAAGCGTGAGATATATCGGACAAATTGGATAATGTATGTAGGAGTTATGAGGACTTCCTGTTTCACCAATAGGTGGCGCTATAAGTATGATGCAATACTGACACAAAGATGTGTTCAGGACAGAACCGTCATGAAGCGTGAGATATATCGGACAAATTGGATAATGTATGTAGGAGTTATGAGGACTTCCTGTTTCACCAATAGGTGGCGCTATAAGTATGACGCAATACTGACACATAGATGTGTTCAGGACAGAACTGTCATGAAGCGTGAGACATATCGGACAAATCGGATAATGTATGGAGGAGTTATGAGGACTTCCTGTTTCACCAATAGGTGGCGCTATAAGTATGGCGCAATACTGACACATAGATGTGTTCAGGACAGAACCGTCATGAAGCGTGAGCTATATCGGACAAATTGGATAATGTATGGAGGAGTTATGAGGACTTCCTGTTTCACCAATAGGTGGCGCTATAAGTATGACGCAATACTGAAACATAGATGTGTTCAGGACAGAACCGTCATGAAGCGTGAGATTTATCGGACAAATTGGATAATGTATGGAGGAGTTATGAGGACTTCGTGTTTTATGGCGAAATGTCAAACTTTGGCGGGGCGCCACGGCAAGGGTGTTTGGTGAAAACTCAATTTTTTTGATAACTTTTGATCACAAAGGTCTTAAGATGAAGCTGACCCGATATGAAGTTGATCGGATGAAATCTATAGGAGGAGTTCGTCAAAGTACGAGGCATGGAAATGGTCAAAACACGGTCAAAATGGCACATTAAAAGCAAAATGGCGGCCTTCCTGTTGCATGTTGGGTAAAGCTCCAAGAGACATTTTAGTGTGTCTCGATGAAATACATATGCCCACCGAATTTCGTTCGCCTACATCAAACTGAAAGGTGGGGCTCGCCATTTTAAATTTTCCAGGGGGCGCTCTTGAGCCGTTTTGCCACGCCCATTTCCGTCACCCATGAATTATAAAATTTTTCACCGGGCCTGACGTATCTGCAAAGTTTCGTGAGTTTTCATTGATGTTTAGGCCACTATAAAGGCATTTGTTTGGGGAGAAGAAGGAGAAGGAGAAGGAGAATAATAATCCTTCGAAATACAATAGGGCCTCGCACCGCCAGTGCTCGGGCCCTAATAATAATCCTTCGAAATACAATAGGGCCTCGCACCGCCAGTGCTCGGGCCCTAATAATAATCCTTCGAAATACAATAGGGCCTCGCACCGCCAGTGCTCGGGCCCTAATAATAACTAGTGCTGCGAGCAGCAGTGAGCGGGCCCTCGCACCCCACGCGTGTCGGGGTGCTGCGCCGTTAAAGGCTGTGCTATTTCGGTGTGCAGTATTGAGAGAAACTTCCTGTCACCAGTAGGTGGCGCTCTAGGTGTGACTCAATACCGAAGCATAGTTGTGTTCAGGACGGTACCTTGATGAAGCGTGAGAAATGTTGAGTAAATCGGATAACGTATGTAGGAGTTATGAGGACTTCCTGTTTCACCAGTAGGTGGCGCTCTAAGCGTGACTCAATACTGACCTACAGATGAATTCAGGACGCGACCTTCATCAAGCGTGAGCAATGTGGTGTTAATCGGATAATGTTTGTAGGAGTTATGAGGACTTCCTGTTTCACCAGTAGGTGGCGCTGTAGGTATGACGCAATACTGACCTACAGATGTGTTCAAGATGCGACCTTCATCAAGCATGAGCAATTTGGAGTAAATCGGATGACGTATGCTGGAGCTATGAGGACTTCCTGTTTCACCAATAGGTGGCGCTATAAGTATGACGCAATACTGACACAGAGATGTGTTCAGGACATAACCCTCATGAAGCGTGAGATATATCGGACAAATCGGATAATGTATGGAGGAGTTATGAGGACATCGTGTTTTATGGCGAAATGTCAAACTTTGGCGGGGCGCCACGGCAAGGGTGTTTGGTGAAAACTCAATTTTTTTGATAACTTTTGATCACAAAGGTCTTAAGATGAAACTGACCCGATATGAAGTTGATCGGATGAAATCTGTAGGAGGAGTTCGTCGAAGTACGAGGCATGGAAATGGTCAAAACAAGGACAAAATGGCACATTAAGAGCAAAATGGCAGACTTCCTGTTGCATGTTGGGTATAGCTCCAAGAGACATTTCAGTGTGTCTCGATGAAATACATATGCCCTCCGAATTTCGTTCGCCTACATCAAACTGAAAGGTGGGGCTCGCCATTTTAAATTTTCCAGGGGGCGCTCTTGAGCCGTTTTGCCACGCCCATTTCCGTCACCCATGAATTATCAAATTTTTCACCGGGACTGACGTATCTGCAAAGTTTCATCCGTTTTCATCGATGTTCAGATGTGTTCAGGACAGAACCGTCATGAAGCGTGAGATATATCGGACAAATTGGATAATGTATGGAGGAGTTATGAGGACTTCCTGTTTCACCAATAGGTGGCGCTATAAGTATGACGCAATACTGACACATAGATGTGTTCAGGACAGAACCGTCATGAAGCGTGAGACATATCGGACAAATCGGATAATGTATGGAGGAGTTATGAGGACGTACTGTTTCACCAATAGGTGGCGCTATAAGTATGACGCAATACTGACACATAGATGTGTTCAGGACAGAACCGTCATAAAGCGTGACATATATCGGACAAATTGAATAATGTATGGAGGAGTTATGAGGACTTCGTGTTTTATGGCGAAATGTCAA
Organism: Borostomias antarcticus; assembly: GCF_949987555.1. Classification (NCBI taxonomy): domain Eukaryota; kingdom Metazoa; phylum Chordata; class Actinopteri; order Stomiiformes; family Stomiidae; genus Borostomias; species Borostomias antarcticus. Next base: position 20,180,060 of record NC_140238.1, on the reverse strand, counting down.
ACTTTGGCGGGGCGCCACGGCAAGGGTGTTTGGTGAAAACTCAATTTTTTTGATAACTTTTGATCACAAAGGTCTTAAGATGAAGCTGACCCGATATGAAGTTGATCGGATGAAATCTGTAGGAGGAGTTCGTCGAAGTACGAGGCATGGAAATGGTCAAAACAAGGACAAAATGGCACATTAAGAGCAAAATGGCGGACTTCCTGTTGCATGTTGGGTATAGCTCCAAGAGACATTTAAGTGTGGCTCGATGAAATACATATGCCCTCCGAATTTCGTTCGCCTACATCAAACTGAAAGGTGGGGCTCGCCATTTGAAACTTTCCAGGGGGCGCTCTTGAGCCGTTTTGCCACGCCCATTTCCGTCACCCATGAATTATCAAATTTTTCACCGGGACTGACGTATCTGCAAAGTTTCATCCGTTTTCATCGATGTTCAGGCCGCCTAAAAGGCATTTGTTTGGAGTAAAGGAGAAGAAGAAGGAGAAGGAGAATAATAATCCTTCGAGTTTCAATAGGGCCTCGCACCGCCAGTGCTCGGGCCCTAACTAGTGCTGCGAGCAGCAGTGAGCGGGCCCTCGCACCCCACGCGGGTCGGGGTGTGGCGCCGTTAAAGGGTGTGCTATTTCGGTGTCCAGTACTGACAGAAACTTCCTGTCACCAGTAGGTGGCGCTCTAAGCGTGACTCAATACCGATGCATAGATGTGTTCAGGACAGTACCTTGATGAAGCGTGAGAAATGTTGTGTAAATCGGACAAAGTATGTAGGAGTTATGAGGACTTCTTGTAAGCAGTAGGTGGCGCTGTAGGTATGACGCAATACTGACCTACAGATGTGTTCAAGATGCGACCTTCATCAAGCATGAGCAATTTGGAGTAAATCGGATAATGTATGTAGGAGTTATGAGTACTTCCTGTTTCACCAGTAGGTGGCGCTGTAAGTGTAACTCAATACCGACGCATAGATGTGTTCAGAAGGTGACCTTCATGAAGCGTCAGCAATTTGGTGCAAATCGGATGATGTATGCAGGAGTTATGAGGACTTCCTGTTTCACCAATAGGTGGCGCTATAAGTATGACGCAATACTGACACATAGATGTGTTCAGGACAGAACCGTCATGAAGCGTGAGATATATCGGACAAATTGGATAATGTATGGAGGAGTTATGAGGACTTCCTGTTTCACCAATAGGTGGCGCTATAAGTATGACGCAATACTGACACATAGATGTGTTCAGGACAGAACCGTCATGAAGCGTGAGATATATCCGACAAATTGGATAATGTATGGAGGAGTTATGAGGACTTCCTGTTTCACCAATAGGTGGCGCTATAAGTATGACGCAATACTGACACATAGATGTGTTCAGGACAGAACCGTCATGAAGCGTGAGATATATCGGACAAATTGGATAATGTATGGAGGAGTTATGAGTACTTCCTGTTTCACCAATAGGTGGCGCTATAAGTATGACGCAATACTGACACATAGATGTGTTCAGGACAGAACCGTCATGAAGCGTGAGATATATCGGACAAATTGGATAATGTATGGAGGAGTTATGAGTACTTCCTGTTTCACCAATAGGTGGCGCTATAAGTATGACGCAATACTGACACATAGATGTGTTCAGGACAGAACCGTCATGAAGCGTGAGATATATCGGACAAATTGGATAATGTATGGAGGAGTTATGAGGACTTCCTGTTTCACCAATAGGTGGCGCTATAAGTATGACGCAATACTGACACATAGATGTGTTCAGGACAGAACCGTCATGAAGCGTGAGATATATCGGACAAATTGGATAATGTATGGAGGAGTTATGAGGACTTCCTGTTTCACCAATAGGTGGCGCTATAAGTATGACGCAATACTGACACATAGATGTGTTCAGGACAGAACCGTCATGAAGCGTGAGATATATCGGACAAATTGGATAATGTATGGAAGAGTTATGAGGACTTCGTGTTTTATGGCGAAATGTCAAACTTTGGCAGGGCGCCACGGCAAGGCTGTTTGGTGAAAACTCAATTTTTTTGATAACTTTTGATCACAAAGGTCTTAAGATGAAGCTGACCCGATATGAAGTTGATCGGATGAAATCTGTAGGAGGAGTTCGTCGAAGTACGAGGCATGGAAATGGTCAAAACAAGGACAAAATGGCACATTAAGAGCAAAATGGCGGACTTCCTGTTGCATGTTGGGTATAGCTCCAAGAGACATTTAAGTGTGGCTCGATGAAATACATATGCCCACCGAATTTCGTTAGCCTACATCAAACTGAAAGGTGGGGCTCGCCATTTTAAACTTTCCAGGGGGCGCTCTTGAGCCGTTTTGCCACGCCCATTTCCGTCACCCATGAATTATAAAATTTTTCACCGGGACTGACGTATCTGCAAAGTTTCATCCGTTTTCATCGATGTTCAGGCCGCCTAAAAGGCATTTGTTTGGAGTAAAGGAGAAGAAGAAGGAGAAGAAGGAGAAGAATAATAATAATCCTTCGAGTTTCAATAGGGCCTCGCACCGCCAGTGCTCGGGCCCTAATAATAATAATCCTTCGAGTTTCAATAGGGCCTCGCACCGCCAGTGCTCGGGCCCTAATAATCCTTTGAGTTTCAATAGGGCCTCGCACCGCCAGTGCTCGGGCCCTAATAATCCTTCGAGTTTCAATAGGGCCTCGCACAGCCAGTGCTCGGGCCCTAACTAGAGAGTACATTTCCTGGAGAAAATGTGAGGTGGCCTAGCTGCTGCAGCTGTATGTAACAGCTACTGCTAGAACTACTACGGACCAGGCAATCTCCATGCACCCACCGGCGAAGACCGTGCGTCTCTAGCCCACTCAGGGGCTGAGTTATGGGGTCTGTGGCGTGGACAGTGGCATGGTGGTGAGACTCCGCCCCCTCAGGTCAGAGCTGGTCGAGGACAGTGTACTCCTCTCCGGGCCACCTACCCGCCCGCACCGGTGAAGACCATGTGTCTCTAGCCCAATCGGGCTGAGTCGTGGGGCCCGTGGCGTGGTGGTGAGACTCCGCCCCCTCAGGTCAGAGCTGGTCGAGGACAGTGTACCCCTCTCCGGGCCACCTACCCGCCCACACCAGTGAAGACCATGTGTCTCTAGCCCACTCAGGGGCTGAGTTGTGGGGCCGTGGCGTGGATAGTGGCGTGGGGGTGAGACTCCGCCCCCTCAGGTCAGAGCCAGTCAGGGACAGTGTACCCCTCTCATAGACCACTCATCATAACTCATAGTTTTATTCAGTTCAATAGCTGAAAGAGGAGAAAATATATTAATATGAGTTTGCAGCCTGAAAAAGAGTGTCATTCTGAATATTTCTTTGAATATAAGGAAGGAAAGAAAGAAAGAAAGAAAGAAGGATGGATGGATGGATGAAAGAAAGAAAGAAGGATGGATGAAAGAAAGAAAGATGGATGGATGGATGGATGAAAGATGGATGGATGGATGAAAGAAAGTAGGATGGATGGATGGATGGATGGATGGATGGATGGATGGATGGATGGATGGATGGATGGATGGATGAAAGAAAGATGGATGGATGAAAGAAAGAAGGATGGATGGATGAAAAAATAAAGAAGGAAGGAAGGATGGAAGAAAGAAAGAAGGAAGGAAGGATGGATGGACGGTAGGAAGGAAGGAAGGAAAGAAAGAAAGAAAGAAAGAAGGAAGGAAGGCAGGAAGGAAGGAAGGAAGGAAAAAAGAAAGAAAGAAAGAAAGAAAGAAGGAAGGAAGGAAGGAAGGAAGGAAGGGAGGAAGGAAAGAAAGAAAGGAAGGAAGGAAGGAAGGAAGGAAGGAAGGAAGGAAGGAAGGAAGGAAGGAAGGAAGGAAGGAAGGAAGGAAAGAAAGAAAGAAAGAAAGAAAGAAAGAAAGAAAGAAAGAAAGAAAGAAAGAAAGAAGGATGGATGGATGGATGGATGGATGGAAGGAAGGAAGGAATATGAATGCTACCACAATAGTCATAAAAGGGTGCCTGTACAGAGAGCCGTGCACGTGTCCCCAAATTCAAATCCCAACTGACACTGTGAGCATCATCTCATTCACTTCAATGGAAAGGCATGTTGGCTTCAGACAGCTCTCTCTCAAAAAGTATAAAGGTCCCAGCCTAGATATTGACACCGTAGGAATCCTGAGAAAATTATGAACATTTTAGGCTATGATATGTCCGTGTAGCTTAAAAACTGTAGGCATGGCGACGAGTTAGAAAAAGGGTAAAAATGCAAAATTAGCAGCTCAAAAGGTAGAGTGCTGCCATACGTTTCAATGAGGAGCGCAGTTGCCGAACAAATCGTCATACAGCTAAAACTATACGTCACACTGCTTAGATACTTACATTGTACGAATCAGCACAGTTGTGTGAACATTTTGATGTATAATATGTGTGTGAGCTTTCAAAACTGTAGGAGTGCCAGCAGTTTACAAAATGTATGAATATTTTCAAAGCAACTGCTGCCACCACTCTAAAAACATAAAGTTTCTGAACATTCCAAAAGCGGTTTCAAGCAGTTTCAATGGGACAAAAAATAGTTTTAAAAATTTAATTTCTAAAAAACTATAAAAACTATAAAAAATCTGAATGGATCCGTTCAAGAGCTAAACATTATTATTATATTATATATAAATTATTTTAAAGTTTGAATGAAGTTTCTAGGACAAAGTATGAAGAACTAGTTAAGGTTCAAAAAAGTGGGGAGAATAATAATAAAAAGAAAGAAAGAAAGAAATAGTGGGAATATCACAAGTTGGGCTAGCTTCTGCAAGCTAGCCCACCTAATAATAAAGAAAGAAATAGTGGGAATATCACAAGTGAAAAAAAAAAAGTATGTACAAGCTCTGGCTATCAACCCATTATCAGACAATTGCAAAAGTTCTAAAAACAAAAATGAAACAAAGTGCGCATTCTGTGGCAGGCAGACCAAGACAGACCATTGTATCCCACAAAAAAAAAGGTTAAAATTTACAAAAACTATTTACAAAAAAGGCATCCATCCTGGCGGGCTGGAAAGGGAGGTCTGGGGAGACGGGCTGGGCTGGAGGTCACCCTCATCTGAATCGAGGGTCTGGGCAGAAGAGGTCATCCTCATCAGAATACTCCACTGTGGTCAGGGCTGGAGCTGCGGTCAGGGGCTGGGCTGGGGAGGTCAGCTGGGCTGGAGCAGATGCCTAAGGACATAATGAAATGGCTGTAAACGCAAGTCGCATACGTTCATTGGAAGCATGCCATGTCACTGGATAGGAGAAAATTAACTGACTGACATCACATACCTTTTTGCATGGAGCAGGGGCATGTTTCAGCGTCTCCTGCAGCTGGGCAGACACCTCCGTCACAGTGGTACTTGGCTTACAGGCACCTTTTAACCAAAAAGGGAATGGTTTCAATGCACATGGCATGAAGCAAAGACAATGTATTATTTTGCGAAAATATGAACAATCCCTTACGTAATATGACATTGTAGAGGGTCATATTCTTTAGAGGCTTCTTCCCCCCCTTCCCATGGATGCTGTAGACACATGTATGGCAATGGCTGACAGCACCCGCCGGACCACATCTGGCAGATCTTTGCCGCCAATGGAACTCAGATATCGTGTCTGCAAAACATTAAGACAATCATTTACTTTTACACTTCCTTAACACTTCCCTGCAAAAATAAGGAACAAAGTTCTGCCCTGAAGTTACTCACCATCTTCCTTTGATGCAACTTGTCCTTCAGCTGCTCCTCCAAGACCTCCTCCGTTTTTGCAGGGTTGTTCAGGAATTTACATCCAAACACCTTAAACCTTTGTCCTCTCACTTCTCTTGTAATTCATCATCTCCCCCCAAGTATTCACATAGCTGTGAGTTGTCATGGATTTTAACATAGTCTCAAGACTATTCAGATTCATATCTCTTCTTTCATTACCTATTCATCAAGTCCCCTGCAACCTCTAGTTTCAATCTCCCTTTTGTAATTGTAAACAACTCCTCTGCCTCGCTCTTCCTCCTTTCTTTGTTTAAGCCAGAAGGGCCACACCTTATGTCCTTCCTGCCCTGGCTCAGACCTTTTGTTTTCTTTGTCTATATTCAAAGTGATATTCAAAGTGAGTTTCACCCCACATTCATTTCTACCACTGTGTGATATCCGTCACCTCACGATGACGTGTAGACAACTCAGCCAATCAAATCCACATCCTTGCTTTGGGCAGATATAAGGAGGATCCGGCGAGCTCATGATTTACTTCTTCTGTTAGAACCACGTTGTGTTTTACTTTGAGGTCCGGTTGCAATCGTATTGTTTTCTCAATAAACCAGACTTAACCTTTTGAACGTATCTTGGTAAATCTTTTGACTAGATCAGTTTAAAATACCATCACAGTTGGCGACGCGGATGGTAATGGGAGAACTGCCTGCGTGTTGCTTCGGGATTCCAGTGGATGAACTGATCGGCAGACGTGTCGGTCCATTATAGTGGGCGTTGGAAAATCAATTTTCTCTCTTGCGCCAGAGCGCACGCCGAGATTATTTCCTCAGTTCTTCCACTGGATTCTTGAGGCTCACAGGTACGTTTAAACGAACCCTCTTATGGTTCTGAGTTGTATTTGCCTTGATTTGGTTCAGTTGTGTTGGTCTGGATTGTTGAAAACAGAAACCCCAGCGTGGGTATTAAGTAAGTAACTATCCAAGGAGATGTGAACAGCAATAGATATTTATATCGTATTGTCCTTCGACTTCGTCCTTGTTTCGTTACGAGGGTTAAGCAGTTCATAAGAAGTGTGAGTTTTGGTCTAATACGCCAAAGAGTTGGCACAGAACGTGTTTCCCTTTGGCCGGTCGCGGGTGAAATTAAAACCGCAGAGACGTTTTCCTACCGAGGGTAGGGAGAGTGATTGTTGATGTTTCGTTGAAGAACGATTACCAACAGATGTAGCTACGGGAGTGATTGATAGTTTTGGCAATCCGCGTTTCTGAGAGAAACGTTTTCCCCTTTGATCCCGGGTGGTTTGGTAAACCTAACGAGCGTTAGCTTTGACCAAGTGGCTGTACAGTGTTTGGTAGGATCTAGACATCCGGTCTAGCCTTGACCAAGTGGCTGGTGCAGTTCGAGAGTGGCTGTACAGTATTTGGTAGGATCTAGACATCCGGTCTAGCCTTGACCAAGTGGCTGGTGCAGTTCGAGCATGCTAGTCGTATGTTAGTCGTTGTTCGTCTTTGGTCGTTCTTTGTTTTGCGTTCCCGTGTTAGTCTGCTGTCTTCTGTCTTGTATGTGCACGGGGGTGTTGGTATGTGTTTACTGTTTGAGCCTCGGCTCTTGCGCGCGCCATGGATCCAGGTAAAGTATTGTAAGTATTTTTGTACACTTTTTAGACTGTTAAAATTCGTAACTGAGTAGGCTAGCTGGTTGTCTAGGAGACGCAGGAAAACAACTCTCCCGGTGATCCGCCATTGAGCCAGAGAACAAAGGACTTCCTGACTGGGTGAGTACTAAGCGGTCTAATGTTTCTTTGTTTTCTTTCGAAATTATATTCCTTTGTTTATTTCCCGCCTGTGTTTAACTATACTTTTCTTTTCACCATTAGTTTTGAATTATAGGCTGTAGGGTATTGTGTTAATTATGAATACCAATACTAGTTCGCTGTCTGGGCCAGCTAAGATTGTTGCGCAAAGGCTTTGGGATGATGCTTGTGTACAGTATTTGATCTGGGCGAAGCATTCTGATTTCCCCCTGTCCGGTACACTCAATATTAGTGAGTTAGCGACTGTTAGGGCTCAGTTACAGGCGTTTGAGATGACTAGGTTAGGAAGGGAGCCTGGAAATGCGATAGATTGGAATGCATTCAGGAAGTGGGAAATACTCGCACACGAGTGTTTTTTCAAGTCAAAAAGAAGCGTAGCTGACGAAATTAATCAGAGAGAGGAATATTCAGAGTCCCTCCCCCCTCCTAGTCATTCCGTTTTGAACTCTATCACGCCGACTCGGCACTCAGAGCTCACACATCCTTCCCAAACTATGACTGGTTCACCCGCAGCTGCTGCCCCGCCTCCCAACTCTGTTTTTCCGTCTGCTCCCAACCAACAACGACCACAGGGTCGTCACACGAACAAGAATCGTAGGAATAGAAACAGAATGAAACCGAGGGAGGGAAACGAAAACGAAGACAGAACTGACGCGTGTTTTCATTGTGGTAAAACTGGTCACTGGATCAAAGACTGTCACATTTACAGCAGGCGAAAGGAGAGAAAGAATCCTGCAACCTGGGGTTCGGCGCCACCTGCTGGGGTTCCCTTGAACAACCCACAAGGGAGATTTTAACTAGCCAATATAGACCCATTTTTTTTAAGGTAAATAAACAGGACAAGACATATGTAGCTTAAGACATAAGGTTTGTGCATAATAGTGGGGGGAATAGATAAGGTTTGCCAGTGTCTTAATCTGAATGCAGCATCTCATTACCCAATTATATATTTTTAAATGGTTATGTTAAATATCTCATGTTTATAGTTTGAGGCACATTCATCGGGCCTGAGTGTTTTTTCTGAGTGTTTTTTTACAGACAACTGTCGTTCCGGGAGTGATGGGTGAATGCCGAACCAGGAGACGGGCACAGGACCGGAGGTGGAGATGAAGGTTACCGGCCTGTTTCCCTACAGATGGGCGATCTGGGGTTCGTGAGATGCAAGGCCAACGCCATGTCACCGACTCACTGTGAGCGACAGATAAGTATGAAACAGGGAAGAGACCATTTTGTCCGAAGCGGTGCCCAATACTCTGTCCTCAAATGACAGAAGAGGGAGGTTTTAGATATACAAATTTTTAGCTATACAAATGAAGCTTTGATGGATTTTTTGATTAGTTAATTGTAAATGAAGCCAGTTCATTTTAGTGTCATTTTCTTTGCCCCATCTCTATTTTTATCCTGACTTCAGGAAATTTTTGCTTTCACCCTTAGGGGGTGTTGTTTTGTTGAGACGAGAATGTGGTTATTTTATTTTATTTTCATAAAATCGCGAGAGAAATTCTAGAGCCAAATCCAATTGCCTTGATCATGACTGGGGACTGGGCGTGTTGAAGTCATTCTAACACTGCCCCTGATGTCACTGTAGGCTACTGCAGACTGGCTCTAAATGACACTTGAACAGACACCCTGTTTAAGTTTTCCTGACTGAATAACAACATTTTTTCCCCAAAGCAGGAGCTTGCGCTTAACCATGTTTCTGAGTATCTCCAACAGACTGCTGATAACCGTTCCTGACCAAGGAGGGGAACAGGGAGACCAGAGGACTCTCCTTTTGCTCTTCTGTTTTGTCTCTGTTGTCTCTCTCATCTGTGGATCCACAGACGAAGCACTTCATCAGCCTGTACTGGGGGAGCGGGAGCGCCGAGGTGGCCCTCCAGCAGCACGACCCGGGCCGGCCCTACGTGGAGCAGTACAGGGATGGACCGGGTTCAGTTCAAGAGCCTGTACGTGCTGCTGGCGCCCTGGCTGTGTGGTGTCCCACCGCACCTTCACCCTGCTGAACCAGGACAGGGACTCCCTCCTCACCTTCCGAGAGCTCGCTGGCTGACCGCTCTATGTGGACCTGCCCAGTGGGGAGACAAGAGACTACCAGGAGCAGATAAGCAGCCTGAGAACAGGCCAGAAAACATGGAAGAGAAGTAGATGTTGCGGGAGGAACCTACCCGTCAAAAATGGAACTGTCAGCACATCCTCGGCCAAGTGGGCCATGGGAACATGTAATAATGGATTTTATTGAACTCTCTCCATGCCAGGGATGTCTTCAACAGAGTGAGGACCGCCATTCCTGAGGCTAAGGAGGGGTTCCTGCATCACATCTCTCCTGGGGATTGTGTCCTGGTCCGCGACCACAGACGAAGGAGCTGGAACTCGCCGAGGTGGCTCGGGCCGTACCAGGTTCTACTCACCACGCAGACAGCGATCTGAGAGGACTTCGTGGATCCATGCAAGCCATTGCCGACGGGTCCAAACAGCAGAGGACGGTCCACCAGGGGATCGCCAACACCAGGAGATCAAGGATGCAGCTGAACCAGAGGGCTCAGAGGCCAAAGCCATGGGCTGCCACAACTGTCCTCTCCTCTGACGAGGAATCGGAGGAAAAATGACCTTGCTGGTCACCTCCTTCTCATGATCGTTATGATGGCAACATGGAGAAACTCCACAGCCATGACCTCACAAGATGCACCACACACGCACACACACCTGCACACACTGCAACTAACATTGAACATAACTGATTCAAACAACGCGACATTGAAGTTGCGATCTAGAAGAGAAGACGCCTTGCATTCCCCAGTGACATTCTATTGCCCAAAAGAGAAGTGTCACCTAAATGACTGTTGGATATACACTGTGAACAAGAGTGACCTTGACAGTCACCGCCACACTCTCCTCTCCTCTGATGAGCAATCGGAGACTGACCTTGCCGGTCACCTCCTTCTTGTGGTTGTGGTATGACAACATGGACAATCTCAACAGCAATGACTGCACCTCTAATCGCACACACTGGAACCTACATTAAACATTCAGAGACGCACACATGGAAGCTATGTTCCATAGGACATCACATGCGATTATTCACAACAAGAGTGAATGAACTTTGAAATAATCTGAAAAATATCATATTTGTTTACAAGAGTTACAATGGTTGAAACATGAGTTGATAAATAAGTTTGGGTTTTTCCTCTAAATTGACCAAGAGGTTTTTTGCCCTTCTTACACTGGTAACCATTTTATCTTTTTTTGCCTTGTTAAATCAAGTTTTTTGGTGAATGGTTGTCCACTCTTAGACTATAAATAGTATATAATCATGTCATCTTTTTTATCTTGTTTCCTGTAAAATTTCTGAAACAAGGGGTTTTGGTGCGTGATTTTGCACGTGGAAAGAAAATAATAAAAAAAAAAAGAATTTTTTTTTTTTTTTTTTTTGCTCCACCTAGTGGAGAGATTATTTCCTTTCCACATGTATAGCATAGCTGACTGTTTACACTGTGTTTGGATTTTATATTTTATTTTTGTGTACCTGTTCAGGCACAAATGGGGGATTGTTCAGGAATTTACATCCAAACACCTTAAACCTTTGTCCTCTCACTTCTCTTGTAATTCATCATCTCCCCCCAAGTATTCACATAGCTGTGAGTTGTCATGGATTTTAACATAGTCTCAAGACTATTCAGATTCATATCTCTTCTTTCATTACCTATTCATCAAGTCCCCTGCAACCTCTAGTTTCAATCTCCCTTTTGTAATTGTAAACAACTCCTCTGCCTCGCTCTTCCTCCTTTCTTTGTTTAAGCCAGAAGGGCCACACCTTATGTCCTTCCTGCCCTGGCTCAGACCTTTTGTTTTCTTTGTCTATATTCAAAGTGATATTCAAAGTGAGTTTCATCCCACATTCATTTCTACCACTGTGTGATATCCGTCACCTCACGATGACGTGTAGACAACTCAGCCAATCAAATCCACATCCTTGCTTTGGGCAGATATAAGGAGGATCCGGCGAGCTCATGATTTACTTCTTCTGTTAGAACCACTCTGTGTTTTACTTTGAGGTCCGGTTGCAATCGTATTGTTTTCTCAATAAACCAGACTTAACCTTTTGAACGTATCTTGGTAAATCTTTTGACTAGATCAGTTTAAAATACCATCACAGGGTCCAGTGCATCCAGTACTGCTGTCCGTGCAACCCCATCAGACTACCCGGATAGTCTCTGCGCTAGCTCCCTCAGACTGCATGACCTCACCGAGCATGCTGGTCAAGCTGGACAATTGCTGATACACCATCCTTTGGAAATCTGGATATTAACACAGATGTGGCTATAAGTAATTGTACTGTCACATAATGGAAATTTAACTCAAAGTATATCCCTGCATGCAACATGAATTAGTTCACAAAATTCTGCATACCAGCACATGCAGAGCTTGATGGCAGAGGAGTAAGCGGGGGGCTCCGGAAAGACGTGGAGGGCAATACTGCTGGAGCTGTTGGTCTCACGGGCGATGGCATCACAGACTCACTGAAAATCAAAAAGGATAAAGGGATTAGCAGGAAACTAGGTGCTGGCGGCGTACGGCTTCTGGCATAAAGGGAAGAATCAACTAGTCATGAAACAGGTAGACATGTCAGACCCTTACCTGGTCTGGCCGGGGTGCTAATCTCCGATGGATGCTGCTTGTGCATGGAGGTCAGACAGGCTGAAGGGCCTGGCTCACAGGGCCATCGCTCACAGCGCCTTAGCTCTAAGGGCCTGGGTGATGAACATACTGCTGAGTAAAGTGAAATGAGTAAATTAGTGAGATTAGTAAATTAGTCTTCAAAAAGTCCTGAGTTAACTGTCAGTGTGCAAATATGCATAGACATTTCACCAACACAAACATGCATGGATACCTGCATTGATAACTGGCAGAGCAGGCCTTCCGGCTCTGGCACCTGGCATAGCTGGTCTGGTCTGAGTTCTGCCGACCGGCTGCCTGGGCACTGGAACATATAGTAGAGGTAAATTAGCTCAGATTAGTCAACTCAAGTAGTACTCTTTTGGGACTGTTGAATGCACTTTATTATATTACCTTCGTCACTGGAGTCATAGCGCGTGTTGCGCTGTCTCTTCCTTGTGTCTTGGGAGTTAATCCATTGACTGCTGCTCAAACACCTTCGCCAAGGCACTGGCTACTTCATAATGCTCTGTACGTTCCTCAGCAGAGACAGAGGTTGTCATGGCTCCTCTTGATGTGCTTGTGGAGGTAGATCTGGGAGGTGTAGGAGAATGGGCACTCAGAGCAGGAGAACACCCAAGTCTTGCACAACTCTAACATCACAGCTAGGAGAGCAAATAAGAGAGACCATTAAAAAGGATTCTCTCACCTGTAGTTGTTACGGCTCGCATGCCCTCGCCTCCACAACCGCCTCCCTCTCTCCCCTCTGGGCCCGCTGCGCGCTCGGGGCGTCCTACGCGCTCTACCGCACGTCGCATCGGCCCAGGCATGCAACGCTTGACTCTCCGGAGTTTCCCCCCACTACCGGGCGTTCCCCGTCTCCGGCCAGCTCCGCGGACTCGGCAGTCTCCTCCCACTCCGGTGACGAAGAGTCGGATCCCGACATGCCCAGCACATCGGCCCTTGCGCAACGACAAGAACGGCGCGCTCGTCTCCGACGATGACGCGGGCGCGGCCCTACTCACTGGTTTCCAATTCATCATCACCACACCTGTCCCTCGTTCTGCAATCACCTTCAACCCCTACAAGAACCTGGTCTACACTCCACTCATCGCCAGATCTTACCATAACATATGTGGTAAAGTATAGCCTAGCCTACGACATTACTTACCTGTATTTTTGTAGTGCTTTTTCTCGTTTCCTGCTCGTGATTACCATCACTCACCCTGCCTCTCCTCCTCGTCTCTCCAGTTTCCCGGACCCCCTCTGCTGAGTGTACCAGCTAGCAGAGCCCTCACCCTGCTCCACCTCCCGATCCCTCCGGCTCCCTTGAGCCAAGGACATTTATTATTATTTAGTGGCAGTTTAGTGGCTCCTATTATTTCTATCCTATTATATTTTTGGCATCCTTTTTTGTGGCTACCCCTTTGTGTTATCTTATTAAATCGCCCCTCCGGGCTTTACCGTCCCTTGCCTCCTCCTTTCCTGTTGCGCCTGGGTCCCTAACCAAACCATCACAGTAAGATCTGGCCAGTTTGGACCCAGCCAACATGGAGGAGAGACCTGCACCTCCCGGACTACTCCAAGCCCTCCAACAGACCCAAGCTGAGCAACTGCAGCAGGTATCCGCCCAACAGCAAGCCCAGGACGAGCGACTGAGGGGCCTCGCTACTCTGGTCTGCACCCTGTCCGACCAGGTCACCGCGCTCAGTGCCCGCCTGGCTCCGTTCCTGAACCCCACCGCTCCACCAAACCGGGAGCCCCATCTCGCCTCCCCGGCCCCCTACGACGGGACGTTCACCCTCTGCCGGGAGTTCCTCATGCAGTGTGAGTACGTGTTTGATCTCCAGCCAAGTATGTACTCCACTGCGTCTGCTCGTATAGCCTACATCGCCAACCTCACCACGGGACGGGCTCGCCGTTGGGTCATGGCGGGTCGCGAGGGCGCAGCTGCCTACATGCAGGACTACACTGCCTTCGTGACAGAATTCAGGACCGTGTTTGCCCACGACGTCCACGGACAGGACGCGGACGCTGCTCTCTCCGCCCTCACCCAGGGTTCCAGCTCAGTAGCGGACTACGCCACGGAGTTCCGCATCCTCGCTGCCCGTTGCTCCTGGAACGAGTCTGCACTGTACAGCGCCTTCCGACGGGGCCTGGGGGACGCCATGAAGGACAGCCTGTCTGGAAGAGACAGACCAGCGACCCTTAACCAACTCGTCTTCCTCTCCATAGCCATAGACGAGCGCGACCGGGAACGCAGGCGCGAGCGGGCGCACCAACACCACAGCGCACCCAGACCGTCTCCACCTCCCTCTACCGGTCTCTCTCGGCCTGCCCCGGCCTCCCTCGCCCCCCCAAACACCGCTGGAGAGGAATCCATGCAACTGGGCCGGACCCGACTGACCCCTGCAGAGCGTGAGCACCGGAGTCTGAACGGACTGTGCATATACTGCGCTAGCCCAGCGCACGCCGTCGACTCCTGTCCCTCTGCGCCTCCCAGGGCGGCAAAAAGAGTAGGCTCACTCGCCAGGGGGTACCGAGTAAGCCGGCTCATCCATCCCCAATCCCGGACCCGTGCCGCCAGGTTCACTGTCACCCTCGCCTGGCAGGGGCACACGCTCTCCGTCCCTGCTCTCATCGACTCCGGTGCTGACGAGAGCTTCGTGGACGTCCAGTTCGCCCACAAAGCGGCGCTCCCTCTCTCCCCTCTGGAGAGGCCCCTCTCGGCTTTCGCTCTGGATGGCCATCCCATGGGTCCCATTACTCACCGGACCCTGCCCCTCACCCTCACAGCCTCGGGAAACCACGTGGAGAACATCCGCCCCTTCGTCATCCACTCTCCCGACGCTCCGTTCATCCTAGGAAGGCCCTGGCTGGAACTCCACACCCCTCATGTCTGCTGGAGCTCGGGGCGCATCCTCAGCTGGAGCACCACCTGCCACGCTCGCTGCCTCCGAGCTGCTCAGACCTCCACTCGGGTTGACCGGCCCCGTCCCGCTCCTCCTGACCTCTCCACGGTCCCTTCAATGTACCACGACCTCGGAGAGGCCTTCAGTAAGGAGCGCGCCCGCACACTCCCCCCTCATCGACCCTACGACTGCGCCATCGAGCTCCACCCTGGCGCCCCTCTCCCAGCCAGCCGTCTCTACAACCTCTCCCTCCCGGAGAAAGCTGCCATGGACACCTACATCTCCGAGTGCTTGGCCGAGGGTCTCATCCGACCATCTCGATCCCAGGTGGCAGCGGGGTTCTTCTTTGTAAAGAAGAAGGGAGGAGATCTGAGGCTGTGCATCGACTACAGGCTGCTCAACAACATCACGGTGAAGAACAAATACCCACTCCCCCTCATGAGCTCCAACTTTGAACCCCTCATCAGTGCCACCATCTTCACCAAGTTGGACCTCAGAAACGCTTATCACCTGGTGCGTATCCGTGAGGGGGACGAATGGAAGACCGCCTTAAAGACCTCCCGTGGCCACTACGAGTACCTCGTCATGCCCTTCGGCCTCACCAACGCCCCCGCCGTCTTCCAGGCCCTTATGAACGACGTGCTCAGGGACATGCTGGACGTGTTTGTGGTCCTCTACCTGGACGACATCCTTGTATTCTCCAGGAGCGCTGAGGAGCACGTCCAACACGTCCGCATGGTCATCCAGCGTCTCCGGGAGAACCGCCTGTACATTAAGGCGGAGAAGTGCACCTTTCACTCCTCGTCAGTGGAGTTCCTGGGGCTCATTGTGGAGGGAGGCCTGACGCGACCCGACCCCCGCAAAATCAAGACCGTGGTCGAATGGCCTCAACCCACTACCCGGAGGCAACTCCAGAGCTTCCTTGGCTTCGCTAACTTTTACCGCCGTTTCATACGGGACTACAGCCGGGTAGCAGCTCCCCTCACCCACCTCACCTCATCCCTGCGTCCGTTCATCTGGACACCGGCTGCCAGCGCCGCCTTCTCCGCGCTCAAGGAGCGCTTCACCACCGCTCCGGTCCTTCTCCATCCTGACCCCTCCAGGCAGTTCGTGGTCGAGGTGGACGCATCGGACACAGGCATCGGTGCTGTTCTGTCCCAGCGGTCAGTGGAGGACCAGAAGTTGCACCCTTGTGCCTTCCTCTCCCGCCGGTTCACCCCAGCTGAGGTCAATTACGACATCGGGAACAGGGAGTTGTTGGCGGTGGTGGGGGCCTTGGAGGAGTGGCGCCACTGGCTTGAGGGCGCGGAACACACCACCCTCGTCTGGTCGGACCACAAGAACCTGACCTTCATCCGGGCGGCCAAGCGCCTCAACTCCCGCCAGGCACGGTGGTCACAGTTCCTCGGGAGGTTCGATTTTACCCTCACCTTCCGGCCCGGCTCCCGCAACGCCAAGGCCGACGCGCTGTCCCGCCTCCACGCGCCCGAGGCGCCCCCCGCGGAGCCTGAGACCATCCTGCCGGCCTCACGTGTCATAGGGGTGATTACCATGAACATCGAGGCAGTGGTGAGGCAGGCCCAACGCGCCCATCCCAGTCCGGCCAACGTCCCTCCTCGCCGGCTCTTCGTGCCCGACTTGGTCCGGTCCCGGGTGCTCCAGTGGTCAAGGTCAAGGTCAAGGTCAACTTTATTTATAAAGCACGTTTAAAATCAACCGAAGTTGCACCAAAGTGCTGTACAATATATAAAATAAACTAAAACAAAAAACAGAATAAAGTGCACATAATCACAGAACGATAAAAGGACAGGACACAAAACAGGACAGGGGATGTAGGCTATCAGGCCTCAAAAGCCAGTGCAAACAAGTGAGTCTTAAGCTGAGACTTAAAGAGCCCTAGGTTCTGTGCGTGTCTAATGTGTGGAGGGAGGCTGTTCCAGAGCTTTGGGCCAGCCACCGCAGTGGGGCCATGCCAGCCGGTTTGCGTGCCATCCCGGGGTTCACCGCACCCTTTCCTTCCTGAGCCGACGGTTCTGGTGGCCCTCCATGAGGTCCGACGTCCGGGCGTTTGTTGTCGCCTGTCCCGTCTGCTCCCGCAGCAAGGCGTCCCACCAGCCCCCGGCTGGCCTCCTGCGTCCTCTCCCGGTCCCCAGCCGTCCCTGGTCCCACATCGCCCTGGACTTCATCACCGGTCTTCCCCCCTCCAGGGGCAACACGGTCATCCTCACCGTGGTGGACCGGTTCTCCAAGGCGGTCCACCTGGTGGCGCTCCCCAAGCTCCCGTCCTCTGCGGAGACCGCCGAGCTCCTCGTCCAGCACGTCTACCGGATCCACGGCCTCCCCAGGGACATTGTCTCGGACCGTGGGCCTCAATTCACCTCCCAGGTCTGGAGGGCCTTCTGCAGGGAGATAGGCGCCACCATCAGCCTCTCCTCTGGCTACCACCCGCAGACCAACGGCCAGGCCGAACGGGCCAACCAGAGCCTGGAGTCCGCTCTCCGCTGTGTGTCGTCTCTCCACCCCACCTCCTGGAGCAAGGACCTGCCCTGGGTCGAATACTCCCTCAATGCCCTGACCAGCGCTGCCACTGGCAGGTCTCCGTTCGAGTCATCCCTCGGGTACCAGCCCCCGCTGTTCTCTCTCCAGGAGTCGGAGGCCTCCGTCCCCTCCGTCCAGGCCCACCTCCGCCGCTTTGTCTGGAGGGAGGTCCGCAGGGCCCTGCTCCGCTCCAACGAGCGCTCCTGCCGCGGGGCCAACCGCCGCCGCACTCCTGCTCCGGCGTACCGGCCCGGTCAACGAGTCTACCTCTCCACCGCTGACCTTCCGCTCCAGGTCCCCTCCAGGAAGCTGGCTCCGCGCTTCGTTGGGCCCTTCGAGATCGACCGTGTCCTGAACCCAGCTGCGTTACGTCTTAAGCTCCCTGCTTCCATGCGGGTACACCCTGTGTTCCACGTGTCCAAGGTCAAACCTGTCTCCTCGAGTCCCCTCATGCCTTCTGCCCCAGCTCCTCCGCCTCCCCAGATGGTCGACGGGCATCCCCAGTGGACGGTTCGGCGGCTGCTGAAGGTGCGCCGCCGGGGTCGGGGATTCCAATACCTCGCGGATTGGGAGGGGTACGGCCCCGAGGAGTGCATCTGGATCTCCAGGCAGCTCATCATGGACCCGTCTCTCCTCCGGGACTTCTACCGGGCCCATCCTGACGCCCCCGGTCGGTCGCCAGGTGGCTCCCCTCGGGGGGGGGGTCCTGTTACGGCTCGCATGCCCTCGCCTCCACAACCGCCTCCCTCTCTCCCCTCTGGGCCCGCTGCGCGCTCGGGGCGTCCTACGCGCTCTACCGCACGTCGCATCGGCCCAGGCATGCAACGCTCTGACTCTCCGGAGTTTCCCCCCACTACCGGGCGTTCCCCGTCTCCGGCCAGCTCCGCGGACTCAGCAGTCTCCTCCCACTCCGGTGACGAAGAGTCGGATCCCGACATGCCCAGCACATCGGCCCGTGCGCAACGACAAGAACGGCGCGCTCGTCTCCGACGATGACGCGGGCGCGGCCCTACTCACCGGTTTCCAATTCATCATCACCACACCTGTCCCTCGTTCTGCAATCACCTTCAACCCCTACAAGAACCTGGTCTACACTCCACTCATCGCCAGATCTTACCATAACATATGTGGTAAAGTATAGCCTAGCCTACGACATTACTTACCTGTATTTTTGTAGTGCTTTTTCTCGTTTCCTGCTCGTGATTACCATCACTCACCCTGCCTCTCCTCCTCGTCTCTCCAGGACATTTATTATTGTTTAGTGGCTCCTATTATTTCTATCCTATTATATTTTTGGCATCCTTTTTTGTGGCTACCCCTTTGTGTTATCTTATTAAATCGCCCCTCCGGGCTTTACCGTCCCTTGCCTCCTCCTTTCCTGTTGCGCCTGGGTCCCTAACCAAACCATCACAGTAGTACAAGTTCAAATATAGAGTGATTATACGTCATTGTAAATGAGAGCTTACTCTCAATTGATTCACGAGGTTAAATAAAGATTGAATGAATATGTAGCTAGTGGGGGGTAACAACCACACAACTGTGGAGAGAGAATGAGACACATGGTTCCCTCCTCTACTGGTGTTCATGGCCATGGCCACACACCTGGAATACTCTAACCCTGATTTAAAAGCATAAAAGTGGGGAACACATTCTTGAGACGGTTCCTAAAACTGGAGAAAAAAAAACGGGAAAATTATCTTCCTCTTCCCTCTCCTCTCACTCACTTCTGCATGGGGCTTAGCTCTACCCTGACAATGAGCTCGGTCTTGGAGGGCCTGTGTTGTAAGACATCAGCCTTCTGAGCATGTGTGTACCAAGCGTGTTGTGGAGCTTCCTGATCTGGTCCTCTTTGGTGATGTCCGCAACGTCCTCCAGGAGGCCTCCAGGTTACTGGACAGAAGAGGGTAGAATGATTCAGTTTGTACATTATTAGATATGTTGACATTCATGAAGTTGGATATGTTTGTGTTTGAAACAACATTCTCATACACAACACTTTTTCCATTCACATCTAATCCACTTTCTGCCAGCAGACAATTTCATACACAGCACTTTTTAATTCATGTCTAATTCACTTTATACACACACTTACACACACACACACACACACACTTACACACATTACACACACACACACACACACACACACACACACTTACTTACACACATACACACACACACACGGGTGTACTGACTTGAATCTCTAGGGGGGGAGGAAGTTGAGCAGGTGGAAGAGCTCCACCAGTGTGGCTGTTCTGAAGAGGAGGCCCAGTCAGCAGTGGCAATACATGGGATAGCGGCTCAGCACACAGGAGAACTGTGCACAGAGAGGAAGGAGGAGAGAGAAAACCAACAACAAAAAAGGGAAGAAGGGTTAATAACTGAGCGAATCTTGCAAGTTTGCACTACAGGGAAGCAATTGCTCAATTTCCCTGATATTGTGGCGTCACTGGCGTCAGTGATGTGTCTTATGAATCTCACATGTCTACCGCTAACATTAACGCAATGTCAATATTCCCATTTGTTTATCCCGTCTATGGAAACGTATGCGCATTTGTACTTACGTGTGCCTATATTGATGATCAGGTGTTTCTCTACCTAAGGGCTGGCCAGACAGAACCATCAGAGACCATTGGGCTGAGCTGAGAAGAGAGCGACATGTTAGAGTGTATGTGTGCATATGTATATGGTGCTCTTCTGTTAATACTCATGAGGGCATTTACTGTAACTGAACAAGACTCAGAGCCTGTGGTGCTTTCCCAGGACTGCCCCTGTCCCCGCCTGTCCCCGTCTTAGCGCCTATTCCTGTCCCGCTCACCTACTTCTTGCTCAGTTCAAACAAGAACTGGGAGGTTGGCAACTGAGAGCATGGGAGGGGAGAGAGGGAGAGAGAGCGAGAGTGGGTGACCCTCTCGTTGGCTGACATGCACACTCCACAGGACAACGTGATTTCTGACACGTTTAGAGGAACAGGGCAACATGTCTACCACCCTTCACCCTCAGTAATTAAATAGATTTTGCAAGACACTATATTAGTAGTCCACATCATGAGTACCTATCATGCAAAATTTGGATTTGTATGTGAGTGAAAACGTAGTACACAATTCTTTACCTGTTTGACCGCATGAGCAACCATTTCAACAGTTAAGAGTAACATGAAATCACATCCCAAAACCACCAAGATGGCTGCTGTAACCAAAAAAGCCAAGATGGCTGCTATAACAAATCTTGCTAGCTAGCCTAGCTCCGTTGTTGGGGCTTCTAGTATTCTGTTAACGTTAACTTCGGGAAAATGAATGCCTAAAAACGAACACCTACTAACGGTGTCGTGGGTTAATGCGAAATCAATGAGAGCTAATTATCCCATTTTATTCCAAGCGATGAAACAGTACGAACATGCAGGAGCTCGAGCGAGTCTGCTAGACTCGAGAAGACTCCACCATTGCCCGTAATTAGGAAACAATGGCCCACGACAACACTTTACAAAAGTTATAGTGACCACAACTGAAATATTCTCAAGTTGCCAAGCCAACATTACAATTTAAGCTACAATTACACAAAAGCGAAAGTTATAACAATAATTGCGACAGAGTAATTTTACGTAGGCTTCTTAGCTAGCCATGATGTACAGAAAAAGGCTAATCACGTAAGCTGGCTAGCTAGTTAGCTGACATTGGAAAGAGAGCATCTGCATATAGATAATCATTACAAAAGGGTAGCTTGCACATAACGTTGGTGTCATTTATCTGGGGCGACACTTATCGTTGGCGTCTTCTTCTTCGCTGGGTTTAGTGGCTGATCGCAAACAACTTTAATGTGCATACCGCCACCTACTGTACCAGAGTGTGTAACTTGTTTGTCTAGTTCTTTAATTCTGTGTCACCTAAGAAAGTAGCCCAATGCCTTGCATTCTTTGTTTTACGTTCACTGCTCAGCGTTCATTGCTCACATTTAGGTTGCAAAATTAGGACTTTATTCATAGGCATATTTTTAATCATTATTTTTATTAGGCCTAGACTGCAAATCTTTAGTGTTAATATTAACTGTAAATTAGAAATTACACAAAAAACAGACATGCAGGATTTCTCATTATTACAATTCTGTAACTGTATGACTTCAGAATTTGTTTTAAAACCTAAGTAATTTACAAATGTTCTGACCCAATGTGACAAATGTACATTTCCAATAAAGTCAGGGTGGGACTGTAATGTAACAGCTTTGTCACGTCATTTAATTACATCGTAGTTATGGATTTAACACTAGCAGCGCCAAGCATTTGAAACTTACCAGCATAGCTGGGGGGTGGGTCAAATGCCCCCGCAGTCTTTAGAATGGGAGGCTGTTATTGACACACAATGGCCGCTAGATGGCGCTCGTGTGTGTGTGTGTTACACCAAATGCGGCTGTATCGGCTTGGGCTACAAATAGATACACCTGTCTAGAAATAAGATGGTCGTGTCTGGGACTACGTTTTCCCAAGCCCTATTGTCAAATAGAAAGCATATCACTGATAACACTTGAAAAATAAGAACACATTGGCGCAGTATGATGTAGGACTATTCACCTATTGAGCAATTTATAGATGGATTTATGGATGAATTCCATGTTTACTCAGGCTCGGTCGGATTTAGCCAAGCCGCTGGGGTAGGCTTGTGTTGCAGTTTTACCACATTAGTTATTATTTTGGGAATTTGAGCAGAAAGGCATTTTTCTTAACATGTATTATGATATATAGATATATATTATACTAAATAAATATATAATATTTGGGAGGGTTTTTATCGCATTGGGGGGATTTGGAGCACTCGTTGGGGCTGCAGCACCAATCTGGTAATCCGGCTTGTTTACATCCGGACGTGAAGTATGTAGCAACATTCTGTGGAGGGCAGTAATAGTTGCATCGACACTGGCCGTAAGAAGAAGTGATTGAATACATTTTCCGCATGTTTGTTGTATTCTATTTGACATGTTCCTTTGCCTCATTTAGCACCAGCTGCAACAATCTCCTCCAAATCCGTTCTCTCCGTTAGCAGGGCTAACGTTGCACTCAGTAGCTTGTGCTTATTAGCTAGGTTTGGTAAAAAGCTTGTGCAGTGGAGGGGTTCTTTTGGGGGAATTATTGGATTATGCCAGCTAACGTTAGTTCCCAAGCTTGTTTGATAACTATTCGATGCAGTCTGCCAGGCTAGTGCCTGTCGCCGTCATGAATGAGACGGCCTAGTTTATATACGGCCCCAGCTTTTGTTTGCTTTTAACTTCAAATTAACGTTTTTGTGTTTTGGGGCCAACTCTTAAAATAATATAATACGGCATGCATAGCTAGCGAGAGATATTGCCCCCCGCATCATTTTTGCAACTTTGCAACTGCTTGCTTGCTAGCTAGCTTAGCTAGCCTAACGTTGGGTGTATGAAACTGGATTGTGAACAATTGCACAACCCTCATCCCACGATGGAGGCTATCAACTGGGCTTGGGACTTTGCCTCTCATCGCTAACTGGAAACTGTCCCGGTTGAGCTAATGGTAGGTAACGTTAGCTAGCTCAAACAGTTTTTTATTAGGCTATTATTAGCCTATCCAACCAATGTTATTTAGTTGTAGTATACTGTTGTATGGGTGGGGGTTGTAGAGGGCTACAAACAAGAGTGTGACACATGAGCACAGTTGTATTGTACTGAAAAATAAATTGACACAAACAATAATCTGATTAAGTTGACACTTTATTTTTTAATAATGTCACGCTTCACATAGTATTTTGAGCCCGTAAATTACGACTGACTTTAGATTTACACTGTCAGAGCTGGCAAGCTAAACATTATGCCTAATAATGTTTGGCTAACTTTTGTCACACCCCCTGGTTCCAGTCTTGGATTATTAGCTACTTTCATTTACAATGACGTTACCCTATGAACACAAATAGCTTAACCTATAGGCCTACATAAACACAAAACCTAAATATCCTGTTTATTTACATTTCAATTTATTTATTTATTTACATTTACTTTCATTGACAGCGTGTCAATAGGAAAACGACGCGCGGTCTCTTTAGTCCTGAGACCATCAGACAGGCAGCTCTGTAGGTCATTGAAGGCTATATATTATTATGATATGGTTGATAATAGTGAAGGATAATAAGAAGAGTAGTCGTACGCACATCCTCCAAATGGTCAGGGGCTGGGTTACATGTCCATGATGAAGAAAAAGTAGAGAACCCGCAACACTGAGGACCAAGGCAAGGGTTTTTTGCAGAAAAGATTGAAATTTATTTCAATGTAACAACGTTTCGACCCTTGGGTCTTTGTCAAGTGAATCATAGTAGCAAACAAATGCTCTTATATACACACAGACACGTAATCAGTCTTGCAATTACCCACAGCTGGGTTGAAAAAAAGAAAGAATGAAAATAATAAATAATAAATCTCTGCTGCCATCTCGTGGCGGCAATATGTGACTACAGGTCAACTCAATTTTCAAGGTTTTAGTCCTCTAAAAGGATCCTTAGAAAAATACAAATACACACAAATATATCAATAATAACGCAAAATGGTGGCCACCATTGTCATCACCCAAAAGCACACAACCAGGGGAAAGAGCAACAAATAAATAATTACAGTCAAAAATTACAGTCAAGAATTATGAAGAGTGCCATATGAGGCAACCACTTCATAGATATGGCTGAATGCTGAAGTCTTCATTCAGACCATTTGGGGACAGAGAATCTAGTTCATAAATCCAAAACAGCTCACGACGGAGTAGGAGTTGTCTTATATCTCCTCCTCTCCGTGGTGGGCTGACTTGTTCTATGCCAAAAAATCTAAGCGCAGACACGTTGTGGTTGAGTAATCTAAAGTGCACAGCCACGGGGCTTTTTTCGTTGCCATGGCGAATCGAGCTACGATGTTCAGAGATCCTAGTTTTTAGGGCTCGCTCGGTTTTTCCCACATATAATAAAGAACAGGGACATTTTAATGCATAAATAATGTTCGTGGAGGAGCATGTTATGTGTTGCTTGATCTGGTATGAACGACCTGTACGTGGGTGCTTAAACTCTGTGCATCTGGTATTAAAATTACATTGTGCGCAATTATTGCAGGGTCTGTTGCATGGTCTTATCTCGTCTAGGAACGTGGGTCTTGGGACCGGAGGAAGGTCCGAGTGTACCATCATCTGGCGTATGTTCGGTGGTCTTTTGAAGATCAGCTTGGGTGGTTGCTTGAAGAGGAGTTTGAGCTTCGGATCGGAGTCGATTATGTGCCAATGTTTCTGTATGGTGTTCGCCAGCTCCTTTCCTACCGGGGAATACTGGGTTAGGCATTTCACACTTGAGTCTTCAGTTTTCTTTTTTACAGTGTTTAAACATTCCAGCTGTGTCATGTTTTCGAACCGCTTGATGGCTGGGTCTACCCATTCTCTGGGGTAGCCTCTTTGTTGGAATCTGTTCTGTAGGTCTGTAGTTTGTGTGTCGTAGTCTGTTTTTCTGCTACAGATTCTCCTCACCCTGTTAAACTGACTAATGGGCAGGCTCTTTTTTAATGGGATGGGGTGGTATGAGTCTGCTTTTAGAAGCGTGTTCCTGTGTGTGGGTTTTCTGTACAGGTTGGTGTGGAAGATGCCATCCTCAATGGTAATAGATACATCCAAAAAATCAACGGTGTGTTTACTGTATGTGTGGGTGAATTTCAAGTTGTCATTCGCTTGGTTTAACCAACTGAGGAACTCAACCAATTGTTGTTCTGTGCCTGTCCATACTAAAAAAATGTCATCTACAAACCTCTTCCACAGTCCGATGTGCTCCAGTAGAGGGTTGTGATTTTTGTTGAAAACGGAGTGTTTCTCAAAGAAACCCATGTAGAGGGCGGCGAAGTCCAGCTGGACCTCGTCAAAAAAGAAATAAAAGAATTGAAGGAAACCCTGAACGGGAAAACGGATCAGGAGGAGTTCACAAAAATGGAAAGCACACTCCTAAGATAAAGAGACGACTTGGAACAACATGTAAGAACGCAAAAAATCAGAAAATTCGAAAGAGATGACAACGATTACAAAACCAATCAGGTCTACCCATGGAGAACCAGAATGGGCGACCCCAACACACATAACAAGCGCAACCCACGTAGAAGGGAACGACCACATGACCTAAGCGACACGTCATCTTTCAGAGACACGGAGTCAGAGCACAGCGACAATGGACAACATGCTAGCCACCAAGGTTATACGAATCCTCGTTTTTTTCGGTCAAACAAAACGTACCCCGGACAAAAACCCCGGAGAGGTACGCAAGCCACATACGCAAATGCAGGAGAGGGAAGAAGAAGCCCTCCCGCCATGAAACAACATTGGACACGCAGCAACCGATACGGAAAGAATTGAGCGTGATTAATTTGACGAACACTCCACTCAGTAAAACATGTGAGTCAGCCCTTGAAAAAGGCTTGTCGTATGTACCAACTAAACAAGCTAATGATTTCAACACTGTCATTGACTTTCAAAAGTTTTACAGAACATTGAGACTGAAAGAGTTTTTCAACCCCTCCAGATTCTCACAGACCCCGAGCCTAGCCAACGCTAGTAGCAGCACAGAAGTTGACGCCCATGCTAACTTAGCCACCAACCAGGAAGATAGTACCAATATTACCTCACGGTTCAGACCCAAGTCCACATTTTGTCCACCTAGGAGTAGAAACCCTTCCATTGAAACTTATTGCAGACTTGTAGACCAGGACATGAGACAGATTTTAAAAAACAAAAACAGCCATAAATCTTATAATAACATGTCCAGAGAACAACGTAATGCTTTGAAAGAACTTGATGACAACAAGGAAGTGGTACTGCGCCCGGCAGATAAAGGGGGCGCCGTTTGTTTATTAACAAGGGAATACTATGTCTCTGATATCACCAGGCAACTTGCTGATGAAACCTACTACAAGCAACTGACCCGTGACCCCACAGGAGAGTTCCAAACAGATATATTCAAAGTATTGGATGACTTCCTGGACGAAGAGGAGATCACCAAAAAAGAGTGCCAATTTATGAAGGTACAACACCCTATCACACCTGTTTTCCAAACCCTACCTAAGATCCACAAGAGCCTGGAAAATCCACCAGGACGTCCTGTCGTGTCCTCTATAGGTTCACTAACAGAGAACATTTCTGGCTTTGTAGACTCCTTCTTAAAACCGTTTGTCACAACACTGCCCTCGTATGTAAGGGACTCCATTGACCTCATACAGACCTTAAAATCTTCCCAATTCACTGATGGCCAGGTCATCCTAGCATGTATAGATGTGGTAGCCCTGTACACCAATGTACCACAATCAGGAGGCCTAGAGGCCCTGTCTTTTTACATGGACCAGCGCCCAGTAGACAGCAAACCCAGTACAGATTGCATCAGGACTTTGGCAGAACTGGTTCTCACAAAAAACATGTTCCTCTTCCAGAATGACCGGTATCTACAAACGGGAGGAGTCTCCATGGGCTCAAAGATGTCATGTAACTTCGCCGCCCTCTACATGGGTTTCTTTGAGAAACACTCCGTTTTCAACAAAAATCACAACCCTCTACTGGAGCACATCGGACTGTGGAAGAGGTTTGTAGATGACATTTTTTTAGTATGGACAGGCACAGAACAACAATTGGTTGAGTTCCTCAGTTGGTTAAACCAAGCGAATGACAACTTGAAATTCACCCACACATACAGTAAACACACCGTTGATTTTTTGGATGTATCTATTACCATTGAGGATGGCATCTTCCACACCAACCTGTACAGAAAACCCACACACAGGAACACGCTTCTAAAAGCAGACTCATACCACCCCATCCCATTAAAAAAGAGCCTGCCCATTAGTCAGTTTAACAGGGTGAGGAGAATCTGTAGCAGAAAAACAGACTACGACACACAAACTACAGACCTACAGAACAGATTCCAACAAAGAGGCTACCCCAGAGAATGGGTAGACCCAGCCATCAAGCGGTTCGAAAACATGACACAGCTGGAATGTTTAAACACTGTAAAAAAGAAAACTGAAGACTCAAGTGTGAAATGCCTAACCCAGTATTCCCCGGTAGGAAAGGAGCTGGCGAACACCATACAGAAACATTGGCACATAATCGACTCCGATCCGAAGCTCAAACTCCTCTTCAAGCAACCACCCAAGCTGATCTTCAAAAGACCACCGAACATACGCCAGATGATGGTACACTCGGACCTTCCTCCGGTCCCAAGACCCACGTTCCTAGACGAGATAAGACCATGCAACAGACCCTGCAATAACTGCGCACAATGTAATTTTAATACCAGATGCACAGAGTTTAAGCACCCACGTACAGGTCGTTCATACCAGATCAAGCAACACATAACATGCTCCTCCACGAACATTATTTATGCATTAAAATGTCCCTGTTCTTTATTATATGTGGGAAAAACCGAGCGAGCCCTAAAAACTAGGATCTCTGAACATCGTAGCTCGATTCGCCATGGCAACGAAAAAAGCCCCGTGGCTGTGCACTTTAGATTACTCAACCACAACGTGTCTGCGCTTAGATTTTTTGGCATAGAACAAGTCAGCCCACCACGGAGAGGAGGAGATATAAGACAACTCCTACTCCGTCGTGAGCTGTTTTGGATTTATGAACTAGATTCTCTGTCCCCAAATGGTCTGAATGAAGACTTCAGCATTCAGCCATATCTATGAAGTGGTTGCCTCATATGGCACTCTTCATAATTCTTGACTGTAATTTTTGACTGTAATTATTTATTTGTTGCTCTTTCCCCTGGTTGTGTGCTTTTGGGTGATGACAATGGTGGCCACCATTTTGCGTTATTATTGATATATTTGTGTGTATTTGTATTTTTCTAAGGATCCTTTTAGAGGACTAAAACCTTGAAAATTGAGTTGACCTGTAGTCACATATTGCCGCCACGAGATGGCAGCAGAGATTTATTATTTATTATTTTCATTCTTTCTTTTTTTCAACCCAGCTGTGGGTAATTGCAAGACTGATTACGTGTCTGTGTGTATATAAGAGCATTTGTTTGCTACTATGATTCACTTGACAAAGACCCAAGGGTCGAAACGTTGTTACATTGAAATAAATTTCAATCTTTTCTGCAAAAAACCCTTGCCTTGGTCCTCAGTGTTGCGGGTTCTCTACTTTTTCTTCTTTCTTGATAATAGTGAAGAACATGTGCAAGTTGTGTGTCATAAAATGTAAAAAAAAGTACACATCAGCTTATCACAGAGTTGGCTGTAATATAAGGTTGCTCCCTGTCCTTTGACATTCGCTACCCGCAGACAGACGGCATATTTGCATGTCAATGTATGCTCAAACTAATTTGAATTTCGTGGGGGTTGGGGGGGTTAGTTAGGGTGAGGAAAACGACGCGCGGTCTCTTTAGCCCTGAGACCATCAGGCAGGGAGCTCAGGAAGGCTATATATTAGTATGATATTATGTCTAATAATACATTTGTTGAAAGTAACGAGAATTACATGCCCAAAAAACAGAGATAGGACACGAACATTACAGTTGATAATAGTGAAGGACAAGTTGTGTGTCATAAAATGTGGAATCTCTATCTTATTTTCGTTGTAGATGGAATCAAACCAACAAATACGACTTTTGAACCGGCTCTCCCCTACCTACACCGAAACCAATTCAATTGGGTGATAAGTGATACGCCAATGGGCCTATAAAAACAAACATTTATGTTAAACTCGTATATCCTAGCACGAACATTACAGTTGATAATAGTGAAGGACAAGTTGTGTCATAACATTTGGAATCTCTATCTTATTTTCGTTGTAGATGGAATCAAACCAAAAAATGCGAATTTTGAACCGGCTCTCCCCTACCTACACCGAGACCAATTAAATTGGGTGATAAGTGATACGCTGATAGGCCTATAAAAACATACATGTTCAAATAAAATGCCAGATCAGATGCCACATAAACTAAAGTAAACATCATCTTATTGCCACCCCTGAAAAATGCCTTGCCAACCCAGTTGCCACCCTAACTGTAGGCAATTAATCTTTTTTTTAATTTTTATGTTGATTGTAAATGTTGGTGATATTTCTCCGTAGTTCATGTAAACGTTTTACTCACCAGTTTACAATTAACTTTGCCCTAAATAGAGAAAAAAATGGTTGCACCCGTGACCCGCCCACCTGACTGACCTGCAGAAACCACAACAATACTAAGCTAACGTTACGTGGTGACTGGAGCGATCCTCACTACCACAGCATATTTCCAGAGTGAGTCAGGTAAGCAAGCTATAATTTGTTTGTTGTTGCTTTATGTTTAAAATGTTCAAATGTTCTGTCAAGTTTGACAATGTGAAATATGTGATAGAGCTCAACCACATGACTATTGTTATTGTATGACATGAGTTATTCTAAACTCTTTGGCGTACATACTGAAGCGGGGGGGGAATCTAGCTTCACATCAACTAGCTAGCTAGCACTAGTGAAATGAGACAACTGTTTCCCTCAGCGTGCGCTGTTGTCAAATGGTAGCCTGTAATGAAATGAGACCATCATGGTTTTCCTCAGCTAGGCCTATTTGCATGTCAATGTAAACCCGTGGGGGTTGGGGAGGGCTACAAGGTATGGCTTTTGGTTAGCCTACAGCCCTACCAAGAAATGTTAGTTCTGCTTCATTCCCACAGCAATTTTCTATAGGGAGGCTTTAGCGGCTCTCAACCTCAAGTACAAACCCTTCTCTACATGGCCGCTCAGAAGATCTACAAGTCCAACTGGGCAGCCAGGGTCCGTGCCACAGTGGTGTGGATGAAGACGTCCCACAAGGCCAAAGTGGTCTTGAAGGAGAAGCAGCAATTGCTCAGTGAGATCACATCTCAGTACATTCTTTTGATTATAGATGCATGATTGAAAAATGAATGATATTAAAGTGTAATGCTAATTTATTGTTTTTTGAATCATGCTTTTTATTATTTTGTCATTAAAGATAACAGCAACATACAATATGTTATTCACTCAGTTAGGCTATACGAAAATTAATGCTAGTAAATTGATAGATTTTGGGTGACTTATTTTGTTTGTGTGTGATTTGTTTGTGTTTTCCTGTCAGTTGGACCCACAGCTCAGGAAGTAGGTGGAGAAGGACAGAGTCAACAGCATGAACACAGGGGACTTCAGGAAGGCAGAGGAGTTTGTGGAGCCGATGCGTGTGCTGCACACATCCACACTCTGTGTCTCCAGTGAAAGAAACCCAACCTGTGTCCAGATCATTCCAATCCTCTAAAAGTTGCAGGCCCATTACACTGTGCGCCAGGGGGACTCTGCCCAGCTAGCAGATCATGAGTGGGCAGCCAGCGGCCCGCTGACGACCAACTCGGCGGCCCTACGTCCTCCGTCAGTGCGTTGGTGGCTTGCTGCTCACACTGCACCACCCTCCCCACACACTGCATGCTAATGCGCTCTATACGTTGCTATGCTAATGCATGTAATATTGCTAATAATGCATGCAATAAATGAGAACAGATGTGTGAACTTTTTTTTAAATTTTATTTAAAGTAGCACATCAATATAACACAGATTAATGCAATACTCGTAAGAGGAGACAGGTACAGTAAAGAAAATGTTCAAAAGCAGCATAACGAACATACAGTACATAACATATATCAGCATACAGTATAGTACACTATGAACAGCATATGACATTATGGAGATGGACACTAGACATATGGTAGGCTATATAAATACTCTAGACAGATGGCATGTACAGTAACAATCAATAGTTTTGACACCTTCTCATCCAGTTGAATGCAAAGGTGTCCAATCTTTTGACTGGTACTGTAACTGTACACAACTGTGCACACAACTCAGGTGTACAGTAGTCTGATGGCTGTACAACAAAAGCAGAATAACCTGGGGGGTTGTGTGTAGCCCCAAGACGTCATGGCCGATCTAAAACACAGAATTCAAAATAAATTTGACTTTGTAAATGGCTGAAAGAATTGGTCTTTGATAAGTATATATAATTAAAAAAATGTGAACAGGTCAGAAAAAACAAACACCAACCATAAGAACTGGCGTCGCATGCTGTGGTTTGTGGACGATGTGGCGTGGAGTCCCATGTTCGGGCCCCAAGGTAGGTGGTCTAAAATAAGATAAAAAATAATATTAAGATAAAGTAGGTGGTCTAAAATAATATTTAAAATAATATTAAGATAAAGTCTAGACCAAGTGCCCGGCTATAGAGTACCTGGTCTGCACGTATTCATGGGTTTCAAATGTAGTCCTAGACCTGCCGGACCAACACAGGTGTTTCAAATTAATGAATTAGTTCTACTGCATAAGATAAATTGAAACACCTGTGTTGGTCCCCAATATGGCAGGTCTAGGACTACATTTGAAACCCATGAATATGCTGGTCTGTGCTAATCTTCACTGTTCTGTGCTAGTATAACAGTAACATCCTGGTTCTACTCTGGTCTCCATACCTGTTCTCTGTACTGGTCCTCATGTCTCCTCTCGCCCTTCGCCTGCATCATCACCTCAAGTTTTTCCCAGTTTCTGGCACCTTCCAGTTTGGATGTGCCAGAGCCCATAGGCCACCTGGGCTGGAGGGAGAGACAGGACAATTAACCAAGTGAAAGAGACAGAAATACTGCACACAGAAGAGACATTGATATGACTGTCCAGCCTGTGATAGACATCTGAAGTTTTGCAGAATCTAATAAGATGGCTAATTTTAGCAATAATAGCTTAGCTAGCTAGTAGTGCCAACTGCCTACCTAGCACAGCCTACTCATTGACCAAATGAACATGGGAACTTTCACAGACGTTGCCAGAGCATTTGGGACAGTTAGCTATTCTGTTCTCTCTCAAAATGATTAAAGATTGGCTTATAGCCAATCAGACGACGATTACATTGCCAAAACTGTAGCTAGCTAACGTTAGCCGAGATGAATTTGCGTCAGGCAGCCTAATGGTGGCCAACGAACAAAGGCCCTCCACAACGCCTCACAAAAGTTCAAGAAACGGTCACAACTGAAATGTTTCAAAGTTGCCAACTCAACGTTACAATTACCACAAAAAGCAGAACGTATAACACTCATGGCGACAGAGTAATTTTAGCACTAGCCTAAGCACTAGCCTAGGTATGCTGCTAACGTTGGAGATGAAGTAAACATGGAGATGTTACAACGCCTGTTGCTCATAGCACTAGTGCTTATTCATGTATATTGTCCTCTTATTTCGGTTATTTCAGTTATAATATTTCAGTTATTCAGTCCCTCATCACCTTTGCGCTAGCTCGCTAGCTAGCTCGCTAGCTAGCTCGCACTCCACTGGAGAGTAAACAAACAGTGCGCCCCACAATGCACAGCGCATCTGACTACGGGTCTTTTTTTAGGTCAAACATGTTGCGTCCGTCCGAGAACGGGCGGTTTCACACAACTGGAGCTTCCTAGAAATCGGGTGTGACCGCTCCGAAAACACCTCTTCAGGAGGGTCTCGGAGCGGCTGTTTTAGTGCACACTTGTCTGCGATTGTTGTGTTCACACAGGCCCATACAGAGTGCTCTCGGGCCCAAAGCTCGTTTGGTGCGCACAAACTGTGTTCGGAATCGCTCCCTATTCACTATATTGAACTATATAGGGCGTCAGCCATTTTGGGCTGAACGAGGGAGCGATTCCGAACACAGCTTATGTGTGAAACCACCCTTAGTTACTCCCTTTACGCACAAATATAATGAGCGGATATTTATTCTTGATAAGTTCATGAGGTAACTTACAGTAGGATTGATCATTTTGTGTGCATAAACAGTGGCTAAGCATAAAACAAACACACAGAGCTAGCTAACATACAGTGCTAACATAAACAGTGCTGGCTAACATAAGCAGTCGGCAACATTACAGTAACGTCAACATTACGGGTAAGAATGGGCTAATGTTAGCGAAGCTAGCCAAACTTACATCATCGACGAGATCCAAATTGTTGTCACGTCTCCAAATCTTCCAAGCTCCTCTTCTGATGAGCTGGACTCAAATACAGCCTCTAAAACCTCAACACATCTCCTGTTTTTGTGTTTGTTTGCTCATTTTATCTTCTCCGGTAGCCTAAGTTCATTCAGGTAACGTTAGCCCAGCCGGATTCAAAACATCCTCCCTAGTTGTTTGCAAACCACATGGCCCAGTTTTATCCAATGGGGGGCTCTCTTGATAGAAAGTGGTGAATAATGTGGATGGCCATTGGTTTATTATGTCTGAGACTGATAGACAGCTGAATCCATGGGGAAAGCGCCAACCAATGGAGATTCAGAGAAGGCGGCGTAGGCCTTCAGGAACCAATCATAAACGCTGTAAATCTCAAAACACGAAACAGACGTCTTATACACAAAACAACGGTGTAAAATTATGTATATTATTTCTGTGCGTGTTGATATGGCGGAAAAATCTATAAAAACGTACGACGCCACCGCGGGCGCAGACTCCAGAGGGATAAAGCACAGTTCTTTTTACTCACACCAATGCTCCTATATAATTATAATTATATTATACTCCCAGTTATATTATATATGTGACAGCGGCTGGTGATTTGGTCCGCAACTCGGCAAACCCCGAAATGCGCTAGAGGGCAAAATAGCTAAAAAAACTTTTTTTTTCGTTTTTTGTTTTTTTGCGTATTACCAAAGTTGAAGTTGTGAAGAACCTACTTACTATAACAGACAACAGTTTTAGGTTCACGAAATACGTTTAATTAGTCTGCAAACTAAGCTCGTTTTTAGCTGATTTCGAGCCGGGTTTGGGGGCGGGCAGATCGATTAGCATGATTTGTTTTCATTGGCTATTGCTTCCGGGTTCTCCGCCCCCACCCTGCCCATAAGAACAGCACGCCTTGTTTGTTTACATTCAGTTCCACGTTTAACCATGGATGCTACAGCTTTTGCGAAAGCTCTGAACAAAGATCTGCTCAACGCCGCTCGACGATTCGACAATGGAGAACTTATGGATTCGTACCTAAAGGACTACATGGATGTTGACGATGGTACAAACTCGGAATGTGGTAGTGAAGAAGAGGACAATGCTTCGAGTAAGCTATCTTTATACTATCTGTGCTGTTTACATTTACGTTAGTCGTTTAGCAGTAGCTCATTTCTAAACAAGTGACTGAGTCTAGCTAGCATAACAAATCTAGCACTAACTAACAAAGGCTAGCTAGCTAACGTTAGCTAACATGCTAGTTAGCTGAGCTAGCCCTTTGTTCCTAAACTACCCAGCGAGGCAGCTAATATCTAGCTAGCTAACGTTAGCTAACATGCTAGTTAGCTGAGCTAGCCCTGTGTTCCTAAACTACCCAGCGAGGCAGCTAATATCTAGCTAGCTAACGTTAGCTAACATGCTAGTTAGCTGAGCTAGCCCTGTGTTCCTAAACTAGCCAGCGAGGCAGCTAATATCTAGCTAGCTAGCTAGCTAGGTAGCTATTACAGAGAGAAACAGAATGAGAGAGCATGAGAGGTATGTTAGTCTGACACCTTGTTTTTTGTTTTGGTTACAGCATGAGCAAGAACAAGCTCCAGGCCATAGCCCAAGACTACCAGGAGAATGGTGGACAAGTGCAGACCCCCATGCGCTTGGACATGCAAATGCTACAACTGGCAAGAGCATCTGAAACCCTACTTCCGGGCACTCCCACAGATTTCGAGTTACCAGCACTTCAGGTAATTATCATGCATTAGCTAGTCTATTTAATCAACACTTTCTGGTACTATTTTATGTATATGGAGTGCCAGTACTGTGGACAATAGTTTAATGTACTTTCTTCCTTCTATTCTATTGCAGTTTTGATGCAGAGAGACCTGGCATGGTTGTGGCCAGAGAACACCGTGATGCACCAGCAGTTGAGTTTCAGCTGCTGCGCAAGCCTGATGTCCTGCCCCCCAGAGAAGGTCTTCCTGTGCAAGCCCCACCCGGACTGGACATGGCCAGACAGACATATCTCTTTAACAAGATCAGAGAGTTCTGTTCTGATGAGGGACGAGACATCACATGTCCCCCGCCAAACTCCACAGCAGCTCAGAACAAGACTGTCCGCTTGTAGATTCACTGCAGATCATCAGGATGGACAGCACTGCAGGAGAAAGGCCACAGCCTTTTCCTGTTTGTATACTGAAGCATTGCGTGTTCTCTTGCACAGACTTGCGCACACTTGCACAGACTGCATTGTTCGAATATTGAATACTGAGCCGAGTACTGTTATTACCTTGAGTATTGAGCTGGGGACTGTTATTACTTTGTTGTACACTTGATCACAATGAACACTATGCACCTTGTTATTACTTTGCTGTGCACTTGATCACAATGAACACTATGCACCTTGTTATTACTTTGTTGTGCACTTGATCACATTGAACACTATGCACCTTATTACTTTGTTGTGCACTTGATCACAATGAACACTATGCACCTTGTCTATACAACTGACTGTACACTTTAACACTTAGACTGTTGCCTTTTTTTGTACACTTTACTACTTATGCTTGTAATGTATATCATGTATTTGACAATAAAGAACGTTAAATTTGAACTTCATCTTATATTGTTCTTAACTGCATTCACAACACAAGATTAATACTGACTCAAAGAGTGTGGGGTAATCAGTGAGAGAGCACCCCACTCTCAGGTAATACCCCAAGTTGACAGCCACTCTGACAGATAATGACAGATCGTCCAGTGGGGGAGTGGCTGGGGGTGCGGTTACCAGGCTATTGTTCACGCCCATTACCTGGCAGTCAGAGGTGTGAAATTGTTGGAGAACTTTGGAGGGCGATTTCTCAGCTAAGTTGATTTGGCAGTACTAGCATTCAAATAAGCATATCTTCTTCAAATATGTTCAGATTTCAATGTATGAGACCTCATTTGAAAGCTTACAATCTGCACTTTCATAATCTGTAAAAAACTGAAAACTGAAAATGCCTAGTTGAGGACCAAATCACCAGCGGCGGTCACATATTTGCTTTGTCCAGATTGCCAGTTGAACAAAAACGATCCAAGTGCCAAGTGCAACATTGTAACATATTATTCCCTGAACCAATGCAAACGGTCTAGAGGGTTGAATAGCCTGCACCCCTAGTAATTTTGCATTCATTCAATAGCCTACATAAGCATTCACATCCATAAACATAAGGCTGTGTTTTCAAGACATTCACAGCATTTCAAAATTCAACATTTGCATCATAGACTATTGAGTGCTATTCGTTTGAAGACATTTGACCTGTGTTGAGCTGATAGCATACGTTTTGAGATTAAACATAGTTTTATCTAAATGAGCCATTGTGTGAGTGTAACCTTTTGCATTCATTGTTGAAATCACATATAGTCTACCACAAAAATATTATTGCTGTGCACATTCTTATATCCATATGTAAGGATGGATTATTCATTCAACCTTGATTCCTATAAAAAAAAAAACATATTGATGAACCTAGGCGACATCTGCTGGGAGAAAGTAGCATTGCAGCCTTAAAGTCAGGTAAAAAAAGATGGCTGACCGGCTTTTAGCCAGAATACACTAAAAAAATGACCAAACTACCTTTTCCTGGTGGGATTTCGAAGTTTCAAAAACACTGACACGTAAAACGCACATATCTAGGAAAAGTCATGAAAGCAGGGCGCTGTAACTTGAATGGTTGCAGAGAATTATTTTTTAATGTAGTTGCATGGGTCACCTTGACCCACCCTCAGCTATTCTAGTGTTAAGCAGCAGTGATGGCTACGTTGCCTAACAGTCTCCTTGAGGTCGGTTATTTTGCGACTGTATAGGCAAGTGTCAGCTAGGTGTCAGCTAGGTCCGGTGTCAGCTTTTGGTACCGTCGCAAATTTACCAAACTGCGACCAATGTGTCCCGTCAGCTTTACGTACTGTGTTAGTAGGGTAGGAATGCTATAGATTGGAATGCATTCAGGAAGTGGGAACTAGTAGCACATGAGTGTTTTTTCAAGTCAGAAGAGGGTTAGCTGAGGAAGTTAATCAGAGAGATTAATATTCCAAGTCCCTTCCTCCTCCTAGTCATTCCGTTTTGAACTCTATCGCGCCGACTCGGCACTCAGAGCTCACACATCCTGCCCAAACTATGTCCGTTTCACCCGCTGTTGTAGCTGCTGCCCTGCCTCCCAACTCTGTTGTTCCGCCTGCTCCCAACCAATAACGACAAGAGGGGCAAAATAGGAGCAATAGAACACGTCATGTTAGGAATAGAACAGATCACATGATGGAAAAAGAAAGGGAAACAGACCTGACGCATGTTTTAATTGTGGTAAAGTTGGTCACTGGATTAGAGAATGTTACAGTTACCGCAAGCTGAAAGAAAGGGAGAATTCTCAGACTTGGGGTCCGGCGCCACCTGCTGGAGTTCCATTGAACAATCCATTAGGGAGATTTTAGGTAAATAAACAGGACAAGACAGATGTAGCTGAGGACGTAAGGTTTGTAAATGATGGTGGGAGGATAGATAATGTTTGCCAGTGTCTTAATCTGCATACAGCACCGCCTAACAACCCAATTATATATTTTTTTTATGTTTATGTTAAATATCTCATGTTTATAGTTTTCAGGGGCACATTCATCGGGTCTGAGTGTTTTCTGAGTGTTTTTACAGACAACTGTCGTTCCGGGAGTGACGGATGAATGCCGAACCTGTCGGAACCAGGAGACAGGCACGGGACCGGAGGTGGAGATGGAGGTTACCGGCCTGCTTCCATACAGATGGTTGACACCTGTGAAACTTCCTTTCACGAGTAGGTGGCGCTCTAAGCATGACTCAATACCGATGCATAGATGTGTTCAGGACGGTACCTTGATGAAGCGTGAGAAATATTGTGTAAATCGGACAATGTATGTAGGAGTTATGATGACTTCCTGCTTGACTTGTAGGCGGTGCTATAAGTATGACTCAATACTGACCTACAGATGTGTTCAGGATGCAACCTTCATCAAGCGTGAGCAATTTGGGGTAAATTGGATAATGTATGTAGGAGTCATGAGCACTTCCTGTACGCAGTAGGTGGCGCTATAAGTATGACTCAATGCTGACACAGATGTGTTCAGGATGCCACCTTCATCAAGCGTGAGCAATTTGGTGTAAATCGGATAATGTATGTAGGAGTTATGAGGACTTCCTGTAAGCAGTAGGTGGCGCTATAAGTATGATTCAATGCTGACGCACAGATGTGTTCAGGATGCGACCTTCATCAACCCTGAGCAATTTGGAGTAAATCAGATAACGTATATAGGAGTTATGAGGACTTCCTGTTTCATCAGTAGGTGGCGCTGTAGGTATGACAGGATCAAGCCCCCAGGATTCGAAATCTAAAGTGAAGCCTTATTGAACCACGCCATCTTGGCTAAATTTGTAGTCATTTGGCTATTTCCAGTGACTTTTGTACTTGCGCAGTTGTGCTTTTCTGTCCTACGCGCGTCCACGAACAAGTTCACGTTGAATGCAATGAAATGAAAACCTGCTTGCATATTAACCTGTTTTTGTCAAATATATCCATTGGAGACATTATTTATTATCCAGGCATCTTAGTTTTAACAGGTTAATTATAGCTGAACATGTTTTGTTTGCTAGTAGATAGTATTCATTCCGTTCGATCAATCGTTCAGATATAGGTTGGGTTCAGGTGCATAGTTGAAATGGTAGTGGGATACGATGATAAACTGGAGTGATCATTTGACATCAATTATTAGCCTTTTCCAGAAATGGACAGAAACGGGATATTTTTTTGAATAACAGGAATGTATTCACATACAATGGAAACGAGTTGATATGTAGGCATAACGATAAAACGATACACTGCCATTCAACAATCCACAATAATTAACCTACATGGTTAAGTTTGGGTGTTTTCGGTCAACATTGTCGTTGACCGCTTCTAGCTTCTATATCGAATGGCCGACTGGTGTAAGATGAATAGCCTAAGGTTAGAGAGATAAATGTAGGTTATGTTAATAAAGCTAACAATGATGTTGTAAAATGCATGCAGCACTGCCGATCTGAAAGATTGATTCATTATTACCATGGATCGGTATTGGGATTGATCAAGGGCGAGTGTGAAATAGCAACCACGAACTCAGCGGGTTATCCGAGATGCGGTAGCAGCGGCCAAAGCTCCTGCTGGCGGGGAGGGAAGCTTTTCAACTCGCCTGTCACTGGCTCCCTGGAGGAATTTAGCCTGGCTGCAATAGCGTTATTGCGAACGGAATGAATACCATCTACTAGCAAACAAAACATGTTCAGCTATAATTAACCTGTTAAAACTAAGATGCCTGGATAAAAAATTATGTCTCTAGTGGATATATTTGACAAAAACAGGTTAATATGCAAGCCGGTTTTCATTGCTAAATCAAAGCGGGGAGAACCGGAAACGTGCGTCTACATTTCGTGAACTTGTTCGTGGACGCGCGTAGGCCAGAAAAGCACAACTGCGCAAGTACAAAAGTCACCGGAAATAGTCAAATGACTACAAATTTGCCAAGATGGCGCGGTTTGATAGGGCGTCATTTGTGATAGCGGTCAGTGAATGGAGTGGCTGTATCCAGTTCTATTAATACATCCATGGACAGGATGCGACCTGGCTGACTTCCTGTTGGATGTTGGGTATAGTTCAAAAATACATTTTAGTGTGTCTCGATGAACTACATATGCCCACCGAACAATTTATTTTATTAAAAAAGTACACACAATGTCTGGCCTGCAACATGATAAACAAGTTTTAAAAACAAAAAGGATTTAAAAAAAACAAACAAGTTATTTACAAAAAAAGTTATTTACAAAAAAAATGACAGGCTGTGCTCAGATAGGCTGGGGGGGGGGCTGTGCTCAGATGGGCTGCGGGTGGGCGTCAGATGGGCAGCTAGGAAGGGAAGTCTTCCTCATCAGAATGCTGGGGAGTGCTCAAATGGACTGTTCTTGGATGGGCTGTGCTCAGACGGACTTCTGCAGATACCTAAAGACATAATGAAATGGCCGTAAATACACAACGCACATACATGCACAAAAAAGTGGTACACAATCTTTGGAACCATGCAGTGTCACTGGGTAGGAGAAACCAAAAAAAAAAGACATCACTTACCCTTCTGCATTTAGCAGGGGCATGTTTTAATGTCTCCTGCAGCTGGGCGGCCACCTCCGCCATCGTAGCCTTCGGCATGGAGACCATAACCGCACCTTTAAGTTATCAAGAAAGGTAATGGTTTCAATTCACATCGGTCATGGAACAAAGACGATGTATTAAAAAAATATTAAAAAATATGAACCATTTCTTACGTGTTAGAACATTGAAGAGTGTCATACTCTACAGTGGCTTCTTCCCCTGCACACTGTAGGCGCTCCACACCGCATGTGTGGCAACAGCTGACAGCACCCGCCGGACTGTGTCCGCCAAGTCTCTGCCACCAATGGCACCTAGGTATTGTGTCTGCAAAACAAAGACAGTCATTTACTGTACCCTTCCCTGCAAAAATAAGACAAAGTTCTGCCCTGCAGACACTCACCATCTTCCTCTGATGTTCCCGGTCCTTCAACCTGGCCTCAAAGACCTGCAGCTCCTCCTCCGTTTGGGCAGGGTCCAGTACATCCAGCACTTCTCCCTGGGCTCCAGACTCCCAAGGCCGCATGCTCTGGGCCAGTTCCCTCACACTCTGTGCAAGCTCACGGAGTTGCTCCTGCAAGTCTGAGAACTGCTGATGTACAGACCTCTGGAAATCTAGATAAACACAGATGTGGCTATAAGTACATTGACATAAAACTAAATTAAACTCAAAATATATCCCTGCATGCAACATGAAGTAGTTCCATACCAGCATCTGCAGAGCAGCATCGTTTGGGTAGAGGGGTACATGGAGTCAATGGTGCTGGAGCCGTTTTCTTGGGCGACGGAATCACAGACCTAACTGAAAAACAAAAGGGATAAAGGAAAGGGATTAGCAGGAAACTTTATGGTGTTGGCAGCATGCTTTGGCTTCTGGCATTTGAAGGAAAATAAATTAAGACATTTACAGGTAGACATCACAACACCACAGCAGTACATGCCACTCTTACCTGGTCTGGCTGGGGTGCTATACATGAGGCCTGGGCTCATGTGGTTTTCGCTCACGGGATGAGCACGGAAAATCTGCAAGATGAGTAAAATGGTATTCAATCTAAAAAAGCCAATCACAGAGCTAACTGAAAACCTAAAGGGATTAGCAGGAAACTTTATGGTGTTGGCTTCTGGCATTTGGAGGGAAACTAAATAAAGACATGACAGGTAAACACCACAACACCACAGCAGTACATGCCACTCTTACCTGGTCTGGCTGGGGTGCTATACCTGGGGTCTGGGCCCCGCTCGCTCACATGGGACAAGCTTGGAAAATCTGCAAGATGAGTAAAATGGTATTCAAAATAAATAAAAAATAGTCCAACTATCAGTGTGCAGCAGGCATAGACATTTCATTCATTTCATTTCAACACAAACATGCATACCTGGATTGTACTGGACAGCCGGCAGAGGCCTTTCAACTCCGGCACACTGTCTTTGGCCTGCATTGTGGGGACCAATGGCTGCCCGGGGCTTGGAATATCTAGTGGAATATCAGTATATTAGCTCAGATTACTCGATTTCAAAAGTACTACTCTTTTGGGACTGTTGAATGTACTTTGTATATTACCTTCGTCACTGGAGTGATAGCGTGTGTTGCGCCGTCTCTTTCGAACGTCTTGGCACTCGTCCATTGACGACTGCTGCTCAAAGACTTTTGCCATGAGCCTGGCACCTTCGTAATGATCTGTAATCTATCTGTACGATTGATACCATAATCAATACATTTCAGCCATCATTTTTCCTCAGAATAATGAGTCATGATCTTTCCCCCCCCCATCAGTATTTTTTAACAGCTTAAAATGCAAACAGTACCAGTTGTGGACTTTGGGAAAACCCAGACTCTGGAGCACCCAGCCAGGGTTAGGTTCCACACAGCTCTTTATCCGTTGGCTGACTCATTCATTGGCCAGGAACACATCTGCAACTGTGAGTGAAACCATGTTAGTACCCACTTCCCTGTACAATTGAAAAGTAGCACACCAATCAGAAACATTGTTAACACAAACATGTTCTTACCCCATCCTTTTTGGAAAGCCAGGATACTGGGACAACCGACAGTGTCCTCCCCCAGAAACTCCACGCTGCAATACAGTCTGCCCAATAAACAAAAAATATTAAGGTTATAAACACATAAGGGCCCTATGGGAAAGTAGGCAGAGGGGAAGAAGCGACTAAAACTGAACAATTCAACAAGTCATTACAGCCGATAAGTAATTAGTGACACGCCACTATTCTATTCTTTTTTTTATTTTTTATTCTCTGCCGGCATCTGCACAGGACAGATGCGGTCAATGATCAGTGTGGGAAACATGAATCTTGTTTAGGCATTAGCCACTGCAGTGCACAGATTAAATGTATAAGGCCCGTGAATCACGCGTTACTACTCGCAGTTTTAACAGGAACGCCTGTTTTTGACTCGTGAACTCCAACAATCACACCGATACTACTAATGTGGCAAACAAAGCTGCCTCCATCTTTGTTTCGAGCTAACGTTATTGTCCATGGTACCCCGCTTACCTCGTAGGTGGCATCGTTCTCAGTCTCCCACTTTCCAGACAAATGGAAAATATCTAAAGCATTATCTTGGCTTTGCCTTCACTTTTGCCTATGTAAAATAAGCCTAAGATTCGTGATGGCCTTAGAAAGCCTGACACGAGCGAGCTCCCAATGTGAGTCTCAAATTCAGCAGTCAAACAACAAACAATTCACATTTCCCTCAGTCCAGCGGCCATTTTAGATTAACGCTAACTAACACAAACTACCAGCTCAGACCGTTCGCTTATGTTTCTGCAAATGTTCGCGGCGAACACAAAGCCAGCATTAACAGAAAAAAGGTTTGCAATAGTTTGTCGGAGTATTTGCAATATTGTCTAAACGTTAGTCAAGTTCGGGCCTTGATTTAGCTAGCTAACACTAGGTAGCGTGCTAGCTAGCATTAGCTAACGTTAGCTAGCTATCATTAGGCTTCCAATTCCTGAACTTAGTTTAGCGTGCAGATTATGAGTTACTTCTGTTTACTTAAATTATTACCGGTAAGTAAACAAATAAATAGCTAAACCAACAGTCAAATCAATGTAATTTGATGAGAAAAAAACCCCGAGGTGACGTTAGCTAGATAACTTACCAGAGCTGGAGTGCGCACACAAAAAAGTGTTTGTTGGTCCCCAATCTGCTCTCTTTATGGCTTTAAACCACAGCTTTCTGCGGTTCCTCTGAAAAGGGTGACATCTCAAGGGGATGCTGAAGAATCTGAGGCCATCATCTTGTTCTTTTCTGTTTGTACAGTTCACAGCACAGCAGCTTTGAGGCATAATTAGCTACATGAAACGGAGCTCCTGGCTACTGTGGCGAGTTCGTTTGCCTTTACCAAGAGGCTGCGTGCTCACTCTGCTGTGACGTAGGCGGCGAACCCATCTATAGGGAGGGAAAGTAATCTCATCGCCCCCTAGTGGAAGCGTTCCATAATGCCGAGAGAATGAATGGGATTTCTCGACACGTCTTTTGAAAAATGATATCTTGGTCGACACCGAAAAGTTAGTAGAATTTTTTTTAATTAATGAAAAAGCATTCAATTTATAACAAACAGGGAAATATACAATCAATAACATTTCAAAGATGAGTTATTCACCTCAACATACAGTACAATATGAAGGATATAAGCGAAAATTAAAAAAATAAAAATAATACAGGAGCAGTTTGGCAAAGAATCCTGCCTACTTTAACTGTGAACCAGCAAGCAGTGACGTCACGGGATAGCCCGATTGCTAGCCTAATAGGACTGTAATACAACGTTACTGCAGGGACCCATGTTGCCAATGTTTCTGCAACGTTGCAGTAAAGTCTAATTAGACTTAGGAGGGTAAAGTTATTTTCGACCATAGATCTATCACAACATCGCCTGATGGTAACGTT
The DNA here is from genome assembly GCF_949987555.1 of Borostomias antarcticus. NCBI lineage: Eukaryota > Metazoa > Chordata > Actinopteri > Stomiiformes > Stomiidae > Borostomias > Borostomias antarcticus. The sequence continues at coordinate 20,135,434 of NC_140238.1, read as the reverse complement.
GCCACTTACCTAAGTACAACTTATGTGCAACCTGGCTGCAACCCACTGTGTTAGTAGGGTACTATATATAATGCAAAGAGATTCGATTTCTCTTGATTTCTACCGGACGTGTCGCCGCTGTGGTCATTTTCAAGGTATTATTGCAACACTTATACGATTATTATAGATTGTTCTAGACTGACAAGTTAAAGCTACCTACACTGTATAAATAATTTGTGTGGCTCGGAATGAATTATTAACATGCGCTATCCGCGTCCAGCAGCTGTGTGTCAGTCGGAAAAATATACGAGCCCACCCAGTTCGTCCAATCAGAGGAGGAGATTCAAGACACCTGCAGTATCTCAGCCAATCCGAGGACAAGCTCTTCCATTTCCTGTTGTGGATTTGGAAAACAACCGAATATTTATCGGCTGAAGAACGGGAACTGACTCTCTGGTTGTGTTTATGAATAAACCGGTGGATGTTTTGTTCTTAAACGACTCCAAAACGTGCATGAAAGGGCTCGAAGCGTAAGTAGGCCTATAGGCTTTAATTTCCATATCCATAGGCTAGCTGTTTGCCAACTGTCCCGTGTGCATAAACCAGTAATAATTTGCAGGACATCTGTCTGCCCCTTCCTGTCTGCCTCATAACATCATATCTAATAGCCCCTCTGTGCATATTTGGAATTGTCTTTGGACATATGTCTTCACCTCGGGGCCGTCGAGATGTCAGGTGTCCATTAGAGCAGCTCACCTGGCTATCTGATATCATGACGCGTATGCCGCGTATCTCTTGACAACCGCGGATCGGACAAACACCAATTTCAGGTGCTGCTGTTTTGTCCCGTTATTGTCCAGTAGGCCTATAGCCTACTAATAGCTGGGTACGACTAAATGCCGTATGTAAATGCACACTGTAAATAGGATTTAGAATCGAATTTTACACCCATCTAGACGTCCTCCACTTATTTCCCTATCTTTTTAGAATGACTACAGGTGGTAGCATCTATTTAGCACGCAGGCCTACAGTGGCGTACGTGCCTGTGTCCGTAGCCTGCAAAATGCTGGAACCGTTATTTTATTTTATGTTCTGAACTTGCCTAACCTGTTCTGGCTCAGGTTGTTATCAGCTTTCAAACTGTTGTTGCTTTTGAATTGAAACAAAGAAACAACATGTCAAGCCACACCTCACTTTCACAAAGTAGCTGCTAGCTCTCTTAGTGTTAGCAAGCTCTCTTAGCGCTACATTTGGTGTCAGAAGTGGGATGGCGGCCCTGGGGCCATCAGAGAGACGTGAGGACGTGAGGGACTTGGTATCCCTCTCCTGGACGGAGGGGATAATGTAACGACCCATAAGGCCAGTTAACAGCTCCGCCAAGGGAGCTAGCTCTCTTGGTGTAGCAGTTAGTGAGTTGGGTTTGGAAGCAGGAGGTCAGTTCGCTACAGTATCAGTGCTAGTTCTTTGACTCTTTGCAGATTTGTCTCCACTGGCAGTCCCTCTCCCATTCTCTAAATGATTTGAGTTCATGCTCTGAAGTCGATCTGGCTCACTACTTTCAGTCTCAAAATGAACTCTGAAAAGGAAGTGGCAGCCAGCATTCACCGTCATTTTAAAAGTCAACGGAACAACCAGCGCTGCTTGAATGCACAACAACAGTGGAAGGATAAATAGAGGATTGTCAGTCCCCTGTGCTCTCCCTCTCTCCCACCCACCCATACAGCGCCCATTATGTCCAACTCGCTACTATGGGCAGTGGACGTGTACGGGAAGGTATACAGCCTCTCCACCACCAGAGGGCGCTGGGAGCCGAGCGAGGATTCACTGCTGGAGCTGAAGCGCGTCACCACTGGACAGAGGCGCAGCTGGGGCATCGGCTGCGACCATCACGTCTACCTCAACATCCTCCCCAGCGTGGAGCGCATCCGCTTCCGGGAAGAGACCTATGAAAACCAGGTAGAGTGTGTGTGTATGCGCGCACGCGTAGAATGAGGGCACTGCCACCCATGTAGCGGTAGGGGTCGGCGTGGTCTGGGTGCTCAGGAAGGACTACAAAGTGAGAGAACACTCACCCACCACAGCACACTCTTTTGAAGACAGCTGTGATTGCACACAGACATGGGAAATTTAGTTTTATGATGTCTCATCACTGTTCAAGGAGTTTCAAGGAGTTTATTTGTGATATGTACATAGCCTAATACCGTGTACAATGAAAGTGTTTGTTTGTGTGTGTGTGTGGCTGTGTCTGTGTGTTGCCCCTGCGTGTCTCAGCGGTGGAACCCGGTGGAGGGCTTCACAGACGTGCTGCTGCCTACGGACCGCTGGGCGTGGAGCGACGTGACGGGGGTGACCTCCCAGCCGCTGCACAGCTTCCAGCTGCCCTCGGCCAGCTGGGAGTGGGAGGGGGACTGGTACGTGGACCAGAGCTGTGGAGGAGACCACGCTGGGGCGGGGGTGAGCAACAGTGATGGACACACACACACACACACATGCAGGCACATGCAAGCGTGCGCACACACACACACGCAGGCACACACACACACACACATACTTTCTCTTTCTCTCTCAAACACCCTCGGATAACATTTTCGTTTGGGAAACCTTTTACATTTTACTGTGTGTGTGTGTGTGTGTGTGTGTGTGTGTGTGTGTGTGTGCGCGTGTGTGTGCATGCGCATGCGTGTGTACAGTAGCCTTGTTTATGCTTCATTGCTGTTCTTGATAATATCATTACTTAGATGTACAGTATATCCATTTTATTGAAATTGTGTGTGTGTGTGTGTGTGTGTGTGTGTGTGTGTGTGTGTGTGTGTGTGTGTGTGTGTGTGTGTGTGTGTGTGTGTGTGCATGCATACGTGTGTGTTCCCAGGGCTGGGAGTATGCAGTAGACTTCCCTGCCAACTTCTCCAGAGAGAAGAAGTGGCAGTCGTGTGTCCGTCGCCGGCGATGGTTCCGCTACAGGAGATACAGAGACCGTGGCACCTGGGCCAAGGTCAGCAAATACACCTAACACAACACACTCCTTGTTGTTAGCCCGCTGCGTTTTGCCAAGCGAGGCTAGCCTGGCGCCTTATACGCTTCACGACCCGTACCCGCCGTCTCTCCGCAGATCCCATTGGACCACCCCAGGCGGCCGCCCCTCCCGCTCAGCGACATCAGCTGCGGGGGCTGGGAGATGAGTGACCAGCCGGGGAGGCACCACTTCCTGTGGGGAGTGTCGCAACAAGGACAGGTCAGCCCGAAACGCTTTTCACCTGTCTGAAGTAGATGACACTCACACCCCCAAAACAAGCTGTTGTCATTGAATGTTTCTTTAAGGATTTTCACACTGTACTTAGCTCAGGGCTAAATGCATTCTTAGAACCTTCTTAGCCCTAGGCTAAGGGAGCTGTTAGCCCCAGGCTAAGAAAGCTTTCACACTGACACCATCCTGGCACATTCCAAAGTGGGCTAACTCCGACTTTAGCCTAGGGCTTGCTGGCCCTGCTCTGGAGCAGGGTTAGCTCTGAGTTTGCTGGAAATCGACTAAACATGGGGCTAAAAGGGGTCAGTGTGAAAAGGGGCTAAAGTAAACAGTGGACTTTGCATCATGTTTTTGTTGTCCAATCACATAACTTCTTCATTACCTCATTACAGTAGGCGCTAGGCAACCAAAATCCAAACTCCACTACTAATGGCAACATCAAACGTCAGTAATATGTCCGTAAAAGATTTTACAAGGTTGAATTGTTTCTGAGTGGTCGGAGAAATCAGTTCAGAACAAACTAGATGGCAACATTTTAACGTGCTTGCTCTTAATGAGTAGTCACACGTCATTTGAATGTAAACATTAGTTGTGTGTTCCAACAGACGTTTAACCCAGGGTTAGTAGAACTGCAGTGTGAATTGTATAGCTCTGGGCTTAGGTTAACCCTGGGTTAACAATGTGTTTGTGAAAAGGGGCAAAGTTAACCCAGGGTTAACTCTTAGCTCTGGGCTAAGAATAGCCCCAGGCTAAGAATATGCAGTGTAAAAATGCTTTTTCATGACAATGCTGTGTGTTGTATTGCTGTTCTAAGGCTGTGGTAATTCTTGTCGTGAAGAGGATCATTTCTACATTATCCACTCCAATAAAATATGAGAGAGAAAAACATGCAGCATCCAGCTTTGCCAGGCAGCCGCACCTCATGTGGTTATGCAGGTTGTTGTTTTGACCACCAGAGGGCAGTATGAATCCGTATTTGTGGCCCAGTCAGACTTGGTACCAGCGGTCATGTCTCTTTTGGACATCCAGTCAGGAGGACATCCCAGGAATCTGTCGGCATACATTTGTCTTTAGGGATAATATTCTAGTGTTAACAGTCAACATATTATCCATTTACAGAGCTATACATACAACATACTGAGGCCAGCATTAGGGGAATTGGAACCTTCAGGCAGGTGCTTAGTCGGGGCTCTGAGGCTTTGTCCCAATGCTGTTTACTCCAACCTTCAACTGATGTGAAGTACATCTTAGTAAATCTGTCACTCTCCTTATTTGGACGTGACATAACGAAGACAGCACAAATGAATGAAGGGAGATAAAATGAAGAGCTCACTCAAACGGTCATCCATTTTCTAAACCTCTGAGAGCATCAGAAAATCCTCTTACACCCTCTGCTCATAGACTTTATGTATTCATGGTGTAGCTATGCTTGAAAACCACTTTTTTCAGTGGAGGACCGATGTTTTAGGCTTAGTTAAAAAAAGAAAAGAAAAAAAGAGTCAATCCTTGTGCTTATTTGAACATGGTCTTGTAGTTATAAAATTGGCATATTTTTGCCCCTAGCCATTCAACTTCAACTGCCTTTGAAATGTATGACTTACAGTAAAAGCAGCCTTTTGGTGCTATGTCGTCATGTCAGGGGAACGGCTCTGTATGTACTGTATGCTGCCTTCCAGATCGGAGTGTTTTCTGAAAACAAAAAAAGAAAGGGAAATGACTGGATTTTGGGCTTAAGTTTCGCTTTGAAATGTGTATAGTTTCACTTTCAATCATGTATAACTGTGTCAAATGGGTACGTACACCATCTCTAGCTAAAGCCATAGATTGACAATACTCTGACATTGTGTGTGTGTGTGTGTGTGTGTGTGTGTGTTGTGGGTAGGTGTGGTTCCGAGAGGGGATCCAGCCCCTGGTGCCCGAGGGTTCGTGCTGGGAGGAGGTGGCGGTCCCCAGAGAGGTGTCCCAGGTCTCCGCTGGTCCGGGGGACCTCCTCTGGGCCGTGCTCTGGGACGGACAGCTGCTGGCCAGGACAGGCATCAGCCTGGACAGCCCCACAGGTCCTCACCACCAGCATACGCACAGCAGCGGGGATTCAGTTCATGGCATAAGCCTTCTTGATGTTATACTGTCCTGTAAACTTTGTAAAATATTCTGAAGCCATTTTAGAACCTTTTAAATATTTACCATTTAACAGTTGATGGGCAGAGTGGACTATTTAGCTTGTGATTTAAGCGGCCTAATACTGTTGTGTTTTTTTCCCCCTCAGGGACCTCATGGGCAGCAGTGGAGGCGCCAGGGAAGGAGGGCACTGCCACCCATGTAGCGGTGGGGGTCGGCGTGGTCTGGGTGCTCTCAAAGGACTTCAAAGTGAGAGAACACTCACCCACCCTAACACACTCTTTTGAAGGCAGCTGTGATTGCACACAGACATGGGAAATGTAGTTTTATGATGTCTCATCACGGTTCAAGGCGGTTTACTTGTCATATGTACATAATGTCCAATGAACAATGAAAGCATTGTGTCTGTGCGTGTGTGCGCGCATGTGTGCGTGCGTGTGTGCATGCGCGTGTGCATGCGTGTGTGTGTGTGTGCACCAGGGTTATAATAGTTTTGCTTTTTTCATTAGTTTTTTTTAATATATCGTTTTAACTTTGTGTTCAATTTCAGTTTAGTTTTAATTAGTTTTTAAAGCAGATTTGCTAGTTTAGTTTATTTTTTATTTTTTGATAATGCTTAGTTTTAGTTTAGTTTTTATTAGTTTCATTATTAGTTTTAGTTTTTTTTTTCTGCGCTAGCCTCGTGAGACCATCCTGATCTCGTGAGCTCATGTTGTTTCACTCTGTGCAAAACAAACCATCTGGCGAACGTCAGATTACTTCTGCGCAGGGACACAGCTACGCATGGACACAGCTAAAGAAATAATGGAGGATAGATTTAATATCCACCCAAAATACTAGGCTTATGTATGAAATGAAAAAGACTAAAACTAAGGACATTTTCTCTACAATTTTAGTTTATTTTAGTTAGTTTTGTAAACACACAAAACAGTTTTAGTTAGTTATCGTTTTTTTGTAAAACCTAGTTTTTTTTTTTTTTTCAGTTAACTAAAATGTTTTTTCACACCTAGTTTTCGTTTTTTAGTTATTTTTCGTTAACTATAATAACCTTGGTGTGCACACGCGTTACCTGTGCAGGTGTGGTTCAGGCGGGGCGTGAACTCCCACAACCCCTGCGGCTCAGGGTGGATCAGTGTCGGAGGCGAGATGATCATGATGGACGTAGGGTTCAACGATCAGGTGAGAACATTCCCCCAGCCCCCTCCGTCTCCTCCCCCATGTCCCCCCCCCCCCCAACCGTACACAACACACACACACGCCTCCCCAGTCACACACACACACGCCTCCCCAGTCACACACACACACGCCTCCCCAGTCACACACACAAACGCCTCCCCAGTCACACACACACACACACGCCTCCGCAGTCTGCGTCCCTGTTGGAATTCGGCAGAGATGTTCACATGTTTTCGCCTGTCCCAATTATGTTAGAGCGGAGACCAGCCTGGGAGCAGGGGAGGTCGCAAGCTGAGAGTATTCAGACCCGGCCCGTGCCCCCCTCCTTCTCCCCCCGAACCCCCCCCTCCCTCCCCCTTTACCCGAGAGATTGGGTTGGCCCTGACAGATTCACATGTCCCTGGCTGGGTATTATCGCTGAGACAGGTTCACAGTCCGGGTTTGGAGACGAGGCGCGCGGCCGGCTCCATTCCCTGACCTCTGCTGAGTCTTATCGGGGTCTTGCTAGCGCTGCAACCCCTCCCCACCTCCCTCCCCTCCCCCAGGTCACCCTCCTCTCCTCCCATGTTCTGTAATGTGAGTATAGCCATCAGTCTATGCCAACACTAGTTCCCGGCCTAAGCCTTATATATCCACGGCCTATATTCCTCCTAACACCCCACACACACACACACACACACACACACATGCGCACACACACACACGCATACACACACACAGCCATATGGGCACTTTTCTAATTAGAGCGTGACTGGTGCATCATCATATTCCATATTTCCTATTTCATACTCCCAGTCAAGCGCTATGGATAGGCCTTGCATTCTGCAGTCGGGGTCGTATAGCCTTTTAAAGAAGAACCCTGCCTCCCAGACGTGTGAACTAGCTTCCTATTTTGGAAAGATAAATGCGGTTTGCATTTTACTTGGCCGTTAGGTTAGGATACTTCTATGTTGTGACATTATTGGCTTTCATGATTGGAATTCTTGAGTGACACTTGCGGCAAATTTTTTTTTTTTTTTTTTTTAATCACTCAGCAAAATCAATAGTTGACAGCTGTTTCACCACAGAACACACTTTTGAATACTTTTTTGGGTAAGTGGGCCCATAAATCTCCTTTTTATTTTTTAATTATATGTTTATTTGGAAAAGGCACAGTTTTTTATATAAGATCTCGCTCATTCAGAGAATACACTTTTCCATTCCATTTTCAATTATGAAAGACAAAAGAAACTATTACAAGAATCTCGGGGAGACCACCTGCTGCTGCTGGCATGCGAGAATAAAAATGACCAACCTCATGTTATGCATAAGAGTGATAAGTTCATACAAAATCTGTTCTCATTGGGGCTATGAATGTGATCCATTTTAACCAAATTTGGTAGAATCTAACTTTTTGGGTTCTTAGAAAGTAGGTTAGCTTTTCCATATTGAATATTTCTAGTATAATTCCAAACCAATCATCTATTGTGGGTGGTGAAGGAGTCATCCACTTTCTAGTGATTGATTTTTTACTTGCCACCAAGAGGATTTGTATCAACTTTATATAGCTCCTACGTTCCAAAAATGTAACATGGCCCAAGTACAGAGTCTCGAAATTCAGAGGAGTGTGAACATTGAAAACAGAATTCAGAGTAGTCTGAATATCCTTCCAAAAAACATTCAACTTGGGGCAGTCCCAGAAAACATGAAAATGATTGGCTACAGTTTAGCCACAATGTCTCCAACAGGGCAAATCTGAACCTTTATCTTTCTCCTGATAAGGTGTCATAAAAAAATCGATTTTTAATAACCTTTTGAGATGAGTTCAATATCAAGCCATTGTGGTATGTTTAGTTGTAGAGGCCTCATCATCTAGAGCAGGGGTGTCAAACTCAAATACACAGTGGGCCAAAATTTAAAACTTGAACAAAGTCGCGGGCCAACATTGAACAAATGAAAATTTTAATATGGACCCAAACAAGTTTTGCTTTAACATTGAATATGCACTTATCACTTTCGCTTTTGGTGCGCATCAATGGTGTGCACTAACATATGTGAATACGCCCTCAGACACAAGTGTTGGTGCTCCATCTGCTCAGTAGAGAAGCTTGTAAAACCCTGACTGTCCTACAGCCAGGCAGACAGACAGACAGCCGGCATGCAGACAGACAGCCAGGCAGACAGACAGGCCGGCAAGAAGGCAGACAGGATTGAATGAACAGGAACAGAGTAAACACAGCGGCCGGCTAGGTCAACACAGGTGTCTCTATCACAGTGAGACGTTACATAACGTATAGCTTCTGTTTTCTGCCTTTATTTTCGCCATTTTTAAGAAGGGGTAACACGGTTACAGTTGTAGTATGAGATTGCTATGACTACTGTCACAGAAGAGAGGGCGTTTCTGGGTCCTGTCTTGATTGACGCGCCAAACCAACAGCAGAGCATTATGGGATTTGTAGTATTAGCGGTGAATGCGCTGTATAATACTGGCGGGCCAGCTCTAGTAGTCATTTGGTATTGCCTCGCGGGCCAAATATAATTACACTGCGGGCCAAATTTGGCCCGCGGGCCAGAGTTTGACACCCCTGATCTAGAGCGTGTGTGTGTGTGTGTGTGTCAGGTGTGGGGGGTCGGCGAGGACCGGGGTCTGTACTTCAGAATGGGCGTGACGCCGTCCGAGCCCAGTGGGAGTGGCTGGATTCCTGTCTTGGCCCAGTGGGGTAGCAGCGTTGAGGTGGTCCCACTTAGGTCAGTAACAACTACCACAGAGGTCAAGGTTCATGGCAGTTAGCCTACTTCAAGTCTCTTAAGTCTTTATCAGTATTTCCACAGCCAGAAACGCTAACCTGATGCTAATGCTAATGTAGTTCATGTTCCCAAATGACTTGATTATAATGAACTATGTAATGTGGATATAAGGAACTATGTACTTTGCTTATAATGAACTATGTAATGTGTGCGTCAGTGTCTCCTCCCCCTTGTCTGTGACACACAGTGACAGCGGCGAGTTCCGAGGTCAGGTGACCGGGGCATCCCAGGGTTCAGTGCTGGGCTGTGACAACTCCATGTCAGACGCCCTCCCCAGCGACGCCCCCCCCTCTTCCTCCTCCTCCTCCTCCCCCTCCGCCTCCCGCTCCTCCTCGACCACAACCACCCCGGGACACATCCCCAACGTCACCAGCGACAGCTTCATCTCCAGCCTGGTCTCCGACCGGGAGAAGGCCCCTGCCACCACCACGCCTGAAGCGCCCCGGGCGGAGGACCCGGAGGCCGCCCCACCCATGCCCAGCCTCCCTTCACCGGCGTCGGGGCCGCATGTCCCCTGGAGCATCGTGGACCTGGAAGGGGCCGAGGCAGCACGGATCCCCCAGGAGGCGGGGCCCCCCGCGGCCGCCGTCTACCCCCTGGCTCTGGAGCCCTGCCCGGGCGCGGTGGAGGAGGAGGGCCCGGTGTGGGCCTGGGTCACCGGCGGGGGCTGCGACGTGGACTCCAGCTCCCCGATCAGCTGGCTCAGTCCTACAGGTGCGGCTGCCCCCCTGGTCACGGGTTATGGTCCGCTTCATCAGCACCACAGTCCTGTCCCTCTGTCTGCTGTTTGTAACACTACTCCGTTGTTAGACTAGCCTTAATGTCTGTCACCGTTTGTTCCTGTAATTGTAGTTTTGATCAGAGACATATTAATCAACAGGACACAGTATTTATTGATCAGAGACAGGCCACATTGTGCAAAGTGCTAAAGGCTAACTGTTAGCCATTCACACACAACATTTAAAAACATGTACAAGCAGGTTAGCGTAACCATAACAATTGTATACAACAGACAGACTTCCATTAACCAGCCTAGCCATTATCTAGCTATTATCAAGACAAGAGAAACGTAAGATGTAGAGGCAAGTCAACACAACAATACACTACCAGAGAAGGGGGACAACAGGCCTCAACTAACAAACAGAAAAGAAGTATTAAGCAAACAGAAAAGAAAAAAACATGTGAACATGTTTGAATAAAACATATCTCTCTCTCTCTCTCTCTCTCTCTCCATCTGTCTGTCTGTCCGGCAGGTCCTCTCACCAGCTCCTTGTCCCTGACCCCTGTCCAGTCCGCAGCCTGGAGTGAGGAGAAGGAGAAGGAGGTGCACAGAGGCGGCAGTAAGAAGCCGGTGGAGAGGAGCACGGTAAGACGGTCCCGTCACGTCGGATTCAAGCCATGTCTCCAAGGTGGCTCGCTCACCTTATATGGAATTTGGACCTTATACAGTATGTAATTAGAATAGAATAGAATAGAATAGAAGGTTTATTCGCCACTAATCGATTCCTCTGGTTCCTACAGGAGGTTCAGTTATAAGGTTCACAATCTGGCAATTTACTATCCGTAGTCTAGCAGTGTATCAAATTGACCCCCATCTACTTATTCCATCCACTCATGGATGTGTGTGTGTGTGTGTGTGTGTCTGTGTGTGTGTGTGTGTGTGTGTGTGTGTGTGTGTGTGTGCGCCAGTCCGTGTGGGTGAGGAAAGGCACCATGCGCTGGTGGAGGGACTGGACGCCTCGGCGCTGGGTGGAGGTGGGCGTGGCCCTGGAGCAGTCCACCAACAACAACAGCCGGAAAGACAGCATCTTCTTCATCTACTACACCCAGTACGGAGAGAAGAAGGTCAGGACACAGCAGTGCTCCTAGTATGGCGAGCCCACTGTAGACACTGGTTACAGAGACACAGTGGGACTCCCAGTATGACTGGTCCACTGTAGACACTGGTTACTGTGTTATACTGTACATCAGGGACTTTGCTGTAGGACTGCAGGTCAGCAGCTTACAAAACAGCCTGTACCAAAACGGACACACACACACACACACACACACAATGCTAACTCACATGTATTACACACACACAATGCTAACTCTCATGTATTCTCTCTCTCTCTCTCTCTCTCCCCCTCTCCCTCCCTCCTGTCTCTTTTTCTCTCAGTACCTGCATGTGTTTGTGAAGGAGGTGACGGCACTGGTTCCGGTGCTCAGCGATGCCCACCACACCTTCGCCGTGTACACGGCTCAGAGGACCAAGCAGAGGTGGCCCCTCCTCCTGGCGGCCCACACTGAGAAGGACATGAACGACTGGGTACCGATTCCGTCGCCACACCATGGGAACTGTGAAGTGTGCTATTTCTGTTAGAGGCACAACAGCGCATAACATGTTCATTCTGCCCACAGCAAACAGAGCAACTCCCACTGTGTTACGTATCTAAATGGAGTAGGTTTTTTAGGTAGTGGTTTGTGATTTCCTGTTAGACTAAGGAAGGAGTCTGATGATTGGATGACCTCCATAGCCATTCCTCCAAATTGAGGGAAAACAAACTTGCTAGGCATGTAGGTAGGTTGACAGGTAGACTTGGCAACTCAAAATGATTGGAAGCACTTATTACAGTCCTGCGACCTCCACATATTATGGACTTATTTCATTTTAGTGTCAGAGCAGTTTATTGATTGATTGCTGTCAGGATATAATGAGAATTGCAAAAACATAACAAAAAGTGTCTCAGAGCCAAACCGCATATTGCACCTTTAGCTATATACACACCCAGGTTGTTGTGTTCACGTATTATGCTAAACTCTCATTAGTCTTCCTGGAGTCAGTTATTGGCATCACTCATCTGGACCATACCATTATGCCTGTCCTTGAGGGGTGTTTTGTCCGTGCCCCTGCAGATGTCCCTGTTGCTGGACTTCTGCTGCGAGTCCCGGGGCATCAGGGGACCCCCGTCCAGACAAGCCCTGTGGTCGGTCACCTCGAAAGGGGACGTGATGGTCCACGAACCCTCGGCCTGCCTAGAGGCCTCCGCACACATGCTCCCCTGTGACCTCATGTGAGGCTCTGCCTACACTCTGTATCTCTTTTCTTTTTAAACCCCTCTCCTTCTCTCTCTCCTTCTCTTTCTCTCTGCCTCTTTTCTACCACCCACTCTGCTCTCCACCCAACACTAGAGGGCAGAGTTTCCAATCATGCATGTTCTGTCTGTGCCTTGATTGATGTCAACACTTCATGAATCTCCGCTCAGAACTACACTTCCAGGCCCATGTGTTCTTTTCACGTTCACAATGACATCTAATCTAGTTGAGCTCTCATATTCTGTGATATGCCAACTCTCACCTGGTGGCGCTCTCCTCCTGTCGCAAACGTTTTCCGCTCTGCCGATGCTAACATGCTAACAACTCTTGTACTGTGTCTCTTCCTGTGGTGTCACTGATGCTAACTCTAGCTGGGGTGGCGCTAACCACTAACTGTCTGGTCCAGGTTCTGGCGGCAGGTTCCGGGCCACCTGCGCTGTGTAGAGTGTAACAGTCTGGGGGTGGTGTGGGGCGTCGGGTGTGACGGCACCGCCTGGGTCTACACCAGGCGCCGCGGGGAGGAGCCCGCTCAGGGTAAACATCCCCTTTCTGGCCAACCCCCCCTACACCTCACCCCGCCACCCAAATTAGTGCTTCATAATGTCTGTGTAAGAATTCCCCATGTAAGCGTTACAATCAAACTTGAAGCTCAAAGTAAATTCCCTAAATCGCCCCTCTTGCTTCCCAGCACTTTCTAACCGCCTGCTAGCCTGGTGTGTAGTTGCTTGTGCACGGTGCCACTTTCTACTGCAGCTTTCTACTGCACTTTTCACATCAGCCGAAGTGTTGCTCTGTACACTATAGCGGAGTTGTCTCGTCCCCTGCTTGTAGGAGGCACGGGCTGTGTGCGTACACAGACGGACGTGAGGAGTGTGTACATCTACGAGAACCAGCGATGGAACCCCATGGCCGGATATACAGACAAGTACTTAAACACTCACATACAGTAGGCTACATTGTGTCTTAGGGCTTAACTGTGCAAAGTGTGCCTGAATGGTTTTCTGTGTGTTATAATGTGGCCTCGACCAGATAAATTCAACTGTTCCCCTGTCACGCAGTGTGAGCAATTGATCTTGTGCGTGTGTGTGTCTACAGAGGTCTCCCCAGAGACCGGGCCATGTGGAGTGATGAGAGCGGGCTGAAGGAGTGCACCAAGACCAACACACACCCTCCCTCGCCACAGTGGACCTGGGTAGCTACTAGTCTGAGTTGGGGACCAGATCCCACGCAGCACCCACCAGATCGCCACACAGTCTAAACGCCATTATTGGTGGCAGGGCGTGTGCTCCTTCTCACCACCGTGGTGCCTCTGTGTTTTCAGGTGACAGAGTGGACCGTGGACCAGGACATCCCTGGAGGGACGGACAAGGACGGTTGGCAGTATGCAGCAGGTTTCCCCGTGTACGTAGGAAAACAATTGTTTGTAGCCATTCGTGGTCCTGTGATAGTCAAAAACCTCAAACGGAGACAGAGAATGCGTTCACATTTTCGGGGTATGAGTCTGAGACCTCTGTGTGTTCATCACTTAGCACGTTTCACGGCCACAAGACCATGAAGGACTTTGTGCGACGCAGACGCTGGGCCAGGTATTGTCTACACACACACACACACACACATACACACTTCTTGGCAGAGAAGCGCACATAGCACAGCTACTCTGGCCACATTATTCATGTAGATTCGCATCGCCAGAACACAGATATTTCCTTTGATCTCCACAGGAAGTGTAAGATCAGCCTGAGTGCTCCGTGGCAGCAGGTCCCGCCCGTTCCTCTGAGTGACATCACAGTGCTGCCATGCCTGGCCCAGAGCAGCATGGAGCAGGTGCCCGTCTGGGCACTCAGCGACAAGGGGGACGTCCTCTGTCGCCTGGGGGTCACCCCCCTAACACCTGAGGTGAGGAAACCCACCCCAAAATAGTGTTGCATGGTATATCAATACTAGAAAGGTACCGCGATACCCTGCCGTCAAAAACGGTACGATTTATTAGTACCGGTACTTTAAGAATGAGCCGTATTTCCGAGTTGTGTCGAGGCAGTGTGTCGGTTCAGTGTGGGTGCGTCTCTTTCGGGCCTGGGTTACACGGCGCCGCTTGAGAGAGAGAATGACAAAGAAAACGAGAATGACGTCCAAGTTACACGGAACGTTTTATCAGCGCAGAAGTTATCAGGGTTACATGGGCAATACCATTCGCAACACTGAGCATGCGCGTGCCTGTTATAAACAGACCCTGACAGTTATCTATGAACATAATTTGTTTCTAAGGCATTTATTTAGGGCTGCCTGTATTCAACCAAAGGAAATCTTGGTCAGCCTGTTCTCAGGCCTACATTTCCAAATTAGGTTGATCCTATTCCTTAGTGAGTAATTAACTAGTAGGCCTAATTCGTTATTCAGCATAAGTTATTATTAGGTGGGCTAGCTTGTAGAAGCTAGCCCAACTTGTGATATTCCCACTATTTCTTTCTTTCTTTATTAGGTGGGCTAGCTTGCAGAAGCTAGCCCAACTTGTGATATTCCCACTATTTCTTTATTAGGTGGGCTAGCTTGTAGAAGCTAGCCCAACTTGTGATATTCTCACTATTTCTTTCTTTCTTTCTTTATTCTTGTTCTCCCCAGTTTTTGTCTCCTTAACTACTTCTTCATACTTTGTGCTAGAAATGTCATTCAAACTTTAAAATGTTCATGATGTTTAGCTCTTTAACGTATCCATTCAGATTTTAGATATTTTTTATAGTTTGTTAGAAATCTAAGTTTTAAAACTAACTTTTTTGTCCCATTGAAACTGCTTGAAACTGCTTTTGGAATGTTCAGAAACTTTGTTTTTAGAGTGGTGGCAGCTGTTGCTTTGAAAATATTCACACATTTTGTAAACTTCTGGCACTCCTACAGTTTTGACGGCTCACACACATGCAGTATTATATATCGAAATGTTCACACAACTGTGCTGATTCGTACAATGTAAGTATCTAAGCTGTGTGACCTGTCATACAGTTTTCGCTGTATGACGATTTGTTCAGCAACTGCGCTCCCCATTGAAAAGGCGCTGCACTCTAGCTTTTGTGCTTCTAATTGGTGTGAATGCTTTAGAGCATTCACACTACAGTATTGTTATCCAGTTCTTTATTAGTGTGAATGTTGTGTCGGCATTCACACTATTTAGTGTGAATGCTGATTCAGCATTCACACTATTGTTATCCAGTTCTTTATTAGTGTGAATGCTTTAGAGCATTCACACTATTGTTATCCAGTTCTTTATTATTATTCTTCCGTACGTTTTTTGGCTCACTGTAGCTCCTTCATACTTTGAGCTATTTAAACCATTCAGGTATCAAAATGTTCAGCTTGTTAAGGTCTTTATGGGATATCTTTCAGATTTTTAATAACTTCCATACTTTTTAAAATATTCAGCTTTTTTCAAAAAATAAATTTACAATGGCAGACCTTGAAATCCTCTTCAGCTTTGAGACCTATCTCCTCCTCCATTTTTTGTGCTAGAAACCTCCTTCAAAGTTTAAAATGTTCAGGACCTTTAGCACATTTAATGCATTCAACAGATTTTTTAAATTCCTTATAGTTATTATGTAATTTAAGTTTGTTTTGGACCTCTTTTAACATTGAAGTGGATGTGTGGAATGTTGTTTTTAGAGTGTAGCAGCTCGTTTTTTGAAAACATCTACACGTTATGTAAACTGCTGTTGCTCCTACAGTTTTAACAGCCCATACACAAACTTATAGTTATCGCTGTATGACGATTTGTTTGGCAACTGCGCTCCCTATTGAAATGTATGGCGAGTGAGTCAGCGAATTCTGTGTTCTGTGCTGCTGCACTGTGGTTGCTATGGTGACAGTTCACTGGAGAGAGCTTGAATCAATCAATATCCTGATTCATACAATATCTAAGCTGTGAAATGTAAAGTTTTTGCGTTATGACCATTTGTTTGAAGAGTATGCTCACCATTCAAACTAATGGCGCTCCACTCGCTTTTGAGTTGCTAATTTCTGAATTCATACCTGTTTTCTAACCTGTCACCACTCCTACAGTTTTTAAGATAAATGGATATATTATACCTCAAAATGTTCAGCTGGTTCCTGTGATGTAAACCTCTAAGCGTTGACATTTATACTTTTTGAGCTGGAGCTGTCTGAAGCTGGTCATGCTTTCCCCTTGCAAACAATTGATGGAAGTGTCAGTTGGGATTTGAATTTGGGTGCATGGGCAGCCTCTCTTGAAGGTACAGACACCCTTGGACCACACAACTCAGCCCGTGAGTGGGCTAGTGGGCTGCTTCACTGGTGAAGGCAGATGGGTGGCCCGGAGAGGGGTACACTGTCCATGACCTGCTTTGACATGAGGGGGCGGAGTCTCACCACACCCTTAATCGCACTATCCACGCCACGGACCCCACAATTCAGCCCGAGTGGGCTAGAGACACATGGTCTTCGCCGGTGGGTGCATAGAGATTGCCCGGAGGTCACTGTACTGTCCCCGACGGGTTGTATAGCAGTAGCTGTTACAATCAGCTGTAGCAGCTAGCCCACTTCACATTTTCTCCAGGAAATGTACTTTCTAGTTGTGACAACACTACCCCAGAATGACCTCAGGACTACAGACGAAATGCGATTCAGGGTGTGGAAAGTCTCTAGGTCCAGAGTGATTTCTCGGTTGGAATTCCAGCCAGGCCAATCAGCGTCCTTTGTTTGTGATGGTGGAATTAAACGGCACGATGTGTATGGTTAGTGGATTAACTAATCACTGAGGAAAACTGTGGGAGCCTGTTCAGAATGAACAATGAAGTGAAACGAATTCAGTCTGAGTGTCAGACTACAGATGAAAACACCTCCTCATCATTTGAGGTGTGATTGAAAATTACAGTTCCGCAGTAAGCAGGATCAAATCCTTTTTTCATCTGACAATATCAGAGTCAGTGATGCGTAGGCCCACCAACACTAAGAATGTCTGGGACTGGATCTCCTCCCAACTCCTCCAGCCACTCTTCATTACGATTCTCATGAACATGTACTGAAATCACCATCGCATCTACAACCTTCCGAATCAAGCGAGCGACCATGTTCAACACTGGGTCCCTGACTTCCTGTTTGTCACAGGGTACTTCCTGGCTCCATGTGGGCACAGACCAGCCCTTCAAGTCCATCTCCATCGGCGGTGCCAACCAAGTGTGGGCCATCGCCAGGGACGGAGCCGTGTTCTACCGGGGCTCGGTGTCGGCCCAGAACCCCGCAGGTAGGCCCACACCCAGGGACAAAACCATCGCTCTGAATCCTTTCTGAGACTTTGTGAAGTAGACATATGCCATTGCATTTCTAAGCAGGGGCAGTAGAGGGGGTCCTAAAACCGAAATGTAAGGTTTGGGCGCCAGGCACAGTTGAACTACTGTGCTGTGCTCCCTCAGATCCCAGCGTGATTCATCCCGTTGTATTTGAACCCCTTTCGCACATGTATGATTCAAGCTTTAGCATGTGCTCTTTAGCGGCTGTGGCTCAGGAGGCGGTTCGAATCTCGGCTCCTCCTGACGTGTTGAAGTGTCCTTGAGCAAAGACACAACCCCAAATTGCTCCCATTGAGAAGGCTAGCACCTTGCATGGCAGCTGCCGCCATTGGTGTGTGTACAGTATGTGTGAATGGATAAAAGCGCTACATACAGTAAGTGCAGTTCATTTACCATTTGTCCCCCATGCAGGAGAATGTTGGTACCACATCCCCTCGCCACCGAAGCAGACTCTGAAACAGCTGTCTGTGGGGAGGACCTCCGTCTACGCCGTGGATGAAAACAGTGAGTACCCCCCCCCCCCCTCTCAGTCAGACCCCACCCAGACACACACACACACACACTGACCTGTCCTGGTGTGTGTGCTGTAGGTAATCTGTGGTACAGACAGGGCCTGACGCCCAGCTACCCGCAGGGCTCCGCCTGGGAGCTCATCTCCAACAACGTCGCCAAGGTCTCCGTGGGACCCCTGGACCAGGTCTGGGCTCAGTCACAACACCACTCCCATCCACCCTATAAACTTTCCCTCTGCTATCTACACCGCCTCCATGAGTCCAATCCGTTCGTAACACAACACGCAAACACTCTGTTCCACAAAGAAAAGTGGATAATGTTGTTCTCCCTTTCCTCACTTACACTATGTGAAACAATGTGCTACTACTGTATGTAGACCAGGTTGTGGTGTGTGTGTGTGTTGTGTGTGTGTTGTGTGTGTGTGTGTCTGAGCGGTGTTGTGTGTCCCAGGTGTGGATCATCGCAGATGGAGTCCCAGGTTTCCCCGCCGAGACCCCCGGAGCCGTCTGTCACCGGCTTGGCGTGGGGCCCATGCAGCCCAAGGGCCAGTCATGGGACTACGGCATAGGGGTGAGCGATGGCTGCTTCAAGACTAGGTTAAAGGTCCCATTTTAATAAAAGACGTGTACCTTTTAAACACCTCAGCAAAGTGCCTGCTGACCAAGGCCACCTGGGATGTATTTTAATAGCTCCTCTGTGCCCGTGTGTCCTACAGGGAGGGTGGGAGCACATCAGCGTGAGGGGGAATGCCACCGAAGCCCCCCGGGCCTCCCACTCCACCGTGGCTCTTGGCGGGAGCCCCTGTAGCCCCCTCCCTTCCAGCCCCCGCACACCCTGTAGCCCCCTCCCAGCTAGTCCCCGAACGCTCCGTAACACCTACCCCCCCACTTCAAGCACCCCCCTCCCTGCTAGTCCCAGCAACCCCCATAGCTCCCTCCCCCCCACTTCAAGCACCCCCCTTCCCATCAGTCCCATCACCACCTGTAGCCCCCTCCCCCCCGGTTCAAGCAACCCACTTCCCATCAGTCCCAGCACCGTCTGTAGCCCCCTCCCCCCCGGTTCAAGCAACCCACTTCCCATCAGTCCCAGTACCGCCTGTAGCCCCCTCCCCCCTGGTTCAAGCAACCCACTTCCCATCAGTCCCAGCACCACCTGTAGCCCCCTCCCTGCTAGTCCCAGCACCATCTGTAGCACCCTTCCCACCATGCCACAAGAACAGGTCAACGGGAATATAGGGAGTCACAACCCAGGCCTTTGGCAGCAGTGAATACACCAGATGCTTGGATAGGTGAAAGTACTGTAGCCGCTACCCATCCCTGTGGTACCAGGTCAGTGGTTTTTCTCAGTGAAAGGAGAAAAGAGGCCCTCCGGTTCCACAGTCTTGCTGGTTTTCGTTCGGCCGCCGCACTTTATTGAACGATGAGTGAATGTCACTGACCAAGCCGGAAAGAGCACAGGTCCAGTTCCCCCATGTACTGTACGTCCCCGAGACTCCCCACTCCCAAAACGCAAGCACAGAAATCTGCTAGACTGTGGAACCGGTGGGAGAGAATGTTGGCGGCTCTGTTGTAAAGCTTTCTGGTACAGACTTGTAAAACACCCACAATGCATCAGTAAGGCGAAGGGTTCAGGCCCTGGTCTGGAACAACACTGGCAGCATGTCTGTTCTGCTCTCGTTGACCTCCACCCACCCTTCTCCCCCTTCCATGCCATCTAAATTATATATGGTTTGACATTTTGTTTTTATTTATTCATTTTTTGCTTGACATACTTCGTTACTTCCCATATGCATCTATTTTTTGCTCTGGAAATGTTTCATGTCATCAGTGTTTGTCCGTGTTTGCAGTATTCATTGTTTTGTTCATGTGTTGGCCTGTACATGTGTGAAATGGAGTGATTAATTTATTTTTGCGTCAAAACCAAAATAAGCATTCCTAGATATATATTGTGGACTTCCATTTGGGTTACTCATAAAACCTGAAAGTGCTACAAATACTGTATACATGCTTTCCTTTTCAAGACAGTAGAAACAGGTGTAGTTGATACAAAACAATTGATCTCACAGTAAATAATGTTTGGTGTTTTGTCATGGTAATATGCTGAAAATGTTTTAAGAAGAACCCCAGTGTTTTCTCCTTTAATACAGGTTTCTGCCAGTAATAAGTCAATCCAGACATGGAGTTTGCTATGACCATGACTGTTTAAGCTGTGAACCCAAGCAGGTTTGAAAGTTACCAGGACCTGGTGTCTTCTTAACAAGGGCATTGAACTGTGAATAAAATGTCTGGTTCTTTCCTCTGAACGGTCTTACAATGTAAGTCACTGACGGCACAAGCAGCTAGAACAGCCGTTTTCCGTTAACTGGGCTGTTTATGCTACAGTTCTTTAATGTCCAATAAAGAACTGGCTGTTACAGATGCTCAAGAGTTTGTATGCGAGTGAGCCTACAGTTAAACACATCTCAGGCCACGGCATTTAGAAGTAAATTTGCATTTATTTCCATATTAAACAGTGTAATTATAAACATTTCATTCAATTACACTAAGCATGAATATGAAGTAAAAATATTACAATTTTTAAAATGTACAAGTTTAAACGACAGAATGTGTTTCACACCTGTTTCTTGTCTTTAATTTAACCGCTCTTTTTGATGGCTGTGATATGTTGCTCTTTTTTTATTTTTTTATTACTCAGCTTTAAATTACAAAATGAAACCTCAAACCTACAACTTGATTACACCATCTCCCATTTACAGACAAAAATTAACATTTATATACATCAGTACAGTTCAACATTGTTACACTTCTCAAATGTGCAAGATTAAGCAAATGGATACACTGTAGTAGAATAAAACATGAGGATTTCCTTAAATAAAATGTTCAAGTTTGAGTGAAGCACAAGTTGCTGGTTTTACCGAGGTTAATCTTGTCTAAATACAGTGCCTACTGTACATGAGGGAGTCTATCCACTACGCATATAAAGTCATTGTTCAAATGACAAAATTACTAAACCATGAGTATACAATTCACCTGTGTATATTAACGTCCATTGAGTTGGGAAGAACTGTTTTAATTACTCGAACATGAAGACACTGAAAAGCTCACATCTTCAATCCTGCCACGTATTACAATTTGAATCATATTTATGTACATAACTTGATCATGATACACATTCCCTACCCATCAATGCTGAGGTCACCAGCACTACGGTGCAAATAACGGGAGACATTTGGGTGAGGATTGCAGTTTCCCTGCCCTCAATCTTTTCTGTCACAAACCATGACTTGGGGACAACATAATGCAGAAGAATGTCCTCTGAGAGTTGAGTGTACAATTGGTTTGACACAGTAAACCAAGAACCGAAGAGATCTCACTGACGGCAGTCTGAAACTGACATTACAGCTGAGGGGGTATTATAGTCACTTCTTGAGGTGAAATCCCTGCACGGTACCAGAGAAATGGACAGACCAGGCGTTGCCATTTTCACTAGATTCTCCTATGAAAAAACTGATCAAAGAGATTCATTGCACATTTGTTACACAAACACTTCAATCACATTACACCATTTAAAACATCATCTCATCCCATCGCTTCCCACTACACTCACATACAGTAAGTCACTGGGCTTGTATTTCAGGAAATTT
Organism: Borostomias antarcticus; assembly: GCF_949987555.1. Taxonomy (NCBI): domain Eukaryota; kingdom Metazoa; phylum Chordata; class Actinopteri; order Stomiiformes; family Stomiidae; genus Borostomias; species Borostomias antarcticus. The sequence continues at coordinate 20,113,608 of NC_140238.1, read as the reverse complement.
ATTTCTTTGTGGTGAATGGAGAGGATATCTGTGTATACAGTATAATAGGCACTCCAATAAGACCTACGGATAAATAGCTTGGATAAAAAATCTTAAAACATAGGAAGCCATGTCCGGATCATTCAGACCATTCCTATAGCATCAACGCTCTGTTATTTACAATAGAGATACAATGAGTGAACATTGAAGCTTGGATGATACAATGAATGATTCATCGCAACTTGGTTCCCCTTGGATTTCTGCCCATCCATTCAATAGCGTCTGTAGAGTTTCTGTAGAGGCCTACTGTACATACTTAAAATGTTAATCCAATGAGGAGACCAGCCAGGACCCTGGCAAGAGGTAAAGAAACACAAAGATGCTCGAAAAAGGCAACTACTGTAATAATCGCACATGTCGTGAAGAAGCTAAACCAACATGAATGAGCAGTGTTACAACAATCACAGACCCGGGTTTTCAGTCTGCCGAATGTGAAGAGCTTATTCCTATTTGGCTGCAGACACAAGCTGGCTGAGCCCTTTGTTCAGAGATTCAGGGTTTCTAAACAAAGTCGACCAAACAAAAACGCCCCACAAAACTAAGGAGTCAGCCGGACACTTGTAATGCGCTTGACTGGGAATCTTCAAAGCAAACATGAAGAAGCTAGGTCTGTATTCTTTTTTCCTGCTGAATTGCACTGTTAAGAAACCACACGCTGACGTAGGTTGAGGGGGCGATGTGGTTCAGAGGCCGGACTGGGCCTTGTCTCGTCTGTTTTATTTGCTAAAAGGAGTGAGGGACGAGAGGCATTCACAATGGAGTTGTCTGTTGGGAGCCTATAGCTCAGTCTGTTCATATAGTCCTCTTTACATCCCCCACTGTGGGGAAAGAGCAAGTTCTTCCGCCTGAGAGAAGCATCCAAACACATCGTCTCATCAAGAGTGATTCACCTGGAGAAGTCTGGATATGTTACCCTCAGTCGGGAAGGAAACGGTCCAGTCCAAAAGGCCTCTAGTCTTTCTCTCCATCTTCACTGCTTCCTGGAGAGGACAACAGAGGAAGTGCATTGTTAGATAGGATAGCGACACATGTAGCTTACTGTATGTGCACTCAGTCATGCTCTTTGAGTTGGTGTGTGCGGGAAACCTTTTATACAGTACAGGAAAAGACAATATTTTGTACAATTTAAGTCTAAAACACTGACAGTTCTGTAAGAATGCTTTGTAACTAAGTCCAGACAAGGTTATGAATGTTTGTGTGTATGTGTGTGTCACTCGCCTCCTTGTTCGATGTCGGAGTCGGAAAGGTGTGTGAGGGAGAAGTTGGCGATACTGGCTGGGGAGATGGAGAAGCGCGAGTAGTTGGAGGAGGAGGCGGCCCAACTGGGCTCGGGGGCGCAGCCCGCGGGGGGCGGGGAGAAGTAACGCACGGCCGCACATGAGGGCGTGGTCTTGGCCTGGGCCAGGTCTTTAGCTGCCTTGGATAGGAAGGACGGCTCCGGGGAAGAAAAGTCATCGTCCCACTCAAAACCACCACCTGTAGAGGAGGGAGGGTCCTCTGGTTAAACACCTTATCTTTGGTTCACTCTAACCTTTCTTTGAATCAATCAATAAACAGAGATAGGGCCAGTATCAGTATCATATTTGTGAAACAAAACATACAAAAACTGAATTTATTACTCCCAACCCCAAGTTGCAGTCAGTCTTACCTTCTTCGTCAGTGGAGCTCTCGGAGTTAGTGAACCTGTTCAGGTAGCTGGATGAGGGGACAGGACTGCTGAACTCTGACACCTGGCTGTTGGAGCCTGATGAGTGGTCTCCCAGCTCCTTGGTGGGGGTCTCCTAAAAGTATAAGTTGGGCACCTGTTACTAAACATGATCCTCAAATCTACTTGTCTACCGACAGTGGGAATGTCAAACCCTGAACAGGCTTAATGTTTTACCTGGTCAAAAAGGTAAACCGTGACATCATCAAAGAAGGACACGGCTCTCCTGTCGTTTGCATCGCTTCCCCCTGGTGGCGTGGTGGGTTTGGCCATGACGTTGAGACTGTTGGGCTTAAGCAGGCTCTTCAGGTTCCGGGCGCTGCTGTCGTCCGACACTATAACGGGCACCGGGTGCACCGCATCGTCCTCGCTCTCCGAGCTGGAGCTGTGCAGCCGGTACGCCTGCGCCTCGTTGTCTGAGTCGTCGCTGTTCTCATCCTCCTCGTCGGCCTCCATCCCGTCCTCCTGTCCCTCTGTCCCGGCGCCGTCCTGCCTGCCCAGGTACCGCCCCTCCATGTCGGGTTCCTTCAGCTTTGGACCGTCGCTGGCATAGGTCCTGGTTAGCTTTGCGTGAAACATGTTCTCGGGCAAGAGTTTTGCTGAGGTAGCATCAGTAGCAGGAGACGTCGCCAGATCCTCTGAAGGTTTGCTGGCCTCTGATTGATCCGAAGCCTCAAACTCTGGGAAGTACTGGAGTCTCTCCTCGTTGCTGTCAATGGCAACAGGCGCATCCTTCTCCAGGTCTCCCTCTGTTGTGAGGACCAGCTCAGGCAAACTGTTGTCTCCCTGGGGGGGAGGCTTAGCGTCCGCTGCTCCAACATCAACCAGGGACTCTGTAGTTGTCAGAGACTCTTGAGGAGAAGCGACATCAGTCTCCTCTGGATCCTCCTCGGGTGGGGCTGATCGATCTCCAGTGGCACCGCTGACATGTTCGGTAGGAGATCTCCTCAGCCAAGAGGCCTCCGCAGAACTTACCCCGTTGGTCTCCTCAGACTTCTTCTCAGGCTCAGACTCGTTGTCGGAGAAGTAGGCAGAGTCCCGGTAGTTCCCGCCCATGAAAGGCTCCTCGCCAGGCGCTACGGGCTCCGGCCGCTGGCTGTAGGACTCGACGGAGTCGTCCGGGGCTTCTGGAACACTTTCCGCCTCGGAGACGATGATTTCTGGGGGGACCAGGGCTGTGGCGGCCGTGGGCTCTGCTTCTTCCTCCTCCGCGACACTAACACCATTCTCCTCCACTGCATGTTCTTTGCCAACGGGCTGGGAGTTCCACTCAGGAGACTCTAGGTTCTCCGTCTCGTAGCCGCTGTCGGCCGTTTTGTATGGAGGCTGGAGCTTGTGAGGCGCGACCCGTCCTTCCAGCCTGTGAATGTCAAGGGAGTCCAGAGAATCCGGCGTGTAGGCTGAGTTCTCAACTGTTGGAAGGGTGGTGGAGACGCTGTCTTCCAGCAGGCTGTCCTGGCTGATCTGGTCCATAGAAGGACCTGAAACCAACAACGAAGACCTGGCTTGAGACGAGCAGTCATCCTCCAGGGGCTCGTCGTGGTCACAGATGACAGTGTCCATTTCTACCTCTGTATCGTCGATCAGCTCGCTCAACACATCGTCACTAGTCGGGCCTTCACTGTGACCATAGTCAATAGGGGCCGAAGTATCACCTTGAGGAGAAGGCAGGGATGCCGGCAAATCGGTCGGCTCTTTGATTCCTATGGACTGAACGCTATCCTCTGAGGGTCCACGGTGATCTACAAGGCTAGGGGTTTTGGCAGCTGTGTGCAAGGGCTCTATTGTGGCACTTTCAGAAAGCACGGGGGACTGGTGGTTATTAGCTGGACTAACAGGGACCTCAGCCCTGTCCGAAGCCGATTCAAAAGCATGGTCAAAACCCATATCGGAGGAATGCACCAGACCAAAGTCATCGCTGGAAGAGCTATTTCTAACTGGCGACTGATTGCTAAAGATCACTCCCGTAGTAGCCAGTGTATTGGAAGGCACCAGAGTTTTGTTTTCTACCAGAGGCTGAAGGAAATCCACAAAACTGGGACTCATAAAGTCTAAAAGATCCTCTTTTGGAGCTGTGGGACTCTCTTCAGGTTTTTTGTGGGCCACGTTCGAGCTATCTAAGGTCAGAAGGTTGTCCCAAGAACTCATTTTGAAGCTGTCCTCGGGAGCGTGGGCCAGACCAGGTTGAAGGAAGTCCTGCTGTCGACTCACATTTCTCCCCGACGAACCAGACCTCTCCTTCATCAGGCTCCTTTCTTGGAGGAACGCAAAATTGTCAGCTAGTTTCTCCGTGTTCAGAAGCTTCATCACGTCGGGGCTCTCCGCCTCCCGAGAGCCCTCCGGGCAAGCAGCTCCTGAACGTTCCCCTAAAAAAGACTCCCCCAAACTGTTCTCTTCCCACTGGGCCGCCGAAGCTGCTCCCTGCTGGAACCCATTCCCACCAAGCTCCGGCAGCTCCATCAAGCCCCTTTTCCAGGAGTGGGAGTCTTCCGGTTTAGCGAAGTTGCTCTCACCGAAAATGTTGGTGTGGTAGGGACTCTCGTGCTCACTGGAGGACCAAATGTGGCTGTCTTGTAAGAACGAGTCCTTGGAGTCAATGCTTCGGTGGAAGAAATCGGCATCAGTGCTGGACTCATCCAAGCGGACGTCCTGGAGAACGACAAACTGCTGTTGGTCTGACGTTGTGTCCGTGTTCTCATTCCCCTCAACGCTGCTCACCCCTTGCTCCTCTAACTGGATGTAATACTCATTCCCATTGGAGGGCTTCTGCGCGTCAAACACCGGCAGCACCCCGGGGATCCCCGAGGGGGAGCTCCCAGTTTCGGCGCCTCCCGGCTTGGTCACGGGGTCAGGGAAGTGGGCCTGGATGTCCTCGCTGGGCACGGGGAAAAACACGCTGTGGTAGTTGAGTGTGGTGTCCATGGCGGAGCGGGGGTGGCCGCCGTCGTAGTGGTCGTGCTTAGCAGCCTCCCACACGTACTCAAAGCTGAGGCCCCGGCTGGTCTCGGTGACGGTGAGAACCTCATCCACCTCCGGCCGCAAGGCGTCGTCGGCGAACTGCTCCAGGATGGGGAAGGAGGAGTGGCTGACGGTGGCCTGCCGGGCGGTGGGGTTGGGCTTCAGGGTGTCCCAGCGCTGTTCAAAGTCGTCCTCCACGTCCTTCTGGCCCTGCATGCGTAGGTAGGTGAGCAGCCGGTGGACCTCCTCGGCCGTGGCACGCCTGTCCGGGGAGAGCCAGCAGAACTGCAGCACTTCATACCTGCACAAAAAACAGGAATTATGACACATCGGAAAAAACATTTCTCTAATTTTATACATAGACCATGTTTCCAGTATATAGACAGTCCCTCCAGAAAAACGTGATTATGCGATCGCATAATTCATTGCATAATCAGGCAAAAGGCGCAGATTATGCAAGGGTCACATAATTTTACAAAGAGCGCATTTTCACCGCGATAATCACTGAACTCTGCGCAAAAAACGTGGAATTTGCAAGGCTCGCTTGATTTCATACTTCCCGCATTTTTCTGCTTTAAGTTTTAATGTTTTTCACCTCGTTTGTAGGGTTGCCACATTCAATGGGAAAAAATAAGGGACACCTTGCCAGCAGTCCCATGCTCACGGAACACAAATCAAGCAGGAGTCTGGGGGTCCTCCCCCATGAGATTATGATATTATCAGACATCTCATTCCCTGCATTCTAGTGAATTGCACCAATTTATGTTTAATGCATCAAGTTCAAATCAAGTCTTCTGCTATTCTCATCATGAATGAAGGAAATAAATAGCCAATAAGAGTAGGCTAAAGCACAGCTGCATCGATTATATTAAGATCAAATCAATAAACATCAGATCATAGACATGGGCAAAATGTTTGGTCTGATAAACTTGGAAATAGCAAATGACCTGGATGACTGCAGAGACCAGACATTGGCATTATGGTTGTTAAGTTTCATCATCCCTCCACTAGTCTGGGGGTCCACCTTGGGCAAGTGGTAGTACCCCCTAGCCCCCCTACCTGGGGTTACAGGCAAAAACCCTGATGAAATTAGAACTACAAGGAAGAGAGACCCGGCCCGGAGGAAGCCCGGGGCCCTCGTCTGGAGCCAGGCCCAGACGGAGGGCCCGCATGCGAGCGCCTGGTGGCCGGGCTTACCACGGAGCCCGGCCGGGCCCAGCCCGAATAAGCAACGTGGAAGCACCATCTCCTCCTCCATCGTCCCGTGGACCCACCACCCGCGGGAGGAATTGTCGGGGTCGGGTGCGCTGCCAACTAGGTGGCGGTGAAGGCGGGGGACACCGACGGACCGGACCCGGGCGGCAAAGGCTGGCTCTGGGGACATGGAACGTGACCTCGCTGGGGGGGAAGGAGCCGGAGCTTGTGAGGGAGGTGGAGCGATACCAATTACACCTGGTGGGGCTAACCTCCACGCACAGCACCGGCGCCGGAACCAAACTCCTGGATAGGGGTTGGACCCTGTTCTTCTCCGGAGTTGCTCACGGTATGAGGCGTAAGGCAGGTGTGGCTATACTAGCTAGCCCCCAGCTGAGCGCCTCTGTGCTGGAGTTCACCCCAGTGGACGAGAGGGTCGCCTCCCTGCGCCTTAGGACTGTGGGGGGGGGGACTCTGACTGTGGTTTGTGCTTATGCACCGAACAGCAGTTCAGAGTACTCAGCCTTCCTGCAGACCCTGAGTGGAGTCCTTTTGGGGGCTCCTGCAGGGGACTCCAGTGTCCTACTGGGGGACTTCAATGCACACGTAGGCAATGATGGAGAAACTTGGAGGGGCGTGATTGGGAGGCATGGCCACCACGATCTGAACCCGAGTGGTGTTTTGTTGTTGGACTTCTGTGCTAGTCACGGTTTGTCCATAACAAACACCATGTTCGAACACAAGGATGCCCACAAGTACACCTGGCATCAGAACACCTTAGGCCGAAGGTCGATGATCGATTTCGTTATCGTATCATCTGATCTGAGGCCATGCGTTTTGGACACTTGGGTAAAGAGAGGGGCAGAGCTGTCCACTGATCACCATCTGGTGGTGAGCTGGTTTCGATGGCGGGGGAAACTTCTGGACAGACCTGGAAAACCCAAGCGTGTAGTGAGGGTGAACTGGGAACGTCTGGAGGAAGAGCCTGTCCGGAGAGATTTCAATTGCCACCTCCGGCGGAGCTTCTCAGGCATCCCTGTGGAGGTTGGGGACATCGAGCATGAGTGGTCGGTGTTCAAAGCCTCCATTGCTGAAGCTGCGGCTGGGAGCTGTGGCCTGAGGGCCATAGGTACCTCAAGGGGCGGTAACCCTCGGACACCGTGGTGGACAGCGGTGGTGAGGGAAGCCGTCCGACTGAAGAAGGAGGCCTTCCGGGTTATGTTAGCCCGGGAGACCCCAGAAACAGTTGCAGGGTATCGACTGGCCCGGAGGGCTGCGGCTTCGGCCGTGACCAAGGCAAAGCAGCGGGTGTGGGAGGAGTTCGGAGAAACCATGGAGAAGGACTTTCGGTCGGCACCAAAGTGTTTCTGGAAGACCATCAGACACCTCAGGAAGGGAAAGCGGGGGACCATCCAAGCTGTATACAGCAAGGAGGGGACACTGCTGACCTCAACTGAGGAGGTTGTTGAGCGTTGGAAGGAGCACTTTGAGGAACTCCTGAACCCGACTAATCCACCCTCTACGATCGAGGCAGAGCCGGAAGATGATGGGGGGTCGTCAATGTCCTTGGAGGAGGTCACTGAGGTAGTCAAACAACTCCACAGTGGCAGAGCCCCAGGGACTGATGAGATCCGTCCAGAAATGCTGAAGGCGCTGGGTGTAGAGGGGCTGTCTTGGTTGACACGCCTCTGTAACACTGCGTGGAAGTCTGGGTCAGTGCCGAAGGAGTGGCAGACTGGGGTGGTGGTCCCAATATTCAAAAAAGGGGACCAGAGGGTGTGTGCGAATTATAGAGGCATCACATTACTCAGCCTCCCAGGGAAAGTTTACTCCAAGGTGCTGGAAAGGAGGGTCCGGCCGATAGTCGAACCTCAGATCGAAGAGGAACAATGCGGATTTCGTCCTGGTCGTGGAACTACCGACCAGCTCTTCACTCTCGCAAGGATCTTGGAGGGGGCTTGGGAGTTTGCCCAACCTGTCTACATGTGTTTTGTGGACTTGGAGAAGGCTTACGACCGGGTCCCCCGAGAGGTCTTGTGGAGGGTTATGCGGGAGTATGGGGTGAGGGGGTCCCTACTTAGGGCCATCCAATCCCTGTACACCCAGAGCGAGAGCTGTGTCCGGGTCCTCGGCAGTAAGTCGTCTGCCTTTCCGGTGGGTGTTGGCCTCCGCCAGGGCTGCGCTTTGTCACCAATCCTGTTTGTGATTTTCATGGACAGGATATCGAGGCGTAGCCGGGGGGAGGTGGGTTTGCAGTTCGGTGAGCTGGGGATCACGTCACTGCTTTTTGCAGATGATGTGGTCCTGATGGCATCAGCTGCCTGCGACCTCCAGCACTCTCTGGATAGGTTCGCAACTGAGTGTGAAGCGGCTGGGATGAGAATAAGCACTTCTAAATCTGAGGCCATGGTTCTCAGCAGGAAACCGGTGGCCTGTCCGCTCCGAGTAGGAAATGAGTCCTTACCCCAAGTGAAGGAGTTCAAGTATCTGGGGGTCTTGTTCACGAGTGAGGGAACCATGGAGAGGGAGTTTGGCCGGAGGCGGTTCTGCAGTCGCTATACCGCACTGTTGTGACGAAAAGAGAGCTGAGCCAAAAGGCAAAGCTCTCGATCTACCGGTCTATCTTCGTCCCCACCCTCACTTATGGTCATGAAGGATGGGTCATGACCGAAAGAACGAGATCACGGATACAAGCGGCCGAAATGAGTTTTCTCCGGAGGGTGGCTGGGGTCTCCCTGAGAGATCGGGTGAGAAGTTCAGTCATCCGGGAGAGACTCGGAGTAGAGCCGCTGCTCCTTTGCGTCGAAAGGAGCCAGTTGAGGTGGTTCGGGCATCTAGTGAGGATGCCTCCTGGGCGCCTCCCTAGGGAGGTGTTCCAGGCGTGTCCGGCTGGGAGGAGGCCGCGGGGTAGACCCAGGACTAGGTGGCGGGACTACATCTCCGCACTGGCCTGTGAGCGGCTAAAGATTCCCCAGGCAGAGCTGGTTGATGCTGCTAGGGAAAGGGATGTCTGGGGCCCCCTGCTGGAGCTGCTGCCTCCGCGACCCGACCCCGGATAAGCGGATGAAGATGATGATGAAGTTTCATCATCACCGTAAGTTTTAAGGCTGCCTTCAATCATGACGCCGGGCTATTACCGTACCTGGTCTAGGCACGCTCGCATAGGCTATGGTTTTGTTATTTCTCGGATCATTCCAAGCATGTGAAGACGTAGTAGTGTAGGCTATATGCATTAGAGTGGGGTGTGCACGAAAATACAGGACTGGTTCTCGCATATTCTTGCAATATTCGCAAGTTCCCGCAACTTCAGAAAATCCCCGCATTTTCAACGCATAAAATCACATAAAACCCCTGCATATTCCATTGCATAATCATGGATTTTTGCCCGCATAATCAAGGATTTTTGCCCACATAATCAAGGATTTTTGCCCACGTTTTTCTGGAGGGACTGTATAGATGTATGTATTACTTGAGGTCATTTGGACAACTGACATTTGTCTTCTACTCTCCCATCTCAACCTCCATGGCTGAGTCAAGCTCAGGGTCCGCCTGCATGAGCAGCATCCCTGGATGCCCAGGCGCTAGTGTTGGGGTTAAGTGCCTTGCTCAAGGGCAAAATGGCAGGCAACGGTAGGGAACTTGCCCAGCAGCCCTCCAGCTAAATTCCCATCTTTTTAACTGGCCCGGTTCTGGCCTGATGTGTTGTAACCACTGGGCTACCTACCTCCTAGCCTGTAGCACTGGTGTCCTGACGTCTTTATGGAAATAAATGTATCAAGGTTTCTAATGACTTGAAGGAACCACATTTCAACAGCGGTGGATCAGGAGACAGACAGAGATAAACCAAACAGTGGTACGCAGGCTCTATCCAGCAGGATTGTGTTATCGTGGTTGGAAGGAGAGACTTGCCATCTGTCAGAGTAGGGCAGCTCCAGCTGTGGCTTGAACAGTTTGATCTGCTGTTCCCTGATCACGTGGTTGAGGACCTCCCGGTTGGACAGGTGTGGGTAGGGCTGGGCAGCATTATCAAAGAGCTCCCACAGAGTCACTCCCAGCGCCCTGCGCACACACAAATAACATTGATGGTGGCTTGATGAGAGATGATTGGAACACACATAGCCTCCCTGTCATTCAACTGTAATTAACTTGATCTGCGGTGGAGGGGAACCGCATTTATATCACATATATATATATATATATATATATATAACAGTTTAGCCTGGAAGCCAGACTTTCACTTTCCACAATTTTTTTCGCAATGAAGACTGGATCCAGGCTAACAATAGTTCAGTTAGGATGATTAAATGTAGGTAAGGTCACCTAAAATGAATAAATTGGAAATACATTAATTCAATTTATCATTCATATTTTGTTTTCACATCAATTAACACCACTTCAGTACCATGGCTGACATAAATATCAACTGTAAGAAAGCTATCATAACAGGTGCCAAAACAAAAATATTCTCAAAATGAAAGCCGATATGCCGATTGCATAAGCATACTCTAACAACGTATCCTTATTCAGGGGTAAATCTGGTCTAGTAACAAGAGCTCCTTTATGTAAGATTGTCATGATTTATTACTGAGAGACGCATGGGCAAAATGCCATGGGGTCATTAGTGTTGGGTTGGGGGACGCAGTGGGTAATGTCTGTGACTTGTTCCCCCTTCAGAAGTTAGTCTAACTGGCACCAAAGATTTACAGCCTCAGCAGTGTGTGTGAGAGAGACCTGGGAGACTATGAGAGGGAGGGAGAGAGAGTGAGTGAGAAGGAAAGAGAGAGAAAGGGGAGGGGGCTGGGTATTAACAGAGGGTTCATTTTCTAAGTAACATTTACAGCCCAGCAACAGGCCAGGGGGCTGCTGTAGAGCCATGAGTTCCAGGGGCTTACTCTGTGTATTTAAAGACGACTGAAATAACCACTATAATCTGCTATATTATTATTAAAATGCCGTCATTTCTTATGCTTCCTAGTCATTTTTCATTGGACTTCCTATTGATTTTTTGACAGGACTGATTATCATTATTATATGCTTCACTTCATATGTCTTGACGTATGTCTTGTTAGCCTCTCACAATACGATACAACACATCACAATACATGGGTCACCATACGACTAAAAAGGAAAGAGCATGGACATCCATTATGCAGACCAGGTGTACAGCCCTACAGACCAGGTGCACAGCCCTACATCACGGTGCGGTGAACAGGTGCTGGTTGCAGCCAGGTACACACCAGACATTTCCAGGCTTGGTCTGCTCCATGGTTATAACTCCACCGTGGCGCTCGCCCACCAGCTCAGGGGCCAGCCAGCGCAGGGGGGCCGACACATCGTCCTCCGTGATGATGTAATCCTCCTGGGGGTGACATGAACAGGGCTCTGAGTGAGGTGTGTGCACACGCATGGGGGGCTTTGAAGACATTAAAAAAGAGTAGATTACAAATAAACACAGTGAAGACTGCAAACACAAAAAATACACATTATCCATCTAAACTGAATACAAAAAGGGACCATCTGGTCTCTTTGCAAGGACCCAGACGAGTAAACACACAGCTAATCAACACCCACAGTGTCCCATAAAATTTTACAACTCGTTTGGCCACGAAGAAACATTTGGTGACCTTATCTCACGAGTCAGATTGAGAGTTCAAAATGATCTGCGGAAAGCAGGCGACAGAGCTGCCATAGCAAATATACGGTGCGGTCTGGCAAAGGTCTTAACATTTCAGTCTGCCAAGGGGTCAAAGGCCAGCAGCGGTCAACCCACACTGTACTACACGCACCTGTATTGGTAACACAGATCTCACTACACTATGCGATTTATCCAAATAATTCACAAATGATTCACTACCTTGAATCTGTACGGTCCGATGCCATAGTCTCCCACTTTGACGGTCAGGTCAGCTGTCAAATAGCAGTTCCTCAGGGCCAGATCACTATGAGACAGAAAGAGAATGAGAGGTTTAATCAAAAGGTGGGGTTGAATGGACAGATATTTACAGCTGTGCTCTGGCAAACGATTTAGTAGTAGTTTGTTGATGTGAGGACACCTGTCAGTGGTTTGTGACTTTTGTTGAGTCTGGGACCGACACATTAGACAAACACTTCTACTTTGTTTCGTCTGAGCACACGTTTGTTGTGTCTGGTCAGCCAGAGAAACGTAAACAGCTGGGTATGTACATACAACCAGCGGCGTGTGAATACACCCCCTTGTGAAGACAAACAAAGTGGACTCTGAGGCATGTCTCTCAAGCATCCCTCAGTCATGATGCCATATGTGGAGATGAAAATAGACATGGCTGCCAAAGTAGGCAAGGATTACACTGGCTCTGTACTGCCCTGGTGTGGACATGTCATTGAAATGCATCTTTAGACAGGGTAAGCATATTCAATATATGCTTATTTTTTTGCTCTATACCCAAGCTTAATCTTGCCAGGTACTGGTTAAGTCGAGCTGACCCTACTAACAACATGGACAGCACCCGCACTCGAAAACCACCAGACAAATAAAACCCCTGATTGTAGCTGACTGGCTCTCTATGGACTCGCTCCAGTCGCTAGAAACAACATCACTGCTGGAGCTTTTTCCCCACTCACTCACACGGCACCAGGGTGTTGTTCCCAGGGAGAAACTCTGGGATGCCGTACATTAGCGTGTCTTATGGAGAGGGGGGCAGCAGAGGGCGTAAGGGAGGTGCGAGGGAGGTATCGGGGACATATGGTAGCTCATTCAGACTGGGACTGGCTCATGCAGCGGGAGGCTCTGGTTCCCATCTTGGCTGAGGGACCTTCCCAGTACACCAGTTCCAAGAGCATGTCTCTTTTAAGACATTTTCTGCCCCACCCCTTCCCGTGGACATCGCTGACACTAGTGGTCTTGCTCGCACACCGCAGAGTTACTGTCAGGCCCGCTGAAACCTATACAAGATAAATGGAGAGATATTTTAAACCCCCGCCCCCACCCGTCTTGTCCCCTGCGTCTGGCGAATGGGCGAGCATACAGTAATGTCGGAGGGTCACCGAGAACTGAGTCCAAGATCTTAACCCTACAAGGTTGTGGGGAGAGGGGACACCGCCGGGGCGCTAAGACTGTTTGGTGCCGTCGGAGCGAGCTTGTCAAGCAGCTCCCCTGTGTGTAATGGAAGCCTGCCCTACTCGCCCTCTCCTTGCTTGAGGCCCACCACCAGGATGATCTGGCCACAGAGCTAAGCTTTGGCAGCCGTGCCCGTTCACACCAGCCCCGTCCCAGGAGACACTGCGGCTGAGCCATGTTAAGCCCCGCAGTCTCTAGCGGGTGTGACGAAGGAGGAGGGGGCTCCAGTAAATCAACTTAGCCACCATAAAGGAAAAGTGTAATGTTTTTTTTTTTTTTTTACAACGGTCATTACGCCCCTACAGGGAGCGGGGGGGGGGGGGGATCTCGGCAGGGCTGTTCTGAGTCGTAACATGGATAAAAAAAAAAAAGGGCCAATAGCAGGCTATCCTTTTACCGCCAAAGAGCAGAATCATCATTTCCCTTTGACGGCCGACAGCCGACACCATGGCAATGCGTGAGAGCTGTGTAATTGGAGCCCTTTGAGCTTATTCTGAGCATGCAAAGCAGAGTCCGCGAGCTGAGAGCTGCGTGTTACCCCAGAGCCCCCTGCTCCCGAACCACCCCCGGCCCCCCTTCTCCGACATGGCCCAGATGGTCTCTGCTTACTGGGGTAAAACTGAAATCAAAATGAGGCCTTACGCCATGGATGCCTTTTATGGAGAATATTGGCACAATGGCAATATTTGTTGATTACATCTATGAAGGTTCTCCTGCCATGCTCATCCCATGTACTGTACATTAGGGCCCCCAAACAAATACAAATACACACACAGGTTAGGTGGTCCTTAATAGTAATAGCACGTATTATAATAGGTATTTACTCAAAAACTATTATTTGTAGTCAGTCGTTGCCATGTATCAATTTCAGTCATCTTGACTGTAAAGTGTTCAACCACAGAGCGCATCCTTTTCTTATCCTGTTGTCTCTGTGTGACTGATGTGAGCAGAGTGGGCTGAGGGGTGCTACCTGTGCAGGAAGTTATGTTTGTGAAGGTGACTGACACCAGCAGCAATTTCACAGGCCATCTTCTGCAGCTGTAGCAGCTCCGCGTTTCCCAGCATCCAATCCTGCTGAGACAGGTAGCTCCGCAGATCTCCCTGCAATGAAGGGGGCATGCACACACAAAAACTATTCGTATTCCACACAAATCCAGACTTTTTTTTGCTTTCATTCTGATTAGTATTCACTGTAGCACATTATGAAAAACCCAAAACCCAATCATCTTATGTCTTATGACATCAACATGTACACTATGTGAATGTGAATATATTACAGACTCCTCCACTGAGGGGCAGTAGACTCTCTGCCACTCCACAACCTGCTTACTCTCCACCCAGCGACATACTGCTGATGGCGGAGTAGACCAAATAAGGGCAAGGCTGTTTAATAGGCCATTATGCCGACATGTAAAAGTAAAGATGTCCAGTCAGTGGCGTGGAACTGACCGTGCTGTCCGGCCGAGTCCGTTTTGTGGACCCGCCTTCCAGAACCCAGGTTTGGGAGAGAGAAATAAACAAGGTGTGAGATCTGGACTCTGGGGGATATGGGGCAGGGTTACGGCTAACTCGGCTCCCTTCTAAACTAAACTGTAGGGGGGAGGGGGGGCGGTTAGAGATGAAGAGGCAGCTGTTAAAATGTAACCACCCCACTAGAGAACCTCTTAACTGGACGTCCAAACAGCATGTGAGTGAAGTGAATAGACCAGAGGTGAACTTAGACGAAAATCTAAGTTCTTTCTGTTCAGATCAGTGTGCCATGATTCCATGGCAGGTGTCCTCGGGGAGTAGCAGCATTACAACAACAATGGTCTGTGAGTAGGTTTACACACACTCCCAGCAGGTTAGGGATCCACACACTTCCAGCAGGTTAGGGATCCACACACTTCCAGCAGGTTAGGGACCCACACACTTCCAGCTTCCCAAACAATAGCCTTCTCCAAGGACCAGAGTACCTTATTCTGTAGAAAACGCTATTGATCATGAGGACAGTGCATTTCAGGACACACATCATTACAAAGAAAGGCTATACCACAGCAGAGATTTTGGAGATTGGAAATTCACAGACGGTGGACAACCACACCATGACACCCTGTCCATCTTCAGGCTAAACACAAGCCCCACAGCGGCATGCACATTCCCTTTAAGTGTTTCTGTCGCCGGTTGGCTCCCGGGCTGGCCACCGTCCTAAAATCCCCTTTTACAAAGCCTTTGGCTGGTGGGCTGAGCGAACGCTCAGGTATGGGGACTTTAGGGGATCGTATTCACAACTGTGTGCGAGCTCTGGGGACTCCCCGTGTCACCGCTTTCAATAAAAATGTCAACCCACATGCCTCAAAGTTATTACGGCCACAGCTCCCTTTCTAACCAAGCTGAGAGGCGGGAAGCGGCGCAAGAGCAGAGATGGCTTAGGTGAACCAGCACACAAAAACAGTGTGTTCGGAGAAATGGTATTCATAGAAGATCTATATTAAACCTGCGCTTAACGATATGGTGAGCCCGTCTGGTCGGTGAAGACTTTACAGCAGCTGACTAGACGTTGGTGACTGGTAGAAAAGGTCAATCTGTCGTTAAGGTGAACTCTTACAATCAGCACCCGATGAGATCCATTTAGGAGATGGTCAGTCACTGGCACAAGCCCAGACACATTAAAATAGCTTGTCTGACCATCTCGTTTAGAGGCTTAGCACCTGAGCGAAAAACGAGATAGTCCAGAAGCCAATTAAGACTTCCTTGTCGTAGGGCGTAAACAAAGCATTTGGGAACGAGATAAAGCTGTTGAGACACACAAGTCATAAACAACAGCGGCAAGTCAATGGCCGTCCTCTGGACAACAAGTCCCCACTGTCAAGGGCTTACTGGAGGGGAAACAGCCTCATACCAGGGGCACCGTGAACACGGCTGTCGACGTGAAAACAAAACAAGCCGTTGTCCCCCTCAATGGAAACGGGCTGACTGGGACTGTGTGAGCTCAGCAACTCATTCTCGGACTCTTCCTGACAATTGTCCTTCCTATTGTCCTGACCGGCGGAGATAGACACACATAGGGCCACACAGAGCGCCCTCTCCACACCCACATTCCACACGGCGGGAGGGGATCTAGAGGACTGTCTCAGTTGCATCAGATTACATTGAACACCAGTTCAACTCATCAAATGAGTTTGATTGTTTCTGGGGTTTTTGGCTACTGGTCGACTATGTCCTAAGCCCGGCCTGTTCAGCAGCTTCCAGAAGGCCCTGCCATTGCAGTCCCGGTTCCTGTGGGTCTAGACCAGATGCAAAAGGGGGGCCCCTTACAGAAGAGGCTGTCACTCACCCCGAGGGCAGCTGGCATTCTGCAGCACTCTGGTTGCTCGGAGCGGCTATATATTTGTGTCCGTGGGTCAGGGTTACTATGGGTTACGGATAGTGATACAAGTCAGCGAAACGGCCATTGATCACCGAGCTGTCTGAATCCTGCCGAAACCGAGAGAGAAGCCGTCGCCGCGCCCAAAAAGGGGATTTGGGGCTCGGCTTGTCCTCTGTGCACGGGTCTGTCCCCTCACATTTGCAGCGTTGAGCGTTTCAAACCATGGAACTGCATAAAAGTCTCTGAGGGTTTCAACGTTTATATTTTGTGTATTAATTAAAACCCTTCATAGGTCTGTTAAAGGGCCATTCCCTTATTATCCAACAACTTCTACTGTTTTGAAACCTCCAAAGATATCAACCGACACAAAATCAAAATGAAGATTTTGCAAGATTACAAAGAGGTCTATACTCGCAGGGGGCTAGAGTGACCCCAGATACAGTGTATTCCTCTCTGGAGTGTATGTGTGCAGTGTCGTCTTCAAAACGGCCAGTTGCAGCTTCCTTGCTGCAGAATATCATTTCCACTAACAGGTTAACACCCTCAGCCAGAATGGCCGGCTCATTTAAACCCTCCACTTTCACCGACCATTCCCACGTTCCCACAGAGTCTCTTAACACTGGCGTTAAGTCATTAATCCGGACGCATCTCTTAACAGTTATCTCCTGCCGCCTGTCAGAGTGACCTGCGGGCTCCCTGGCCCCACCAGCCACCACAATAACACAGAGCTAGGTAGGCTAGGGCTAGGGATGCCCCGAAAATGTTTTTTGCTGCCCATACCGATCGTCAGTATAATGCAGACCTGCCAACCCTGAAGAATGTTTTTGAGTACCACTTTATCGTGGCCAAAAACAGACATAACACATAATATATTTTGGATAGCTGACTCATTTCCTGTGGAATTGATCTCTTGGTGTGGTGGTGGCAAGCTCAAGAACACCAAATTAGAGAGGATTTCTATACCAATGCGGGGGTCTGGGGGCCCTCCCCCAGAAAAAAAAAAATGTTTCTGAGAGTTAGATTGCTGTATTCTGGTGACTTTTAAAGAACGAAAATAACAAAATCGTGAAACGTAGGCCTACAGTATTCTGAAACAGCATGTTTACATGAAATATGCTTTCTTTCATTTTGAGTTATGGGGTGAGAATAATAGATATAATGTTTTATTTAATAAAAATGTATGTTTGATGCCCATTGATTCTTAACTGCATACTCATACCGTCTAAATCATCAGCAGAGGTGCAAACCGATCACAGGTCAAAAAGGTGACAAACATGCAAACCCATACATACATAGATCAAACAAATGAACAATTTTGGATTAAAAACGGCTATTTTCACCTAAAAGTGTCAAGTCTGCACCCCTGATCAGACTGTCTTTCTAATCTCTCATCTTCACTCTCTCCTGTCTCCTTCCGTCTCCTCTTCTCCTCTAAACAACCTTTATCCTCTCCTCTCTCACATGTCCCTCCACTCTGTGCTGGTTACTTTTTTGCCTGCTTACATTACTAGTGAATAAGTAAGCTAGCTAAGCTTGCAAACACATACATAACTACATAACCAGTGTTTCCCATTGTAAGACATTCACTAGCTAGCCAGAGAAGTGTGTGTGTGTGTGTGTGTGTGTGTGTGCGTGGCTAGCTAACGAGGCTGTCAACTAGAGCGAGGGGAGATAGGTTGAAATAACGGTGCACTGCAAAGCATATAACGTTAGCTAGCGGTATCGAGAGTGTACTTTTCTATATTTGATGAAACTGTGGCGGTAGACCCATAGCTATACTGTGCCTCCGACAGTTTAACTTACTGGGAAACACTGGTAGCTAGCCAGAGATAGAAGTTGTGCGCGTAGCAAGGGGGGCAAACAAGGCTGTCAGCTACTGTAGAGTGAGGAGAGACAGCTTGAAATAACAGGGTGCACTGCAAAGCATATAACGTTAGCTAGCGGTGTCGATATTGTACTTTTCCATATTTTATGAAACTGTAGCGGTAGACACATAGCTAAAACTGTGCTGCAGACATTAACTTACTGGGAAACACTGGTAACGTATAGCTACCTCAACGTGAATTGTAGGCTACACATTCCCCCAGTCCGTTTAACGTTACCTTTGCCAAGCAGGGTTCCATGAGCCATCCTCAGCCAGACGCAGTAATGAGGGGGAACGATCTAGGAACGATTTGTGCTTGCGAGCTGGGCAACTGCTGACTGACTGTTGAAGACATTCCCGCTTACAAATATCACCCGACGCTATGATTGGTCAAACTCAAATGAGGCTAAATGCTTATTGGCATATATTTGAGAAGCCGACTAAAAAATAATAAATAAAAACACAAACAACCACCGCTTTTTGCGTACTTTAGAGTGACAAATCGTACCAGCGTACCATACAGTAAAAATGCGTGCCCGCTACGCAAAATGCGTACATGTTGGCAGGTCTGATTATGGCCGGCTGATCGTCTATGAGCCATATTGCCGATACCGATATTTTAATTGTTTTCTTATAGCAGCTGGTATAGTAGTATTTTAGGTCCAACAGTTTTAATAATTTCATCCGTCAAATTGAGTCCTGGGTAAAAGCTATCCACATTTGATATTTTTTTCCGTTGTTTTAGGTTAGTTAGCGTGCAATAATGACACCAACTCTGTTAAGAAGTGGCTCACACTTTTTTTGGGGGGGGGGCGCCATCGACTAGTTTTCAACTAGAAAGCATTATTGGAACTCCTGCGATATTCATACTGAATATCGTTTGGTTCCGATTGCGGCATCCTAGCCCAGACTGGGCTACACAGCGAGCTCTGTCAGGTGAGCTTGTCTACAGATGGGGGTGTGGTGGTAGATGGCCCTCTCCTGCTAATGAAAGCAGGCTTAGCAGTTCTGGAGGGGCCGGGATAGGTTTGGGGGACTCAACGCCTCTCTGGGCATGGGGCCGAACGTGCCCCCCGAAGTATCCTAAAGGCGGTGAGTTTTCAAGATATGGGGTGCCTACGCAGGGGGGCATTCTGGGGCATTAGGAGGCTCTCCTGCCTGGAGGGGGGGGGGGCGTTCTATGGCATTAGGAGGCTCTCCTGCCTAGATGGGAGGCGTTCTAGAGTATTAGGAGGCTCTCCTGCCTGGAGGGGGGGTGTTCTATGGCATTAGGAGGCTCTCCTGCCTAGATGGGGGGCGTTCTGGGGTATTAGGAGGCTCTCCTGCCTGGGGGGGGGGGGGGTTCTGGGGTATTAGGAGGCTCTCCTGCCTGGGGGGGGGGGGGGGGGGGGGGCTTCTATGGCATTAGGAGAATCTCCTGCCTAGATGGGGGGGCGTTCTGGGGTATTAGGAGGCTTTCCTGCCTGGGGGGGGGGGGGGGGGGGGCGTTCTACGGCATTAGGAGAATCTCCTGCCTAGATGGGGGGCGTTCTGGGGTATTAGGAGGCTCTCCTGCCTGGGGGGGGGGGGGGGGGGGGGGCGTTCTATGGCATTAGGAGAATCTCCTGCCTAGATGGGGGGCATTCTGGGGTATTAGGAGGCTCTCCTGCCTGGCTTTATTGGTTTACCATGTGCCAAGAGAACCACAGGGTGTGTCATGTCTTGCTTGTCACTAAATGGTTTACAAGGGTTTGGACACAAACTACATATGCGAGGGTCTTGTCACTTCTACATGTGTTAGGCTACATCTGAGGGCATTCTTTCATGAAAACCTGTGAAGGAATACAAGCATGATTAACCATCAAGTCAACATATCTAATTATTATGAAAAAATGTGCATATTCAGAGTGCGTGGCTTGTCGGAGCCCTCGTGAGCGCCACAGGAGTCATGTAGTACAGTAGGTGAGAAGAGTGGTTGGGGGGGGGGGGCACCCAGCTCTACACCCATGTGGAACTGATAACACTGTCCATCTGATTTATAGCAGGCTGATGATCTGGGTTGGGGTCATGTCAGGGCTCCCGTGTGCAGACATGTGCGTGCCACACACAAGTGCGCACAAACAATTCATCGCACAGAACATTACACACTAACTGATACCAAACCAAATCACAAAAAAACGCAAAACTATAATTTCATTATCTCTTCAGTAAAACAAAAAACAGCGCGCGCACACACACGCGCACACTGAGAACCGATTTAGGGCAAGAGAGGATGATGCAGTGAAAACGGAGCTTGGGGTAGCTGAATGGGAACATACCATCCACATGCCATCTGCAGCCTGTCACCCCGAAACAGATTCAGCTGTAACACAAACCCAGAAGGGGGGAATGGGGAAGGGAGAGACATTCTCTCTCTCTCTCTCTCTCTCTCTCTCTCTCTCTCTCTCTCTCTCTCTCTCTCTCTCTCTCTCTCTCTCTCTCTCTCTCTCTCTCTCTCTCTCTCTCTCTCTCTCTCTCTCTCTCTCTCTCTCTCTCTCTCTCTCTCTCTCTCTCTCTCTCTCTCTCTCTCTCTCTCGGCTAATCCTTAAAGACAGACAGGACTTTCAGATGGAAGACAGGTCTTATCAACAGGGAGATCTTATATTCCCCCTAAATCTTTCTCGCATATGTAGACGGGCGATATCCAAGACACACAGACAGACACACACACACACACACACACACACACACACACACACACACACACACACACACACACACACACACACACACACACACACACACACACACACAGACACAGACACACAAAAAAGCTGCGCCGTCCCATTCCTTCAGATTGCCGGCGTGGGTGTTAAAAAAGCCTGAACACAGCAACATGCTGGAGTGACAGTGGGTGTAAGCGGAGCCTGTAGCTTTACTGGGCCGGGGGGCAGGGGGGGGGCAACCTGAGACGGCTGCTGAGCTGAGGACCTGCTGTGCAGGCTTACTCCTTGGCAGGGCCAAGGCGCTGTGCCCCACAAACCCCCAGAATAGATCAAGAAAAACAGAGGCTAAATCAGCAGCCATGACACCCACTTGACACCCCACCTACCACCCCCACACCACACACAGGCGAGCTCAGGATAGTGAACAGGGGGGGCTCTGAGCCCAAGATGAGGACGGCTGAATTATGCCTACTTATTGGACACTGTTCAATGGCGTTGTCGAGCTAAACAAGCTTGCCACAGACACCAGGCTAACCATCGAGTAGCCAACATGCAAAGCGTTCACGTCTGCTGATAAGCAGTAATAGCCTACATACAATAAATCATATTACTGACTTAGTGTTGAGTTACAAACAGAAAGCTGAGGTTGGTGTGGTTCGTGTGTGTGTGTGTGTGGGTGTGGTTTAGTGCGGTCCCGCTCACCATCTCACAGTACTCAAACACCAGCAGGAAGGGAATGGCCTCCACACACTGGCCCAGACACTGCAGGATGTTGGGGTGTTGAAGAACTCTGTGGAGAGAAACAAAAACCATTCAAAAAGATGTGCTTTTACGGGGGGGGGGGTGGGTGAATAATTACTTTGAATGACCTTTGCCATGAAAAAAATATGACTTTAATGTAAAGGTTTAAGAAATAAATTGGCCAATGTGTTGTTGTCTGATGTAGTGTCCTCAGACGCAGGTAGAGGGTGCTGCTAGTCTTAGAGAAGCTACAGGGTACAGCCTTGCTGAGGCTACACAACAACATCTCCCTACAACTGCAATCTGTCATCTGAACTGATCTCAATCCTTAATCTAGAATCAGTTCATCCCCGGTGTCCAGATTATTACCTGTACGGGTCTCCATGCTGCAGGAAGTCATTCTGCTCCTTGGCGCTGGCGTTGGCCTTTAGCTCCTTGACCACCACCCTGGCCACTCCCGGGTCTGTGTAGATCTCACTGAGGAGGACCTGCAGACAACCCACACGCACACGCACGCACGCACGCACACACACTTTAGAGTGGGTAGTGGTTATTAAGACTTCCACTGTGGATCAAGACAAAGTCCAGTATGGGTGAGGGTGGGACAGTATGGCTGAGGGTGGGAAAGGGTGCTCATGAAACTGGGCCCAAGGCTGGTTCTGGCTCCTTATGAATTGTCTCATTATGAATTGCTGCAGTGCATGACACAATCAGTCAAACATAACTGACGCTCGGTATTGTGTTATCGGGCTCTCCCTGTACTCCCTGTCTCTCTCTCTCTCCCTGTGTCTCTCTCTCCCTGTACTCCCTGTCTCTCTCTCTCTCCCTGTGTCTCTCTCTCCCTGTACTCCCTGTCTCTCTCTCTCCCTGTGTCTCTCTCTCCCTGTACTCCTCGTCTCTCTCTCTCTCTCCCTGTGCTCCCTGGCTCTTTCTCTCTCCCTCTACTCCCTGACTCCCTCTCTCCCTGTACTCCCTGACTCTCACTCTCTCTCTCTCTCTCTGTACTCTGTTTCTCTCTCTCTGTACTCCTCGTCTCTCTCTCTCTCCCTGTGCTCCCTGACTCTCTCTCTCCCTGTACTCCGACTCTCTCTCTCCCTGTACTCCCTGACTCTCACTCTCTCTCCGTCTCTCTCTCTCTCTGTACTCCCTCTCTCTCTGTACTCCCTGTCTCTCTCTCTCTCTCTCTCTCTGTACTCCCTGTCTCTCTCTCTCTCTCTCTCTACTCCCTGACTCTCTCTCTCTCTACTCCCTGACTCTCTCTCTCTCCCTGTACTCCCTGACTCTCACTCTCTCTGCGTCTCTCTCTCTCTGTACTCCCTCTCTCTCTCTCTCTCTCTACTCCCTGTCTCTCTCTCTCTCTCTGTACTCCCTCTCTCCCTCTCTACTCCCTGACTCTCTCTCTCACGTGCTCCTACTTCTCCCCCTTCTCTTGCTGGTAAAGGCTCCCTCTGTCTCTCTGCCACCATGTCTCTGTCTCTCCCCCCCTCAATTCAATCATGTTTAGCACGTTAAATAAAGAATGAGGTTCAAACGCAAACCAAAGACTACTTTTGTCTTCATGCCAACCTGACTATGACATTGCATGCGAAATATAATTATTTGGCGGGGGGGGGGCTCGCACGCACACACACAAGGAGACCTCTTACTTTACCTTGCCAAACCAGCCGTTCCCGATCTCCTGTATGTAGCTGAGAGTGTGACGAGCCACCTGCGAGCCGGTGGAGACCTCTGTGTGGTGGCCAACCCCCCCAAAAAACAGAGTAGTCAGTTAGCTAGTGTGGCTGTGGCCAAAGTTAGCCAGCATGAGAGAGACAGTGTCTGGAGTCTGATTCAGACCGAACCATGCAAACCCAATGAGACCAGCTGTGTGAAATGTATTTCAAACTGTGGTTGGTGGCTGTAAACAGGTCTCTCACTGGTGTTCAGAGTCTAGTATTGGCCGGGATCTAAACAGCCACGAGATATGTTGCCTTTAGAGAAGAGAGGGAATTCTAATATGAAAACCCATGATTGACCGTGATTCACACGCTCATGCAGAACGAGAAGGTGAGGAACTCTGTGATTAATCTACTACACAAAAACTAAACCAATAGTAATGTTCCTTTGTGTCTGTTCACATAATCAGACTAGCGATCCTGGTTACACGTATTAGGCTCCCTGCATCACTGCTATTAGTGGCCAGTTTATTCACAGACAGAATAAGCTAAGATGGGCTAGTTACTGTTCTGGTGAGTACACCAAATCTGGGTGAAACCTACTTACTCTAACATGGCATGCAGTCAAACATAATTCAGCGAGCTATTTGAATAAACCTTCACAATCGTACATGATATAATCAGTAGGATAACCAACATGCAGCCTGAACAGAGACGGCCTTTGTGACGTGCTGAACCTGTAAAGAGTGCCGTTTTCAAGCCCTTGATACGGTAGGGCCTAATTACCTAATTTGTACAGCAGACGGCACAGCCTAAATCCTGCGACACAAGGAATAAACACAGACACAAGCAATACACTACATGCAAGAACAGGATACTGAGAAGGGGAGAGAGGTGTATGTGCGGTAGCCACTTAAACGGCGACAGTATCCCAGCTATTAAACCCACTGAGATTGCCGGTGCCAGAATGCTGCGGTGTTTTAGAGTGGTAGCAGAGGTCTAGACAGAGCTACGTGAGGAGAGATCAGAGCCGGTGTCTCCTATAGGCGGAGTAGGCAAATGCCTGGCTCCCTCAAATTTTTTTTATTTTAAACTATAAAAAGTGTTAATGTTCTAATTGGATACAGTACATGCCAGAGATCATAAAAAACAGATTTCCGGGAGCCCCCCCCTCCCCCAGCAATAGATTGATCTGATTGGCTGAGGCTCCAACCGAATGATATACTCAAGTGCGTTTGCTGCTGATGATAGCCTAAAGTGATGACCTAATGTTACATGACGAATCAATGATGGTGCCTCAGTCTTTATTGCTTGATGGTGGGATAGGTTGTTTTTTTTAAAAAGGGGACCTCCACAGAAAATGTTGCCTAGGGCCTCCAAAAGTCTAGAGCCGGCACTGTGGGAGATCATCAGATATGATATTCTCCTTGGGGA
Source organism: Borostomias antarcticus (assembly GCF_949987555.1). Lineage (NCBI taxonomy): Eukaryota > Metazoa > Chordata > Actinopteri > Stomiiformes > Stomiidae > Borostomias > Borostomias antarcticus. The sequence continues at coordinate 20,088,889 of NC_140238.1, read as the reverse complement.
GTGTGACAGTGTTACAATTAGGGCTGCCCCCCCAATAGTCGACTTAACGTTAGTCGACGAGAAGAGTCCTAGTCGAGCAAGTTCATTAGTAGCTTAGTCGCAGAAAGAAAAAAAAAACTCAAAATCTGCTTGGGATAACAATGTCCAGAGCCGGCCCGTATGTATAGACGGACTAGGCAATTGCCTAGAGCTGCACTTTGGCAAGGGCGGCAAAATGTGAGCCAACCAAGGGCCAAATTTTAATTAAAAAAATAAAAAATCTAGGCGCGTCAATGGTTGAGCCTGCGTGATTGACACATTCCTTGTGGCTGAGGAATGTCTGCACTTGCCGCCGCCTCGCCCCCAGCTCTCACGCGCCATGACTGAGGGAAAATGGAAGCATGTTGTCCAAACGAGCAAAATTATCTGGCAGCGACTACAAAAAAGAGACTATTGAAGGACCAAGCACTCCAAAAACAGAGAGGTTCGTTGTTTAAATATATTGATCCCACCGGGAGTAGCAAGGATGACGCACCTTCTTCAAATCCACCACCGAACCAAGAGACTGCTACCACAAGTAACATTAGCACAACTACCTCAGTTGCTCCAGAAGAAGCAGCAGGTGCTAGCTTTAGCAGCATCGGAGCAGACAGGCCGCCTTCAAATCTAACGTCAAGCACACAATGTCAGGAGATTGCCAAACTACCAACTACAGGCATATGTCCACAAGAAGAAACAGCATGCTAGCTGTAGCACTAGCAGCACCATGACGAGAGCAGATGCTAACGTTAGCCTGCCTCCAGGACCAGATCTACCGTCAAGTTCACGAGCAACTTTTTGTGGAGTTGACTCCGGCTTCTGGAGAACGCTTCTCAAAGTTGAAACTAATAAAAAACGACCTTTGTAGTACAATGATAAAGGACAGACTGAAATGGACTTGCAACGCTCTCCATAGAACACGAACTGGCACAGAGAATCGAAGTCGAGGATGCAATTGACCTTCGCTGCGATGAAGGCACGTCGTGCCGCTTCTGAAAGGTAGGCTAATAGATATGAAGCTAATCTTCATTTGCACTTATCATTTAAACTGCTTGCGCAAATGCGCACATTCATGCGTGCGTGTGTTTTACGTACATGATAAAGTGGTATAGGACTGAGATTTACACTGGTATTATTTAGTTTGAGAATCTGCTGATATAATGTGCTTGCGCAAATGCGCACATTTCGTGTGTGTGCGTGTATGTATTTGTTTTACGCACATAGGAGAGGTTTGCACTGGTTTTTAGCTTGAGGAGCTGAAATTGGATTATTTGGAAAATAGATGTGCTGTTATCTCTGCTGTAAATAATTTGTAGCCAGATTATATTTATTATGCAGACATTGGTGTTATTTGTATGGATCCCGCATATTGCGTCATGCATACTGAAGCTAATATTGTTGACACCGAGCACCTATAGGGCATAGGCCTATGTATGGCATATTGGTGTTTGTGTATTGTTGCTGCTTTTCGCTTTATATTGGCCTTTGTGTTGTTGTCGATATGGTAGGCCTACGTTGCTAATAGAGAGCGGCATAATTGCTTTTCGCTTAGAGCGGCAGAAATGCACAGGCCGGGCCTGGTGAGAAGCCAACGTAGGCCTAATTCTTTTCATCGTTCTCATTCGTTCGGCCTCTTGTTAAGAAATGTGCGTATAGCCTATAATAGTCCAGCTACATTTTCGTTTGCATTCTGACCTCGGAAAATTGAGTTCTCATGTAGCTCCCCTTTATTTTTTATTTCTTCACTGATCGCTCGGCTGTTGTGAAAAACGAAATGTGTGTGGGCTACTTTTGTTTTCCGTGTTACAGTTATTATAGGCTATATGACTGTGTTTAAATAAATGAGTAAATGAGCTGTGTTGCCGAATGCCGACACATTGAGAATTAATCTACCGCTTTGCTGAGGCGGCTGCTGCCGCTCGCTCGGTGTGTATGGTAAGGTTATATGTATAATAATAATAATCATCATAATAACAAAGGAACGACTAGTCGACTAGTCGCTTGAAATGAGGACTTCTAGTCGAGCAGGAAAATCTTTAGTCGGGGGCAGGCCTAGTTCCAATTGAAGTATAAAAGACTACAGAGGGATGGGGGGATGAGAGTAAACTCAACCTGATGTGATACACTTCACTTTAATCAGCCGGTGCAACCCAGTCCTTGAGGCCTGTAATGGGTGGCAGTGAGCCTGCTGTTGCTCCATAAAAGTGGAGTGTGTGGTAGGGCTGCACGATTATGACAAAAGATAATAATTGCGATTATTTGCTTCAAAATGGTAATTGCGATTAATAATTGTGATTAATATTTAATATATAATATTAATATATAATAACCAAAATGCTCCCAATTCACAGACGTTGATCCCTTTCTTGCTACTAACTCACTGACCTCGTTTTCGTTCATTTTTTCACTACTCACGGCTGCAGGTACCCTTGTGACACTGGTCTTGACCTACTGCTATCTGTCTTCTCAGTGAAATTGCTGCGCACAGCGCACTCAGCGGGAACGCATGTGATTGGTCAGACAGCATAAGCGCCTGTGATTTGTCCGTGTAGTCCTAGCACACTCAATTCAAAGCAAAATTATTAATCACATTAATTGCGGCCTTTTGCGATTAGTTAATTGCGGATATCATAATCGCGATTTCGATTAATTCACGATTAATTGTGCAGCCCTAGTGTGTGGTGGAGTCAGTATGGCTCTATGGTGCTGTGCAGCCGTCATTCTGAACAGGAGGCGGTGTTGTCTATGTCATATGGCCCAAATGGTTATATGACCCAGAACTGATAGGCGTGGGTGTCTTACCGGAAATGCGGGGCGGCGGCTGGAGGTGGAGGGGTCCGGGCAGGGCCACGGGGGGCACGGCCAGGGTGTACACCTCGGCGGGCGACTGCATGGATGGGGTGTCCTCGGCCGGGGGGGTGAAGTCAATCTCATCCTCAAAGTTGTCCTCGAACTCCTGTGAGCGGGCACACATGATGGGTGAGGCGTGGGTTCACAATAGACCTCAAAATACGATACATATCACAATACATGAGTCACGATATGACTATCACGATACAATACATATTGCAATACATTGAAGTATGTATCGATACTGTACCACGGAAAAGTATGTATCGATACTGTACCATGGAAAATCGATACAGTATCACAGGAACAAATATCACAATATATTGCTGTCGATCTTATTGCACAGCCCCAGTAACTAAGACATACGGTTTCACTTGTGGAGTTGATATGATCTACAGCAGGCATTCCCAAACTGTGAGGCGGGCCTCCCCTGGGAGGGCCCAAAGAAATTCAGGGTAGGCGCGGAGGGATGGTTAGAAAAAGACAAAACAAAAAAACATGAAAAACATGTTTTTTATTTTTGAAATGTCTATGGTTTTTATGAATGAAACATGATTTTAAAGGTCAGGAGATCTAAATAAATAATGGGAGAGATGTATACTAAATGTGTGGATAGTGCAGAGAGAGCCCCCCCCCCCCCCGCAGGAATGAATGTATTGTGCGAAAACGTCATAACGTTAACTAGCAGCAGGTGCCACCGAGCTAACTTAGCTGTGTAAAGTTATGGGCTAGATAACGCTGCCTTGCAAAATGGACAAATTTGGGGGGGCGCAGGTGTGTCACTGTTTTCAGAGGGGAGGCCCACATTGATGGAGTTTGGGAACGCATGATCTATAGTATATAAAGTGATGGAACTTACACAGTGGCTTGAGGGTAGGGCTGTGCAATAAAATCAATACAGCAATACTTTTTCCCACGATACTGTACCACATTTCCGTAATACTGTATCAATTAGGGATGTGTGCAGCGACTATGTTCACTGACGACTAGACGGTGGTTTTGTAACCGATTACACAACTAGTCTAAAAACAGGATTCCCAAGTTTCTACAACAAGTGCTAGTTAGAAAAATTTAGGATGTTTCTCAAACTCTGCAAGCTAAGGGCCCTTACATAGTCGCCGTAAGCTCCGCGCGCAAGGCCGTACGCGACGCCGCAAGGCTCCGCAAGGTGACGTTGAAGCGGCCTCGCGGAGCTCCGTGTGACATGCTCAAAATCCAAACGCACCGCAAGCCGCGAGTGCAATTCCACGTGTACCGATGGGGCACTAGAGGGGGATTCTGATTGAAACAGCGAAAAGACAATCGTAAACAGAGCTAGTTTTGAATAATGGCGGCAAAGTATACACTGCAATTGACAGCGGAGAAGGAGGCGCAGCTCAGACATATTTATAATACAGATCGCCTGTATTCAGATCGGGGGGCTGTGGAGAATGCGGTCTGGAGAGTTCTTCTTCTTCTTCGTCTTCTGTTCAGTCTGGAGAGTTCATAGGTCACCGGACTATAAACACTGATTTCCCCTGCTGGTGGGGCGGTGTAGTGCACCTGACAAGACGCGGCCCAGCGCGCGGAGTGTACCAAAATGCTTGCGTAGAGCCACTTAGTCCCGAGCGTTCTCAGGTCAATAGCTTACGGCGACTATGTAAGGGCCCATGCAGGGCTGTCACACACTCCTTTGTTTGCCAGTGCAAAACAGTAGTTCAACCTGTCCTTACAGCTTATTACTTAGCAAATATATAAATGTGATTTATTTTGTTTAATTGAAGAAGAGTAGGCTAGCCTATAGCCAGTAATGTTTCAGTAGGCTAAAACTAGATTTCACATAAAGACCGCGGATGTCGGAGGGCAATAACGTTTGAAGGCAAATTTATTCAAACGTCCACAAAGAATGATGCAAATAATAAAGTGAAAGAAATAGTAGCCTACTGTGCAAATATAATGTTTTATAAATGGTAAATGGTAAATGGACTGCACTTATATAGCGCTTTTCCACCTTAGCGGCACTCAAAGCGCTTTACAATGGCCTCTCATTCACCCATTCACACACATTCACACACCAATGGCGGTAGCTGCCATGCAAGGTGCTAACCTGCTCATTGGGAGCAATTTGGGGTTAGGTGTCTTGCTCAAGGACACTTCGACATGTGGACAGTCGGAGCTGGGATTCGAACCGCTGACCCTTCGATCATTGAACGACCCGCTCTACCAACTGAGCTACAGCCGCCCCTTATATGGACCTGAGTGTCTGCAATAAAGTTCCTCATATGCATAAACCTATGTTTTGCAAATGTAATGGTCTGCCTCCTTCAGAGTTCAACTCAGCAATTAGATTGTGAAAGCGAGTGCGTCTCTTGGAATCTAGTCATAGCCTATTGTTGCACAGATTTCCGTCACGTCTTGACTTTCACAAACCAACTGATTAGCTGATTGGCTACATTAATTAATATGAGCACACTTTAGTGGCAATGTGCTGTGCACCCCTGATCATTGAATAGCATAAGTTAAATTACTATAATATTAAAGACCGCGGATGTCAGACGATAGGCTACGTATGGGTGTATAGGCGCCAAATTCCCATACAAAAGGAACGCAGCATAAACAATAGAGATTGCGCAGATGAATGAATGAGATGACTCATTCAAGGAAGGATCAGAAAGAGAGAGAGAGAGAGAGTTCTGTAGCGTTATTGAGTTGCGCAGCTGTTGGGTCATAAACCAGCAGTTTATGAGTACTTTGATTTGAAAGAGGTTGTGTCTAATGAGCCATTCATTCGACTGGATTATTGAGAATCACATCCAACGTGGTCTCTGGTGTTGATATGTTGATTTCTCTGAACAAAAATGCAGGCTATGGTTTAAGTAAGCCTGGTCTCTTATCACTGCATGGTCACTGTTTCATAATATGCAAAATTGTGCATAGGCCATACTATCGACACATATCTGCTGTGCTGTAGTCCATTTATTTCAACTAATAGCGATAACACTTTCAAAACTGTATACTTTGTTTAGGCTATTTTTTTGCACAGTAGGCTATTTCTTTCACTTTATTATTTACACTTTTTACAACTTCTGTGGACTAATATCTGAATAAATTTGTCTTTGTATGTATCCATTCCGACGTCCACAGTCTTTAATGTGAAAATCTAATTTTAGGCTACTGAAACATTACAGGCTATAGGCTAGTCTACTCTTCTTCAATTAAAGAATAGAATATAAATCACATTGAGATCTTTGCCAAGAACTGTATTGCACCAGTGAAAGTAGTCCTGCGAGTGCAAATCGGCTGCTGCTGAGTGGTTGGGAAACATCAAGAAAGTAGTATATCTTAGCTTGCAGAGTTTGAGAAATCCCCTCCTTTTTTTAACTAGCACTTGTTGTAGAAACTTGGGAATAGCAGTTTTAGACTAGTCCAGTCGGTTACAAAACCAACATCTAGTCATCAGAGAAAATAGTCGCTGCGCACATCCCTAATATGTATCGTATCACAAAGTATCATGATACAATCGTATTGTGACCCATGTATCGTGATATGCATCATGAGGTCCTTGCTAATAACCAGCCTTACTTGAGGGCATGCTGGGATTCTAAAAACACTGATGACCAGTAGGGATGCTCCAATCTGGATTTTGGGGGCCGATACCTCCACCACGCCCCGGAGTAGGCTACCCCTTGTCTGCTGAGCGCTCAGAGTCTTGTTGCATGGCGCTCTGTCTCTCCAAACTCATCGATTATCGTTGAATTTCTGCGCTCCACATGCTGTCTGCCACATAATTAGGGGTAGGATCAGTAGGCAATATGTAGGCTACATCATCTCCCCTTTCTATGAAGTGTATTGTGTTTGTATATGGAATGGACTACAATGATTTAATTGATCCCACAGTTGCAATTATTTGACTAACTACACTGTTCGTAGCTGGCTGAAAGCTATAATGTTAGTCTAATAGCAGAAGCTATCAAGCTTGCGTGGCTGGTTACAGGGTGCTTTTCCTTGGTGTCGCGAGGGAGATGCGTTACACCTTTATCGTACTTTTTCCAAATAACACAAATTCGAGGATATGGCCTGTTAGATAACGTGTATTCTTATAGTGTTTGGGGATTAAAAGGTACATGGGACATCTCACGTTTCTATTAAGTGCTTTGTAAATGCCTGTAAATTTCCTGGTGTCGAGGTAACTATGGTTACAAACAACAAATGTGTGGAAGTTGGGGGCCGGCCTGTCAATCATTTCTGACTGACGGCTCTCTTTGACATGCCCACAAAACAAGACGGAATAACAACACTTATGGATATATTCACTTTGTATTATCCTTCAAAAATTGTCAACTCTTAGAATGGTCTTACCCATATTATTGTACCGATATGATGACACTGTCTTTGCTTGCATAGATTTAGATTAAGGTTGCCCATTATCAATCACTTATTAATTCATGAATAGACCCATTGAGTGAAATAAGAGGATTTGAAGCCTACAAATAAATGACTTTAAAGCAGTAATTCAGTAATCCCTTTAACTGAATGGGCTGACATTAATAAGAACATGAATGACATTAAAAACATAAATGGCCTACTTTATTCACTTTTTGTATCAAATGATGCCTCCATAATGTTGTCATAAGTCATTCAATCATGGCTGAATCATATGGAGCCGAGCAAGCATTATGCCCCTTCACTTATGCTATGTAGCACTATAGTATAGCCAAGCAACCGCCTGATAATCATCCATGCATATAGCAGTAGGGATGGGAATTTCGACTAATTTTAAAACCGAGTAACCTAACCTGATCCTACTCAAGTAACCGATTCCTCAAAAAAAAGATTCCTCAAAAAAAGATACTGTCCAGACAGAGCGCATTTAACCCCGGCCCCCTCGGAGGGGATAACGTTTTTTTCCGCCGTCATTACCGTGGCGGTGCTTTCATGTCTCTTCCATGTCCTTGCAAATAAACATCTTTAAAAGCTGATGTGTGGTTGGATGCATTACTTATCAGATTGAATAACCCACAACCAGGTTTTCATTAAGCTATCGGAATCGAAAAACGCAGCCTTTTAATGTGGATGCACTGCCCAGCTCATATAGCTTATTAAGCCTATCGATAGGCTACTCTGAAAACTCTAAGCCTACAATATGCAACCAGACCTCTAATTTACTAATCAAAATTAAGTATTAAACCAAGCCTTTACTGCCAATGCCGGATAACAAGTTAATTAATTTTTAGCGCTATCTAAAAAGCAGAAGAACCGCGGCACTCACTGCCTATTTCCAATTTATTGGACAATAATGGATGTTTCGGCGTAAAGCCTTCATTAGAGAAATGTCCATGCAAAACTAAATAGATTTATTGAACAATAGGCCTATTCATTCAATATTTATTTATAGCAGGCTGGAAAACTATAGGAGTAGGCTACATGCGCATGGACCTGTGCTGGTACTCGCTGTCTTTTTCAGCACCACCTCATTACCAACATGATTAGCCTACCGCAAAATGATGGGAGTGCTGCGTGGAGCCAGAGTACAAAGTCCACTTACACCACTGCCTACTATGCACAGTAATTGTCAAAACAAAACAAATGAAGTGGCATATATTTAGGCTATACTCACTATTTCTCTAGGCTACCTACGCTGTAACAGGTTTGAAAGTCCGAGGCTCGATCCATAAAATGCTTTAACACTATGCAAAACCACGGTGGTTTGATCCGAAAATGCTTAACAGTATGGAAAACCGAACCATGGACAGCTAGCATTAGCAAGCCCATGGGCTAATTATTGCTAGTTTTCGTGTCCACGTAACTTTGCACCCAAGAACTGTGTCAATGTAAATAAATATAGCTTTTAAAACGTAACCAGTTAGCTGGCTAGACAGTAGTCAACTAGTAATCAGTCATCACTACCTCTGACAGCTGGCTGCATTTACTATTTTTACGATTGGTGCACTTTCAGATATTCCGTTTAATAGCCAGGTCCCCCGGGATCCCCAGACAGCTGACGAGTCATGCCCTATCTAATATCTGATCATTGGTTGCCTGAAAGAGCCGCAGTGACGTTGGCAGCGCCTTTCTGAAAAGTTGAGATGGCAATGGTTTCAAAAAGCCGGAGCGCTTGAAAAAAGACTCTGTATACAGCGCTTTTCTCCAGGCAGCCACCAACGCTCTATCCTCTTTGGTAACAATTGAAAAAGGGCACAGGCGCTCAGAAATGTGCGCTTTCACGGCAAAACATGCCATATTGTATAGCCTTTAGATTAACCAAGTAGTGTTTATTTTCCGACTAGCAGATCGCCTACTCGGGTACTCGGTTAACCGTGCACATCCCTACTTAGCAGCACAATCCGTTTCAGTTGATGTGGTCTCTTTAGTCACGGCATTATTCTAGAAAGGCAATATAGTACAATGTACTGTAATTAGGGTAGCTAGCTAGCCATCAGTAGCCAGTGTAATCGGATTCAATCTAGCTATGCTAGCTAGCTAGCTAGTAGGGCTATCAACTTAATAAAAACAGAAGGTTTGAGTCAGTTAAGCACTCTAAGTCAGCTATCTACTTAGCACTAACAATGCTGGCTGTCAGTAATGTAACATTAGCTAACATTAGCTAGCTAACTGAAGCTGTGCCTGTGGTCTGTGGAGTTAGCTTGCTAGCCATCACGTTAGCCATCACCGTGCACAAAGAGAGACTTTCTCTGCTCTGGAAATTATTTTGTTGAAAAAGAAGAATAGTTGTGCAATGGCTAGATAGCTAAGGCATTTTGATCATAATGTATTAGCTACCGATACAGTCAATTCAGACCTTGTTTGCTTGCTTGCGCTTAACGAACCACAACGCAGCAGCAGTCCTTGCAGCTGGTTGCGCGTGCCAGTTTCACGTCGCATCAAAGCCACTAAGCTTTATACTACCAGTGTAACGTTTTATTGATATCAATGTAATCTCAACTGAATCTCATTTCGGAATATCCAGAAAATGACAGGAGATCACTGATGCTTTTAAAGCAACCTCAAGATTTAGATACTAGCAGGGGCACAAAAGCCACGGTGGCTTTATAATTATTTTCGGGACATCACGGCCAGAGGGAGGGGCATTGGCGGCCATGACCGTCGTGTAATTCCCACCCTGCCCAGCACTCTATAACATTTAGCTTGAAGTATCCAAGTTTCTACTTGTATCGATGTCAAGCTATTCCAGCTAGAATAGACTTAAAAGATCGTCTTTTGCGACCAGCCAATTTGGCGCCCACCTCTCAAGTCATTCGGAGTGAAAATCGGCCGATTTAAAATCGGTGGCCAAACGATCGGAGCATCCCCAATGACCAGAGGTGTTAATGCTAGAATGTTACACTAAGGCTTAGGCTACATCTTATAGTATTGTAAAGGGTTGGTTGGTTTAACTTACGTGCTTTGAATCCATATCACCATAGCATGACTATCTGACTAACTTCTTTTCACTATATGCGCGCGTGTCTGTGTGCGTGTGTGTGTGCGTGCGCACGTTTGGGTGCCCCCTAGTCTCTCACCTTGAAATTGATCTGCCGTTCTTTGCAGCAGGTCATGCAGTTGGCCAGCAGCACCAGCATGGCCAGCAGAGCGGTCAGCGACACCACCAGAGAGAGGGACACCTCACCCCCGGGCTCCCCTGGAACAACACGGCACGGCAACATTGGTTCCACTCACTGAATCATGCTGATACAGAACAGTTCAAGGTGCACCCAAGCACATGACTCCTAGAGAGCTAGCTAGGACGCGGCGATATAAAGTTAAACATTTACCAGGTTTGGTTTCTTTGATAGTGATACATCTGATGGATTTTAGGGCATGAGACATTTCAGATCTACTAATAGCAGCATTTAATCATAGCAAAGTAGATCAGGTTGGGTTTTTTTTTTGGGGGGGGAAGGGGGGTTTACCACATCACCTCTCCCAAGAACCAATTTGTCCAGCCAATGATAGGTGCCTAGTGACCTGGGGGGGGGGGGGGGATGCAGTGGCAGTGATTTAGGTGTTGTCATATAAATTGTAATTTCACTACCTCCCTCAACCTTTCACATAGCTGTGCTAACCTCAGGATGAGCTCTCCAGGAGGTCGACACACCTAGACGTTGTCTGCCCTAGAATAACCATCCTTTGTTCCATTGTCCCTGCAAGATTTACCACCCTTTTCTCATATCACTCTTGACGTGTCTCAACTCTTGACCATTGTTGATGATGTCTGCCATTTAATACATCCCTGGAAGCGTCATACCTGTGTATAAGACCAGACTGCGGGACTTCTGCTGGATACCACTGACGTGCGTTATCCTGAAGTCCTTGCGCTCGTATGTTTTCTCAATAAATCAGACTTAACCTCTTTGAGCGAACCTTGGCAAATCCTTTTACTTTCGATCAGATTTAATTCCACTACAGTGTCAGCGCTGACTGCAGGCTTCCCTCCACCCACTCCCTGCTCTGTCACCATGATACCCCCCATCAGGCTCACAGCATCCTCCTGAGTCTGTAGGGCAGTGTGTGTGTGTGTGTGTGTTTCTGTCAAAAAAGCAGACAGATGGGACACTGCGGAAGGGAGTTCTGGCACCACGCCCCCAAGTTTCCTTCATGCTATTTTCCGGCCGCTCACCTTAACTAAATTACCACAGCTGCCCAAACTTTACATCCACATCTTCATAGGGGTTTTGGCAACAACACTTTCTTGATATGTGAGTAAGTTATGGCTTATGGTACAATATAGCTTACCAAGTGAGGCTCAGGTTGAGGAAAAAGGAGAAAACGCAGACCGTAGTCTTGGAGAGGTGCTGGTAACAGGTGAAAAACAAAAGAAACCGCACACTCAAGCTCTTGATGCTGGGTGATTTATTCAGACAGCGTTTCGGCCTAGCGGCCTTAACTTTGACAAAGGCCGCTAGGCCGAAACGATGTCTGAATAAATCACCCAGCATCAAGAGCTTGAGGGTGCGGTTTCTTTTCTTTTTCTACCAAGTGAAGCTCACTATTCTTTTGTTGCTAATTAGCTTGGACTCGCTATGTGTGATTAGTTTTGGGCCCACCTGACAAAAACGACAAGGCAGCGAAGCGAAAGTTTCAGTTCAGCTTAAAGGTGCCATGTACAAGGGGTTTGCCAACAACATTAGCCAATTACTAGTGCCCAAAGAAATTACTTGAGTGTGTGGGTGCGTGCATATGCGTCTATGTGTGCGTATGTGTGTGTGTGCGCTTCTTCTTCATCGTTTGGGTTAGTTGGTGCGGTCCTCTCCCCCCAGGCTTGAGGCCGAGGGGCTATCCTTTTACCAACCCGAGCCTGGGTGAGGGGGTCAACCGGGCTATATATCCGGGCACACCTCCAGGAGTCACTTCACCGTTTTGTCATCCACGACCGTCAGGCCACGCATTCCGTTGGGTGTCCGATATATCGGACAGTCCGGGATGACGTGGTCTGCGGTTTGTTCCTCAGCACCACACTCGCATGTCGCACAGGATGCCAAGCCCCATCTGTGCATTGATGAGCAGAAGGGTCCAGAGACTGTCAAGCCTCACCCACACCGGTCTGGGTAAGTCCATCCCGGTAGGGAAAGGACCAGCGGCTGGGATGAAATCACAGAGTCTGGAGGTGTTTGCCTCCCTCTCCGCACGCCAAGTGCAGTCCGCCCATCCTGCCTCACTGATGTTAAGATCTCTGCATTGCTGCAAGAGATCCCGTGCGGCAGGCATAAAAGGGTGTCTCGACTTGAGAGGGCGGGGGGGCTCTGCTGTTGCATCGAGCCTGTCGTGGAGGCAGGCGAGACGTGCTGTGGTTCCTGTGCGGCAGAGGCCAGGGGGCTGGATCCCTGCAAGAATGGGAAGGCTGTCCACAGGAGTGGGACGCAAGCATCCTGTCACGATGCGCAAGGCTTCATTGATAGGCAGATCGATGAGGCTGTGTGCGCTGTTGTAGAGGGAGCAATCCACCAGGCCAGGCTCTTCCACCAGCCTGCCCAAGTCCTTGGGGAGCATTAGATATGATCCGATGTGTCAGGCAGTTTATGGTTGACTGACCTCATCTCATATAAGCACACTCAGAACACAGCTGATGCAAAGGGTCACAAGGCTTAGTGCAGTACAAACAGCTATTTGGTAGAAGCAAACATTTGTTAAGCCTACATTCTGTTCCACATTGAGCGAATGTGCCCGACCAGATAAACAGGTGTTGGCTTAGGCTGTCTAATTCAGGAAAACTAACCGATAAACCTACACTTTGATTTTCAAGGCAGTCAAGTGAAATTGTCTCCTGTTGTAACAAGGTATTCAATGGCCACCCAGCTTTGTCCTCTTGCATGAGGGCCTCAGCCACAGGCAAATAGGGAAAAAGCAAACCCTGGTACTAGATTGTGGCCTCTTGTAGCCAAATCATGGCAAAACACTTCTTACACCACCTGTCCTGTATTTTACAAACCAGGAAGTTGGTACTTGTACTTAGTCAACTTTGCTGGGAATTACACAACGTGACCTCCTCAGCCTACCTCATTGGTCTTTCACTGTATAGGCTAGGTTCAAAGGTTTTGGACGATGGGCTATGAGTCACCAAGACATCAGGACAGATTTGAGTGAGGCCTAGCAGGTCTAGCATTGTCGTATCAGAGATGGCAATCACACAAGTGACCAGTCATGGTGATGTCATGATTAGCCTTCGTTTTCTTTAAACCAGGCCAGGTCCAGCCTGGCTTATGTGTGTGGCTGGCTTGTTTCTGCTCAGGACTGGTAGGACGGAAGCTAGTTATCCACTGAAATAGCTGTGAATTGACATGAATGACATGAAAAAATGTCAGATAAATTAAGATAGGTCTTATCGCCTGTACACATCAGTTCCAAAGCTTCCAATGCTAATCCAGCACAATAAGCTCATGAGCTCACAACAACTAGCAGCAGCTTCCATAACATTAATGGTAGTGAGGCGTCTGTAGAGGGTCAGTGGCTAAAGCAGTTACACTTATGATTCCTGTAAGGTTTGCTATTTTGCTACAATTGGTTCAACTTCTGTTTCTGGACAAAGGTAAGGGATAAACCCAGATAACACAAGGCTAGAGAACCTACACCGATGGACGAGCTGGCGGACCTCGGGCCTAATCCACCGGCGGACTTCCAGCTGAATCCACTGGCGGGTTCCCTGGCCATTTGCACATCGAATGGCAAGTGGACCTCTGGTGGATTATTAGCATCAGGGACAGCGGTCCACTAGTAATCCGAAATGCTCCCGCTACTGCTCCACCACCATTCCACCGGTAGTTTATTGTCTATAGTCCCATGGCCCTAGGTTTATGGATATTCTCGCTAAATTAACTTACTCTGACATTTTTTTGGGTAACCCTTCCTTTCATAGTCCCCCAATTACGAAATATTTACCTGGTAAATACATGCAAAGTATAGCCTAATATATAATGGGTGATTACTAGGGCTGGGTATCGATTCAAATTTCAAGAATCAATTCGATTCCAATTCACAAGGTTCAGAATCGATTATCACGATTCAATTTGATTCGATTCGATTCAATATCAATTCGGTTAGTGTTACAAAAACCTGTTTTTTTTTTTAGCTGTAACCTCAATTACATGACTGCTAAGTTATGCAACACATCAATACTAGGGCTGGGTATCGATACTGATTTCCAAAAATTAATGAATGAATGAATCATTGAATTAATTAACTATTCATTCCTTCATTTATTCATTCATTGATTAAATAAAAGATCGATTTTGGGATTCATGAATCAATTCTGAATCATTTGATTTTTTAATCCAGCCCTAGTAATTACTGAGACACCTATACTGTAGGTATAATTTCACAACACAGGAGTATTTCAAATGTTCAATTAGACTACTGCACTCAATAACTGACATAGCACCACCAGGTAACCACATTGCTTCTATAACATCCAGTGATCAAAAAAAATCTTCCCCACTGGGGCTTGAACCCCTGACCTTACACATGGGAGTCAGACGCTTTATCCATTACACTACCGAGTAACTTGATACTGCGCGGTCATAGTGTATTTATTTTGGTGTTCTGGGACCACTGCCTAACATAGCAGGTTAAAGTCGCACTGAAACGGACGTTTGAGATTGATATCTAACTTCCGTAGTTTGATCAAGCTGAGGGTGGGACATATGTTTAGGGAAATTTGATTGGAACATTGACAAGTGGACGGGTTTTAAGAACTTTAGATAGATTCGATAGAAGGATAGCGTTGATTGACGGTGTATGTTGTGAGATTATTGGCCTAAAATCTGTTGTCGTCATTGCACGTGACCTACCGTTTTCCAGGAAGTAAGAAATTATATACTTTGATATAAGATTACAACAAAAGTAGAATTTTGTAATTTTTTTGCATACATCGTTGAATAGGTGAACACTATGAACAATTATGTGAACCAAAATGGGACAGAATGCTTTTTTCATTTCAGTGCGACTTTAACAACGGGACAGAGGGAGGGAGGGATTGACAACCTGACATTTGCCATCTATGGTGCGTGTTGCCACGCACAAAAAGTATATTTCCTTCTTCTGTGGCCTCTGTGTGACAAGAGCAAGAACAAATCTGGGATACAGGCTCATCTCAGCCCAGTGCCTTTTCTACACTCCTATCACGTCTCTCATCATAGTGTGCTGGGTACACAGCAGGCAAGAGAAACTCCCTCATATCAGCCGAGACGGCCCTGTCTCTTCTCCCCCTCCCAGGCCTCAGAGCCACACTGCAGCGCTTGTACAAGCCGCTCCCACCCGAGTCCTTCCTTACGAAGGAGCTACAGGACTCCGGACACATCTGTCCCTAGGTGATAGTGATTTTTTCCATCCTATTTCATTCAAAGGATCCTCCGCCGTACCTCACATAATCCAGAAACACACTCTTCCGCTGAGCTAAAGCTGGACTGGACGGTGGAGAGGAAGCGGGTCTAGCAGTGAAATATTGATGACGAGGAAATTAAAGATTCAGGCGCTGTTACCTAGCCTAGCCACATCCGACTGTGTATTAACTAGGGCAGGCAGGAGGACAGCAGTGTTTCCCTCACAGTTTAAGAGCTACAACTCTCATGGGGGGAGAGAATCTTTGTGACTGTGTGTGTGTGCGCGCGTGCATGACTGTGTTTCTGTGTGTGTGTGTGCGTGCGTGTGACTGTGTGTGTGTGTGTGTGTGTGTGTGTGTGTGTGTGTGTGCGCGCTTGCAGTTGGGGGGTTCCTGGGGGAGTTGGAGGAGAATCCGTGGTTGATGCTTGCTGCAGCCCTATCAGGCTGCTTTGCTTACTCAGGTTGAGTGGAATTGCCTGACGTGACACTGGCTGAATTCACCCAGAACCGCTTTGGTTTCCCAGCCTTGCTTGCTCTCCTCTTCCTAGACAATCCATTTAGCAAAAACCCGGTCATCAAATGTCTTAAAACAAAGACGGCACACAATGACAAAATGTAAAGCAATAAACACACGTCTGTCTAATCTCCTCCCAATAATAAAATACCATGCGAGTTAATGGTAAGCCACAATATGCAGCCCAGATAGCTTAATGAGTCACAGCCCATTTGAAACCAACCACATCCTCCAGCACTTCCTGACCAACGAAGCAGCAAAGTCACAAGGCTCGCTAGCCTTCATTATGACTTTGCGTTTCTAAGGTCAAATGGGTGACTAAAGCAATTTGTGACTCAAAAAATAATTTTGATTACAAAACATTTCTAACAAATATCTCTCTGTCAAGCAAGTTTGTGTATCACCACACCACTTTTAACAGTTCTTAGAGCCAGGACCAAGAGACATGGGGAGGCAGCCTTCATGTTTTATGCCCCTGGAATACCCTGCCAGAAAACCCAAGAATGACTGTGGGAACTTTTAAGCGAGATCTTAACACATACCTTTTTAATCTCGCTTTTATCATGTAGTTTTACTTATTAGGGGCCAGGCAGCGTAGCTGCCGGAACCCTATTGTATTTGCCTATATTATTATTATTATTATTATTATAATTATTATTATTCTCCATCTTCCACTGAAGTCTAACTTCCCGTGGACAAAAAATCACCAAAATTTGCACAAAGCTCCAGTCCTATACCCAAAGTCCTCAACCTGCATTGTAGGTCAATAAACCTGAAGGTGGCGCTACAGCAACAGTCTAAAGTTTAAAACTTTAAAAAAATCATAACAAATCAGCCATAGGTGCTATCACTGTAAAACCACCACGTGAATGTAGTCCCAAGTGAGACAAAACTTTCATACGCTTTGACCTTGCAGGAATTTTGAAGTCCATCACTCTGATTTCTTCATAAACTGTAAAACCTATCAAACCTATCTCCTCCCACATTTTTTGTTCAATTGACACCAAAATCGATCTACTGTATCTTCAGACTGTCCTTACCAAACGATCCTCACAGATTTTTGAAATATGAAAAATAGAGCCTACAGCACTTCAAAAAGTTTTACTGTTAACAGTTCTGTATACAGTTCCTATTAATTCTCGCCAAATCAATGTCTGATCATCCTCATAAAAAGTGACAACATTGGCCACATATTCAAGATGTAGTATGATTTTTTTCAGAATTCTATCTCAAAAATTGAATTTTTTAAAATATGTTTAATTCTGTCCTCTGAAACCAACACTTCATACAGAGAAAACTACGTTACCCACAATCCAACGCAAGCTCCACGAATCTGAGACATCGCTGTTGGCAACCCTACCCAACCCCCGCCGAGGATTACAATGACTAAATCGATTGATTGGCAACTGACTGAGTACACAGCTGCTGAAGTTAATGTTCAATTATGAAAAAAAAAAGCTAACAAAACCTGTAACCCACATTTTTCAATCAATTAATACTAAAGTTGCTACACTGGATCTTCAAACTGTCATTCACAAACTCATTGACCAGATTATTGAATTATCAAAATTGAGCTTACAATGCATTAAAATGTTTTACTTATTATTATTATTCTCCATCTTCCACTGAAGTCTAACTTCCTGTGGACAAAAAATCACAAAAATGTGCACATAGCTCCAGCACTAAACCCAAAGTCCTCAACCTGCATTGTAGGTCAATAAAGCTGAAGGTGGCGCTACAGCAAAAGTCTAAAGTTTAAAACTTTAAAAAATCATAACAAATCAGCCATAGGTGCCATCACAGTAAAACCACCACGTGAATGTAGGCCCAAGTGAGACAAAACTTTCATACACTCTGACCTTGCAGGAATTCTGATTATTATTATTCTCCATCTTCCACTGAAGTCTAACTTCCCGTGGACAAAAAATCACCAAAATTTGCACATAGCTCCAGTACTATACCCAAAGTCCTCAACCTGCATTGTAGGTCAATAAACCTGAAGGTGGCGCTACAGCAACAGGCTAAAGTTTAAAACTTTAAGAAATCATAAC
Organism: Borostomias antarcticus; assembly: GCF_949987555.1. Classification (NCBI taxonomy): domain Eukaryota; kingdom Metazoa; phylum Chordata; class Actinopteri; order Stomiiformes; family Stomiidae; genus Borostomias; species Borostomias antarcticus. The sequence continues at coordinate 20,070,664 of NC_140238.1, read as the reverse complement.
AAATCAGCCATAGGTGCTATCACTGTAAAACCACCACGTGAATGTAGGCCCAAGTGAGACAAAACTTTCATACGCTTTGACCTTGCAGGAATTTTTAAGTCCATCACTCTGATTTCTTCATAAACTGTTAAACCTATCAAACCTATCTCCTCCCACATTTTTTGTTCAATTGACACCAAAATTGATCTACTGTATCTTCAGACTGTCCTTACCAAACGATCCTCACAGATTTTTGAAATATGAAAAATTGAGCCCACGGCACATCAAAAAGTTTTACTGTTAACAGTTCTGTATATAGTTCCTATTAATTCTCGCCAAATCAATGTCTGATCATCCTCATAAAAAGTGACAACATTAGCCACATATCCAAGATGTAGTATGATTTCTTTCGGAATTTTATCTCAAAAATTGAATTTTTTAAAATATGTTTAATTCTGTCCTCTGAAACCAACACTTCATACAGAGAAAACTACGTTACCCACAATCCAACGCAAGCTCCACGAATCTGAGACATCGCTGTTGGCAACCCTACCCCACCCCCGCCGAAGATTACAATGACTAAATCGATTGATTGGCAACTGACTGAGTACACAGCTGCTGAAGTTAATGTTCAATTATGAAGAAAAGCAAACAAAACCTGTAAAAATTAATAAACATATCTCATCCAACATTTTCCAATCAATTAACACCAAACTTGCTACACTGGATCTTCAGACTGTAATTCACAAACTCATTGACCATTGTTGAATTATCAAAATCGAGCTTACAACGCATCAAAATGTTTTACAAATGTTTTACGATACGAATGTACAAAATGAACATTGGAATGTCAACTTTCTTGTTGTCCTATTCTCTCGCTTATTGCTCCTAAACTTGTCGGAAATTGCCTGGCCCCGCCTCATCGCTGCGAAGCAGCTTTAATGTTATAATTAAATCTTCTCAATGTTTTTTTTTTTATTCTTTTTTTTACGGTTTATATTTTCTATTCTCTTTTATCATATTCCCTCCTGTTTTATTTTCCTATTGTTTTAAAGGAGTAGTAAAGGTGTCTGTTGGTGTTCTGACATCAAATTCGCCGCAAAGTATGAATCCTGTAGGGTTTTATTGATAATTTTATGAAATCTATTGACTTGTATTGACGCGACCGTTGTAGATCTGTAGATCAATCTGCAGAGGGGATTCAGGAAGCAGAACTACTTACGGTAGCTATTGTTAATGTTTATGTTAGCTAGGCTAGCTAGTTTGTTCACTGCTCACGCTACTCTTTCGCTCACAGACAAGGAAGCCCTAGATTACAGTTCGGAAAACGCTTATCAAAATGGCTGATCTTCTTCTTGAAGAGTATGAATTTGATCGTGAGGAATTAGACTTTGACGGCAGCGCTTATCGTTTCGAGCCTGAATATAGTGAGGAGGAACTACAGTAAATGGAAGAGATGGAGGCTCGCCGAACCACGAGATCGGAATCAGTTCAAGCGGAAGTTTACGTATGTGCTGCGACTAAATAGTTCTATGCTAAATATTTTAAAAAGCCTTTCCAGATGAACTAGAATCTTACTTTGTGGTGAATTATATGTCAGAACACCAACTAACACCTCGGTGAGTTTCGTGTCTTTGAAATTGAGAGTTTAACATGTTTTTTTAATGATTTTTTACGGTGCCCACCCACATCCATTATATGAGCAAAACGGTGGTAGAGCAATTATCAGACTTTCTCAAAAGTGCTCGTTTTGTCAACCTTTTGATCTGAACCATTGTATATGATCATAAGTAACCTTAAAACAGGGCTAAACATGATTTTCCCTTTACTACTCCTTTAATACCATCTACTAATAAATTGTTTTTATTTATTTTGTAAAGAGCTGTGTGCTACATTTGCTTGTATGAACATGTGCTACAGTATAAAAATAAAATGGACTTTGACCACCAACACAAGGCTACTACTACTAGTGTAGCGCAGCGTCAGCAGCACCCCAGGCCTCAGACCGGGCTTCAGAGAGGGGGCTCTGGGCCGTGCTGGGAGGGGACTGGAGAGAGCGCACGGTCCACACGCATGTGGGGAGGGGGGCCGAGCCCAGGTGTCCTCTGCTGCCGGCTCCGCTCTCCCTCCTCCGTTCGCCTTATCTGAATCACTGGGTCTCCAAAATGACTTGGCAGGCCCACCAAATTATTCACCTGCTTCTCAGAGGCCTGACGTGCGGGCGGCTGCCAGCTCTTGTTCCTCTCCCCTGCATATTTTAGTGGCCCGTTGTCCACACGAGAGCAGGGGCTGACCCATTTTTTGGCGGATGCCGCCGGTGCGACGGCGGAGCTGATGGTGGTAGTTTCGGGTCTGTGCGGGGAGGAGGGCGGGGGGGAGTCTGTACGGGCCAGTTCCTGTTGGGATGCACTGTCTGTCTCGTAATGATGATGCTCCCCCGAAAAGAGATCCCCGCTAAACCACCTATCCTAATTGCACAGTGCCACGTAGACCACATTGTGCACTAGCGCTACACTATGGAGGCAGGCCCTGCCACTGCCCGGTACAGAACAGAGGCCTATCCAATGACAACAGGATCACACAACATGCCTGCTCTCCCTAGTCCATGCCAACCAAAGACCGCAATATGCCCTTCCTGAACCACCTGTAATTTCCAGGTCCACGGTTAATTCAGAAAAACTCTGATTTTGTTGTCTTCTGATATTTATCAAATTTTCATCAGCTTAACACTTACTCCAAAGTGTTTGACATTTTTAGTTGAAGGACAATCCCAGCTACTTTATATTCAATCAATAATTAGGTCGGTATCATATGCAGCTGGTAAATAACCACACAACTCATAAGGAGGCATTTTCTGTGCCGTCACAAATGTTTTGAAAGAACAATAGTGACAAATTGTTTTGTTCATCAAGGTCTTGGTTAAGGATGTCAAAATAGTTAGCACATCTGAGATCTCCTAAAAATATTTTTATCACAACTGTTCCCGACTGTATTTCAGCAATGCAGGCTGTGGGAGACCTATAATTTGCTAATGACCTCAATAAGGGTGCAACGATTAGTCGACATTGTTGACAAAAATCAACAAATAAAATAGTCACCAACTAATTTAAATGTTGTTTTTGTCGCTTGATTTATCGACAATAAAAATAGTCACCAACGAATATAATTGTCGTTATTGTCGCCTTGATAGCCAGAGGTTTTTTTGGTTTTGTTTTTCTCCCCCAAGTCACACATGCGCAGTAGCGTTCAGAGTTCAAGGGTCACTTAGTGGGATAAAACGGCGGAGCCAAGTCCGTCTACAAGTTCGGCTCCAACACGCAGCAAAACATCAAAGGTTTGGGAGCGGTTTACTTAAGCGGGAAATGCTCTCAGAAAATAGCAAGCCTGAGCCCGAACCATGTTCCTCAATATGAACAAACTAACTGTGATTAGTCTCATGTAGTTGCAACTTCCAACAGGCTGTTGCCCTTTTCCCTGCCCTTTTTGTGCGAGGCGTAAGCCGTCGCACCATGAAAAGGGAATGCCGATTTGTGCGTCCGTCGGGTTGTTGACCTGCAGTTCTATGAAAAGCGAATGCCGATTTGTCTGCCGGGTTGTTGACCTGCAGTTCTATGTTGCTAACACAAGAGGCAGTGGTCCCAGAACATCAAAACAAAAAGACCACAGATTTCCCAGGTCAGTGGTGGCCGAGTGGATAGTGCATCTGACTAGCACCCCGAAGGTTGCAAGTTCAAGCCTTGGTGTGGACAGTATTTTGTCCCTGGATGTTATAGAAGCTATGTAAAAATGTGGTTACCTGGTGGTTCTGTCAGTAACGATTTATGTGGTAGAGCCACTGCCGATAAATAAACGAGCGTGGGTCAAATTTGTTTATTATAGATGCTTTTACAGCCTTAGTCAGCACAAGTATGCACGCGCAGGGGGAGACAGACGAATTCAGAGCGAGCCGTATTTTAGTGCAAAGACTAGTATTTTATAAACCATCAAGATGTCTGGCTGTTGCGTCTACGGGTGTACAAATCGGCGCTCTAGTGGCAAACTTTATTCGTTTCAAGAGGAAACCGGCCTTTTTAGAGGAACTGGAGTCGCCTGTGGCTACAAGCCATTAAGCGTACGGACTGGACTGAGGACATCATCAGAAATGCCAGTGTTTGCGGTGCCCATTTTATATCAGGTAAGTTATTTTGACTACCTGGTTTCACTGGAATGTCTGGTTGAAATGTAGAGTAATATCTGAAGTAAACCGTAACCCATAACCTGGCTGCACGCTAAGCTAAGTTCAGGAATTGAAGCCTAATGATAGCTAGCTAACATTAGCTAGTGCTAGCTTACATGCTAGCTTTTGACTACCTGGTTTCACTGGAATGTCTGGTTGAAATGTACAGTAATATCTGAAGTAAACCGTAACCCATAACCTGGCTGCACACTAAGCTAAAGCTAAGTTCAGGAATTGAAGCCTAATGATAGCTAGCTGACGTTAGCTAGTGCTAGCTCAAGGTTTCCGTTAGACGGTAATTACCGTTTTTTGTCCAGAAAAATCTGTTGAAGTCCGATATATATATATATATCTCTCCAGTCATAATGTGCGGACAAAATAATTACCCCTAATTCTATTAGGCCTACAATAGGCTAAAATTAAATTTCCATATATCATGATTCCTTTTGAATATAAAAAAACAAATAGGCCTATTCATTTTGTTCTGTTAATGTGTTGTTCATCTATGCGATGAAAAAACAGCCGTAAAATAAACCTGCCTATAGGCTAGCGGGCCACCATAGCAAGCGAGAGGGAGCCTGATCGAGCGGAGCTTGAGGCGAAAATGCATAGGCCTATTAATATCGAATGGAAATTAGCCTATGGAAATTAGCAAATGGAAATTAGCCTATGCACGTTGTAAGTTCTTACACATTATTTAAGTAGGCTATATTTAATTTCAAAGAGTTTTGTTCTATTTTAGCCTATCTGATAAAAGGCCGAAATTAGGCTAGCCTATAGCCTATGAATTCCTATGAATATATAATGATTATTATATATCTAGACATGCAGTGGAATTTCTTTATTTAGCCCAGCCCGCCTATCAGTTGTTTCTCAACAGTTATGTCCTCCTCATCCTCATAGCCTACTGCAATGTCTGTGGTTATAATGATGCTGTTTTATTGATAAAAAGGGTAGGCTAAAACTGGAAAGAGAAATTAGTAAAGACATATTACTGTCGCTAATCCCAAACCAATAAGCCTACCTCCTCAAATCCGATTCATGCAATTGAAATACACATTCATGTTCTAGTCTACAGTCGCAATTCAAAGGTGACTATTTTTGTGGCTGTTTTACATAGGCCTAGCGCATGGAATTGACAGCCTATCATACATTTAATCATACGGATGCGAAATAAGACAATAAATGGCATATATAAGCTACACAATGGCCACTCACCGCGACAAACACCTATAATTGGCCTAATATTATATTATAGCCTAATATAATGACCGGAATTTCTCCAGTTTGTCCGGAAAAGTCTAATCTTCCCGGACACATTGACCTTTACCGATTTTCTCTAACGGAAACCCTGTGCTAGCTAGTGTTAGCTAGCTAACTCAAGGCCCGGGGAGTCAGAGATGGCTAAAGGCTAGCAAAACCTAATGAAATGGTGAGTCCTGCTTTGCAGCTTTACGCATTTCAGATTGATCATTTTGGCAATGTGTGTGAATTTGCTGCTGTGTGAGAGATAAGGACCTGTTGTTGCATGTCGTTGACAAAAGCTTCCCCTTATTATGGTGTCAGAATGATGGCTTATGAATGCGATGTTATACAGTAGCCCAGAGATGGTTAGCACTGGCAGGGCTATTTGATAAAAGGTGTTGTGGTGTTTGAGCACGAGCTGTCGTACTCTTGTGATGGACTTCGTTTTGGTGTGTGAACTATAGTTGATTACGTTTTGGGAGGAACAATTAAATTGTCCCAAGTGTTGCAAATTATTGGCTGGCTTACCCATACAAATCCAAATTTCAGTGAAAGAGGGCACGAAAATCGACTTTCAAACTGTTTTTGACTTAAATGCGTCTTGTATTCTGCCATATCGCTTCATTTTCATCCGTGTTTAGCATTTTGGTAGTGCTCCGTCGCCCCCTACAGTCCTCATGAAAATACAGTCCACGTTACGGTCCGTTGACACCGGTCTAGCTTGTTATTCACTTAAAGGTACCCAACAAATTCCTGAAATTCCTAGATTATATGGTTCCTTGTAGTCTAATAAACATGTTGAATCACTTGAATGTCTTTCCTAGGGATGTGCGCGACTAGTCGTTTAAACGACTAAACGGCACAGCTTTTGCTAGTCGTTTGAGAAATAATAGTCGATTAAACGAAATATAATAGAATTAGATAAAAAATTCAAATATTTATCAAAAGACTTAAATAATTAGTCGCCTCATTCATTCATCTGCGCAATCCCTATTGTTTATGCTGCGTTCCTTTTGTATGGGAGCTCCGGATTTGGCGCCTATACACCTATACGTAGCCTATCGTCTGACATCCGCGGTCTTTAATATTATAGTAATTTAACTTATGCTATTCAATGATCAGTGGTGCACAGCACATTGCCACAAAAGTGTGCTCATATTAATTAATGTAGCCTAATCCGTTGGTTTGTGTAAGTCAAGACGTGACGGAAATCTGTGCAACAATAGGCTATGACTAGATTCCAAGAGGCGCGCTCACTTTCACAGCCTAATTGCCGAGTTGAACTCGAGGAGGCAGACCATTAAATTTGCAAAACATAGGTTTTATGTATACTAGTATACATACTAGTATACATCCAAGCAACTGTCACAAAGTACCCCTTGTTTTAAATAGCCAAACCAGACTTGGAGCGAGATGCGCAACGAGCGAAAATTGGCTTCCGCTGAATGTTGGTTAGAAAGATAGAGGAACTTTATTGCAGACACGCAGATCCATATAAAACATTATATATAACACTTTCATAAATGTACAATTGGTCTAGGCTATTTTTTGCACGGTAGGCTATTATTTCTTTCACTTTATTATTTGCATCATTCTTTGTGGACCAATGTTTGAATAAATTTGCCTTTGAACATTATTGCCCTCTCTGACATCCGCGGTCTTTATGTGAAATCTAGTTTTAGCCTACTGAAACATTACAGGCTAAAGGCTAGCCTACTCTTCTTCAATTAAACAAAATAAATCACATTGATATCTTTGCTAAGTAATAAGCTGTAAGGACAGGCTGAACTACTGTTTTGCACTGGCAAACAGTGTGTGACAGCCCTGCGCAACGCGTGCAAATCGGCTGCCGCTGAGTGGTTGGGAAACATCAAGAATAGTCATGCATCTTAGCTTGCATGATTTGAGAAACATCCTCAATTTTTCTAACTAGCACTTGTTGTAGAAACTTGGGAATCCTGTTTTTAGACTAGTTGTGTAATTGGTTACAAAACCCCCGTCTACTCGTCAGTGAATAGTCGCTGCGCACATCCCTATTTCCTACCTTGTAATTTCTTCGCAAAATTATATTTAGCTAATGTTTTGAAAACAACAAAGATGTGTGAAACGTCACTATTATGTGCTCCGCATATTGACGCAATTACGTAGTACGCGACTTTCGGGGACCCCCTCAAATTTGCTCTAGAGCACATACTAGTAGTCAAAAACTACATTGGGTACCTTTAACATCGTAGGCCAGGTAAAATGATTCTAGCTTACGGAAGTCAAGACCAAATCAAGACCTGGAGCGGTGGGCTAATACGCCTAGTAGCCTAAACACTGATTAGTGAAGTAGGGGAGTAGGCTATTGAGTGCTGTGCCCTAAGAGGGTGTATTTTATCGTCCTGTCATTCCTCTTCGTGGTGCTTGGCCATTGTTGTCATATAATTGCTCTGTAGTTTATTTAGTGTGTCCCTAAAAGCTTGGTTGTTTCGGCCTAAATATTGCCCTCTTATTCGCTCGCTCTCAAATTATTGGCCTTTATTGATGTGTTGAAAAAAAACATCAGTAGCCTAGGCCTAGTTTTCCTGTATGTTTTTGGGTCAAAGACGTGACGCTTGTTTTTTTGTGTCCCTTTGGTTAAGTTTACATTTTTAGGTTAAAAATTGAAAATAAACTTAAAGATTACTTGCATACATTCTTTTCTGACAACCTGCCCTAAAATTTTTTTTCATGGTTTCAGGTTTTAATTCATTTCGAGAGAATTATTGAGTAAAAATGGCAAAAATGTCTAAGTGGTGTAACCATAAAAACTGAGTATAGAAAAATTAAAATTGCTCAAAAGAGCTGAAAGACTAAAAAAACAACATAAACTAGTTTGGCATAATCTTACATAAGAACTATTTTAAGGTTAATAAAAGAAGTGGAACTATATTGTTCTGGATATTATAAATAATCCGGGGAATCATGTCAGCCTCAGGTCAACTTGCATAAGTGTCTAGATGGTGTAACCACCATAGGAGTTTTTTTTTTTTTTTTTTTTTTTTTTTTACAAGATGACAATTTTGGTGGGAAATGTATCACAGATTAGGACCCCTCTCTCAATGGTTGCATGTCAAGGTTAGTAACTCTCAGAAATATTGAGATAATTTGACATTTTAGGGAATGGTCAGGTGTTATTAGGTTTACATGTCAAATGGTGTAACCAGTGGGAAATGGTGTAACCAGTAAAAAACTTATGATAAAAAGTATTGATCTTTATCATAAAAACAAGTATTTACTTTAAAAAGTATGTTTGAAAGTAGCTAGTTAATGTAATGTAATGTAAATGCCTGACAAATTTAATTTTTAATGTAAATGTCAAATGGTGTAACCAGTTACACCATTTGACTCAAATATGACTCCTATTATAAGTCTTTCTGTTTGATGCTATTTTAGGCAAGGCAATATTTTATGATGCAGCACAAAGACAACTAGCCGTCTTAAGAAATGTTTAGTTTATTAATCTGTTTTATTTATTTTCCAAGTATTCTTTCAAGAAAAGGGGAATTGTCATTTACATCATAGAATGTCTGGCCAAATAACATGTAGGCTATGTTGTATTGAGACTCAGAGATCGGCTTCCTAATAAGTCAGATACCTGTCTGCGATTTCCAGTATTTCCCATACGTTAATTCATCCATGGCGGCCACGCTATGGATGAATTTGTCCTGCCATAGCTGCAAAATGTAGGTTATCAAAAGTTGACTTCTCATAAATAAATAACAAAACTCAAACGCTGTTGTGTTTTGCGCTGTGCTCATGGTACTCTGCTGGGCTACTCCCCCTCCCCATCCCCCGCAAATCGCGTGGATAGAAATAGGTTGCGTGCCAATCACACTTGTTGGAAGTGTGAATTGCACACAGCTGCATTGATTCACGCTGGAATTCCACATGGAGTTGACACGGTTGTTTGTAAGTTAACGTTAGCTACTTACAATATATCCAATATAATCCATATTGAATATTCACTGTAGTTGTCTACTTGTCCAAACATAATTTGGGCTATGCTGCAACGTTCATTTTCCAGTCTATGTAACGTGAATTTTCCAGCTAGCAAGCTAGACTGTTAATTAGCTACCAGCAATGTTACCTAGCTAAAGTTAGGCTAGCACTAGCTAACATTAGCTATATAGGTTTGCATGGAACGTTAGTCAGGCCAATGTCATTGAAAAACGGGACTGTCTTAAGCTTAGCTAATATGTTTGTACTCTTGACTTTCAGGTCATGGGTACCAGACCAATACATTCTTCAAGAACAAGGTGAGAGTAGAAGCAGATGAAGAAACTGCTGCGGAGCCTGTAACATTGGCTTGCTAGCTAGGAAAACGTAGCAATAGATGCCAAGTCAATAGCCAAACATATTGCCTATGAATAATTATTATTCATAAGCTTTTGTCAAAAAAATGAAGTGGGTTGACTAACAGTGAAATGTTTATTTACAACAGGAGAGACGGCTTCTCCAGGCAGGAGAGCCTCCTCTCCAGCCAGCAGCCTCAACCAGCAGCCAGCAGAGCCAGTGGCGGGAGAAGGACAGAGAGAGAGACAGGGACTGACTCTGACTCTCAGGCAGGAGAGCTTCCTCTCCAGCCAGCAGCCTCAACCAGCAGCCAGAAATCGAGAGTTTAACATGTTTTTGAAAGATTTTTCAAGGTGCCCACCCACATCCATTATATGACCAAAACGGTGGTAGAGCAATTATCAGACTTTCTCAAAAGTGCTAGTTTTGTCAATGTTTTGATCTTAACCATTGTATATGATCAAAAGTAACCTTAAAACAGGGCTATGCATTTTCCCTTTACTACTCCTTTAACCTAATTTTTAAAATCTCATTATTTGCCAGTGCTCGAATCAGAAAGTCACGATTCTAATGTTTTTGCTGCGTGTGTATGATAAAATCTCACAAAGTTAGAAACAGAAAGCCAATCTCAGAGGGTTAAAACCACAAAAAGAGGAAAGACAAGGACTAGAGAAGAACAGCACAAAACTAGTCTGGCTACCTTAATACAATATGCAAACATGCAACATAACCCTCAGTACATCTCTCCTAGCTTACAAGTCTAGCTGCAGTAAGGTGGAAAATAAAGGCCTGTGGTCATTAGGACATCCCCAGGCTTGTCCCCATGCCCAAGCACAGACTCAGGGGACCAGCAGAATTCTCCAGGAAGCCTCCCCTTAGCCTGGTAAAGCAGACTCATCATTGCGAATAAAAAAAATAAAAAATGTTTTCATTTTAAGTCTGGACTTCCAGCCGCTCAAAACATGTTTAAGATACGATAGCTCAGATCATATGGAGATGCAATGAGTAATGAAATAGGGGGAAGGTTGTGTTTGGAAACAAAGAGTCCCGAGTTCAATGCCAGCAAAGTCCAACCCTTTATATAATGCTACTGCTTTTTGTTGGAGTAAACTCAGCCCTAATCACACCACAAGTGTAATGCCTAACCCTAAGCATAACCACATGGGTGCACTGCCTTCCTAACCTGAATACACAAGTAGAATGTCTAGCTTAATCAGCACCGAAATATGCAATTTGTCAACACATGTATAAGCATGTAGTAGTTTGCTTTCTATGACAAAAACCCAACTGACTAAAGAATTAACAGAGGAAACGCCTTTCTAAAGTGATGAATCGTGTAGTCCTAACACTCTAGAATGCATGGCCAAATGGATCTACAGGAAAGGGAGCCTGGCTCTGACTATGGGATACGGAGGAGACTGCCTCTGACTAAAGGACAAGGAGTCTGGCTCTGACTACAGTGCCCGGCTACTGAACAGACTGCTGCTCTGCGTTAAATTGTGACGAACTGCCTCTGTGTGTGTGAGACATTCCAAGTTTGGACGGGGGACTTTGTCGCCGGTTCCTTGTTCTCTTGGAGACAACAGTCCAGCGTTGCTCCATCACTTACTGCAAGACGTGTAATAAAACTAAACAAGCATCAATGCTCTGTGAATTATTACCCGGGGATGATAAGAACGGAATGCAGGTTATGGCTACACATTAACCGAACTCCACTATTAAATAGCCTACTATTAAAAATGTCTCATGAGGGACATGTAGATCTCATTAAGAACACTGCTCTGAAAAAGAGTTGCATGCAACAGTTTAAGACAGAGTCCATTCATGTGTTGGCCGTTCTGTGGTCGCTTACCACATCCATGTCACTCTCACTGTTACATCACTGTGCACACTATGCCCTAACGCACAGCTAATACACAAAGGACAATACCCCAAGTATTCTATGGCACTTTCACACCTCACCCTCACTGCACGTTCACATCAGCAAGCCAAGATCTCAAGCTGACATAGATCCAGATACAACAGAACACAAAAACATTATTGCTCATTACTTCAGACATAGGCCTGGTAGACATGATTTGGACATTCAGACATGATGGCACCTGCTTGAGATGAGACTAGGATAGAGAACAGGTTAACATCCATTAACAACTGACCTAAATCAATGCACTGCCATCCTTCCAGCCTGTCCCATAGATAGACCACTTGTGGGCCAGCCCATGACTGAATTTAACTATCATGGTATGAGAGAGTGAAGAGCATAAGCGACGATAGCGAGTGAGCGGCCAGAAGGTGATCATGTCACTAGAAACCCTAATGAATTCCAATTCAGTTGTTAAACCACAGACATTCTCAGAAGAGCCCCTCGTCATCTTTTCTCATGCTGATGCAAGCTACTGCTGCGCTGTTTACAAGCGTCAGTTGGCTAACTTAGCTAGCTTGCTACCAAACGTTAGCTAGCTTGTTTGAGCTTGTAGTTAACAGCTAGCATCCATAGCCGGGTAGCTGGATTAGCTAGCTAGCTAGCTACTAGTTGTCACGCTATCCATCTAAATTGACCAACAAACAGACGGCCTGAAAAGAAATGTGTTTTAGCATACAGTGACAGTTCACAAAGTTGACTGAGTAAACAAACATTTAATTACCTGCTGTGTCAGAAGACGGAAGCGGGGCACCTTCAGCCAGCAATGACGACTGAAGGAGTCCAGTTGTCAGCAACAAAACAAATCCACTGCGATTCTCCATCCTTCGAGCTAGCTCAGCTAATTGACTAGCTATTCAGAATCGTCGTCCGCGAGTATAACTGAATGCAAATAAACCAAATAAAATGCTAAATTCATTGATCACAGGTTTCGTACATAGCTAGCTAACAGGCAGCATAAAACGACCACATCAACATTTTTCTGCCTGTTTTTTTACGATATCCTAGCCAGCTAGCTAGCTAAAGCGTTGCTAGCCAGTCGTGTTGCTAGCTAGCTAGCTAGCTAGCTACCGATAGCAACAACGCTAGCAAATTGCCGTTTCATTGTCTAGAAATACAGAAAGGGTCCATTACCTTTCTTGAACAATCATATTTGGATATATATACTTAACCGCCATTTCAGTTCACGTATTTATACGAAATGACTGATCAATAGTCCAAACTGTCAGGCAACACCTTTCCTCCCCCAAAGCGCCATGTTCCGAAACGTCACATTTCGGCATGTGGGCGAGTGCGTATGTTGTAGCGAGAGAATGGCATGTACCGCAGCAAATCAAAACCACCGATTCATCTACAATTGACAGTTACAGCCAATCACCGTCTCTCTGCATATTCCGTGCCACTGTTTCGTGTCAATGCTAATGTGTTTTACATCAGACACTTGACAATGTTAGGTATGCCAGCAATGTTAATATGCAGTGGGAAAGATGACCTACCTAGTACCCATGCACATAAAATGTTTATTCCCGGAATGAACGTCATAAACCACCATCCTGCCATGTTTTATGGTTTGTATAAAGTGAGCAATCGAGAAATAATACTGCTATAATAGACTAAACATTACATTACAGTCATTTAGCTGACGCTTTTATCCAAAGCGACTTCCAATAATTGCATTTAACGTAGGGAAAGAGTCAGTGTAGTACTACTTTCAGAACTGACAAGTGCATCTCATTTCTAAAACAAGCGACTAAGAGCATAATCTGGTGCTGAAGGCAAAGTGCAAGAACAGCAATCTAAAATACAATAGGTGCTTAAGAGGGAGGATTGTGGTACATCTTTAAGAGATGAGTTTTGAGCCTGCGGCAAAAGATGTGCAGCAACTTTGCTGCCCTGCCGTCAGTGGGCAGTTCGCTTCACCGCTGCAAGGCCAGGACAGAGAAGAGCCTTGACCGTGTCGATCGACCGCAGGGGCCTTGGAGTGACGGGGCAACCCATTGCACCAAGGTAGCAGAGCATAGCAGTCGGGAGGGGGTATAGGGTTTGTGTGAGAGAACTTGGGGTAGTTGAAATCCAGGCGAGCAGCAGCTTTCTGGACGTTTAATGACTGATGCCAGGGCCCCATCAAGGAGGGAGTTGCAGTAGTCCCGGCGGGAGATGACAAGGGCCTGGATGAGCACCTGCGCCATTTCGTCAGTGCAGAAAGGGCAAATCCTCCTGATGTTGTAAAGTTGGAATCTGCAGGAGCGTGTGACGGATGTGATGTGTGCGAAGAATGACAGTTGGTCGTCCAAGGTCACACCCAGGTTCCTCGCAGTCCGAGTCAGCGTCACCACTGTTTCTTCAATGGTGATGGCCAGGTCCCGGTGCAGGCAGCCCTTCCCCGGGAGGAACAGCAGCTCAGTCTTGTCCAGGTTGAGCTTGAGGTGATGTGTCGCCATCCACTCCGAGATGTTAGCCAAACACCCAGCTATGCGTGTCTCCACTTGTGTCAGAAGGGGGAAATGACAGGACCAGTTGGGTGTCATCGGCATAGCAGTAATAGGAGAAGCCATGCAAGCGAATGACAGAGCCTGAGAGATGTAGTGTAGAGGGAAGAAAGGAGAGGACCCAGGAAAGACCCTTGTGGAACCCCTGTAGTCAGACTACGTGGTTCTGACATCGACCCTCTCCATGTTACCTGGTAGGAGCGGCCCACTAAAGGGAATACTGTCAGCACATGCATGTAGTTTACTAGGTCCCGGAGGGGAAATTGCACTGTTACACCAACCACATTCAAGGGACATCAACACAAAACACAAAAAGTGCAAAAGGTGCAATTTACAACACTGCACTGCATCTTCAGGTCCACTGTATAAAGGAATATAGTAACAGTATTCATAATTGTATAAAGAGACAGTGATCCTAACTGGTGCTGTATGAAGTTGATTATCTACCTAAACAGCACACAATAAAATTATGTATTTGAAAATGTAACAATCTTAAATGATATCAAACTAGGTCAACTAAACTGCTCAGCAGATTCTGTATAGAGGTTATCGATTGGTTTACAAAGGCCAACATCAGATTCATATTGAAAAGATTGTTGTCAATAACGTTTTTTAGATACTTGTGGAGACATGTGGGGTAGTGGTCTCTCTCAGTCTCTCTCTCTGCTAGTCAGTCACACATGCCTCCCTTCAGCAGAGGATCGAATTCCACCTCCAGCTCCCACTCACTGTACTTTCATTCCCTGTCTCCTCCTCCTATCTCCCTCAACCATCCCCATGTTTGAGGAAGAATAAAATGATGGATTACCCACTCTCCTTTACAAGCATTACAAGATTGTCTCCATTGCAAGAACTGTTTCCATTACAATAATTGTCTTTGGTCTCATCACAGGGTACAATAAGAGAGCATACTCACTCACATTCCACAGTAATACATAGACAAGTATAAATTACAGGCAGAAGAGCAGTACACACAGCATGCATCTGTATCATTATTGAAGATGCTGATTGCACTAGGGACAAAGGACCTTGTCGCTCTCATTCTAAAGCACCGACCAGAGGGGAGCATCTCAAACTGTGTGTGGAGACAGAGGGTGTCCCGGATCATCAACTACAGCCAGAGCTTTCCAGCATACAGCTGATTCATTTAGGGTGCTGCTTCTGCTGTCGTCCTATTACCTGGTCAGCTGTATTTACTATCCTGGCCAATTTACCCTTGATCCTGGCAGTGAGATTGCCAAACCACACTGTGATGTTAAAAAGAAGGATGTTCTCAACAAGGCTTATAAAAACCATCCTGCCTTATCCATACCTCTAATTGAACGGTGTATGTCCCAAGCTGACAATGAGGACAAATCAGGGTCCAGTCCTTTAGTGAATAAACAACTGTCACATCCAGATATTTGCTCTCCTCTTGGGATAAAATATAATATCCCTACTCAATAAAAGCCATTATGCAACCAGAGCATGAACTGTGTTTTTTGTTTTGCATTTATTACACCCAGCAAATCAGCAGGGTGAGACAACCATTTCACTCCCCAAGACCCAAGATTACAGTGATTGTAATAAAATGATGTGCTCTGATTAACTGATGAGCGGGGAGGTGCTCAGTGGAGGGGGGAATCTCCCGGGCTTTGAGGACCGAGACGTCATGTTTGCTCTCGCGCTCTGGATCACCAAGCTGCAGGAGTGCGGTCTGTCGGCTAGGAACACATCCACACTGGCAGAGATCCGCACATCCCAAGCTCTGACACAGGACACCGCCACCAGGATCCCAGTGAGTACCAGTGCATTGATTTTTTGTCTGTTCTTCTCATGATATCTGCATGTATGCGCATGTGTTCTGTGGTCAGTGTAAGAGGGGTACAGTGCATCTGGGAACAGAATATCCACACCTCTCAAAGTCTTGCCGGGAGAAAAAAATAGTTGCATCATCAGCTCCATAATCCTTTCACAAATGTATCTTCGTCAAACCTGTTTATACTTTCAAGAGATCACTTATGAATCAGTTAGTCAGTTGTTACATCATAAAAAATATGTAACAAGAAGATATTAATCTTTGAGAATCCAAAAAATAGAACCAAGTCAAGTTCCAAGTTCACCTGACAGAGACGTTGTTCGTCTGTCTGCATAACACACCTGTGTTTGGTTCGTTCATCATCACCTCGCCTCCTCACATGAGCCCTAACACACCTGTGTTTGGTTCGTTCATCATCACCTCGCCTCCTCACATGAGCCCTCAGGCACAGCGGACCATGGCTTTTTCAGGGATGCTGAGAGACGAGGACATTGGCGCTGCAGTTCAGGCTTGTCAATGTGAGTCGGGCGATGTACACACACACACACGCACGCACACACACACACACACACACACACACACACACACACACACACACACTAACACACCCACTCCCAGTCCCAATGGGCATTCGCACCTGTATGGTAGGGGAGGGCTGCCTCCAGGTTACCAGGCTGCCAGGGGCTGGGGGAGCCGTCGCCGCCCAGATACCGGACTGTTTGTGCCGACGAGCGCGGAGGAGACCTCCAAATCACGGCAGCCACGCGGGCTCCGCAAGCCCCACCAGCACTTAATTATTTATCTGTGGGCATTACGTTTGCTTCGGAGGGCAGAGAAAGCACACCATCCAGACAAAAACCCAAATGTCAAGAGTGTTTACATTCCGTTTCGGAACCTTTGTTGTTTTTATTGCTCTCGGCAGCGGTGGTGGCATTCAATACCACTTTATTTACCGTATACACATACTCATTGTGTACTGCAATATGCTGTAGTGAAGGTGGTGTCGTGACATGAGTGACTTTGAAAGGTATATAAACTGTGAACAATGGCCTATTGCGATTTTTAAAGTCATTGCTTTACCGCGGTGTCATTCACATGTAAACCCCTCCCCTGAGGTGTGTGTATGGACTGTATGCTGGAGGTTTACTGTATTGTTTTGAGATTGCCTCATGTAATGGGAGTTTTAAAATGGAAAGGGGCTCGATGACAGTGAACTGCTAGAGGGCGTGCACTGGCAAATGTCGAATGCAGTAGCAGTAGAATGAGAGTTGTTTAAGTGCGTTGAGTAAATGTGACATTTCTCTTTTCATCCTTCTCTGTTCGCTCCCTTTTGCCGCTCTTGTCCCCTCTCTCCCTCACTACATCTCTCCCTCTCACTCTCCTTGCTTTCTATCTCTCCCCTCCTTCCCTCCCTCCCTCCCTCTCTTTCTCTCTCTCTCCATTTCTCTGTTCGTCCCTCTCCATTCGCTCTCTTTGTCATTCTTGGCCTCTCACTCCCTCACCCCCCCCCCCATAGCTCCAGGCACGTTTGACTACAAGTTCTTCTTTGCACAAGTGGGGCTGATGGGCAAGCCTGAGGCGGATGGCCAGAGAGTGTTCATGGTTCTGGATCAGGACCAGAGTGGATACATAGAGGAAGAGGAGCTCAAGTAAGATATGACCTGAGGGGCCGTGGTGGGGGGGTCTATCTCATGAGGGGGTGGGGGTGACACGGCAAGGTGGGGGGGTTGTGCGCTGCATGTGAAGGGTGAAGCGGTACGAACAATTATAATCATTATGGTTCTCTCCCCCCTCCCCCCTCCACCCCTACTGCAAGACGCTTCCTCCAGAACTTCTCCTCGGGCGCCAGGGAGCTCACCGTGGCCGAGACCAAGACTCTTCTGTCTGCAGGAGACAGAGACGGGGACGGCAAGATAGGCATGGAGGGTAGGTCCGTGTCAGCACCCACTGCCCCCGATGTGGAGAGCAAGATAGAAGCTATCCACAAGCTCTTATAGAGTCAACCAGAAAGAGACTGAAATGTCAGATTCATTCAAAAAGGTAACGTTCCAATGAACCACAGATGGATTCCAGAGTTCATGAGTAAGGGAAGCTTTAAAACAACAGTGGAATTGAATGAACACAGTCAAGTAAAGACATATTTCATAAAACTTGGAATGCCAAAAGCCAATGAAGTAGCCTACTAATTCCTCGTTTGTCTTTTTTTCCTCCACAGAATTCTGTTCTCTGCTGAAATAAAATGTAATTCATTATTAGGGGCGTGTCTCCTTTTTGCTTTCTCTGTAACTTTTTACGCCGTATAGAACCCCAAACACCTCGCTTGTTAAATGGAAGGCCTACCTCAACCATTATTTACCGGCCCGCGGCCTGCCACTCTCCCCGGTTTGGTGTATTGGAGCACAAGTCCGTAGGCGGACATAATGATCAACTTAGATGTTAACTTAATGAGTGTTCGATCGATTGGGTAACTGGAATGATGTAATAAAATATTTTGAAGATGAAGGCCTGTTTGTTCTTTCTTTACCTGTGTGTAAAAGCAAAGGTGGTAATAACATGATGATTTCCCCGGCGGTTTCTCATTTCTGTTTTCAGTATAGCCAACATGAGTAGTGAAGATGACTGCAGAGTGCCAAGGGCAGTCAATCAGTCATTCAGTGCATGTTGTATTTCGATGTAGCAACAGCGAGGACGAGGAGCTCTGGCGTGCTTCGAGTGGCGCACGCTATCAAGGACAGTTCCAAATGCCAGTTCAGTGACGTTAGAGAATGATAGCCCATTAATAAGCAGCGCAGCGCCTCACGGAATAAGTGTGACGGTGAGATATCTAAATTACAGGGAATTATAAAACTGAACAGTAATTTTGTTTTCATTTCATTCCATGTTTGGGCTATGCGTGTTTATGAGTACAAACTAATTTGGTAACAGAATAGTCAATGAACAAAGGCTCATGCATATTATAAATAATATGCGGTTCAGACTTCAGACACTCATTCTATAGCTAGGAGTGCAACACATAGGGCACATACTGCCTTCTGCTGGAGAGATGGCACATACATTGTCAGGACATCATCTTATCATAGACATTGGGGCGATCAACCCACGAATAATTATGAAAATGATAAAGTAAAGCATAATTTGAGTTGATTTGAACGCATCTCGCTGCCATTTCTGTGCGTTAAGCTGTGCGTAAAAGCGTGTAAAATATGCCTCTATGACAACGTGATTAACAACAACGTGATATTCTTAAATTATCTCATTCTCAGTTAATTGCATAATCTATTTATGGAATATACAATTTATCCAAAAGTGAAATGAGCAAATAACCCACATTTGCCCACCATGCCTCGCAAATTGGCCAATTGATTAAAGTTTGAATTTCCGAAAGGTGTTAATTTTTAGTAACTCGGAAGCAAAGCGTAAGAGCGCAAGACCTCACAGGGGAGTGACCGGCGGTGCACTCCGCCACTGTGGCTGGTTCACACTTGAATAGGTTTTCTGTGGGATTCTCGCTCATTGTCTAAGTAAGGTCAAAAATCGTGTGGTAAGATTACCAAGAGACCGGGTTTTATTTGGAAACAAATGTCAGTGCATTTGCGATGCAGAGTAGCCTAGGCTATGGATGGTGGACTTTTTGAATGGCACAGCAGTTCTCGGACTTTATTAAGCACAGGGTTATCTGAGACCACATCAGACATGTTTGGCAACTGCAGTTCCGATGTTGTCCAGCACTTAAATCAATCCAGCAATTAAAAGGAACGCTGCTTGACATGTGTTTCATTCAGTAGGCCTATACGGTAGGCCTATAGGCTATAGATCTATGTGAGAAAAAAAAAGAACCATCATGTACCCAGTACATGTAAACTACCCAGTGCATCTAAACGCGCCTGTATATCGGATGTCATTTAACTTCTTTAGAAACGGAAACCTAATCTAGCGACTGCTGCATATGGGCCATAATCTACGTGCTAAAAATATGTTTCCAGATGTTGGACATTTTATCTTACATCTAAAAAACAACAAATCTCACATAGCCTAGCTCTATGCCCCAAACCATGTGGATAGATACCCAATGAAGTCACTCTACTAAGGTTTCAGAGCGCTTCACTCCATAGGTCCCCACGCGCATGGTTCAGCGCATCCTCCTCATTTGTTAAGCTAAAAATAGCTCAAGACCACTAGACACATTTTTCTGAAACCGATGCATCTTGGTAGCTACCTGATACTGAGACTCAAACCTCTGTAAATGGTGTGGCTGGAGGCTATATAAGACGTCGAGAAAGCCGTCAAGGCAGCCACTCGAGTCCATCTTCCAGGTTTTCACTCGCCTCAACGCAGAGCAAAGGTGAGTGGGATGATCCTGCGCTTCCGGGGGTCGTAGGTGCCTGGCGTTTCAACATATGGGGATACAAACAACAAAAAAGTCACTGGAATACGCTCAACTAGTGAATATGGAATCGTTTTGGACGACCGGACAACTCGGTGAAAGTGGACTCCCAAAAATGTCTATGAAATTACAGCGGAGGGCGCTTTTTATCATGATAAACAGCGTTTGTGGATACGTTTTCCAACCCTTTCCAGAGAGGATCGAGTTGTTTGCCTTTAGACCATTCAAAACAAAAACAAAACATCAGAATACAATCACGGATGTGCTTACCCTCTGTAACTTTATGGGGGGCTTTGATTATGGGAGCATCATTAAAGCGTTTCTCAAGAGGAGGTTTTGGATCAAGTTCCCCTTGGATGAAGTATAGCCTTTGATAAATAGGCCTAGTTTCTCCCCGTTAATAGCAACCACGTAGTAGGCTAGAGCGCGCGTTGCTTTTTTAATTATAGGCAATTATGATAACATTTAGCATGTCATGCAGCACTGTTAAAGACAAACATAGGCGTAATGGGATTTGGGGATAAACATTACATTACAGTCATTTAGCAGACGCTTTTAAGCGACAATAAGTGCATTCAACGTATAGTCAGGTGTACTAACAGGGAACTCGTAAATGCATCTCTTTCTATAGCCTACAACTGTCTAAAACAGCGTCTAAAGTGCAAAAAATTCTAAGTACAAATACATTAAGTGCTAGGATGATAAATTAAAAAAACGTCGTTATTGGCACCACGATTAAGCTTTGGTAATGATTAAAGCACGAACAAGATAAAGAAACAGTGTTTCACAGAGATGGAGCAGGCTTTCACTGCTAACTGTTTTAGGTGACAAGTGCTTAATTCAAATAGAAGCCAGTGCCTCAGTGTGCGACATCTAGGAAGCTAGGCCTACAGTTTAGGAAGTGCATAATTGATCTAGCCTATCTAGTAGTATATCTAGCCTATCTAGTATTGGCAAAAGCAAAGTAGGTAATATGCAGTGTCATGTTATAATAGTTGTGTTAGCCTGCCACAAAACCCTGTTATCTCTTGAAACTTAAAGTAGGCTGTACTTACATGCTAGACATCCACTTCAAACTTTGGCAACTTTGGTTTGTTGGAAGTGAAATTCAATGGTATAAAGTCTATTTATTAAGATTAAATTGTTCAAATGTATTTTCCATTTTAGAAAGAAAAAATGGCCCTTGCTGGTCTTCTCAGTGACGCTGATGTGAAAGCAGCCCTGGCTGCTTGCGCAGGTAAGGCCACAAAGCTTCAATGTGTCAAGTTCAATCTCAGCAGTGAGTGAATGTGTCTAATTTAAATGCCAGAAGAGATGCATGTGTGAAGTAGAAAGGGCACAAAAACGAATGGAAAGAAACACAAGGCACGGAGAATTGAGAACTTATTAAATTCTCCAGACAAAGTCAATGCTGCATGCTGAGAATCTCGACATCTGTTCAACAAAAGCACTCAGTAGCCAACATTCACTTTGGCTCCAGATCCTGGGTGTCGCTGCAGCAAGCGTGCATGTGCT
Source organism: Borostomias antarcticus (assembly GCF_949987555.1). Lineage (NCBI taxonomy): Eukaryota > Metazoa > Chordata > Actinopteri > Stomiiformes > Stomiidae > Borostomias > Borostomias antarcticus. The sequence goes on along the minus strand of NC_140238.1, from coordinate 20,048,800 downwards.
TGTGTTCTGAAATCCAGAGACTTGCTGTCAATGTTGCTGACAGCCACAAGTGCTACCGCTGACACGCTCTCCCTTTCCCCCGCTCTCCTCCGACAGCTGCTGACTCATTTGACTACAAGGCTTTCTTCGCCAAGGTTGGCCTGCACGCTAAGTCCGAAGCTGATGTCAAGAAGGCCTTCGGCATCATTGACCAGGACAAGAGCGGCTTCATTGAGGAGGATGAGCTCAAGTACGACACTTAGGCTTTGAGCGAAAGGCATTCACACACCCCGGTGGTTCAATGCACTTGTAAGACCTGAACTGTCACAGCCAGCAGGGATCCCGTCTACCTGAAGCTCTGACCTCAGAGGTCATGCTTCTCCTCTCTGTTCTGTACAGTTCTCTAACGTTTCCAACACGGAACAAATTAAATCAAGCTTTATTTATATAGTGCATTTCATACACAAAGGCAACGCTATGCGCTTTACAGAGAGAAAGGGGGGTGTGGATGTACATACTGATTCTAATTTTCTAATTTAGATATATATTGATACATACTGATTCTAATTTTACAGAGGGAGGCAAAAAAATACAATTGTTCACCCTGACCTCTCTCAACCAGACGATCAAGCAAGCAACAAAGTTAACAGTTAACAAGACAAAACAAGAACACCAGAGCCCTAAAAATGTGTGAGATGAACGATGCCCCTGTCCCAGAGTCAAACTAACCCACCCTCCCGTCTGTCTCACAGGCTGTTCCTCCAGAACTTCGATGTTGGTGCCAGGGCACTCACTGACAAAGAGACCAAGATCTTCCTTGCCGCTGGTGACAGTGATGGTGATGGCATGATCGGAGTTGATGGTAAGATGAATCTCAGTATTTGCTTGCATTTAAACCTTTGATTGTGATACTGCACTGCACTGATTTGTTTTTACTACATTCACCATCCAAATTTTAGCATCTAAAAAGTGCCAATGCTGTTTTGGGGCAATTGGTTCCAATAATGTTATGTAGGCTACAAGATTAGACCCAATGTATCAATACATTTTGCACAATACTAATAGTAGTTGTATTGTATTTATTTTTACAGAGTTTGCTGCCCTTGTTAAGGCATAAATATCCATTGACCAAGATCTACCACATTTCATGGAACCAGAACTCCTAGCAAGACTCACTTACTTTCAGCTGAATTAATATTTTTTTATATATTATTTATGAACTGCCTGCGGACTATCTCTTAACATTGAGCACAATGTCCTTATAGTGTATTGTTGTTATTAGGATGTGTTATATGTTCTGAAAATGGCTTGTGCAAATTGTACAATCATATCTGCACTTTCGAGGAAGAGTGAAGAACCAGGAATAAATACTCTTTTGGTGTAAACATTGTCTTTCAGGTCAAGCTTCTCTCTGTGCATCTTCAGTGACTTTTGGGGGCAGCGTTTCAGGGGGGAGGTAAGGGGTTCCCAGCTAATGCTCATCCAGCATGCCTGTGTGTTGCGGGTGGGGTGGGGCACACCTGTTCTGATAATAAGAAGGGAAGGCTGCAGGAGCTGGGCCAGGTGCTGGCACACGTACAACCCCCCTCTGGGCTTTGCGTCTGACACTTCCTGAGGGATTTGCAAGGGATTGCTTTCACATGCTCAATTAGACCCCAGGTTGGCTCCAGGATTCTCTGGATGGCGCTTTGGTCAGTGGGGCACAGTAGTGGAGCAAACTGACACTGCAGAGGGGACTATGAATAGGCTCTGTTGCATCAGCAAGACATTTAAGTAATGTGACAAGAAGGAGGAGGTCTATTAACAGGCTTACTGGACGTGAGGGTTTTCTGTACTTAGAGTATATGAGTGGAATTGCATTTGGTGCATGGGACATTTTCTTTGCAAACTATTTTCTTACAAGGAATATTACAGCCTCTGGTAACTCTAGTAACTCCATACCCTCCAAATAGGTTGTCAAAGCATGTAATCTACACAAGTTAGAGATTGTATATATGCATACAAAATACGGTATCAGTGTCACTGACTACTGTACATAGCTAAGCAATGCAAGTCTGTCAGAAGCAAGTCGGTGTAAACATTGTATCAAATGACAGCCTCGGCTTGGTGAATATTAATTGTCAAGACTGAGAAGCACTAGTGACAGCACCGTCGAAACTCCTCAGACCGCACTTTGCCACTACACCTCTCTTCTCCCTTCATCAGTTACAGGACGGTGCTGCCACCTATGGGAGAATGCACACTAGCTCAAAATGTAGTAGCCTATTGAACCATGTTTGATTTGTCTATCCAGATACTCAGGGCTGGAAACTCCTATAGGTGGAGTAGGCAAATGCCTAGGGCCTCCGGCCTCGCAAAACTTTTTTTGTTTTAAACTATAAAAATTGTTAAGTTCTCTTTTAGTACATGCCAGTGAGCATAAAACCTAGATTTCCGGGAGCCCCCCCCCCCCTCCCCCAGGAATAGATTGATTTGATTGGCTGAGGCCCCAACCTCATGATATACTGAAGTACGTCATTGCTGCTGATGATAGCCAAAGGTGATAGCCTAACCTTACATGACAATGGGATGATGGCGCCTCAGTCTTTATTGCTTGATGGCCGGTAGGATTTATTTCAAAAGGGCTCCTTCACAGAAAAATTTGCCTTGGGCCTCCAGAAGTCTAGAGCCGGCCCTGCAGATACTTTAAAATAAACCTACGATTTAGAAGATTTCTGAATCAGTTGCCATGTAATGTAAAACATTAGGCAGTGTCCTAGCCTACTTTTTATTTGATCTCCCTCCAATATTAAATAGACCGGGGGCCCTAAAATGAAACGATTTGATCGTGACATGCAGACCTTAAAGTAGGCCTATGTCCTAACAGTAGATTACAGAAAGCAACACTTCGATCTGTAGGCTAGACGTTCAGATGTGCGCAGCTTGTGACAAACGTAAGAATTGTATTGTAAATAGAACAGATAATGCCTCTGCTGTGCCTGAAAACCAGAGCAGCAAACATTTTATATATCCTCTTATGTTATAATTTGAATTCTGAAAGCCTTGACAATTACCACTGTAGCTAAAATATTGGCTACCGCTGAAGCGAAAAGATATACATTACAATCACTTTGCAAATAAAATAGGGCCTATAGTGTTTTAAAACACAAAGAATCGCCGTTATGTTTGGGAGGTTGACTCCTGCAGCCGAAGCCTTGCGCAAAGCATGGTTTGCAATAGCCCTTCTCAGTCCCGTTGTCGCATTCCGCTCGCTCATGCCAGACAAAACAGTCCTTTGCCGGTCCATTCACTTTGCCGTCAAAATAAATCGGTGTCGGCCTAGTTAGGAGAGGCTCTCATATTTACAAGTGTCAGATAAACATGAAACTTCACTTACCTAAGCAAAGGGGTCTATTTAAACAAATGCTGGATTTTGAAGCCTCGGCGCTACCATTAAATAACTTATTTAGACGCGTACTTTTTCTGTGGTGGTGGTCACCGACACCGATTTATTTTGACGGCAAAGTGAATGGACCGGCAAAAGACTGTTGTCTGGCATGAGCGAGCGGAATGCGACAACGGGACTAAGAAGGGCTAGGTTTGCAAGAGGAATAAAAAACTCAAAAGCACAACTGAAGTTGGGTCTTGAGCAACGATTGTGTCCGTAATATGTCCACAGAGCCTCGGTGGGAATGGTCCAAATGTGGTTTGCCAGCAACCGACGATATATTTTTTCCATATCAGCAGTGTATATTATTGGCATTGGGTGATATTAGGGGCTTTTAGAACGCACCATTTAAGCGTCTACATGTATGAAACTTAAAATAGACGGGTCTACTGGACGTGGTTTCACCACCCCCCTGCGGCCGGTGTCGATTACGTTATGCCTCAAATATCAGTTGAGTGGAAGTATATAAGGTCAGCAATACCAACGGATAGATCACTGCAGTCGCTCGCCCTCTTCTGTATCATCTGTAACCACCAAAGACTTCAGAGGTGAGTTCCCCTCGGAGGATTCCTAACCCGACCCCGGATCCAGCACTCAGAAACTTCCATCTCATTGCTATTTGCAAAATGCACTTTAACTTGGGACTGCAAGACGTTGAAATGTCCAAAAAAATCGCAAGATTGGTTTCTGTATTTTTGGATTGGGATCGAACTTGGAACTGGATTAGTGGTCACACATGGTCAGGCTGCAACAGAGGACATTTGTGAATCTCAATCATTGGAAATGCAGCACATCACATTCCCCATCCACACATGGACTGTATATTGGGGGCATTGGTGCCTTTTATTTTGAAAATATTGAACATTTAAGCAGGCCAATTTATTTTAATCAATGAACGAATCCAATGATTTGGGTTCTTTGGGCGTGTGTGTGTGTGTGTGTGTGGTGGTGGGGGGGGGGGGGGTCACATTCGGTTATCTCTTGCCAATTACATCATTAGTCTATTTCTGACATATTTTATGTCAAATGGATGCTGCACAAAAAATATCTCATAATTTTGTCATTATAGCCTACAAACCAAGCTGTGTATAACAATGACATTGTGATATTTTTATGGGTAATTAAATCCCGAATAAATATTGGCCTAGATTTAGAATGAATGAATGAATGAATGAATGAATGAATGAATGAATGAATGAATGAATGAAATGCCTACCTGCCATTGCGGGGCTCGATCCTATAACACTGAGATCAAGAGTTTAGAAAGCTCTACATGCGCCACCAGTTAGCTTTGATTTCTTACAAAAGCACATGAGCTCTGTTTAATTTAACGAAGTATTGGGCTTAACCATTTTCTCCTCTATAGCTCAAAATGGCATTCGCCGGTGTACTGAATGATGCTGACATTGCTGCAGCCCTAGACGCATGCAAAGGTAACAATTTCAACAATGTGAACTTTCAAAACACCAAATGGCTAGGACTATTAAAAAATCACAACTTTACGCAATAGCCTACATCCAGTAGCCTGTTAAGTGCGACGGTTGCAATGTGCCATTAGGATCAGCATTTGTATCGCTCACGTGGGTTCGAACTGTGCGTTACAGCCGCTGATTCATTCTGCTACAAGTCCTTCTTCGCCAAGGTTGGCCTGCACGGCAAGTCCGACGCTGACGTCAAGAAGGCCTTCGGCATCATTGACCAGGACAAGAGTGGCTTCATCGAGGAGGATGAGCTGAAGTAAGGACTGACTCTTCAAACCCTGAGAGAAAGAGAGAGCGAGAGAGAGAGAGAGAGAGAGAGAGAGAGAGAGAGAGTCTAACACAACAAAAAACATTCCCTTTTCGTAAGTATTGTTTGTCCTCGCAAGGAAGTCGAGAGTAGGCTAATTTATAATTAATAATGCTTTTACGCTCGGCCACAGGCTGTTCCTTCAGAATTTCTCCGCCGGTGCACGCGCTCTGACCGACGCCGAGACCAAGGCTTTCCTCAAGGCTGGTGACTCCGACGGTGACGGCATGATTGGAGCTGAAGGTAAGATTTTAGTTTTGTTAACATCATAGTGTTGTAGCCTATGTGTCACCACTTTACATCAGGCCTATGTCATAAAAAATGGACGATTTATTCTCGTATTTCATCTTCTTGCAGAGTTCGCTGTCCTGGTTAAGGCATAAACTGCGACTGACCAACACCATTTGCTCAAAAGGAACAACATCGCCCAAGAACCTTTTCATCTGAATATAAATGATTTTTATACATGTCTAATAGTTTCCTCCTATGCGGCACACTGTCCAAAATGAATGTGAATGTACGCGGTTGTGTTCATGTCTTATGAATTTTGCTAATTGTAAAATCTATGATGCACTTTTCAGGAACGAACGATAAAAAAGAATAACCATTCGTTGTCTTTTCATTATTTATTAGTTCAGAAGTCAATGATACGCAAATATATAGCCTATATGGATAGCCTAGCATAAAGACTAAACAGTCGATGAGGAAAACACCTGTCACTGTACTCAACACCCTACTAAAACAAGGATGCTATATAGTAGCCTAGCCTTACAGTAACAACAATATTTTTTGTTATTAAAAAAAGATTCAGAGGGTGCCTCTATTATAAAAGTTTATGTTGAGCACTCTCTAGATGCTCAAGGCGCCATTAGAGGCGTGGGGAGGGTGACGTTCGCCTCATCTACCACCAGCACCCACCTGCGCTGTACTGCGGTCAAGCTAGCCGCACTTTCTTTCTCCACGGTCAAATGAGCCGAACATTTTTCTTCCACATTCAATTCAAAAGACGAGTGCGCGTCTATTACACGTATTACGGCACTCGATGAATCCGTCTCGGAAATACAATTTGTTAACGTCGTTACAACATTTCCCTCGCAATGGCCCTACCGCTAATCAAATATTGCGCCAGATACATTCAGCTATAATACAGACGAAATACATGTATTTCTTTTGGAAAGTAGCCTATCCTAGACGTAGCGCTACTTGTCACACACTCCATGTCGCCACTCCGAGCCCGTCTCTCTCTCTCTCTCTCTCTCGCTCACACACACACACACACACACACACACACACACACACACACACACACACACACACACACACACACACACACACACACACACACTCGCTTTCTGATTAAGAATAATGAACTGTATACTATAAATGAATGTAGCACATATTGAAGGAAACGTCTATTGGAAATGTGTTTTTGTATCATATTGGGTAGACAATAAAATCTGAATTATTGATAACTCATCCGAATGGCACTTGTATATTAATTCAGGACTTCTCCCCAATATGCAGATAGTCTATATATCTGACTTTTACAGTATTCAGGACCGCTAGCTCTACAAACCCATGCAATAATATTTGGCGTCTACAGTGTAGTTTTAGAGAAATTCCATTGCAAAGTCTTACTGTACGCAGATCAGAAATGTCTCTTTCTCATCTTTGACAGTCCATAAAATCTGAATTATGCATAGCTCATGAGGAAGGCCTATGGATATAGACATTTCTGATATGTGTACAGTAAGAATTTGTAATGGAATTCCTCCAAAACTACACTGTAGAAATCAAATAATTTTGCATGGATTTGTAGCGGGAGAGGGCCTGAACAGATATCCACAGGCCTTCCTCATGGGCTATGCATAAATCAGATTTTATGGACTGTCAAAGATGAGAAATATACATTTCTGATGTGTGTACAGTAAGACTTTGTAATGGAATTTCTCCAAAACTACACTGTAGAAATCATATATTCTTACATGGTTTCGTGCACAGAGAGGACCTGAACACATATCCATAGGCCTTCCACATGAGCTATGCATAATTCAGATTTGATGGACTGTCAAAGATGAGAAATATAGCCTACATTTCTGTTGTGTGTACAGTAAGACTTTGCAATGGAATTTCTCTAAAACTACACTGTAGACGCCAAATATTATTGCATGGGTTTGTAGAGGTAGAGGTCCTGAATACTGTAAAAGTCAGATATAGACTATCTGCATATTGGGGAGAAGTCCTGAATTAATATATAAGTGCCATTCGGATGAGTTATCAATAATTCCGATTTTTCTACCCAATATGATACAAAAACACATTTCCAATAGACGTTTCCTTCAATATGGGCTACATTCATTTATAGTAGGCTACAGTTCATTATTCTTAATCAGAAAGCGGGCTCGGAGTGGCGACATGGAGTGCGTGACAAATAGCGCTGCGTCTAGGATAGGCCTACTTTCCCAAAGAAATACATGTATTTCGTCTGTATTATAGCTGAATTTATCTGGCCCAATGTTTGATTAGCAATACCATTGCGAGGGAAAAGTTGTAACGACGTTAACAAATTGCATTTCCGAGAGACGGATTCATAGAGTGCCGTGTAATAGAAGCGCACTCGTCTTTTGAATTGAACGTGGAAGAAAAATGTGCGGCTCATTTGACCGTGGAGAAAGAAAGTGCGGCTAGCTTGTCCGCAGTTGCGCTGTAGCGTGTTATTGGGGTTTTCGAAGAACAGTCATGGTGGCAGGGGTGCGTTTCCCAGAGGCATCGTAGAGGCATCGTAGCGCTACGTTCATCGTAAGAACGTCGTTAGGTCCCCCTCTAGGTGGCGATGCGTTTCCCAGAGCCTTCTTAGGCCAAGGGATACATTGGCTACGAAGGCTCTGGGAAACAGCTCCACCCAAGGTACATCGTAAATCGGCCTTACGATGTAGGCCTACCTTCCGAAGATACAGTAGGACCAAGGGCGTAGGTTTGCGTATGGACGGTCGGGACATGTCCCTACCAACATTTTGGGAGGCCCAAATTGTCCCTACCAACTTTTAAGCAACCTTGCTCGCATTATCTTTGGAGTGCAGTTATATTAGATCATTTAGATGGCCTTCCCATAGTTTGGAAGGATAGAATTGGCCGTACCATTTTGAGTGAGTTAGTTTGCATTATGTTCGGAGTTACATTAGGCCGTTAGCCTACCCCTTTCCTCCACTGTGAATGTGCCATCCCAGTATGTTTTTTATATATTGGCTCATTTGGCTGAGATAGATTGTTGCATTTTCGCTGGATCTGAAGACCAACAGCCTTACAGACCGCTGACAGCTATGATTCTGACAGCCGTTTAGGTACATCCACCACAATGTCGCCTCCCCCTCTGAAGAGGATGAGGGATATCAGGAGCTTTTTCTCCGCAACTGTAAGTAATGTTAGCGTTAGCTAGGTTAGCTAGTTACTGGTAAACTAAGTAGCTAACGTTAGGCATTAGCAACATGAAAACCAGCTAGGTTGGTGCTAGCTAACGTTACCTAAACTAACATCACTTGTCTTTCCATTGTGGCAAATTATCAACTGGTGATATAAGCTGGCTAGCTAGCGAACTGTTAAGATGGCTTCTATCATCCTGTAACATTAGGATAGCAGCAGCCATTACATTATTATACATTAGCTGCCCACCAGAAATTTAATTGAATGGGACATCACGGCGTCCTCACAAGTAACGACCGTTGGTGTCAGCATACCAGCCGATGGGCTATTAGCTAGCTATAGCTTTGTCAAACCCAGTCTGTGCTAGACGGGATGCTAATTTTCTAATTTTAAATTCCCATTAACTTATGCTAAAAAACGCCAGTGATATTAAAGTCGTAAGTTTTGATTTAAAAATAAATACATTGTTTTAGCCTGACTGGGGTTCTTGTTAGAATTATAGGGGAAACTGAATACTCATAAGGCAACGTTATCTAGAGGTTATCCAGCCCGTGAGAGCCGTTAACGTTACTTTTATGAGGACTCAGACTCCTGTTTTCTTACAGTTATTAGCTAACATATACTTACTAACTGGAATCTCATAATTTTGCTCTCACTATATTGGCCGGAGGGTGTTTTAAATAAAGTAGTGTATGTTGAAGTACATGGGATTTATTTTTTCCAACTATGGTATCGAATTGGGTATCCAGGATTGTGGAATTTCTCAATTAGTATTGCTTACTAAATGTCTGGTATTTTGTGACTCCCCTAATGGACAGATATATCAATTTATGAGTTGAATGTCAGTGTAAAAATCCAATGAAAATCTCAATTTTGATCAAATCATTTTTATATATAATACACAGCAGCAGTCGAGAGAGAGAGTGGAGGGACACAGCAGCAACCAAGAGAGAGAGAGAGAGTGGAGGGACACAGCAGCAACCAAGAGAGAGTGGAGGGACGCAGCAGCAGCAGCAGGCAGGATGTGATACACTAAGAACATTGTATTAGTATTATTCAATTTCATAAGTATATGCATATTTAAGAGGTTTAACCTCTCGTCCCCAGCAAAAAATTTGTATGCAGCTACCCTGTTATATGCCCCCTACCAATGTTGAAACCAAACCTACGCCCTTGAGTAGGACCCCACTTATCCGAACCCAACGGGACCGAAGGTCGTTCGTATCTCTGAAATATCCGGATGACTGAAACATATGTTAAAATGCACCAAATTCAATAAGTGGTACATACTTGTTTCATATAGACTCATAATAGACCCTTAGTTACTTGTGAAAATGCATCAAAATTGCAATCAAATAGCCAACTAAACTCATATAGCCTAGCCTATAATAGGCCTACAGTAGCCTATAATAAAATAACCGAATTTCCACTTGAGTGCGTGCTTTGATCAAATACAGTACTTTATTCTCAAATGAGGCGTACGCTGCATCTATAGGCTACTGTATTCGCAGAACAAAATGGTATAGCCTAAAAACAACCCAATATTAGAACAATTAGAGGAAATGATAATCAATAAATAAATAAATGAAATGACAGACAAGTTGTCGTGTCTTAGGCTATTGTAGCCTAAAAGAAAGTCTCTAAAACAACCGATGTAGGCTAACGTGGCCTAGGCTGTAGGCTATTATTTAACAAATACAGTAGGTCTAGTAGGCTAATCTACATGCTTACAACACGTCTGTGTTCCTGAAGTCCATTAACTGGGAACGAAAAATGACTCGAAGCTCCTCTGCTTCAGGTTGCTGACGCGCTTTCTGGCTACAAAGGAATGCAGCTCTCGCGCAGCAGACTCGTTTGCGTTTTGCGCTCGACATTAGAGTAACAAAGAAATGAAACGTGACAGTAGGCTACAGCCTACAGGCAACATGTACATACAGTTCTGTTTTTATTCACAGTAGGATACAGTAGGCTACTGTAATGAAAATCCCACCAGTAACCAGATAGCAGTCTAAAAAAAACAAAAACGTTTTTTAAGCCTGTCCGGTAGACCGGGAGGTTCGGATCTCTGAAGTTCGGATGAGTGGGGTCCTACTGTACATCGTAAGCCCTCCCTGGTGCCAAAGCGCTGTTTCCCAGAGCCTTCTTAGCCAAGGTATACCATAGCCAAAGTCATGGGCGATTTTATAGGGGGGGCAGGGGGGACAAGTGCCCCCCCTGATTGGCCAGCCCAACTCTGCTGAAATTCTTCAACAACAAAAAAAAGACTAATTAACACAATTATTAAATACATAATTGTGGTTTAAAATCATTCATTTTAAAAGTGTATTTATTACTTAAACTAGGCTACCTTAAAAAAAAAAAAAAAAATCATAATCCACCAATGGCACAACCCGTCCGTCGATCTCAACAATTTACGGTTTGATCTGTTACCGCAAAAAAAAGAGATCTGACTGTACTGCTCAGTGCTCAACAAGCTACAACTAGCCAACCTGCTCACAATGGCGAAAAGAGTTATAAAAACAATTGACCACTTCTTCATAATTATTTTTTTTTTTAAATGGCAATGCTAATGAAGAAGCTACCACTCGAAATGACTCCAGAGGCTATCGAAGCTAGCACACTAGCAACATCACCATCGGCGAGGAAACTAGCACCAGCAGGCAGTTGCAGTTTGATGTTGTGATGTTGGGTATGGCCTAGTGCTTGGTCATAAAGTCATATTGACATGCTCGTGGTGTCTAGATGAAGTTTGATGCGTTGTGCGTATTGAATTGTCATATGGATTTCTTATTAGCATACTGTTCACAACTGCCATTCTTTGTAAATAGATGGGACGGGACGGCAGAACAGTTTTTTTTCTCACGTCAACATTTTGCCCCCCCCTACTCTCAGAGGGTAAAATCGCCTATGGCCAAAGTATACTTTCTGAAGGGCGATCTGAACCCATCGTAAGCTGTCCCTTGGCGATGCGCTCCGTTCATCATTTAAAAAGGAGAGTTGCAATAAAGCGCATATCTATCTACCCTACCTGCGAATAGCCTACATAACACATCATGTTGTCGTTAAACATTTTATTGAGCCAAATAAAATATAGGGACTATCCATAATATAAATTCAACACTTTCTTATGTAAAGGAGCAATATTTTCTTATGTTAAGGAGCAATTTGATGGCATAGGCTACCCCACCACTATATAGGATACCGACAGATATTAGGCGAATTGATTAATCCATTGAGGCCTTCTAGACCCATAGTAGGGTAGACACAGGTAATTAAGGTCCGCTTCTATTTAGTGTGTCACAGCCAACTCGTGCCTTGTGGCATATGATTCACTCAAATATCATATTAGAGACTACAGTGATAGCTAACACATAATGGCCTACAATGTAGGCAACTTCTCTGTAACTATTTGTGCACTCTCCTGTTAGTCATGTCTCTCTTATGAAGTATCTAGCCCATGTTTACTATCTTAGCCAATAGACAAACATTTTCCAGGAGCTTGCTCGATCGTCTCGTTGAGAGAGGTCAGGGAAGAATTATTACAGCTCACTTTTCTGGCCCCCGGGTGAAACAGTTTTTGCTTCCCTCTGGAGTATGTAGGGGTGGGACCATTGCTCTCTGTAAAGCGTATTGTGTTGCTTCTGTGTATGAAATGCGCTATATAAATACAGTTTTGATTTATTGATCATTAGCCATCATCCTTATCGTATTTTTCCTGGGCTTTCAATAAGTCCAAGCCTAGGCGTATATGTCCCAATGAATGCTCTTTATTTTATATTTTGTAGACTATAATGTATGAATTGGAACTATCACGAGTTCACGCCTCGACTCTTACTGTACCTTACGACGTACCTTACGATGTATATTCAGGCGCCCACTAAGGGATAGTCTGGGAAACACTCATATTGTCCTTAATCAAACACACGGATGTATTATATTGTCTTTAATCAATGGATGTCTTAAATGAACAAGAGTGCATACGCACGCGCGCACACACACGCACACACACACACACACACACACACACACACACGCACACACGCACACACGCACACACACACACACACAGTGTTAGGGATGATAACCCACATATTCCATATTTCGTGACCAGAAATCAATTCAGTACCTTGTATCATATCTATTGAATAAGGCTTCTGTTATTACTGAAGTTCTAACAGCATAGGTCTGGCAATGTGCCATGTGAACGCATGTGTCAACGTTATGGAACCACTAGGCGGCGGCAAACCCGAAGACACCTGCCGAATAGCTTTTAAGAGCGAATGTCCGTGCGGGCACTGCAGGTGAACTGGCATTTGCCATTTATTTAGAGCATTGAAGCGGAATTCAGCTCAGTATTTTTGAATTACATTTTGGAAAGTCAGACACCTTTTTAGGTCAAGAAACAAAATCCACATAATCTATTCCTATAGATAATACAACGTCGCTAATCCTTTTTGTTCAGCATCGCATTGGATTAGCCCGGACAAGGCTACAACTATAGGTTACTGCCCCCCAGGACAATGCGAGGGATCGCCATTGCTGTCAACCCTATGTCGACGCGTGGGCTCGTCAAGAAAATTAGCAAATGTAAATGAATAAATTATCGCAGCGTAACCGTATAAGCGGCGAGGTATCAACATGGCGCATGACATCACCGCCTGTGGGTAAGGCGCACCGCACCGCTCGATCCGGTGTCCGCAGTCTCTCGTTCACGCAGGGAGAACCTATAGAGTTTCCCCCGTGTGCTTGCGCCGGAGCCCGAACCTGAGGGAGAGGTTTCGTCGTCGGACTTTGACATTTATAGGTCGGGCAGGATGCTGGTTTGAGAGTCTCATTCACATTTGGCTTTCTAGGGGTCAGAATGAGTGGACATGTCAACTGACCTGTTGGAGGCATCGTAGCGCTACGTTCATCGTAGCGCTACGATGCCTCTGGGAAACTCAGCCCTGGTCCCAGGAGAACATTATGTGCATGGCACACATCCTGAAACGCAAGCTTCGTTGCATGTCAGCATTTGCATTTGTATTAAATCTGATGAAAATGAAATTAACCGTCATCCGTGCGTAAAGTGTTTGGAAATATAGCGGAAATCACTGGCTCGAGTTTTCTGGACCCATCAATCCCCTTATAACCTACCCTTCCAGTATTTAAAAAAAGAAAAACTTGATAGTCATTGCGGTCTTATGACAATTGATTGTTCCGATGCACGTTTACGCACGCCCGTAACGCGAGGATTGTAGAGAAATTGGTGAGATACAATTAAGTCTCACAGCGTGGATGCGTCTACCTAGATTTAATTTGCCTGCAAGCATGCATGTGGATTAAATAATGTTTCCCTCAGTCGATCGTTACACATATAGTTAGGCATGGATGATGGCTGGCTCTAATAGCGGCTATCAAGCAGAGCCAGTGCGCGCTCGCCAGCTGACGCGCTCAAGTGATGCTCTGCTGCAGTTGCAGCACGCGCTGGTGCCAATTACCATAGTTTGCCCAAGCACGCGCACGCACCCTACAGGAGCCCGCGGTCTCTCGTTGGACTGAACTGCTTGCTAACTCAATCAATCAATCAATCAATCAATCAATCAATCAATCAATCAATCAATCAATCAATCAATCAATCAATCAATCAATCAAAGGTTTATTTGTATAGAGCATTTCATACCCAGAGGCAACACAATGCGCTTTACAGAGAACAAGGGAGGTGGGCATACGACCCACTCTCTACATATTCCAGAGGGAAACAAAAAAACAATAATCACCCGGGGGCCAGATAAGTGAGCTGTAAAAATTCTTCCCTGACCCCTCTCAAAAAGGCGATCGAGCAAGCTCCAGGAGTATGTTTGTCTACCGGCTAAGAACATTTATAAAGCAATAAATTACATTAAATTACATTTCAGAGTAAGAGAGGCTAAAAAGCATCATAGGAGAGAGGACATTCTACGGACATGCTACGACATCCACAGCAGACACGGGGGTATCTATCGGACTCCGGGAGGTCTGCTGGTGACAGTGGGGCATCCACTGGACCTGGTTAGAAGATAGGAGGGAGAGAGAGAGGCACCAGGGAGAGGGAAGGATAACTGGCCCCGGATTGTTGTGTGTGTCTGTCTTCCTCAGGCTATGTGAATGAGGATATCCGAAGAGTGTCAGATTGCGATTCCAATGACATTTGAGTCAAGCGTAAAGAAGGACCAGCAGTGAAGAAATCCCCCTTTTTTCTTCTCAAACCTCATTGCGTGATCCTGCAAGAATGTAAACCTATTAATTTGAAAATTAAAACTATGGTATGAATTTGACATAAACCTTAATATATCCAACACCATTGCCATCCCCTATACTCCACACATGCACACCACAGATGCATGCACACCACATGGGGGGGGGGTTGTGTCCTCCAATGGCACAATGGCCCTCAGCTACAGACACAGTCCCATTCTAATGGGAGTCTGTTCTAAATGGACCAGTCACCAAACATTATGGGTTAACAGTAGGCCTAATTGCAGATGGAGTTCTCTCACTTCCTTTTCTGATAGGTATGACCTCAATGGACAAGAGGCGATCTCCTCCCTTCCCCCAAACCTCTGTTCAAACTACGGCGCCATGATAGCGGGTGGCTGGTGAATGCTGATGATTCTCCACTATGCAACATCATCAGCGAGGGACGGGCGGACAGTGACAGGAGAGCATGACCTTGTGTCCCTTAATCAGCGGGCTGCCCGGCTGACAGAACGACAGCTCACTGTTTCCCTTCATCTGCACTGTGTGTGAAATGAGAAGGTTAAACTGTCTGTCATCATAACATTTCATGATGGACACCTTCAGTTGTGTGTGTGTGTGTGTGTGTGTGTATGTGTGTGTGTGTGCATCTGAGGAAGTTAGGTCAGATTTGTGTGGAGATCATTTGACCCCACACTGCTGTGAGGAAAGAGGAAATAGCATTTCTGGGCAGTTTAAAGCACCAGGGAGGGTAAATGTTGGTCGATGGATTAAAGAGGTTCAGTCCCTATGGGTCTGTACTCTGTACTCCACAATGACAGTATTACAATACACATTTAGTTGATGTCCACATAGCACCCACATTCTCAATGTAAAATGTGTCTAAAAGTACCCATTTTGACCTATCAGTCTGGCATTTACCGGACTTGTGTGAGGAGAATGATTCTGATAGGGGAACATAATAGGACCTCCTGGAACTTAGAGGGATAAGGGGGGAGGGGCGAGAGAGAAAGAGAGACACAGCACATTTTTGTCTGTATTATAATTTGAGAGGGTGGGGTCTGGGAGAGACAAGGGGGTAGAATAAAGCACTTATTTTATTAATTTGTCATTTACAAGAGCATTAGGCTGCAGATCTATACGTTTCTGTCTATCTGCCGCGGGCGTTATAAACAGTAAAGGTTAATTAGGTAGGTACGAAATTCGATCAGGGGCGGGCAGTTAGTTATTTGATACACAGACAGGTAACTCAAGCAAACCCTATTGTCACCGCAATCAGACCTATATAAATCCGCCTTGACGAACACCAGTCACCACATAGCCTTACCTCTCTTTTGGATCACCAACCGGGCAAGAACTTCAACGCGGTAGGTTGCTTTTATGCTCTGCAGGAACCTTTCATTGTCACTTTGACTGATAGAAATATAGCCTTTAGGTGTTTTGTCTAGCTTCGTTGGTAGCCTTCAATTGGAATCATTGTTTCAAGTCTCCGTAAACTGTTTTAATATTTCGTTTTTGTTATTTATTTATAAAGACATTGTGTTAGCCTAAATACAAGACATTTTCGTTTTTTTGCGGTCTGGCTATTGTCTGTGCTCCACATTTGGTGCACTTAGGGGTGAAAGTTTATCCAGATCTATTCAACATTTTTACACATTACAACATGGATCTGAACTCTGAGGGTAGAAATATGATCATTTTACAGTCGTGGTGGCTTGTTGTGGATGAATTAGAGCAATCGGCTATTTATGGAGAGTCCTAGAAGGCAGCCTATAATAATATTATCTTCACACCTTCGCTTTCCAATGTATCCATTAGAAGCATTGCTGTTGTAGCCTACTACCTGAGCATAAGGTTACTAATTCACTACCGTTGTTCCTCCAACAGGATTAAAATGTCTCTCTCATCTATCCTTTCCGCTGATGCAATCGACAATGCTGTCAAGGACTGCCAAGGTATCGTCTTCCACTAATATCATTATTGCTTTCTTCATTAGATTTCTTCACGAGTTGGTCTATTCTTTAGTTACGAGTTAGGTCTATGCACAGAGATACAAAGCCATCATCACTTTCACCGTGGTCGAAAAGTGATACAGTTACTTCAAAATACACGGGTAGCCTAAAAGGTGAACTCTAGAACTACATGACACGGTTTACGCGCGATGCAGGTGCACCTGCATGACTACAGAACCTGACTCCGCACAACATTTAGCATTATTGGATCAGCCTACTCAGCATTTTTCTTGACTTTATCCGTTCTTTACCTTACAGCACCGGACTCCTTCAACCACAAGAAGTTCTTCCAGCTGTGTGGTCTCTCCAAGAAGAGTCCCCAGGATGTGAAGAATGTCTTCAGCATCCTTGACAACGACGGCAGCGGCTTCATTGAGGAAGAGGAACTCAAGTGAGTAGGCTGCGAAAAAAAGCCTAAATAGAATATGCTATTTTAGTTTCTGGAATAGTGGTCTCGATTGTTGCTGTGTTTATACCATAATAGACTATGTTTAAAAAAAAAAGGTTTTTTGTGTGTGAAAAATATACAACAAATATATTCTGCGAATAGGCCCAGAGGCCAGGCAACAGCAAGTCACACTTCTGACCCCGGAAAAAGAAGAGCTTCGTTGGCTTGCGCACAATTGCGCCTCAAACGATTGAGTTTTTGTTGTTGTTGACATTATAAACTCTGAGCACAAAGTCATTTGTTAATTCTGTTCTAAAAGTCTTTGTGAATGGGATAATAACTTTATTAGGCTGTTCCAGGAGGAGGAATATGCATATTCAGTGCAGCCTAATATGATCATATTGGTCACATGTAGGCCTATTTGTCAGTTTGAGCAGCAAAATACTGGTTCACCACTTCACTGTGAAAAAGAAACAGCTCTCCTCAGTAGGCCTACATTAGTATGGTGAGAAACTAGCGAGAATCTTTCCTCCCAAAGTTGTTGCCACAATGAGGTTGGCAAGTAGGTTCAAATGTATAGGGAACATTTAAGAGTCAGATATCAGATTACCTTTGAGCGTGCTCCAAGAGTCTTACGGTGTGTGTGTGTGTGCGCGCGTGTGTGTGTGTGTTCTTGTGTTTTTTTTGTGTGTGTGTGTGCGTGTGTGTGTGCATGCGTGTGTGTGCTTGCGTGTGTGTGTGTGTGTGTGTGTGTCAGGTTCTTCCTCCAGAGGTTCTCCCCTGGGGCCCGTGTTCTGACAGACAAAGAGACCAAGACCTTCATGTGTGCTGCTGATGACGACACTGATGGCAAGATCGGAGTAGATGGTGAGGGAATAGCTATCGCATAGAATATAACACATAGCCCACCTCCACACTTCAGGGATTCTTCTCATAATGACAGCGCTCTTACTCAAGACAGTAGTAATGATGATGCTGATGAAGATTATGGTGATCCAGTGCAAAGATCACTTAAGTTGGCAGGAATCCTTTAAGCTATGTCATAGTGTTACATTGGGCTACACAATACTAATCATAGTTTTCAGTGATGTGTTCACCTGTGGGAAAGCGTACAGAAAAATGAGCTTCTGTCAGGTGTAGCCTCCTCGTTTACCAGTTCTGATATCTTGACCACTGGTCTGGCTGTGTCGTTCTTCTCTCCTTGCAGAGTTCCAGGCCATAGTTCTGTCCTGAGCAGCTGGAGCCCCACACTTGTCTCCTCTCCCCCACTTCAGCGCTAGGATCTAGAACTGTAGTTCTTCACTCTCCATCAGTTTAGAAATATTAATTTAAAAAAAAAAAGTCTTTTTTTTTCTTCTTTTTTTGAGTCTGGTCCATGGACACTCACACTCTCATCAAGTTTTTATTCGGCTTTTTGCATACTTTTTAGACAATCCATGCTGCTGCATTGCCCAAAATGTACCACTTTACCAAATTACTGAGAAAATAAACAAATATAAAACCCATTTCAAGTTATCTTGCTTGTTCTTCCCTCTGTTGACCCTGCCAATTTAAAAATGTTATGAAATAATAATGTGGTCTGCCAACTAAGCCATAACACCGTTGCATAAGATCTGCATGATTACAAGAAGGCCTTTGTGTAGCCTAACTTTTACAAAACATACAGCAATTCCTGATACTGTAGATTGTAGCTTCACAATTAGTCTTGATGCAGTAGATAACGTGAGAGACTCCCACATACTGTATAATCTCACAGACGAAAGCCCCCTCCCCACACACACACTCAGTCAGCCATTGGAATCTTGGTATCAAATGTGAGGGAGGAAGCAAGACATGTTCTGTTGTTTTGTGTGTGTGTGTGTGTGTGAGAGAGAGAGAGAGACAGAGAGAGAGAGAGAGAAAGCTAGAGGGGGGGTTGGGAACAAGACAGGAAAGCCAAGGAGGTGACCTTGACGGACACATGAGTGTCACCACGGTCGGATCGAGTGACATCTGACCTCTAGTCTGTAAACAGACCTGGCTCAGTCTTAGTGCTTCTCTGGCCAGCCAGGTAGTAGTGTGTCAGCCATGGCACCGGGAGCTGTGCACATGCAGCAGAATCCCAGAGCTCAGTCCACTCCTATGTGCAGATCTTCTCTGATCCACTGTGATTTAGCTCACTTCTAGCTGAAGATAGTAGGCCCTCATTAGCGGAATAAAATAGATGAACGCTGACCATGCTGATATTGCATGAAACCCATTTGCTTCTTCAATCTTACACCCAAAAGAACTTGGTCCCAGGAGGAGGAAGGAGATTGTTTATAAGAGTTAAAAATACGACGTATCTCTTCCAGGACACACTGTCGTCAGTCTCCTGCGCTTACGCCATTAACCCACTACACACCCCACCCATGTATTATGGCACAGCCAACTACAGGGTCCTTTGAACAACAGGGGAAGAACCGTAGCATTTGGCTCAACACCTGGATGTTAAAAGGGGGAACCTGGCCATTAGAGGAAGCTCCGGACTGCATGTTAGGGTTACGGTACAGGCCACACCCTAGTGAGGTCTCAGTCTGTGTGGAGGCGTGAAGTAGGATTAACACGGGCGCCAGGTTTGAGCAGACCCGCCCCCCTCCCCCCCACACACATACACATGCAAGAGAAATTGGATGTGCATGCCTGACTGTGTGTGTGTGTGTGCACGCGCACGTTGTGAGTAGGCCTGCAGTGTGATAGAGCATATGTCATCAGCAACTATCATAATCTTTTCTATCCTATCTGTAAGGGGGCTGGTTGGCTAGCTGACCCAAACGCAGGACCACGGACACAGACGGACAGTTCCAAGCCCAGAGGGCGGTTTAATATTAAAGCGGCAGTACAGAGGGCAAGGCAAAAGGGTAGTCAAGTTCAGGCAGGGGTCAATCGATCAACAAACAAGTCCAGAAAACGTAATCCAAGCCGTGGTCGAGGTCCGGTGAGAATGGGTCGGGGAAGCCGTGTGTCAGTCCAGGAAAAGAGCAGCAAACAAAACCGGAATCTGGAGGGGTGGAGAGTAGAATGAGTAAAGGGAAAAAAAACAACTATAACAACTACTATAACGGGAACTTCAGAAACCACAACTTGCCACAAGGAATCTTAGGGAAGAACTGGCGACGAACGTTGGGAAGACCGGGTTCTTATAGGGGAGGTGATTGGATGAGTGGTGGCAGCAGGTGAGCCGCGCCCTCGGAGCTCGTTAGCGGAACCGTGTTCAGGTGTGCGGGGGTGATTACGTCGGAGGGCGCGCAGAGCGCGCGCTGAAGTGGAAGGCCGAGGTGTGCGCGCTGCGGGAACGGTGGTGGGAGCTGGAGAGCGCCCAGGCGGAGGCGGAGCCGTAACACTATCCTATGTTTTAAGCATGGTGCTTCTTTTTGACAGTATTATCTTTGTTTCAAAATCATGTCTGTCAGGTAATTGGTTTACCATATTCCAGTAGCATGGTAAGTAGAAATGTATACTATAACCAAGGCTCCGAACCGGTTCAAGGAACGGAAACGAAAACCGAAAACGAACGGTATTTTACGAGGAACAGAAACAGGAACGAAAACGAAATGGTCTTTAATTGTTCCAGAACAGAAACGTTAATTTGAAATCTTTAAAACCGGTTAATAACGTTATTTTTTCGTTCTTTGTAGTAGGCCTCTATAACTTAAAAATAATTGTAAAAAAGAAGAAAGCTGAGCCTTTTATGGCCGAATAGGCTAAATTAAATTAATTAAATTTGTAGCCTACATCTTGTCCTGTTTTTGTAATGTAGCCTAGGCCCCTAAATCTGTTATTTCACAGTCAGGATCTTAAATGCTTGCTTAGCGAAATGAAGAGATTTAGATATTACAACAACACACCATAGCCTAGTTCCGACTAGGGATGTGCGCAGCGACTATTTTCACTGATGACTAGACGGTGGTTTTGTAACCGATTACATGACTAGTCTAAAAACAGGATTCCCAAGTTTCTACAACAAGTGCTATTTAGAAAAATTGAGGATGTTTCTCAAACTCTGCAAGTTAAGATGCATGACTATTCTTGATGTTTCCCAACCACTCAGCGGCAGCCAATTTGCACGCGTTGCGCAGGGCTGTCACACACTCTCCTTTGTTTGCCAGTGCAAAACAGTAGTTCAGCCTGTCCTTACAGCTTATTACTTAGCAAAGATATCAATGTGATTAATTTTGTTTAATTGAAGAAGAGTAGGCTAGCCTATAGCCTGTAATGTTTCAGTAGGCTTAAACTAGATTTCACATAAAGACCGCGGATGTCAGAGAGGACAATAACGTTCGAAGGCAAATTTATTCCAACATTGGTCCACAAAGAATGATGCAAATAATAAAGTGAAAGAAATAATAGCCTACTGTGCAAATATAATGTTTTATATGGACCTGCCTACTGTGCAAATATAATGTTTTATATGGACCTGCGTGTCTGCAATAAAGTTCCTCTATCTTTATAACCACCATTCAGCGGAAGCCAATTTTCACTCGTTGCGCATCTCGCTCCAAGTATGGTTTGGCTATTTAAAACACGGAGTACTTTGTGACAGTTGCTTGGATGTATACTAGTATGCATAAACCTATGTTTTGCGAATTTAATGGTCTGCCTCCTTCAGAGTTCAACTCGGCAATTAGGCTGTGAAAACGAGCGCGCCTCTTGGAATCTAGTCTATTGTTGCACAGATTTCTGTCACGTCTTGACTTTCACAAAACAAATGATTAGGCTACATTAATTAATATGAGCACACTTTAGTGACAATGTGCCGTGCAACCCTGATCATTGAATAGCATAAGTTAAATTACTATAATATTAAAGACCGCGGATGTCAGACGATAGGCTACGTATTACGCGTATAATCCGGAGCTCCCATACAAAAGGAACGCAGCATAAACAATAGGGATTGTGCAGATGAATGAATGAGGTGACTAATTATTTATAAATAACATAAGACATTACAAAACGAAATAAAAACAAACAATAGGCCTACAGGCGCAGAATAAAATAGCTTCCCGCAACAGTACAAGAAAATATTTGTAGAAGAAATACTGTAGGCCTATAGAGTCTTAATAGGCTAACATCCCCGGAACGGTGAACGGAACGTTATTTTTCGTTCTTAACCGGTTCAGGAACGCTACGCTGGTGGCGGAACACGAGAACGGAAACGTTAAATATTCTGGTTCTGCTCGGAGCGAACCGATTGAAAAATAATTTCGTTTTTAAGCCCTGACTATAACCGAAGTAATGTGTTGATACTAGTAGTGATACTAGTAGCGATACTAATGTCCTTAATATCTGACCTGAACTGTTCAGGGACATTAGCCAGGCCAAAGCCTGTTTTTGACAGGTCCACAGCAGCACCAGCCTCTTCATGACACACTCAGCCCATGTCAACAGCTGTTGTTGCCTTCCCAAAATATACTCAGTCCCAATTTAGATGAAGACACCATAATTAAACTAGAAAGTACATTTCCTGGAGAAAAGGTGAGGTGGGCTAGCTGCTGCAGCTGTATGTAACAACTATTGCTAATACTACTATGGACCGGGCAATCTCCCACCGGCGAAGACTGTGTCTCTAATCCACGCAGGGGCTGATTTGTAGGGTCTGTGGTGTGGACAGTGACGTGGTGGCGAGACTCCGCCCCCTCAGGTCAGAGCCGGTCGGGGGCAGTGCAATGACCTCCGGGGAATCTCCATGCACCCACCAGCGAAGACCGTGTGTCTCTAGCCGACTCAGGGGCTGAATTGTGGGTTCCGTGGTAGGATCAGGTCAGAGCTGGTCGTGGACAGTGTACCCCTCTCCGGGCCAACCACCTGCCCCCACCGGTGAAGACTGTGTATGGCGAGACTCATCCCCAGATTGTTTAGAATACTAAGGTGTGTGAGCGTGTGTGTGTGTGTGCATGTTTGTGTGTCCGCGCGTGCGGAGTGGCTGGTTTCTTCCTAAAGTCTTCAATCATCTCCACTGTCTTGAGAGCCTTGAGCTCCAGATTGTTTAGAGTTACATCTAATCTGTATCATTCATCTGAAGGTAGGAATATAATGCTACAGTAGTCATAGAAGGGTGTCTGTACCTTTAAGAGAGGCTGCGTATGCACCCAAGTTCAAATCACAACTGACACTCTGAACATTCCATCAATTGTTTGTATGGGAAAGCATGACCAGATTCAGACAGCTCCAGCTTAAAAAGTGTAAATGTCACAGCTTAGATGTTTACATCACAGGAATCCTGGGAACCAGCTGAACATTTTGAGATATAATATGTCAATTTAGCTTGAAAACTGTAGGAGTGGTGACAGGTTAGAAAACAGGTATAAATTCAGAAATAGCAGCTCAAAAGCTAGAGTGGAGCGCCATTAGTTTGAATGGTGAGCATAATCGTTTAACAAATGGTTAAAACGCAAAAACAATAAATTGCACAGCTTAGATAATTACATTGTATGAATTTGCACAATTGTGTGAACATTTTGATGTATAATATGTGTATGAGCTGTTAAAAAAAGTGCCAGCAGTTTACAAAATGTGTGAATATTTTCAAAGCAACAGCTGCCACCACTCTAAAAACATCAAGTTACTGAACATTCCACCAGCAATTTCAATGATACAAAAATTACTATTAAAAGTTAAATGACTAAAAAACTATAAAAAAATAAATAAATCTGAATACACCCGGGAAACAGCTAAACATCATGAACATTTTAAAGTTTGAATGAAGTTTCTAGCACAAAGTATGATGAAGTAGTTAAGGGCCTGTAGCCCCCGATAATGTAATAATTAACTGATAATGTAATAACGCCTGATAATGTAACAAAAGTTTGACTTAACTCAATAGAAAATGTAATAAAACCTGATAATGTAATAACTTAACCAATAATGTAATAAAATTCCCTGACTGATAATGTAATACCATTTTTCTGATAATGTAATAACTTATTACATTATTGGTCAAGTTATTACATTATCAGGTGGGTCTTTTTTTTCAAAACTGGTAACGTAATACTTGACTGATAATGTAATAATCTAAAAAAGCGAATGAATAATACTGTTCGGGTACTTTGTGGTATACTTTGGCGTACTTTGTGGTACTTGTGTATACTTTGGTGTGTTATGATACTTTGCAGTATACTTTGGGGTGCTTTGAGGTACTTTGTGGTATACTTTGGGGTACTTTGGTATACTTTGCAGTACTTTGTGGTATACTTTGGGGTACACAGCAATACTTTGCAGTACTTTGCAGTTTACTTTGGGGTACTTTGAGGTACTTTAATATTTTGCGGTAGTTTGCAGTAAACGGGGTACTTTGCAGTACTTTGTGGAATACTTTGAGGTACTTTGTGGTGTGCTTTGGAGTACTTTGCGGTCCTTAGTGGTATACTTTGGGGTACTTTTTGGTACTCAGCAGTATCCTTAGGGTACTTTGCGTTATACTTTGGGGTACTTTGTGGTATACATTGAGGTACTTAGCCATACTTTGCAGTAATGTGTGGTAATTTGTGGTACTTTGTGATATACGGAGGTACTTTGCAGTAGCCTATGCTTTGGAGTACTTAGCGGTACTTTGTGGTATACTTTGTGCAGTACTTTGTGGTATACTTTGGGGTACACAGCCATACTTTGCAGTACTCTGCAGTATACTTTGGGGTACTTTGATATTTTGCGGTAGTTTGCAGTAAACATTGGGGTCTTTGCAGTACTTTGCAGTACTTTGCGGAATACTTTGAGGTACTTTGTGGTGTGCTTTGGAGTACTTTGCGGTACTTAGTGGTATACTTTCGGGTACTTTGTGGTACTTTGCAGTACTTTGCAGTATACTTAGGGTACTTTGCGTTATACTTTGGGGTACTTTGTAGTACTTTGTGGTATACATTGAGGTACTTACCCATACTTTGCAGTAATGTGTGGTAATTTGTGGTATACAGAGATACTTTGCAGTATGCTTTGGGGTACTTTGCAGTACTTTGTGGTATACTTTGGGGTCCTTTGCAGTACTACATGGTATACTTTGGGGTACTTTGCTGTATACTTTGGGGTACTTTGCTGTATACTTTGTGGTATTTTGCAGTACTTTGCGCTATTCTTTGGAGTACTTTATGATATACTTTGGAGTAATTTTAGGTACTTTGGTATGCTTTAGAGTGAGGTACTTAGTGATTAGTAGGGCCCTTCAAAAAGGGGTTCAGTATTTTATCTTAGCCTATATAGTAGGAGACAGGAACTAATTTAATTCTATGAAAGTGTATGAGGCAAATTATGTGAGGCTGCTGTTCATGAACTATAGTTAAGAGCTGCTATCCATCGACTATATTTCAGATTGCAATACCATAACTCCCCCATATCCATCCATCCATCCATCTTCATCTGCTTATCCGGGGTCGGGTCGCGGAGGAAGCAGTTCCAGCAGGGGGCCCCAGACATCCCTTTTCCTAGCACATCAACCAGTTCTGCCTGGGGAATCTTTAGCTGCTCACAGGCCAGTGCGGAGATGTAGTCCCGCCACCTAGTCCTGGGTCTACCCCGCGGCCTCCTCCCAGCCGGACATGCCTGGAACACCTCCCTCTCAGGAGGCATCCTCACTAGATGCCCAAACCACCTCAACTGGCTCCTTTCAACGCAAAGGAGCAGCAGCTCTACTCTGAGTCTCTCCTGGATGACTGAACTTCTCACCCAATCTCTCAGGGAGACCCCAGCCACCCTCCAGAGAAAACTAATTTCGGTTGCTTGTATCCATGGTCTCGTTCTTTCGGTCATGACCCGTCCTTCATGACCATAGGTGAGGGTGGGGACGAAGATAGACCGGTAGATTGAGAGCTTTGCCTTTTGGCTCAGCTCTCTTTTCGTCACAATAGTGCGGTAAAGTGACTGCAGAACCGCACCAGCTGCTCCGATCCAAACTCCCTCTCCATGGTTCCCTCACTCATGAACAAAACCCCCAGATACTTGAACTCCTTCACTTGGGGTAAGGACTCATTTCCTACAAATTTCCTGCTGAGAACCATGGCCTCAGATTTAGAAGTCGCTTCACACTCAGTTGCGAACCTATCCAGAGAGTGCTGGAAGTCGCAGGCCGATGATGCCATCAGGACCACATCATCTGCAAACAGCAGCGACGCAATCCCCAGCTCAGCAAACTGCAAACCCACGTCCCCACGGCTACGCCTCAATATCCTGTCCATGAAAATCACAAACAGGATTGGTGACAAAGCACAGCCCTGGCGGAGGGCAACCTCCACCGGAAAAGAAGACGACTTACTGCCAAGTACACGGACACAGCTCTCGCTCTGGGTGTACACGGATAGGATGGCCGGTGGTTCCACGACCAGGATGAAATCTGCATTGTTCCTCTTCAATCTGAGGTTCGACTATTGGCCGGACCCTCCTTTCCAGCACCTTGGAGTACACTTTCCCTGGGAGGCTGAGTAATGTGATGCCTCTGTAATTGGCACACACCCTCTGGTCCCCTTTTTTGAATATTGGGACCACCACCCCAGTCTGCCACTCCTTTGGCACTGACCTGGACTTCCACACAATGTTAAAGAGGCGTGTCAACCAAGACAGCCCCTCAACACCCAGCGCCTTCAGCATTTCTGGACGGATCTCATCAGTCCCTGGGGCTTTGCCACTGTGGAGTTGTTTGACTACGTCAGTGACCTCCTCCAGGGAAATTGACGATGACCCCCCATCATCTTGCGGCTCTGTCTCGATCGTAGAGGGTGGATTAGTAGGGTTCAGGAGTTCCTCAAATTGCTCCTTCCAATGCTCAACAACCTTCTCAGTTGAGGTCAGCAATGTCTCATCCTTGCTGTATACAGCTTGGATGGTCCCCCACTTTCCCTTCCTGAGGTGTCTGTTCCAGAAACACCTTGGTGCCGACCGAAAGTCCTTCTCCATGGTTTCTCCGAACTGCTCCCACACCCGCTGCTTTGCCTTGGTCATGGCCGAAGCTGCAGCCCTCTGGGCCAGTCGATACCCTGCAACTGCTTCTGGGGTCCTCCGGGCTAACATATCCCTGAAGGCCTCCTCCTTCAGTCTGACAGCTTCCCCTCCCCCTCCCTCCAGACGTTCCCAGTTCACCCTCACTACACACTTGGGTTTTCCAGGTCTGTCCAGAGGCTTCCTCCGCCATTGAAACCAGCTCACCACCAGATGGTGATCAGTGGACAGCTCTGCCCCTCTCTTCACCTGAGTGTCCAAAACACATGGCCTCAGATCAGATGATACAATAACAAAAACGATCATCGTCCTTCAGCCTAAGGTTTTCTGATACCAGGTGTACTTGTGGGCATCCTTGTGTTCGAACATGGTGTTTGTTATGGACAAACCGTGACTAGTACAGAAGTCCAAAACAAAACACCACTCGGGTTCAGATCGTGGTGGCCTTGCCTCCCAATCACGCCCCTCCAAGTTTCTCCATCATTGCCCAAGTGTGCATTGAAGTCCCCCAATAGGACAGTGGAGTCCCCTGCAGGAGTCCCAAATAGGACTTCACTTAGGGTCTGCAGGAGGGCCGAGTTCTCTGAACTGCTGTTTGGTGCATAAGCAAAACCACAGTCAGAGTCCCCCCCCACAGTCCTAAGGCGCACGGAGGTGACCCTCTCGTCCACTCCAGCACAGAGGCGCTCAGCTGGGGGCTAGCTAGTATAGCCACACCTGCCTTACGCCCCATACCGTAAGCAACTCCGGAGAGTACAACCCCTATCCAGGAGTTTGGTTCCGGTGCCGGTGCTGTGCGTGGAGGTTAGCCCTACCAGGTGTAATTGGTCCACCCCCTCACAAGCTCCCGCTCCTTCCCCCCCAGTGAGGTCACATTCCATGTTCCCAGAGCCAGCCTTTGCCGCCTGGGTCCAGTCCGTCAGTGCCCTCCGCCTTCACTGCCATCTAGTTGGCAGCGCACCCGACCCCGACAGTTCCTCCCACGGGTGGTGGGTCCACGGGATGGACGAGACGGAGATGTTGTTCCCACGTTGCTCTTTCGGGTTGGGCCCGGCCGGGCTCCATGGAAAGCCCGGCCACCAGACGCTCGCAGACGGGCCCTCCTCTGGCCGTTTTGGGCTTAAAACCCTCATCCGCCCTTGCTCCACACCTCCAGATGGTATACGGTGCGGAGCCAGGCACGAGCAGCACCTGTGGTTTTTGTTCAGAGTGACCTTCTCCTAGATGGGTTGCCTACCATGGCTGTGAGCCATATCTGCCCATGCTATTTGCCCATAGCTGGGACAGTGGTTGTCAGGAGCCAGGGCGTGTCCACACATGGGTGGGCCTGTGCACCTTGCATCTGGGGCCCACTGTTGCTCCGAGATCCCCTACAGTTTAGCCTGGGACCGCGAGGTACCCAGTTACCATGTGTGGCCGTGTGGAGGCTTTGTACTGGCAGAAGGAGACTTACGCACTCGGCTCCTCTTTTCACCCTCCGTAAGGAGGGCTAGCTGGCGGCGGTAGCTGAAAGCAGAGTGGCAAGCAGAAGCGGCATGCAGCATGCACTAACTACAAGCACTACTACCACAGATCTACTGCACTACGCATCACACAACCCTGCACAGTAATGCCCACACAACTCCCGCATACTCATCTCCAAACGCAGGATGGAGATTGGAGATTAAAACCCTTCCTGCACAGTTGAATCCTCGACTTCCTGATGGGCAGACCTCAGGTGGTGAGAGTGGGCAGCCACACCTCATCTTCTCTCACCCTAAACACTGGAGAAAGTCACCCTCTCACCCTCAAAACTGGGCTGTTTCATATCCTCTGTACAAACATGACTGCATAGTTACTGTACCTACAATTCCAGCTCAATTATCAATTCAATGATGACACAGCTGCGGTAGGCCTGATCTCCAACAATAATGAGAAGGCCTTCGTGAAGGGGGTGGAGTGCCAAACTAAATGTTGTCAGGGCAACAACCTCCACCTGAATGTCAGTAAGATAATGGAGATGCTAGTGGACTACAGCAGGAAGCAGGAAGATGAAAGTGATTCTAGTGGACTAGCAGGAAGCAGGAGCGGCCAATTGCCTGAACAGCAGTGGGACACCTGTGGAGACAGTGTATTTATAAGTACAGTATATTGATGTACAGATCACCAAGGACCAGACATGGACAACAAACATCCCCGTATATGCATGATTCAGAGGGCGTCTGACTGAGAACATCAACACTACCAACATGCTATAGAAGCAACACAATGCAGGACAAGTCACTGTAGAGAGTGTTGGAGATCAGGCCTACCGCAGCTGTCATCAGTGAATTGATAATTGAGCTGGAATTGTAGGTAACTATGCAGTCATGTTTGTACAGAGGATATGAAACAGCCCAGTGTTGAGGGTGAGAGGGTGACTTTCTCCAGTGTTGAGGTGAGAGGTTGACTGTCTCCAGTGTTGAGACAGTTGCTGAGTTTGGAGATGAGTATGGAGGGAGTTATGGTATTGCAATCTGAAATATAGTCAATGGATAGCAGCTCTTAACTATAGTTTACAGCAGCCTCACATAATTTGCCTCATACATTTTACTTTCAATTCATATAATTAAATCTGTCTTAAATTGAATCCTGTGAAGATAAAATACTGAACCCCTTTTTGAAGGGCCCTACTAATCACTAAGTATTTCAAAGTACTCCAAAGTATTCCACAAAGTACCTCAAAGTACTCCAAAGTATACCACAAAGTACTGCAAACTACTCCAAAGTATAGTGCAAAGTACTGCAAAATACCACAAAGTACCCCAAAGTATACAGCAAAGTACCCCAAAGTATACAGCAAAGTATACCCCAAAGTATACCACAAAGTACCGAAAAGTACCCCAAAGCATACTGCAAAGTACCTCCGTATACCACAAAGTACCACAAATGACCACACATTACTGCAAAGAATGGGTAAGTACCTCAATGTATACCACAAAGTACTACAAAGTACCCCAAAGTATAACGCAAAGTACCCAAAGTATACTGCAAAGTACTGCAGAGTACCAAAGTACCCCAAAGTATACCACTAAGTACTGCAAAGTACTCCAAAGCACACCAAAGTACCTCAAAGTATTCTGCAAAGTACTGCAAAGTACCCCAATGTTTACTGCAAACTACCGCAAAATATCAAAGTACCTAAAAGTACCCCAAAGTATACTGCAGAGTACTGCAAAGTATTGCTGTGTACCCCAAAGTATACCACAAAGTACTGCACAAAGTATAACATAATGTACCGCAAAGTACCCCAAAGCATACTGAAAAGTACCTCCGTACACCACAAAGTACCACAAATGACCACGCATTACTGCAAAGTATGGGTAAGTACTTCAATGTATACCACAAAGTACTACAAAGTACCCCAAAGTATAATGCAAAGTACCCAAAGTATACTGCAAAGTACTGCAGAGTACCACAAAGTACCCCAAAGTATACCACTAAGTACCGCAAAGTACTCCAACGTACCCCAACGTTTACTGCAAACTACTGCAAAATATCAAAGTACCTCAAAGTACCCTAAAGTATACTGCAGAGTACTGCAAAGTATTGATGTGTACCCCAAAGTATACCACAAAGTACTGCAAAGTATACCACAGAGTACCCCAAAGTATATCACAAAAGTACCTCAAAGCACCCCAAAGTATACTGCAAAGTATCATAAGACACACCAAAGTATACCACAAGTACCACAAAGTATGGCAAAGTATACCACATACCCTAACAGCAGTATTCATTCGCTTTTTTAGATTATTACATTATCAGTCAAGTATTACGTTACCAGTTTTGAAAAAAAAAAGACCCACCTGTAATAAGGTATTACATTATCAGAAAAATGGTATTACATTATCAGTCAGGACATTTTATTACATTATTGGTTAAGTTATTACATTATCAGGTTTTATTACATTTTCGATTGAGTTAAGTAAAACTTTTATTACATTATCAGGCGTTATTACATTATCAGTTAATTATTACATTATCGGGTGCTACAGGGCCTCTTAAAGCTCTCCTGTGAACTGTCACCATAGCAACCACAGCACAGCAGGACAGCTCTACAGCACCAAAGCACAGAACACACAGAATTCGCTGACTCACTCGCCATACGTTTCAATGGTGAGTGCAGTTGCCGAACAAATCGTCATACAGCGAAAACTATAAGTCGCACAGCTTAGATACTTACATTGTACAAATCAGCACAGTTGTGTGAATGTTTTGATGTATACTATGTGTATGAGCTTTAAAGCCTCTGGAAACTCAAATCCACAAAAGTCTTCTAACTATGTAATTTAGTGTATTATGTACATAATAAACAACATGTAAAAGTATTACCAATTACTTTCTATCAAAAAATTGTATATTCTCATTTAAGTTTTTGTAACATTCCTGACAGTGGGTTTGAAATGGGCATTGTTTAATTCGTTTAATGTGACATCATTATATCCGAGATCCAATCATTAAAAAATGCACGTTAGTAAGTCCTAAATCCCCGTTAAATCTGCCTTGTCGACAGCAAATTTGCAGTTAGCTAACATATTTGATCCAGCCTAGTATCTTTGTCTATTTTTATCTATCCATCTACCGGTATCTATTTTTATCTATCCTCTATCTCCCCACCCTGTGCACCATCATGATTGTTTGTTCTGTCCCTGGGTGCTCATCGGTGAGATGACAACAAGTCATTCTTTAGTTTTCCAACTGTGTTGGATTTAGAGAAACAGTGGACCGCGTTTTTGGTGAGCCGTGGTGGAGCAGTCCGGAAACATACCTTCATATGCTGCTGTCATTCATTAAATTCTGCCAGAAAGCCATGGGTTTTGCACAACGGCTATGTCTTGTAGCTGGAGCAATACCCTCTCTCCCTCCACTTCAGCCTCTCCCCGATGCCCAGAGCCTAGAGATCGATCATGTAAGTTACTTGCTAATGATAAAGTTTAAGTAAATGTTCCACGTTTATTTTTAACCTCACCTTTTTCTAAAGAAATCTAACATTGTTAGCTTGCCAACTCAGTGCTTTGTAGCTGCTTAGCAGCCTAATAATGTTAGCGCTAACTAGTATGGTTAGAACTAGCTGTGGCTAACTAATTCTACTAATGGATAGAAAAGCATTTTGGAACTCACCATTCAGTGATCGATTAAAATTAATTATTTGGAGATGGCAGGGCTTCTACTGTATTTCTGCATCCTCTGAGAATTAAGTATCTGACGGCTCAAACATATACGGCTGGACTTTTAGTTGCTGTGCATAGTGCGTTGCTAGTTTTAATGAGATTGTTTGTCATTGGCGGATCAAAATGTCAATCAAATCCTGATCTGACACACCCACACATTCCTGAGAAATGGTCTAGAGAGCAAAATTAGCCATTTTTGAATACTTTTTTCGAAGGGTTCTGAACGTTTATTTTAACTCAGATTTTTGTGGATGCTTAAAGAGACACTAACATTTGATATCATACATGCATTTTTACTATTTCAAGCCAAGTTTCCAGAGGCTTTAAAAACTGTAGGAGTGCCAGCAGTTTACAAAATGTCTGAATATTTTCAAAGCAACAGCTGCCACCACTCTAAAAACATAATGATACTAAACATTCCACCAGCAGTTTCAATGGCACAATATTAAAAGTGACATTTCGAAAAAACTATAAAACATAAAAAATCTGAATGGATCCGTTAAAGAGCTAAACATCATGAACATTTAAAAGTTTGAATGAAGTTTCTAGCACAAAGTATGAAGAAGTAGTTAAGGATACAAAAACTGGAGAGAATAATAAAGAAATAGTGGGAATATCACAAATTGGGCTAGCTTCTGTAAGCTAGCCCACCTAATTAAAGTGCAGCATTACAGAATGACAGCACCAGCACACCGAAGGTGTTATTCAGAACGACCTTTCAGAGTTCAAGAACTGCCTGGTACAGTATACCTCGTCGAATGGATTGCGCTGCCCAGTCAGTGCCCTCCAGCATCAACAAGCACACTCGGAATCACAACCAGAAACAGGTTTATTGCCAAGTAGGTTTTCAACAACAACAACAACAACAAACATCTTTATTTTTCACGCAGTGAGAGGCGGCACATCACACGGTATAGGCAGTAGGGGTGTGCCGGGAGCCCACTATTTGTATTTGACAGCTAATTATTCGGATTTGTATTCGTATTCGGAGGTGGGCGGGGCTTAAACCGGAAGTCAGTTCAAAACGGTTTAAACTGAGGGGAAATGTAATTTCTCTAGCCTAATATTAATTGGCATTGCAATTGCTGTGCTTTCAATGCATCTGAATTGCTGTATAGATTATTATTATCTTTAATTATTAAGTATAATTCCTCCTCATCATCATCCTGTATGTTTTTATTTTAACAAACTATGAAGTGTCAGAACCCCACCACGACCGTTAAAGGAGTAGTGTTCTGCCTTCCCGGCAGCAGTTTAAGTTTGTTTGATTTGGCGCCATCTATTTGCGGCTGCTGGTATTTTTGTTGTAGCACATGCAAGCAGGAACTGCTAGATATAATTCATTTTATGGCAATTCTCAGAGTGGAAAGCTGCTCCCCTGTATATCTGCTGCCATCTACGTTGTTAGCTGCCAAGAAAGCATTGTCTGTAAGTACAAATGTTCATAAGCACTATATATTTTGATATCTAAGATTATTTTACATGGATGAATATTTTAAGTTCATATTTTGTAGTGAACATGCTGTGTAGATAAACAGCCTGGCTAGCCTAGCTACTTTGCTGGTTAGCAGTAGCCTACATTTGTGATGAGTGATTGATGCATAACTCTTTCTAAGGATAGTATTTAAAATACTATTTGTGAAATGTAGGATACCTGATTACATTACTGTACTTGATTGGGTCCTTGGTGTGTGATGATTAGTTTGTTACATGATTGTGTTAAGTTGATTGTGATGAATGATTGTAGGCTCATAGTATGATATGTTCAGTTTACAGTACATGATTCTGTTGATTAGAATGGAGATCTTAATTTCTATATTCTCTGTATTATTTACAGTTTCACCCCACTTTGTGATACATGCGCTTGAGTCAAGCACAATTAAAGGAACTTGGACGTTATTTCCTGACTCTCATCGTGTCATTCAAGCGAGTTTGGCTGGCTGTCAAATTGTGGTTAGTTAACACCTCAAGGAGGACAGTACAAGTAGTAAAGGGAAAATACATGTTTAGCCATGTTTTAAGGTTACTTATGCTCATATACAATGGTTCAGATCAAAACGTTGACAAAACTAACACTTTTGAGAAAGTCTGATAATTGCTCTAACACCGTTTAGGTCGTACAATGGATGTGGGTGGGCACCTTGAAAAATCATTCAAAAACATGTTAAACTCTCGATTTCAAAGACAAGAAGGTCACCGAGGGGGTAATTGGTGTCCGTTGGTGTTCTGACATCAAATTTGCCGCAAAGTATGAATCCTGTAGGGTTTTATTGATCATTTTATGAAATCCATTGACTTGTATTGACTTGACCATTGTAGAGGTGTAGATCAATCCGCAGAGGGGATTCAGGAAGCGGAACTACTTACGGTAGCTATTGTTATTGTTTATGTTACGTAGTTTGCGGAAGTTTACACACGTATGTGCTGCGACTAAAGAGTTCTATGCTAAATATTTAAAAAAGCCTTTCCAGATGAACTAGAATCTTACTTTATGGCTAATTATATGTCAGAACGCCAACTAACACCTTGGTGAGTTTCTTGTCTTTGAAATTGAGAGTTTAACATGTTTTGCAATGATTTTTCAAGTTGCCAACCCACATCCATTGTATGACCAAAACGGTGGTAGAGCAATTATCAGACTTTCTAAAAAGTGCTAGTTTTGTCAACTTTTTGATCTGAACCATTGTATATGATCATAACTAACCTTAAAACAGGGCTAAACACACCTTTAGTACTCCTTTAAAATATACTTTAATAATTGTGACAGCGGCTGGTGATTTGGTCCGCAACTCGGCAAATCCCGAAATGCGCTAGGGGGCAAAATAAATCAAAAAACGTTTTTTTTCGTTTTTTGTTTTTTTTTGTATTACCAAAGTTGAAGTTGTGAAGAACCCACTTACTATAACAGACAACAGTTTTAGGTTCACGAAATACGTATAATTAGTCTGCAAACTAAGCTCGTTTTTAGCTGATTTCGAGCCGGGCTTGGGGGCGGGCAGATCGATTAGCATGATTTGTTTTCATTGGCTATTGCTTCCGGGTTCTCCGCCCCCCACCCTTCCCCAACACGCCGGCTTTGTTTACATTCAGTCCCAAGTTTAACTATGGATGCTACAGCTTTTGCTAAAGAGAAGACGGGGATGGCATCCAGGGCATGGAAAGAGTTTTAAGAGCAGCTAAAACTCCAGCAGAGCAGGACTCGTTCGTACACGGAGTTTTATTCTTGATGAACCGTGATACAGAGATGACTGTAACAACAAAGCAAGTTGCTACCAAGCGACGAACGACGTACCAGATTCACACCACTGCCAAGCATTCTGCTTTGCTTTGGGGTAAGCTGATCTTTATACTATCTGTGCTGTTTACATTACATTAACGTTAGTCGTTTAGCAGAAGCTCCTTTCTAAGCAAGTGACTAAGTCTAGCTAGCATAACAAAGGCACTAGCACTAACTAACAAAGGCTAGCTAGCTAACGTTAGCTAACATGCTAGTTAGCTGAGCTAGCCCTTTGTTCCTAAACTAGCCAGCTAGTCTATTTAATCAACACATTCTGGTACTATTTTATCTATATGGAGTGCCAGTACTGTGGGCAATAGTTGAATGTACTTTCTTCCTTCTATTCTATTGCAGTTTTGATGCTGTGAGACCTGGCATGGTTGTGGCCAGAGAACACCGTGATGCACCGGCAGTTGAGTTTCAGCTGCTGCGCAAGCCTGATGTCCTGCCCCCCAGAGAAGGTCTTCTTGTGCAAGCCCCACCCGGACTGGACATGGCCAGACAGACGTATCTCTTTGACAAGATCAGAGAGTTCTGTTCTGATGAGGGACGAGACGTCACATGTCCCCCGCCAAACTCCACAGCAGCTCAGAACAAGACTGTCCGCTTGTAGATTCACTGCAGATCATCAGGACGGACAGCACTGCAGGAGAAAGGCCACAGCCTTTTCCTGTTTGTATACTGAAGCGTTGCTAGTTCTCTTGCACAGACTTGCCCACACTTGCACAGACTGCATTGTTAGAATATTGAATACTGAGCTGAGTACTGTTGTTATTACCTTGAGTATTGAGCTGGGGACTGTTATTACTTTGTTGTACACTTGATCACAATGAACACTATGCACCTTGTCTATAAAACAGACAACTGACTGTACACTTTAACACTTAGACTGTTGCCTTTTTTTGTACACTTAACTACTTATGCTTGTACTTTATATCATGTATGTGACAATAAAGAACGTTAAATTTGAACTTCATCTTATATTGTTCTTAACTGCATTCACAACACAAGATTAATACTGACTCAAAGAGTGTGGGGTCATCAGTGAGAGAGCACCTCACTTGGCAGCCACTCTCAGGCAATACCCCAAGTTGACAGCCACTCTGACAGATAATGACAGATCGTCCAGTGGAGGAGTGGCTGGGGGTGGGGTTACCAGGCTATTGTTCACGCCCATTACCTGGCAGTCAGAGGTGTGAAAATGTTGGAGAACTTTGGAGGGAGATTTCTCAGCTAAGTTGATTTGGCAGTACTAGCATTCAAATAAGCATATCTTCTTCAAATATGTTCAGATTTCAATGTATGATACCTCATTTGAAATCTTACAATCTGCACTTTCATAATCTGTAAAAAACTGAAAACTGAAAATGCCTAGTTGAGGACCAAATTACCAGTGGCGGTCACAATTATTTCATATTTCAGAATAGCCGGGTATTATATAGACTAGTGAGAGGCAGTGGTGTCTGGTGGGTCCCAGAACCGGGTAAGCCAGGACCAATGATGTTTTTTGGGGGTGCGCTTTCAAAGCATGCCCTGATGGGAGGTTTCACAGCACTGAAGGGCGGTGAGCAGTGGCATTTGTATATTTGTGACCGCCGTTGGTAATTTGGTCCTCAACTAGGCATTTTCATTTTTCAGTTTTTTACAGATTATGAAAGTGCAGATTGTAAGCTTTCAAATGAGGTCTCATACATTGAAATCTGAACATATTTGAAGAAGATATGCTTATTTGAATGCTAGTACTGCCAAATCAACTTAGCTGAGAAATCTCCCTCCAAAGTTCTCCAACATTTCACACCTCTGACTGCCAGGTAATGGGCGTGAACAATAGCCTGGTAACCGCACCCCCAGCCACTCCCCCACTGGACGATCTGTCATTATCTGTCAGAGTGGCTGTCAACTTGGGGTATTACCTGAGTGGCTGCCTGAGGGGCTCTCTCACTGATGACCCCACACTCTTTGAGTCAGTATTAATCTTGTGTTGTGAATGCAGTTAAGAACAATATGAGATGAAGTTCAAATTTAACGTTCTTTATTGTCACATACATGATATAAAGTACAAGCATAAGTAGTTGAGTGTACAAAAAAAGGCAACAGTCTAAGTGTTAAAGTGTACAGTCAGTTGTCTGTTTTAGAGACAAGGTGCATAGTGTTCATTGTGATCAAGTGTACAACAAAGTAATAACAGTCCCCAGCTCAATACTCAAGGTAATAACAACAGTACTCAGCTCAGTATTCAATATTCTAACAATGCAGTCTGTGCAAGTGTGGGCAAGTCTGTGCAAGAGAACAAGCAAGGCTTCAGTATACAAACAGGAAAACAGGAAAGGCTGTGGCCTTTCTCCTGCAGTGCTGTCCGTTCTGATGATCTGCTGTGAATCTACAAGCGGACAGTCTTGTTCTGAGCTGCTGTGGAGTTTGGCGGGGGACATGTGACGTCTCGTCCCTCATCAGAACAGAACTCTCTGATCTTGTCAAAGAGATACGTCTGTCTGGCCATGTCCCGTCCGGGTGGGGCTTGCACAAGAAGACCTTCTCTGGGGGGCAGGACATCAGGCTTGCGCAGCAGCTGAAACTCGTCTGCCGGTGCATCACGGTGTTCTCTGGCCACAACCATGCCAGGTCTCTCAGCATCAAAACTGCAATAGAATAGAAGGAAGAAAGTACATTAAACTATTGCCCACAGTACTGGCACTCCATATAGATAAAATAGTACCAGAATGTGTTGATTAAATAGACTAGCTAATGCATGATAGGATGAACGTATTCTCACCTGTTGTGCAAAATCAGAGCTGTAGTGTATAGTGATCTTCTTGCTGGCTGGTATGAAGGGAGAGCTGCAAATCCTCACCTTTTTGCTCATCCTGTAACCAAAACAAAAAACAAAGGTGTCAGACTACCATAGCTCTCATGCTCTCTCATTCTGTTTCTCTCTATAATATAGCTACCTAGCTAGCCATGTCCCTGTGCTAGGTAGCTGGCTCGATATTAGCTGCCACGCTGGCTAGTTTAGGAACAAAGGGCTAGCTCAGCTAACTAGCATGTTAGCTAACGTTAGCTAGCTAGCCTTTGTTAGTGCTAGTGCCTGTTATGCTAGCTAGACTTAGTCACTTGTTT
Source organism: Borostomias antarcticus (assembly GCF_949987555.1). Lineage (NCBI taxonomy): Eukaryota > Metazoa > Chordata > Actinopteri > Stomiiformes > Stomiidae > Borostomias > Borostomias antarcticus. Next base: position 20,010,048 of record NC_140238.1, on the reverse strand, counting down.
AGAAAGGAGCTTCTGCTAAACGACTAACGTTAATGTAATGTAAACAGCACAGATAGTATAAAGATCAGCTTACCCCAAAGCAAAGCAGAATGCTTGGCGGTGGTGTGAATCTGGGACGTCGTTCGCGTTCGCTTGGTAGCAACAAGCTGATACAGTCATCTCTGTATCACAGGACATCAAGAATAAACTCTGTGTACGAACGAGTCCTGCTCTGCTGGAGTTTTAGCTGCTCTTAAAACTCTTTCCATGTCCTGGATGCCATCCCCGTCTTCTCTTTAGCAAAAGCTGTAGCATCCTTGGTTAAACGGGACTGAATGTAAACAGCCGGCGTTGGGGAAGGGTGGGGGCGGAGAACCCGGAAGCAATAGCCGGAAGCAATAGCCAATGAAAACAAATCATGCTAATCGATCTGCCCGCCCCCAAGCCCGGCTCGAAATCAGCTAAAAACGAGCTTAGTTTGCAGACTAATTAAACGTATTTCGTGAACCTAAAACTGTTGTCTGTTATAGTAAGTAGGTTCTTCACAACTTCAACTTTGGTAATACACAAAAAAACAAAAAACGAAAAAAAACGTTTTTTTAGTTATTTTGCCCTCTAGCGCATTTCGGGGTTTGCCGAGTTGCGGACCAAATCACCAGCCGCTGTCACATTTAAAAAACATACAGGAAAACTACAGTAGCCTAGGCTACTAATGTTTTTTAACATGTCAACAAAGGCCAATAATTTGAGAGCGAGCGAATAAGAGGACAATATTTAGGCCGAAACAACCAAGCTTTTAGGGACACACTAAATAAACTACAGAGCCATTATACGACAACAGTAGCCAAGCACCACGAAGAGGAATGACAGGACGATAAAATACACCCCCTTAGGGCACAGCACTCAATAGCCTACTCCCATACTTCACTAATCAGTGTTTAGGCTACTATAGCCTACTAGGCTATTAGCCCACCGCTCCAGGAAGCAAAGTTCACGCTCTCGAGTGCTGATTAAATCTAGGCAAAACAAAACGCACAGCATAACAACTGGTAAATTGTTAAATAAATAAACAAAAGACCCACCATATATCGTAACCCAAACTCGTTTAATCCACTTCATTTTGGAATCAACTTTCAACAAGTACTCAAGATCTCCGTTTTCCATGTTCATTGATGCTAGCTAGATAGCTAAAGTGGGTAATGTGATTGACAGGTGACGTGAATGACGGGACAGTCATGACAAGTTTTGATTGGATAAACCGTCCCAATGTTAAAATGTCAATGGGAATTTCAATTTAAGCACTTTGAGAACTGGCTTACCCTACGCCCACCTTTAAGCATTTTGACAAATGACAGATTAGGTTACATTTCGATTGATGACGACATTATTTGCGGTTTTGTATGTGTGGGCTAATTTGATTGGTTGATTTTTCATTCGGTCTTGATTTCCGTAAGCCAGAATCATTTTACCTGGCATTCTTAAGTGAATGTTAAGTGAATGACGAGCTAGTAAAACAGCTGTCAACGGACCGTAACGTGGACTGTATTTTCATGTGGACTGTTGGTTGGAGACGGAGCACTACCAAAACGCTAAACACGGATGAAAATTAAGCGATATGGCAGAATACAAGACGCATTTAAGTCAAAAACAGTCTGAAAGTCGGTTTTCGTGCCTTCTTTCACTGAAAGCTCCGAAGGGGCGCAGCCCCTATTGTAATTGGTAGTGTTATAAGGGGCCAAGCACCGAAGGTGCGAGGCACCTATTGTAATTAGGGGCCAAGCACCGAAGGTGCTAAGCCCCTATTGTAATTGGGGGCCAAGCAGCGAAGCTGCGCAGGCCACCATTGTTCTTGTACCTTTTCTTATTGGTGGCCAAGCAGCGAAGCTGCGCAGGCCACCATTGTTCTTGTTGGGGGCCAAGCAGCGCAGCGCTGGCACCCATTGTTCTTGTACCTTTTCTTCTTATTATTTATTCTTCTGCCATTGGAGTCTATGGCAGCCCATAGAACCGTATGGTAAAAAGTTGTGAAAATTGGCACACTCATTCATGACAGTCCCCTGAGTCTTGTGACCAAGAGCCATGTCCACAGCTCGAATGCTGTAGCGCCACCAACGTGTCAAAGTTGGAGGTGCATTTGTGCACGCAACTTTTGACCTGTAAGCCCGATTTTCAAAAACGAGGCACCGTTCGATTCCTTGGCTCAAGCCGAGTTCAACGCACCCTATGACATCATTGGGGGCCAAGCAGCGAAGCTGCAAAGGCCTCCATTGTTCCTGTACCTTTTCTTATTTATAATTCATTCTTCTGCCATTGGAGTCTATGGCAGCCATAGAACCATATGGTAAAAAGTTGTGAAAATTGGCACACTTATTCATGACAGTCCCCTGAGTCTTTTCACCAAGACCCATGTACACAGCTCGAACCCTCTAGCGCCACCAACATGTCAAATTTGGAGGTGCGTTTGTGCACACAACCTTTGACCTGTAAGCCGGATTTTCAAAAACGAGGTACCGTTGGATTCCTTGGCTCAAGCCGAGTTCAACGCACCTCAGGACATCATTTTCCGCCATATTGGATTTCCCGCCATTTTGGATTTTGGGAAAAACACTTAAAATGTATCTTCTCCTAGATTTTCTCACCAATCTGCACGAAACGCAGTATGCATAATCTATAGATCGATGTCCACAAAAATCTTACAGGGATTTTTGATTATCCATTGCGTTCGCTCGTGACAGCCAATCAAAATTGTCAGAAAAGCTGCAAAGACTGGGAAAGACTTTAGCTCTCATCCGCTGCCCACGAGTGTTGAGTATTAGACCAGCCTACTTTTCTTGTTTTATTGAGCTGAATGATTTTCAAGGTTTGCAGTGGTTGAAGTTTGCAGTGGTTATAACGTTTGCTGTGTTTACCAAGTCTGCAGTGTAGTTGCAGTCCGACAAACATATCTCTAAAGCCTTCAAAACATCAGTCGTATTTGCTTCATCTTTTGCGTGGTCAGCTTGGCCCCCACAACGCTGCTTGCAGCTTTAATTGAGGGCCAAGCAGCGAAGCTGCGTAGGCCTCCATTAAGTTTCTACCTTTTCTTATTATTATTTATTGGGGGCCAAGCAGCGCAGCGCTGGCACCCATTGTTCTTGTACCTTTTCTTATTATTTATTCTTCTGCCATTGGAGTCTATGGCAGCCCATAGAACCGTATGGTAAAAAGTTGTGAAAATTGGCACACTTATTCATGACAGTCCCCTGAGTCTTCTTATTAAGACCCATGTCCACAGCTCGAAAGCTCTAGCGCCACCAACGTGTCAAAGTTGGAGGTGCATTTGTGCACGCAACTTTTGACCTGTAAGCCCGATTTTCAAAAACGAGGCACCGTTGGATTCCTTGGCTCAAGCCGAGTTCAAGGCACCCTATGACATCATTTTCCACCATATTGGATTTCCCGCCATTTTGGATTTAGTGTAAAACACTTAAAATGTATCTCCTCCTAGGTTTTTTCACCAATCTGCACCAAACGCAGTATGTACAATCTATAGACCGATGTCCAAAAAAATCTTACAGGGATTTTTGATTGTCCATTGCGTTCGCTCGTGACAGCCAATCAAAATTGGCAGAAAAGCTGCAAAACAGGAACTGGGGTCATATCTCAGTAATATTTTAATCTATCAAAACCACATTTGGCACACTCATCCGGGACACACTCATGACATCTGTCACCAAGCCTTATGTTGACATCTTGTGCACTCTAGCGCCACCAGCGTGTCAAAGTTGGAGTTGTGTTTATGCCTGTAACTTTTGAACTGTATGTCCAATTTCACCGGTTTCTGAGCATTTTGGAAAAAAGCACACATTTTCTAAACTGCCATCCCTCTTCTAATTCTCACAGCTCATACACATTTTATATATCAAAACGTTCACACGACTCTTGGGATTCATAAAATCAAAAAAGCTAAGCTCTTCGATGTATATTTTTCACTCTGTGACAGTTTGAATAATGACTCCCCCCCCTCCATTGAAATCAATGGAGCCACGCTCTAGAAAATCTCTCTTCGCTCTAGAATCTCTAACTGTTTCTAACTCTTCACCTCTCCTACACTTCTGAAGACCGAAGGACATATCATACATGGAAATGTTCGCGTGATTGTCTGGATTCTGAAGAAGTAAATAGTTGAGCTATGCTATGTATACTTTTCGCTGTGTGCCAATTTAAACAACGACACCCCCCCCTCTCACTCTACCGAGAGGAAGCAACCCTACCAGGTGACATTAATTAAGTGCTCAGGACCCACTCTACCAAGAGGAAGCAGAAGCTGACATTATCCACTCAAATCTGTGAAGCACGTTTGTAAGATCCGTCGTGGCATAGCGGGTAGCGCGTCAGTCTCGCAAGCAGCGAGTTCAGGGTTCGATTCCCGTTCATCCAAAGTGCATTCATATAATTATTGTAATTATGCTGCTGTGGAAGTCAATGGCAGACAACAGAATCATTGTCGGTCGCTCCTGCCAGTTAAAAGTTGTGAAATTTGGCTCACAGACCAGGGACACGAGCCTATTGTTTAGAGTAAGTAATATGTGTGTATTACAAATGTTTGCCATGTGGGGGAGGCATCTTACAGTACAGTACATCATATTCATGGGTTTTGTTGTAGAGACGATTATCCAGACAAGCACATACAGTAGAGACAATCACATAGACAAGCTCATACAGTAAAGACAATCACATAGACAATTGCATACAGTTGAGAAAATCAGACGGAAGCACATACAGTAGACAATCACAGACATACAGTACAGCAGAGAACATAACATACAATAGACACAATTACATAGACACAAGCACATACAGTACAGACAATCACATATAGTACAATAATGCGCTCCTCTTGTGTAAAATGCAGCAGACGGAACTTGGTTGCGTATTGTTTGCCATGTTCATGGCCGTGTACAAATAGTCAAAGTGGGTAAAGGAAATGCAGTGAGTGGGTGTAGACTTCTGTGGAGTAGGGGAAGGTTTTGAAGATTCAATGGAGTTGTTGAATCTCTTTGTCTTTTATTATTGTCCTTGATTAGCTGTGCGTTAATGTTTTCTCGTTTCCAATAAAAGACTGACCCCCAATCTCTAGATATACCAAACAGTCCAGTGACTCCTTTCTCAGGTGTTCCAAATGAATCTCTCCAACACGGGATTTGAGCCTCAGCAAAAGCGATTTATTCCAGAAGGTTTTACATACAAAAGACGATGGCATGCCTAATGGACAGTTGACCTCTCTGTATGCTGTCTGAACCCAAATCAAAGCATTGCTCTCATTGCAACGTTCTTATGTGGTTTGAGTGTCCCCCCTCCCTCGTCTCTTCTCCGATAAGACTGTTTCTCTGGTCTCTTCTGTGGCCTTGCCTCGGCGCCCAGGCCTTTATCTCTAACCACAACAATGGTGTTTGGCCCAGAGTGTACCAGCCATGAGATGTCTTTATCTCATAAGTCTATGGAAGAGGGACACTTCTTACCGAAAACTCAAACCGACAGCCATACTCAGAGGTCAATCATCATAATTAGGAAATAGCTAACAGGATCATATTAAAAGGCATTTCTCTGAAAATCAACAATATTCAACAATCCCCCCTAAGATTATACGTGAACACGCAGAATCATAATGATCAAGAGAAATGTTGACATCCAAAACCTGAACCTGAACAGCCATTATGCAGAAAGAAAAAGAATAACTGAACAGAAAAACGTGCTTAAGATAAACATAATATCCCAATCGTTGCTTCCCCTAGCAAGATTACAATTTCAAAGGAAAACAAAATAACTATCTATTAGGTTACTTCATGTATGAACCTAACATCCATACAGGTACACCCTTTATAGAATAGCTTCACGTGTCCTTTAGACCATTCCTACAGAAAACCTGTTGGCACTGGATCTCATCTCCAGTCTACTGACGTACGAACGTGACCTCCCTCCAGAACATGCCCTGCTAAGGATACAGCGAGATCTGTAAACAAGTGTCGCTAGCTACCGTAAGAAAGATATGAGCGGATTGCCAACCAAACAGATCTGTGAAATGAGACACCTCGCCTATGTGTAGCGAATTAGTCATGGCTCTGATCTGTTCAATCTGATTCTGCAACGGGAGTTGATTATCCGCAATGGTGACACAGCATGTCCGCCTTAATTTCTTACACTGCCTTCCGCATGCTAGACATCTCCTCATTAATCCAACCCTAAGCCTCAGTTGTTCTGTTGGACAACGTCCCAAATGCCACTGCAAGTTTCTCAATGTCCGTCACTAATAGTTCGACCCCCACACTCGGCGCAAAGAAAAGCAAAATATCCTCCCATACTCCATGTTGCGTAAGTAGGCCGTCCACAAACCCCGCCTTAACCTCTCTCCTAGTACGGCGGGTGTCTGAATGTTGAATCGGTCTTTCTCCCACTATCCCTTTAACCTCCTACCGCTGAGTCCTGCAATCCTGATGGGTAACCACCCCTGGCAAGGCAACCCCAAACAAACAGGAACCTGTCCAGTTCCTTGGTAGGACCGTCTAGGCCGTTTTCCCCAAACCCAGTAGAGCCCCCTAGGGTGAAAGTTCCATCTACCACATTTCGGAGCAGTACAAAGCCTAGTATGCAGACACTGGCTGTGCCCCACATTCCTTGCTCCTCTCTCTCTCTGTAGACAAAACAACCCTGGGTTTTCTGCGGAAGAGAAACTGGTGAACTGATCTGAGCCCACTTTTGCGGTCCTAACCCCATGTTCTCTGTAGGTCCCTCCAGAGTGGAATCTAACCATCAATCTGAACAATCCCTCTTTCTAATTCAGCGTCTGCTACTTCCCTGGAACAGTTGATGTATCGTAACATTAAAGTAGAGTTAAAGGGGTGTGCCATTTGAGGCACTCCGCTCGCTTGGGAGTCTGGGATCTGCATACACACAAAACATGATGAAACATTCCTCACTGACGTAGCTACCTCATAAGCCCACTTCAAAGCAAGGTTCTCCACGGCTGACTGTGTGAGTCCAACCACGGAGAGCCACAGGATGATAAAACACAAACCCTTCATTATAGCAACCTGAAACCTAGTCTGTTAGTTCGAAATCAAAGTGTCTTCTCCCTGAGAGATGATCTTTAATTGCTGTGTGTATCTCTGCTGTGAAAGGAAGATTTACTCAAAATCCGAGTGTCCCCGACCCAGAAATAAATGACCTTTTTAACAAAATACACGTCCCAAAACCCCTGTCTCCGTTTCATGAGTATATCTCAAGTGCCACCTGGAGTTTTATTCACAGTGTAACGACAACTCATACACTTCACAATTGCTGGCATTGACGTCCTGTCCCCGACCAGCAAGCTATAAATGTAGGAGGAAATGGTTATAATATATGGTGTGTGGTGTGGAAGTTCAAGTGTCTGTCGTGACTGTCGCTCTCCGCCCGAGATGGTGTGGTCTTCCCTTTTGCTCCAGCACCCGCGGTCTGCGTGTCCCCAGTTAGCCCAGACTTCTCTCCAACTCCACCTGTGAACACAGGAAAACACAAGAAACGGCGACAGTATCATGTATTCCAAAACTCAGTTTGTAACAGCATATATCTCTCACTCACTCTCTCATTCAGACCAGACCTAGAGATTATGGTTTCACAAAATTTTTAATTTTAGCATTACTAATTTCTAGAAAAGCCCCCCTCTCCACTCCAGACTGTGACCCTCCGAGAAGGTCCGTTCTAAGCCTGCCTGCGGTCTTAACACCCATTCTCCTGTCCCTTTAGCAGCGCTACAGTCATCCGAGCAGTGGGCACAGGTATAGAGCATTACGTCGTAATTCTCTAAGTTGTCGTCTTCATCCCGAGTCGGCCCCCATCACTAGACGTATGGTTCTTTAGCTCAAGGACTCTGCTCGAACAACAGCTGCCACGGCTGTCCCTAGTTTTGGGGTGCTAAGCCTGAACGCTATTCTACCCGATGTTTTTAAGTCTGGAGTGGTTGGCTCTTCAATTTATCTGATGCAGTACTACAAGAGTGTGTTCGCTTTGAGGTGTACTCAGTCTACTCTGTCTCTGGTGGTGCAACCACCTTGCATTGACTGGCATGAATCCAGTTGGGTTTCCCTTTTACCTTTACTGCTGCGTGGGTGATGAGCACAACCTGATAAGGTCCATCCCACTTTGCCTCTAAAGTCTCCCCCTGAAACTTCTTTATCATGACATACTGGCCTGGGATAAGAGCATGTCCCCCCTCGGGGATTTCGCTCCAGGCTGCCAGTACCTGTTTGTGAGCCTTGGCCACAGCCTTGCTCAACTCCTCGCAGTACATCATCAAAGTGTCGCTAGTGAGATGTACATCCGCTTTTCTAAGGTCGATGGCTCCGGGGAGTGACATGGGCCTCCCACAGATGACCTCAAACGGACTAAGTCCAGTTTCCCGATTGTGTGTTGCTCGAATGGAGCAGAGCACAAGACTCAACGCATCGGGCCAAGCCACCTTTTCTTGGTGGTATTTGGTGAGTCTCTCTTTGATGACACGGTTCATCCTTTCAGTCTGACCACTACTCTGAGGATGGTAGGGACAGTGGAGCTTCCACTCGACCCCAAGCATCCGACACACCTCCGTAATGACCTGTGCGGTGAAAGTTGTGCCCCTGTCTGAATCAATCTGTTCTGGTAGCCCCCACCGAGGGATGATGTGCTGCACTAGCACCTTGGCTACATGTTTGGCTGTCCCATTCTTAGTTGGATAGGCTTCTACCCATCGTGAGAAACGATCGACCACTACCAGGACATCTTTCAGACCTCGACACGGAGGAAGTGTGATGTAGTCCACCTGAAGGTGTCGAAACGGCCCGGGGGGTGCTGGCGTTGTCATGCTAGGCACCTTCACCCTGGTCCCAGGATTGACTTTTTGGCACGTCACACACCTGGAAACCACCTGTTCGGCCTGTCGCCTGAACTGAGGATTCCACCAGACTAGACCAAATCGGTAGACCATTTTGTCAACCCCAATGTGACCTACGGAGTGAATCTGTGTCGCCAGATATGGAAGCAACTGTTGTGGTGCAACCAATTTCTGACCGTTGCAATACTCGTCTGAGTTCATATCTGCCCCATTCTCCATCCAAGTCCACACCTCCCCCCTCTCAGTCTCTAACTGCATCACCTTGTGGTCAGTGACAGTATCAATCTGATACGGGGTGCAGGTTGGGCTGAGGACAAATGGGCTAGTATGGTATCTCTGTCACGAGCTGTCTGTTCTGCTTCTTGTTTAAATGTCTATGTCTCTGTCCTAAATAAATGACCTGTTCCTGCATAATCTGAGCTTTCCCCAGACTGGCCTTGTGGCCCTGCTCATGAAGATGTGTCAGCAGGACTTTGAGGTCATGTTCGTGTTCTGACTCAGTCGCACTGGCCAAGAGAATGTCATCCACATATTGAAGGACTGTGGAAGAGATGGGAGACATTTTGCGCAGATGATCACGCAAAGCTTGATGATAGATAGTCGGAGAGTTGTGCAACCCCATTGGTGTTCGGGTGAACTGATATTGATCTCCATCAATAGTGAAAGCAGTCCAAGGTTGCACCTCCTCTGCAAGAGGAACACTGTAGAAACCCTGCGTCATATCTATGACCGAGAACCACTTGTGTTCGGGTTTCAGTGCACTGAAAATGGTGGACGGGTCTGCCACCAGGGGCGCTATCTTATCCACATACTCATTGGCGACTCTGTGGTCCACACAGAGACGCCATTTCACCTGAAGGTTTCAACACAGGCCATGCTGGACTGTTTGAGGCACTGTGAGTCTTTTTCAGGACTCCTCTCTCCTCAAAGATTTTAAGGAGGGGCTTAATCCCCTCAATCGCGCGTGGGGAGAGTGGATACTGGCGAGTACATGGAGGAGGCCTACCTGTGAAGGTGACCGTTTCCATTTTCAGAAACCCACAATCATTTTTGTCTTTTGCCCAGATTGGCAAATTTGCTACATCAGGTTTTGTTACCTGGTTTAGATTCCATCTGACTTTCCCTTGTAGAAACTGAAGGGATGAATTAATGTGTGTCAGCACATCAAGCCCCAATAGGGCTTCATTTACACCCCCCACCCAAAGAGAAGTGGTGAGAGATACAGGTCCCAATTCCAGCCGGAATGGCCTTGTCTTCTTTACCCATGGTCGGCTCTCCCCCTGCCCCATGCATGCACTCTTCCTGTTTAGTTAGTTTAATGTCAGTTCCTGATAGGCACTGAGGAGGAACGACAGTGGCCGCCGCCCCCGTATCAAAGAGGAAGTCAAGTTGTCTCCTCCCATTCAAGGACCCCCTGATATACAGGCCGCCATCAGTCTGTATCAGGGCCGCCTCAAGGGCGCGGAGCGATGGCTCAACTAAAAATGGGGAGGCTGGGAGGAAGGGAGAGGTGAGGGCTGAGAGGAGGGCAGAGAGGAGGGGGCCGTGCGTGGTGTCACGGCCGTCGGAGAAGGAGGGGGAGGGGTACAGGCCTCCACCAGTGCTTTTTTGTCCTCCGCTGAGAGCGTAGGAATCTGGCTCAACCAGTCATTAACACGTGGGGGTTGAGACCTCTGTTGGGTTCTGACCGGAGCCTGTGTCGGAGTATAGGCAGGAGGGTCACGACCACCCGCGTATGCAGGTTGAGCCGCTGATTGCGGAGTCCATCCCTCTGCCCTCTTTTTCTTGTGGCATTCTACAGCCCAGTGACCCCTGGCCCCACAGTAATTACAACGGTCTCTGGTTTTGTTAAAACCCCCCTTGGGCCTTGACTCCACTCTCTTAACCTTTCTCTCTACCTTTGGCTCCTCTGGCTGCTTAGTTGCGGCCATTGATCGGGTTCGTACACCCATGTTTTTGTCTAGGGCTGTTAGGTGCTCCACTAGCTCCCCAGAGGCCGCTGTTTTAAAGTCTGGCAAACTGATTGCCAAAGCATCTCCTAAGCTGTCTGTGATGGCTTTAACAAGCGTGTCGCTAATAGCTGACCAACGCTCTAAGTATTGTGGTTTAGCTGGGACATAAGAGTGCATCCCCCGTGTGCTAGTAGTGTCACCTCCCATCCTCAGGGGGCGCAAGTTAGAAGCAGCCTGTGATGGCTTCTTACACATGCGCTCTAGCGTCTGTCTAGTAGGCAGAGTCCTTCCTCTATCTCGGGACACAGGAGGAACATCCTCTCCCTCGTCACTGGAGCCTGGATCTGGCTGCTCACCCGGGTCCACCTCCCGCTCGGGGGCGGCCCTTCCTTGTCTATAGTTTGTGTCCAACCGTGGCCCTATTACGGACCTGAGACACATCTCCTCTCCTAAGCTCTCTTCTTCCTCATCATCATCGTTCGCCTCTGCTGACTTACGTGACTGGGGAAATGTCAGTGTTTCAAGTTTCCGACCTTGCTCCCGACTCGGGCTGGTAACCTGCATGAAGTCTTTACGAGCTTCATCCAATCTAGCTGACAACTCAGCTACTACACCCTCCGTTGCCATAAGCTTGGACCGCAGCTCCTGATTTTCTTCCCTTATAGCATTAAAGGCTTTCTCCAAATTCATGGTTCTCCAAACGTACTGGTTTACGTCCTGTCTAATATCCTCTAGCGTTACATCGGGGGGGGCTGTCCCCCCTTTCTCTAATGTAGTTTTCTCAGATCTTTCAGGACTACCTTTAGGTGTTGCCATTGTGAAAGAGCAGTATTTTTAGTAAGATGGTAGTGAGCGGCTCTCTTACTGTAGTCTGCCTCTGGTTCTGTAGGGGAGGGGTGTGAGTCGTGTGTACTGGGCGTTTGGCCAACTCTGCTGAGGCGAAGAGAGAATGTATCAAAATACGGCGTGTTTTAAACCAGCGCGTAACCAAATATGCCACCCTAGACTATATATACATACGCACGGCCTATGCACACATACATACACATCTAGTTTCCATACCCAGCAATAAGCATAAATCGGACCGTCATCGACGGTGTTCTATCTCCTCCTCCGACTCTCCTCGCTAAGCCTACTCTGCTCTCACTGATAGTCAAGCGACTGGCTGACTGTAATTTAGCTCTGTGGCTGTGTAAGGGAGGGGCTGAGTCGGGAGTGAGAAATAACGGCTCCAGCACTCCGCTGGAGCAGATAAGGTCTTGGTTCACACAGTATGATTTTATTACAGTGACCTAACCAAACCGCTTCCCTAGACTGTGCATATAGACATGTACATCTAGAATCCATGGGCGACAGTACACATACATCACACACTTCCCTAGACTGCAAATTGTGAATGAATTTCAAGTCTCAACAAAGTGTTCTGTTTTCCCCCTGGACTGTAATTCTAAACCTTGTAGTTCGTTCTCATAGATCAGTCTGTCAGAACTACAAATCCCTCCCTGTGTGACATCACTTCCCTGTCTTCCCCCTGAAACTGTCACTTCCTCTTTCACTGTATAAACCCCAGACCCCTCCTCACTACTCTCACTCTTGCCTGGATTCACTTCCGGTGCGAGGGTCCGCTTCTGCAGAATCGTAAACATAGAATAAACTATTGTACTTTGTTAAAACCAGCTTGATCGACCACTCAGCGTGTTCTTTGACAATCTAACTAAAATAAGGATAAAAAATCCTTTACAATATGGCGACGATAATGCTCTAAATGGGAACGACTGCTGGACTTCGGTGTGTTTTGGGCTGCATTCACGGACGCGTGTCGTCCTTTTCTCAAAGGACGGGGGGAATTCAATCTCGGGGACGCATCTAGTTGGTGCGGTTTTCCCCCGAGGCCCGAGTCAGCCTGGAATTTGCTGGAGTCTGGTACGTTGTTAACTGAACCTAGTTAAGAGTGGTCTTTTGTTTGTTCAGCTGTGTGATAAACTTAGACAATAGTGTTTATTCGAGCCGGTGTTGCGCACACGTGTCCTGGGTAGAAAGTCGGTTGTTGAACCGCATGCTCGCTTAAAGGCCAATATACCAGGGTTGGGTTTGTAAGTGTGCATTTTTGAGGACGGGTGTGTTTAGTACTACGCAACGTTTCACTTTCGGAAAGCCTACTTTTTTTGATTGTTTCGGGTTCCGCGTTGTGGGGGGTTGCCGCGGCGCGAGAGAGCTTTTATCTTGGGCTCATTATTTCTTTTTATTTCTGTATCTCGTGTTGTGAAGGAGCACGACACGAAGATGGCTGTTTCACTTCGAAAGGTTATTTGGAATCCCCGGGGGGGTTAGCTAGGTAGTCGTACCTACGACGTAATCCTTATTGTTTTGTTTGTAGACTTGGATGTCTGTTTGTGCTGCGTTTTGTGTTTCATGTGAAGCTGAGGCTTCTTAAATGTTTGGTCCATTGTATGTTTGGGTCTACGCCAAGGTAGACCTGTATTTGTTTTGGGATTTGAGGTCCTGTTTAACTGTTAAACACATGGTTATGTTGGGTGTTTTTGGTTTTATGCTGGGTTTTGGTTTGTGTACATTTGTGATTGATTTTCATGTTAGCTGCATTCTAGCTAGGCTACTGTTCTTGTTCTGCTCAAACTAGCTACAAACTAGCTTTCTCCTCTGTTCTATTGTTTCAAGGTGCTAGCTGTCTCATCCACGTGTTAGTTAGTTCTATCCTCTGTGCACACGTGGTTAAACTTCCTGTTTTGCTGCTTGTGTGAAAAAAAAAAAAGAAGAGAGACTTCCTGTTCCCTCTTCTCTTCTCGAGGGTCAACCAATTTGGCTTCTGATGACTGCCATCTTGGGGAAAAAAAAAAATATATATATATAACAGGATAAAAAAACAAACAAGTATCTCTCAGCACAGCAGTAATTTGGTTGACTAAACGTGTTTAGTTTTTTTTCTGTAACTTTTTATTACATTGTTTGTTCTCATATTTTCTTTTAAAATGGGAGTTATTTTTAGTGCACTGAAGCATGTGTGTGAGAAGTGAAGGGACAGAAAGGCCCTCTTCCTGTTCTGACCTCTTATCCAAACAAGAGTTTTGTTGTTTCAGGCCATGTCCCTTGTTAAGCAGATGTAAACTATTTCAACCAACCCCCAATACTGGCCCCTCCTCCTTGTGACACCTATCCAAACAACAGTTTTGTTGGTTCAGGCCACGTCCGTTGTTCCTGTCCAAACGTCGACCAACTGTCATCTCTACGGCTGCTACATCTCAGATAACACCCGTACCCCAAACAAGGATGTCTGAAATAACGCCCCCCCTAGGGTATTACTCTTCTGAGACACCTCCCTCTGGTTTCTCTCCAATTGACCATAGGGTTACTTCTCCTATTTCAGGCCCTCCTGCTGTGTCTCATGCTCAAATTGGTCTCTCTGTGACCCCATGTAAACAAGATGGAGGCTATAGAGATAATCAGAGATATTCACAACAAAACAGCAGGGTTTACAAATCTGATCAGTGCTGTTATTTTTGCAACCGCAAAGGGCATTACCGGAGGGAATGTAGACAATACGCTAAATTTCAAAAGTCTTTTGTTAATAATCCACAGGGTGGTGGATTCTGACTAGATAAGATAGATATTTCAGTAGGGAAAGTCTAGGGAGAGTGAGAGTGTACGTGACATGGGGGGGGGGGGGAGGGTAAAGGTAAGAGAAAAAAGAAAATATTCATATTTGCCAATATCTTAGTCTGATACATATTGTCTGACGACCCAATTTTGAGAATTTTGTTTTGTTTAAGATTTCATGTTTTACTGATTTCAGATGCACATTCATTGGTTTTGAGTTTTACAGAGAATTGACGTTCCTGGACTACCGGATAAATGCCAAACCGGTTGGAACCGCAAGTATTTTAATAATTTGAAATGACTGCCACTTAAAGTTGTGTTAGATGTTGCTAACTTCAAACTCAATTAATATGCTCAGATACATATTCTTGAAAAAAAAAGAAAAAGAAAAGACATCACTCCAATTTATCAAAACTGCGGTCTTGATTTATTTTGTTATGTTTATGTGCCTCCGGCGCATAATTTCTAAGAATTGGTGTTACCCACAAGAGTGGTGAGAAATTGAAATGTCGTTTATTTTGTCTGTCTTTTATTGTATGTAAACTGCCCATGCAGCTCTGTCTGTGAGTCTGATGGCCCACAGAGATAGCTGCATGGTAAAACAAATGTGTCACGTATTATTTCTGAAGTTTGGTTACAGAGTAGACACAGGCACGGGACGAGAGATGGAGGCTGCCCCAAGAATTGGATACAACCGGGGTAACCGACTTCCCATTTAAGATGGGCTGACACCTTGGTTCGTGGGGACGCTGGTTAACCGCCTCACCCCCACGTTGCCCAACTGACTGTGGGTAAGAGATAGATATGATCTAGGCTAAATTTAAGAATAGTAACCAAGTGGTTGTCAGACCCAAGGAACCATCACGTCCTAAAGCGTGCTCATAACCCTCTGTCCTCAAACGCAGAAATGTGGTTATTGAAATTGAGCTCAACTTATAACACCCCTAGTGTTCTTTTGAGAGCGGTTTAGATAAATTATATTTGTTCATGGTTTGAGAACCCCATCTGAAGCTATTCATTTATTGTTTTGGTTTGAGTAATGCATTTTTTCCATTTGTTCACCCTGATTTAAGGGAATTTTTGTTTTCACCATTAGAGGGCGCTGTTTTACATAATGTGTTGGCGCTCCCCTTTTTAAATGATTATTTTGAATAACAATTTCTTGTTAGAAACAAGGACTCATGGTTTGATGATACGAATATGTTGTTTTATTTTAGGAAATGGCCATAACATTTCTAAGAACTAAATCTAATTGGTGCGTGAGCAGGTTAATTACCTTGGTCACTTAATAATGATGTTTAAGACTTGACTCTGTTAAAAGGACTGGGGTCCTACTTGAAATCAGTGGCAGCTACCACTGGTGCTGTTTTAAACCTAATAGCACTGCGCACACTGTTTTGTCCATGTCCGGCATGTTGTGTCTATTCATAATTTACATCGCACCTACACACAGCGTGGCTGCTGCTTTAATAAGAATGAACTGTTGACCGTGCATTTCAAAGATGCACTGTTCTTAACTCTGCTTCCTCCTCCAGAAGGCAGAGAGACATGACTCAACATATTGACCGAGATCAATTAAGCCACGCTCAAACCTCTCAGATATTCTCCTCTCACTCTGATTTTGAATGTGAATGAATGCTCATTTCATAGTTAGCATAACCTATACTGCATATTCCATGCTTTCATTATGTTTTCAAATTAGCACACTGACCAGATCATGTTTCAAAAAAGAGGGGGAGTAAAGGATGTTATCAAGTTAACTGGTTGTTGCTAATGAAACAGACTAGTAGTAGTGAAGAAAGTAATGAAGAAGTTGAATTGAAGGTAGTGAGGAAGTTGAATTGAAGGTAGTGAGGAGGTTGTAGTTGAAGGAAATTAGAAAGTAGTTGAAAGAACGAGATGCAGAGCTGAAGAAGAAACTTAATGTGTAATATTTTAAGATGGTGGCAAAGGCCAAGCTCCTATTGAAACCTCTGATCCTGTGTCCAGTATGGCTGCTAACTCCGCTGCTAAAAGCTGCGGTCCGGTCCTGTTTTGTCTATGCTGTCTCTCATCTGTGGATTCACAGGTCTGCCGACCTGAGAGAGCCGACCTGCATCATTTCCAACCAGGCCAATGGGTTGTGAGCAGAGACCTGAAACCAGAGTGCCCGTTGGCTGGGCCCGTACCAGTTCCTGCTGCTAACTCAGACGTAGCAGAGAGGACTTTGCGGGTACACGCCAGCCACTGCAGGCTGGTTCCAAACCAGGACGAGGCCACCCGGCCTGAGAATTCCAAAAACCAAGATGCAATATCCAGTGTCACCACCAGGGCGAAAGCTCACTCTCTGGTCTCCTCAGATGAGAAATCAGACAAAGAATAACGCACTACTTTTCCTCATTGCTGTCAGGAGGACAACTCTGACCACCACTTCAGCAAAACACAATCATGGGCCACCACACTGTGGCTTCCTCTGAGGAGGAGCTATTGAAAGAAGTGACCTTGCCTGTCACCTCCTTCCCAGGATCATTATGGCAACGTGGACAAGCGGTTGTCCTATTTGAATGTTGCACTCCACTTGACTGTTGAGACGAAGATGTATGGAAAATACTACATTCTGCATATATAAGATTTGAAAGCAACAGAGATTTCCAGGTTATACTGTTGAAACTGTGACTGGAGTTTAGTTTAGAGTGGGTATAGAAGTATTGAAAATTCATAATTATAAAGTTGATCTTTGTAGAAGCTGTTCCAGACTATTCTCAGGGGACTGTGTTTAACTGTGTTTAACTGCTCTGCACCTAATTACATCAACCAAGTATTAAAATGAAGCCTAACAGAATTGCATCCACAGGGCTGAACTTGAAAAGCGAGTTAAACAATTTGAAGTGACCTCTTCAATATATCACAGCATGTATTAATATTTTCAGATACAACACATAGATTAGGACGAAATTAGTGTTTAAGCAGATTTATGAGATGTGAAATTAAGGTTCAGAGAGCCATTCCAAATGGCGTATTTTTGAGCTATAGGGAAATAGTGTATTCAACTTTAAAGTGCAACAGTGTCATATGAATGTTATCTTGCTCATGTAATGTCCAGGATTAAGAAGATTGATCACACTCAAATGCAGGGAATTCATCAGCAATCAAACTAGACACCATAGAGCTGTCTCGAATTTTCAATTTAGTTTCAGTATATTATTTCTCTCATGAACGCATGACACATGATCGCACAATACCAAGTAATTTCAGCCTTAGCTACAGAAGTAAATTACATGGAAAAGATTGTGCTACAAAATAGACTTCCCTTAGAGATAATACTGGCTATATCTGCTGTTCGGTTAGTTCAGATCCAAATGCTACATTGAGTTCCATGAAGCAAACGATAAAGGTATTCAGATCTTAGATAATGTTCCTAAATGGAATGCTTTTGCAAGTCCTGGATATTCTCAAATATGTGTGTTTTCAGTTGTATGTTCTTCATCGTTATTATTTTTTAAATATTCTTAAGTGTATGTTTAAATGCTGTTCCAGATATGCCTATGCTGCCTAAATAATGATAGAAAAAGTTAAATTAACTATTAATTCAATTCAAGATCTTGATGTCTGTGCCATTGACATTGACTATTTGGAATATTTTGATACATAATCTGTTGGTTCTAATTTGAATTTAAGGGTTTTCTTCTAAAACAAATAGGGTTTTTCCCACTCAGTCATGAATATATGATGTCTTAGATTAATAATCATGGTATCTTTTTACCTTGCTTATGCCAAATTAAGGTGAGGAGTTTTGGTAAGTGATTGCATATGAGAAGAAAATGATCTTGGTGTGTTAAATAACTTGAGTTTGTTAAATCTTTATTATGCTCCACCTGGTGGAGAAATAGATTACTTCCTTTCCATGTGTGTAGAATAGGGTTTTTTGCCAAAGATGTTGGATTATTTTTATGATAGGCCTATTTTATAATTTGATTTCACATTGTTGATTCTTTCATTTCTATTATAGTTGTGGATATTTAATCCACAAAGTGGGGAATTGTGAATGAATTTCAAGTCTCAACAAAGTGTTCTGTTTTCCCCCTGGACTGTAATTCTAAACCTTGTAGTTCGTTCTCATAGATCAGTCTGTCAGAACTACAAATCCCTCCCTGTGTGACATCACTTCCCTGTCTTCCCCCTGAAACTGTCACTTCCTCTTTCACTGTATAAACCCCAGACCCCTCCTCACTACTCTCACTCTTGCCTGGATTCACTTCCGGTGCGAGGGTCCGCTTCTGCAGAATCGTAAACATAGAATAAACTATTGTACTTTGTTAAAACCAGCTTGATCGACCACTCAGCGTGTTCTTTGACAATCTAACTAAAATAAGGATAAAAATCCTTTACAATATATACACGTACATCTAGAATCCATGTGCGACAATACACATACATCACACACCCATCCAACACCCCGGTCTTTCACGGGGGCCCTCTCAAGGACTGCGCAATCCTTAGAAGTGAAATACCCTCCACCGATCTCTCGCCATGGACGGGCAACACCAGGGTGATAACCCTGCTGGTCTTCCTTAAGAAAATCTTAAAGGCCTTATACACCTGTACACAGTATTTCATGCGATAGGCACCCCAGGATGTACAAATATCCTGCTGGTCTACTTTAAGGCAATTCCCTGTCTGCCACAGGCTGTCCTTAAAGGTCACATACACGTAGGGAAAGTGGTCTACTTCACATAACAAAACACATGCAAGCACCGTGGCAGGTACTCTAGGATGTACAAATATCCTGCTGGTCTACTTTAAGGCAATTCCCTGTCTGCCACAGGCTGTCCTTAAAGGTCACATACACGTAGGGAAAGTGGTCTACTTCACATAACAAAACACATGCAAGCACCGTGGCAGGTACTCTAGGATGTACAAATATCCTGCTGGTCTACTTTAAGGCAATTCCCTGTCTGCCACAGGCTGTCCTTAAAGGTCACATACACGTAGGGAAAGTGGTCTACTTCACATAACAAAACACATGCAAGCACCGTGGCAGGTACTCTAGGATGTACAAATATCTTGCTGGTCTACTTTAAGGCAATTCCCTGTCTGCCACAGGCTGTCCTTAAAGGTCACATACACGTAGGGAAAGTGGTCTACTTCACATAACAAAACACATGCAAGCACCGTGGCAGGTACTCTAGGATGTACAAATATCCTGCTGGTCTACTTTAAGGCAATTCCCTGTCTGCCACAGGCTGTCCTTAAAGGTCACATACACGTAGGGAAAGTGGTCTACTTCACATAACAAAACACATGCAAGCACCGTGGCAGGTACTCTAGGATGTACAAACATCAGACATGTTACATGCTACATATAGACATACATTTACATCCAGCACTGGTTTTGTTTTACGTGTTGAGAGATTATGTGTGGCATTCTTAGATTTACTGATTGGTTCTTTTAGGATCGGGACATCCAACCCACTCACCCGGTGTAGTTTTTGGTCTCTGAGGCGGATCAGGTCACAGCTGCTCACAAGGCGTCCCCTGCTTTCACGGCTGCGGCTGTTCTGCTCGACCGGTCTTTGGGCTCGTCCAGGTTCTGGATGTCCGATCCGGGTCACGGCGCCAATTGTTGAATCTCTTTGTCTTTTATTATTGTCCTTGATTAGCTCTGCGTTGTGTTTTCTTGTTTCCAATAAAAGACTGACCCCCAATCTCTAGATATACCAAACAGTCCAGTGACTCCTTTCTCAGGTGTTCCAAATGAATCTCTCCAACACGGGATTTGAGCCTTAGCAAAAGCGATTTATTCCAGAAGGTTTTACATACAAAAGACGATGGCATGCCTAATGGACAGTTGACCTCTCTGTATGCTGTCTGAACCCAAATCAAAGCATTGCTCTCATTGCAACGTTCTTATGTGGTTTGAGTGTCCCCCCTCCCTCGTCTCTTCTCCGATAAGACTGTTTCTCTGGTCTCTTCTGTGGCCTTGCCTCGGCGCCCAGGCCTTTATCTCTAACCACAACAATGGTGTTTGGCCCAGAGTGTACCAGCCATGAGATGTCTTTATCTCATAAGTCTATGGAAGAGGGACACTTCTTACCGAAAACTCAAACCGACAGCCATACTCAGAGGTCAATCATCATAATTAGGAAATAGCTAACAGGATCATATTAAAAGGCATTTCTCTGAAAATCAACAATATTCAACAGAGTCTAGTTTGTCTGAATGGGAAGGTACAAGTGAAGAAGTGAAGAACACTGGCCAGACTCCTGTTTACCTTCATTGCTATCAGAAGGTAGGCCGTCTTTCGCTGGTGCAGCAAGAAATTCCACTCTAGGGTCCCATTTTGTAGTGTTCACTGACAACAACATTCTCGCAAACTTACAGGAGGTGAACCTGAGAAGCTTGGAGCAACAGTGGGCAGCCAGACTCTACAACTACCACTTCAACATCAAGTTCCAGCCTGACAAAACCAATGTTAATGCTGATGCCCTATCTCGTGTACCTGTGGATGGAGGAGAGGATGGTGAAGAGGAGGAGATCCTGGCCCTGAAGACTTTTCTCACCGGGGTGGAAAACCCATGCCCAGAAATGCTTAACTCTCCTGTCCAAGTTCACCTAGAAGAAGTGCAGCTGGGCCGAACCCCCTGGAGAATGGAAGGACGCCCAGCAAAAAGATGACATGATTCGCCACATGCTGTTATCCTTGCAGACAGGGAAACCGCCCAGTGCAACAGAAAGGATCGCCCTGCAACGTGACACTCGGCAGATCCTCAAGGAGAGATAGAGGCTGACTCTGAGGGAGGGAGTCTTGCTTCAGTGTGTGAGGGACCCCAACTCCGCAAACTCCATCTTTCAGCTGGTCCTCCCTACAGCCTTGAAAGAGAAGGTGTGGCAGAATTTCCACGAACGGGATGGCCACACGGGTGTGGGAAAGACTTTAGCTCTCATCCGCTGCCCACGAGTGTTGAGTATTAGACCAGCCTACTTTTCTTGTTTTATTGAGCTGAATGATTTTCAAGGTTTGCAGTGGTTGAAGTTTGCAGTGGTTATAACGTTTGCTGTGTTTACCAAGTCTGCAGTGTAGTTGCAGTCCGACAAACATATCTCTAAAGCCTTCAAAACATCAGTCGTATTTGCTTCATCTTTTGCGTGGTCAGCTTGGCCCCCACAACGCTGCTTGCAGCTTTAATAAGGGCCCGAGCACTGGCGGTGCGAGGCCCTATTGAAACTCGAAGGATTATTAGGGCCCGAGCACTGGCGGTGCGAGGCCCTATTGAAACTCGAAGGATTATTAGGGCCCGAGCACTGGCGGTGCGAGGCCCTATTGAAACTCGAAGGATTATTATTATTCTCCTTCTCCTTCTACCTTCTCCTTCTTCTCCCCAAACAAATGCCTTTTTGGCGGCCTAAACATCAATGAAAACTCACAAAACATTGCAGATACATCAGTCCCGGTGAAACTTAGATACTTCATGGGTGACGGAAATGGGCGTGGCAAAACGGCTCAAGAGCGCCCCCTGGAAAGTTTAAAATGGCAAGCCCCACCTTTCAGTTTGATGTAGGCGAACGAAATTCGGTGGGCATATGAAGTTCATCGAGACACACTAAAATGTCTCTTGGACCTATACCCAACATCCAACAGGAAGTCAGCCATTTTGCTTTTAATGTGCCATTTTGTCCTTGTTTTGACCATTTCCATGCCTCGTACTTCGACGAACTCCTCCTACAGATTTCATCCGATCAACTTCATATCGGGTCAGCTTCATCTTAAGACCTTTGTGATCAAAAGTTATCAAAAAAATTGAGTTTTCACCAAACACCCTTGCCGTGGCGCCCCGCCAAAGTTTGACATTTCGCCATAAAACACGAAGTCCTCATAACTCCTCCATACATTATCCGATTTGTCCGATATATCTCACGCTTCATGACGGTTCTGTCCTGAACACATCTATCTGTCAGTATTGCGTCATGCTTATAGCGCCACCTATTGGTGAAACAGGAAGTGCTCATAACTCCTGCATACATCATCCGATTTGCACCAAATTGCTGACGCTTCATGAAGGTCACCTTATGAACGCATCTATGTGTCAGTATTGAGTCAAACTTACAGCGCCACCTACTGGTGAAACAGGAAGTCCTCATAACTCCTACATACGTTATCCGATTTACTCAACATTTCTCACGCTTCATCAAGGTACCGTCCTGAACACATCTATGCTTCGGTATTGAGTCACACTTACAGCGCCACCTACTGGTGAAACAGGAAGTACTCATAACTCCTACATACGTTATCCCATTTACTCCAAATTGCTCATGCTTGATGACGGTCACATCTTGAACACATCTGTAAGTCAGTATTGCGTCATACCTACAGCGCCACCTACTGGTGAAACAGGAAGTCCTCATAACTCCTACATACGTTATCTGATTTACACAACATTTCTCACGCTTCATCAAGGTACTGTCCTGAACACATCTATGTGTTGGTATTGAATCACGCTTAGAGCGCCACCTACTGGTGACAGGAAGTTTCTCTCAGTACTGGACACCCAAATAGCACACCCTTTAACGGCGCCACACCCCGACCCGCATGGGGTGCGAGGGCCCGCTCACTGCTGCTCGCAGCCCTAGTTATTAGGGCCCGAGCACTGGCGGTGCGAGGCCCTATTGAATTTCAAAGGATTATTAGGGCCCGAGCACTGGCGGTGCGAGGCCCTATTGAAACTCGAAGGATTATTATTAGGGCCCGAGCACTGGCGGTGCGAGGCCCTATTGAAACTCGAAGGATTATTAGGGCCCGAGCACTGGCGGTGCGAGGCCCTATTGAAATTGTAAGGATTATTATTATTATTCTCCTCCCCAAACAAATGCCTTTTTGGCGGCCTAAACATCGATAAAAACGGATGAAACTTTGCAGATACGTCAGTCCCGGTAAAAAATTTGATAATTCATGGGTGACAGAAATGGGCGTTGCAAAACGGCTCAAGAGCGCCCCCTGGAAAATTTAAAATGGCGAGCCCCACCTTTCAGTTTGATGTAGGCGAACGAAATTCGGTGGGCATATGTAGTTCATCGAGACACACTAAAATGTCTCTTGGAGCTATACCCAACATGCAACAGGAAGTCCGCCATTTTGCTCTTAATGTGCCATTTTGTCCTTGTTTTGACCATTTCCATGCCTCGTACTTCGACAAACTCCTCCTACAGATTTCATCTGATCAACTTCATATCGGGTCAGCTTCATCTTAAGACCTTTGTGATCAAAAGTTATCAAAAAAATTGAGTTTTCACCACACACCCTTGCCGTGGCGCCCCGCCAAAGTTTGACATTTCGCCAAAAAACACGAAGTCCTCATAACTCCTCCATACATTATCCAATTTGTCCGATATATCTCACGCTACATGACGGTTCTGTCCTGAACACAACTATGTGTCAGTATTGCGTCATACTTATAGCGCCACCTATTGGTGAAACAGGAAGTCCTCATAACTCCTACATTCATTATCCAATTCGTCCGATATATCTCACGCTTCATGACGGTTCTGTCCTGAACACATCTATGTGTCAGTATTGCGTCATACTTATAGCGCCACCTATTGGTGAAACAGGAAGTCCTCATAACTCCTGCATACATTATCCAATTTGTCAGATATATCTCACGCTTCATGACGGTTCTGTCCTGAACACATCTATGTGTCAGTATTGCGTCATACTTATAGCGCCACCTATTGGTGAAACAGGAAGTCCTCATAACTCCTGCATACATTATCCAATTTGTCCGATATATCTCACGCTTCATGACGGTTCTGTCCTGAACACATCTATGGGTCAGTATTGCGTCATACTTATAGCGCCACCTATTGGTGAAACAGGAAGTCCTCATAACTCCTGCATACATTATCCAATTTGTCCGATATATCTCACGCTTCATGACGGTTCTGTCCTGAACACATCTATGTGTCAGTATTGCGTCATACTTATAGCGCCACCTATTGGTGAAACAGGAAGTCCTCATAACTCCTGCATACATTATCCAATTTGTCCGATATATCTCACGCTTCATGACGGTTCTGTCCTGAACACATCTATGTGTCAGTATTGCGTCATACTTATAGCGCCACCTATTGGTGAAACAGGAAGTCCTCATAACTCCTCCATACATTATCCAATTTGTCCGATATATCTCACGCTTCATGACGGTTCTGTCGTGAACACATCTATGTGTCAGTATTGCGTCATACTTATAGCGCCACCTATTGGTGAAACAGGAAGTCCTCATAACTCCTGCATACATCATCCGATTTGCACCAAATTGCTGATGCTTCATGAAGGTGACATTCTGAACACATCTAAGCGTCGGTATTGAGTCACACTTACAGCGCCACCTACTGGTGAAAGAGGAAGTACTCATAACTCCTACATATGTTATCCCATTTACTCCAAATTGCTCAGGGTTGTTGAAGGTCGCATCCTGAACACATCTGTGCGTGAGCATTGGGTCATACTAATAGCGCCTCCTACTGCTTACAGGAAGTCATCATAACTCCTACATACATTGTCTGATTTACACAACATTTCTCACGCTTCATCAAGGTACTGTCCTGAACACATCTATGTGTTGGTATTGAGTCACGCTTAGAGCGCCACCTACTGGTGACAGGAAGTTTCTCTCAGTACTGGACACCGAAATAGCACACCCTTTGATGGCGCCACACCCCGACCCGCATGGGGTGCGAGGGCCCGCTCACTGCTGCTCGCAGCACTAGTTAGGGCCCGAGCACACTGGCGGTGCGAGGCCCTATTGTATTTCGAAGGATTATTCTCCTCCTTCTCCTTCTCCTTCTCCTTCTCCTTCTCCTTCTTCCAAAACAAATGCCTTTTTGGAGGCCTAAACATCGATGAAAACGGATGAAACTTTGCAGATACGTCAGTTCCGGTGAAAAATTTGATAATTCATGGGTGACGGAAATGGGCGTGGCAAAACGGCTCAAGAGCGCCCCCTGGAAAGTTTCAAATGGCGAGCCCCACCTTTCAGTTTGATGTAGGCGAACGAAATTCGGAGGGCATATGTATTTCATCGAGCCACACTAAAATGTCTCTTAGAGCTGTACCCAACATGCAACAGGAAGGCCGCCATTTTGCTTTTAATGTGCCATTTTGTCCTTGTTTTGACCATTTCCATGCCTCGTATTTCAACGAACTCCTCCTACAGATTTCATCCGATCAACTTCATACTCGGTCAGCTTCATCTTAAGCCCTTTGTGATCAAAAGTTATCAAGAAAATTGAGTTTTCACCAAACACCCTTGCCGTGGCGCCCCGCCAAAGTTTGACATTTCGCCATAAAACACGATGTCCTCATAACTTCTCCATACATTATCCGATTTGTCCGATATATCTCACGCTTCATGACGGTTCTGTCCTGAACACATCTATGTGTCAGTATTGCGTCATACTTATAGCGCCACCTATTGGTGAAACAGGAAGTCCTCATAACTCCTACATACATTATCCAATTCGTCCGATATATCTCACGCTTCATGAAGGTTCTGTCCTGAACACATCTATGTGTCAGTATTGCATCATACTTATAGCGCCACCTATTGGTGAAACAGGAAGTCCCCATAACTCCTCCATACATTATCGGATTTGTCCAATATATCTCACGCTTCATGACGGTTCTGTCCTGAACACATCTATGTGTCAGTATTGCGTCATACTTATAGCGCCACCTATTGGTGAAACAGGAAGTCCTCATAAGTACTCCATACATTATCCAATTTGTCCGATATAGCTCACGCTTCATGACGGTTCTGTCCTGAACACATCTATGTGTCAGTATTGCGTCATACGTATAGCGCCACCTATTGGTGAAACAGGAAGTCCCCATAACTCCTCCATACATTATCGGATTTGTCCGATATATCTCACGCTTCATGACGGTTCTGTCCTGAACACATCTATGTGTCAGTATTGCATCATACTTATAGCGCCACCTATTGGTGAAACAGGAAGTCCTCATAACTCCTCCATACATTATCCGATTTGTCCGATTTATCTCACGCTTCATGACGGTTCTGTCCTGAACACATCTATGTGTCAGTATTGCGTCATACTTATAGCGCCACCTATTGGTGAAACAGGAAGTCCTCATAACTCCTGCATACATCATCCGATTTGCACCAAATTGCTGACGCTTCATGAAGGTCACCTTCTGAACACATCTATGCGTCGGTATTGAGTAACACTTACAGCGCCACTTACTGGTGAAACAGGAAGTACTCATAACTCCTACATACATTATCCGATTTACTCCAAATTGCTCATGCTTGATGAAGGTCGCATCTTGAACACATCTGTAGTTCAGTATTGCGTCATACTTACAGCGCCACCTACTGCTTACAGGAAGTCCTCATAACTCCTACATACTTTGTCCGATTTACACAACATTTCTCACACTTCATCAAGGTACTGTCCTGAACACATACATACATACATACATTATCCAATTCGTCCGATATATCTCACGCTTCATGACAGTTCTGTCCTGAACACATCTATGTGTCAGTATTGCATCATACTTATAGCGCCACCTATTGGTGAAACAGGAAGTCCTCATAACTCCTCCATACATTATCCAATTCGTCCGATATATCTCACGCTTCATGACAGTTCTGTCCTGAACACATCTATGTGTCAGTATTGCGTCATACTTATTGCGCCACCTATTCGTGAAACAGGAAGTCCTCATAACTCCTACATACATTATCCAATTCGTCCGATATATCTCACGCTTCATGACGGTTCTGTCCTGAACACATCTATGTGTCAGTATTGCATCATACTTATAGCGCCACCTATTGGTGAAACAGGAAGTCCCCATAACTCCTCCATACATCATCGGATTTGTCCGATATATCTCACGCTTCATGAGGGTTCTGTCCTGAACACATCTATGTGTCAGTATTGCATCATACTTATAGCGCCACCTATTGGTGAAACAGGAAGTCCTCATAACTCCTCCATACATTATCCAATTCGTCCGATATATCTCACGCTTCATGAAGGTTCTGTCCTGAACACATCTATGTGTCAGTATTGCGTCATACTTATAGCGCCACCTATTGGTGAAACAGGAAGTCCTCATAACTCCTCCATACATTATCCGATTTGTCCGATTTATCTCACGCTTCATGACGGTTCTGTCCTGAACACATCTATGTGTCAGTATTGCGTCATACTTATAGCGCCACCTATTGGTGAAACAGGAAGTCCTCATAACTCCTGCATACATCATCCGATTTGCACCAAATTGCTGACGCTTCATGAAGGTCACCTTCTGAACACATCTATGCGTCGGTATTGAGTTACACTTACAGCGCCACCTACTGGTGAAACAGGAAGTACTCATAACTCCTACATACATTATCCGATTTACTCCAAATTGCTCATGCTTGATGAAGGTCGCATCTTGAACACATCTGTAGGTCAGTATTGCGTCATACCTACAGCGCCACCTACTGCTTACAGGAAGTCCTCATAACTCCTACATACTTTGTCCGATTTACACAACATTTCTCACACTTCATCAAGGTACTGTCCTGAACACATCTATGCGTCGGTATTGAGTCACGCTTAGAGCGCCACCTACTGGTGACAGGAAGTTTCTGTCAGTACTGGACACCGAAATAGCACACCCTTTAACGGCGCCACACCCCGACCCGCGTGGGGTGCGAGGGCCCGCTCACTGCTGCTCGCAGCACTAGTTAGGGCCCGAGCACTGGCGGTGCGAGGCCCTATTGAATTTCGAAGGATTATTATTATTAGGGCCCGAGCACTGGCGGTGCGAGGCCCTATTGAAACTCGAAGGATTATTATTCTCCTTCTCCTTCTCCTTCTTCTTCTCCCCAAACAAATGCCTTTTTGGCGGCCTAAACATCAATGAAAACGGATGAAACTTTGCAGATACATCAGTCCCGGTGAAAATCGGATATTTCATTGGTGACGGAAATGGGCGTGGCAAAACGGCTCAAGAGCGCCCCCTGGAAAGTTTAAAATGGCGAGCCCCACCTTTCAGTTTGATGTAGGCGAACGAAATTCGGTGGGCATATGTATTTCATTGAGCCACACTAAAATGTCTCTTGGAGCTATACCCAACATGCAACAGGAAGTCCGCCATTTTGCTCTTAATGTGCCACTTTGTCCTTGTTTTGACCATTTCCATGCCTCGTACTTCGACGAACTCCTCCTACAGATTTCATCTGATCAACTTCATACCGGGTCAGCTTCATCGTAAGACCTTTGTGATCAAAAGTTATCAAAAAAATTGAGTTTTTACCAAACACCCTTGCCGTGGCGCCCCGCCAAAGTTTGACATTTCGCCATAAAACACGAAGTCCTCATAACTCCTCCATACATTATCTAATTTGTCCGATATATCTCACGCTTCATGACGGTTCTGTCCTGAACACATCTGTGTCAGTATTGCGTCATACTTATAGCGCCACCTATTGGTGAAACAGGAAGTCCCCATAACTCCTCCATACATTATCGGATTTGTCCGATATATCTCACGCTTCATGACGGTTCTGTCCTGAACACATCTATGTGTCAGTATTGCGTCATACTTATAGCGCCACCTATTGGTGAAACAGGAAGTCCTCATAACTCCTACATATGTCATCCGATTTACTCCAAATTTCTCATGCTTGATGAAGGTCGCATCTTGTACACTTCTGTCAGTCAGTATTGCCTCATACCTACAGCGCCACCTACCGGTGAAACAGGAAGTCCTCATAACTCCTACATACGTTATCCGATTTACTCAACATTTCTCACGCTTCATCAAGGTACCGTCCTGAACACATCTATGCATCGGTATTGAGTCACGCGTATAGCGCCACCTACTGGTGACAGGAAGTTTCTCTCAGTACTGGACACCGAAATAGCAAAGCCTTTAACGGCGCCACACCCCGACATGCGTGGAGTGCGAGGGCCCGCTCAATGCTGCTCGCAGCCCTAGTTATTATTAGGGCCCGAGCACTGGCGGTGCGAGGCCCTATTGAAACTCGAAGGATTATTATTCTCCTTCTCCTTCTCCTTCTCCTTCTTCTCCTTTACTCCAAACAAATGCCTTTTAGGCGGCCTGAACATCGATGAAAACGGATGAAACTTTGCAGATACGTCAGTCCCGGTGAAAAATTTGATAATTCATGGGTGACGGAAATGGGCGTGGCAAAACGGCTCAAGAGCGCCCCCTGGAAAGTTTCAAATGGCGAGCCCCACCTTTCAGTTTGATGTAGGCGAACGAAATTCGGAGGGCATATGTATTTCATCGAGCCACACTTAAATGTCTCTTGGAGCTATACCCAACATGCAACAGGAAGTCCGCCATTTTGCTCTTAATGTGCCATTTTGTCCTTGTTTTGACCATTTCCATGCCTCGTACTTCGACGAACTCCTCCTACAGATTTCATCCGATCAACTTCATATCGGGTCAGCTTCATCTTAAGACCTTTGTGATCAAAAGTTATCAAAAAAATTGAGTTTTCACCAAACACCCTTGCCGTGGCGCCCCGCCAAAGTTTGACATTTCGCCATAAAACACGAAGTCCTCATAACTCCTCCATACATTATTCAATTTGTCCGATATATCTCACGCTTCATGACGGTTCTGTCCTGAACACATCTATGTGTCAGTATTGCGTCATACTTATAGCGCCACCTATTGGTGAAACAGGAAGTCCTCATAACTCCTCCATACATTATCCAATTTGTCCGATATATCTCACGCTTCATGACGGTTCTGTCCTGAACACATCTATGTGTCAGTATTGCGTCATACTTATAGCGCCACCTATTGGTGAAACAGGAAGTCCTCATAACTCCTCCATACATTATCCAATTTGTCCGATATATCTCACGCTTCATGACGGTTCTGTCCTGAACACATCTATGTGTCAGTATTGCGTCATACTTATAGCGCCACCTATTGGTGAAACAGGAAGTCCTCATAACTCCTCCATACATTATCCAATTTGTCCGATATATCTCACGCTTCATGACGGTTCTGTCCTGAACACATCTATGTGTCAGTATTGCATCATACTTATAGCGCCACCTATTGGTGAAACAGGAAGTCCTCATAACTCCTCCATACATTATCCAATTCGTCCGATATATCTCACGCTTCATGAAGGTTCTGTCCTGAACACATCTATGTGTCAGTATTGCGTCATACTTATAGCGCCACCTATTGGTAAAACAGGAAGTCCTCATAACTCCTCCATACATTATCCGATTTGTCCGATATATCTCACGCTTCATGACGGTTCTGTCCTGAACACATCTATGTGTCAGTATTGCGTCATACTTATAGCGCCACCTATTGGTGAAACAGGAAGTCCTCATAACTCCTCCATACATTATCCGATTTGTCCGATTTATCTCACGCTTCATGACGGTTCTGTCCTGAACACATCTATGTGTCAGTATTGCTTCATACTTATAGCGCCACCTATTGGTGAAACAGGAAGTCCTCATAACTCCTGCATACATCATCCGATTTGCACCAAATTGATGACGCTTCATGAAGGTCACCTTCTGAACACATCTATGCGTCGGTATTGAGTTACACTTACAGCGCCACCTACTAGTGAAACAGGAAGTACTCATAACTCCTACATACATTATCCGATTTACTCCAAATTGCTCATGCTTGATGAAGGTCGCATCTTGAACACATCTGTAGGTCAGTATTTCGTCATACCTACAGCGCCACCTACTGCTTACAGGAAGTCCTCATAACTCCTACATACTTTGTCCGATTTACACAACATTTCTCACGCTTCATCAAGGTACTGTCCTGAACACATCTATGCGTCGGTATTGAGTCACGCTTAGAGCGCCATCTACTGGTGACAGGAAGTTTCTGTCAGTACTGGACACCGAAATAGCACACCCTTTAACGGCGCCACACCCCAACCCGCGTGGGGTGCGAGGGCCCGCTCACTGCTGCTCGCAGCACTAGTTATTATTCTTCTTTACTCCAAACAAATGCCTTTTAGGCGGCCTGAACATCGATGAAAACGGATGAAACTTTGCAGATACGTCAGTCCCGGTGAAAAATTTGATAATTCATGGGTGACGGAAATGGGCGTGGCAAAACGGCTCAAGAGCGCCCCCTGGAAAGTTTAAAATGGCGAGCCCCACCTTTCAGTTTGATGTAGGCGAACGAAATTCGGTGGGCATATGTATTTCATCGAGCCACACTAAAATGTCTCTTGGAGCTATACCCAACATGCAACAGAAAGGTCGCCATTTTGCTTTTAATGTGCCATTTTCCCTTGTTTTTACCATTTCCATGCCTCGTACTTCAACGAACTCCTCCTACAGATTTCATCCGATCAACTTCATATCGGGTCAGCTTCATCTTAAGGCCTTTGTGATCAAAAGTTATCAAAAAAATTGAGTTTTCACCAAACACCCTTGCCGTGGCGCCCCGCCAAAGTTTGACATTTCGCCATAAAACACGATGTCCTCATAACTCCTCCATACATTATCCGATTTGTCCGATATATCTCACGCTTCATGACGGTTCTGTCCTGAACACATCTATGTGTCAGTATTGCATCATACTTATAGCGCCACCTATTGGTGAAACAGGAAGTCCTCATAACTCCTCCATACATTATCCAATTCGTCCGATATATCTCACGCTTCATGAAGGTTCTGTCCTGAACACATCTATGTGTCAGTATTGCGTCATACTTATAGCGCCACCTATTGGTGAAACAGGAAGTCCTCATAACTCCTCCATACATTATCCGATTTGTCCGATTTATCTCACGCTTCATGACGGTTCTCTCCTGAACACATCTATGTGTCAGTATTGCGTCATACTTATAGCGCCACCTATTGGTGAAACAGGAAGTCCTCATAACTCCTGCATACATCATCCGATTTGCACCAAATTGCTGACGCTTCATGAAGGTCACCTTCTGAACACATCTATGCGTCGGTATTGAGTCACACTTACAGCGCCACCTACTGGTGAAACAGGAAGTCCTCATAACTCCTACATACGTCATCCAATTTACTCCAAATTGCTCATGCTTGATGAAGGTCGCATCCTGAACACATCTGTAGGTCAGTATTGAGTCATACTTATAGCGCCGCCTACAGGTCAAGCAGGAAGTCATCATAACTCCTACATACATTATCCGACTTACTCAACATTTCTCAAGCTTCATCAAGGTACCGTCCTGAACACATCTATGCATCGGTATTGAGTCACACTTAGAGCGCCACCTACTGGTGACAGGAAGTTTCTCTCAGTACTGGACACCGAAATAGCACAGCCTTTAACGGCACCGCACCCCGACACGCGTGGGGTGCGAGGGCCCGCTCAATGCTGCTCGCAGCCCTAGTTAGGGCCCGAGCACTGGCGGTGCGAGGCCCTATTGAAACTCGAAGGATTATTATTCTTCTCCTTCCTCTCCTTCTTCTTCTCCTTTACTCCAAACAAATGCCTTTTAGGCGGCCTGAACATCGATGAAAACGGATGAAACTTTGCAGATACGTCAGTCCCGGTGAAAAATTTGATAATTCATGGGTGACGGAAATGGGCGTGGCAAAACGGCTCAAGAGCGCCCCCTGGAAAGTTTAAAATGGCGAGCCCCACCTTTCAGTTTGATGTAGGCTAACGAAATTCGGTGGGCATATGTATTTCATCGAGCCACACTTAAATGTCTCTTGGAGCTATACCCAACATGCAACAGGAAGTCCGCCATTTTGCTCTTAATGTGCCATTTTGTCCTTGTTTTGACCATTTCCATGCCTCGTACTTCGACGAACTCCTCCTACAGATTTCATCCGATCAACTTCATATCGGGTCAGCTTCATCTTAAGACCTTTGTGATCAAAAGTTATCAAAAAAATTGAGTTTTCACCAAACACCCTTGCCGTGGCGCCCTGCCAAAGTTTGACATTTCGCCATAAAACACGAAGTCCTCATAACTCCTCCATACATTATCCAATTTGTCCGATATATCTCACGCTTCATGACGGTTCTGTCCTGAACACATCTATGTGTCAGTATTGCGTCATACTTATAGCGCCACCTATTGGTGAAACAGGAAGTCCTCATAACTCCTCCATACATTATCCAATTTGTCCGATATATCTCACGCTTCATGACGGTTCTGTCCTGAACACATCTATGTGTCAGTATTGCGTCATACTTATAGCGCCACCTATTGGTGAAACAGGAAGTCCTCATAACTCCTCCATACATTATCCAATTTGTCCGATATATCTCACGCTTCATGACGGTTCTGTCCTGAACACATCTATGTGTCAGTATTGCGTCATACTTATAGCGCCACCTATTGGTGAAACAGGAAGTACTCATAACTCCTCCATACATTATCCAATTTGTCCGATATATCTCACGCTTCATGACGGTTCTGTCCTGAACACATCTATGTGTCAGTATTGCGTCATACTTATAGCGCCACCTATTGGTGAAACAGGAAGTCCTCATAACTCCTCCATACATTATCCAATTTGTCCGATATATCTCACGCTTCATGACGGTTCTGTCCTGAACACATCTATGTGTCAGTATTGCGTCATACTTATAGCGCCACCTATTGGTGAAACAGGAAGTCCTCATAACTCATCCATACATTATCCAATTTGTCCGATATATCTCACGCTTCATGACGGTTCTGTCCTGAACACATCTATGTGTCAGTATTGCGTCATACTTATAGCGCCACCTATTGGTGAAACAGGAAGTCCTCATAACTCCTCCATACATTATCCAATTTGTCCGATATATCTCACGCTTCATGACGGTTCTGTCCTGAACACATCTATGTGTCAGTATTGCGTCATACTTATAGCGCCACCTATTGGTGAAACAGGAAGTACTCATAACTCCTCCATACATTATCCAATTTGTCCGATATATCTCACGCTTCATGACGGTTCTGTCCTGAACACATCTATGTGTCAGTATTGCATCATACTTATAGCGCCACCTATTGGTGAAACAGGAAGTCCTCATAACTCCTCCATACATTATCCGATTCGTCCGATATATCTCACGCTTCATGACGGTTCTGTCCTGAACACATCTATGTGTCAGTATTGCATCATACTTATAGCGCCACCTATTGGTGAAACAGGAAGTCCTCATAACTCCTCCATACATTATCCGATTCGTCCGATATATCTCACGCTTCATGACGGTTCTGTCCTGAACACATCTATGTGTCAGTATTGCGTCATACTTATAGCGCCACCTATTGGTTAAACAGGAAGTCCTCATAACTCCTCCATACATTATCCAATTTGTCCGATATATCTCACGCTTCATGACGGTTCTGTCCTGAACACATCTATGTGTCAGTATTGCATCATACTTATAGCGCCACCTATTGGTGAAACAGGAAGTCCTCATAACTCCTCCATACATTATCCAATTTGTCTGATATATCTCACGCTTCATGACGGTTCTGTCCTGAACACATCTATGTGTCAGTATTGCGTCATACTTATAGCGCCACCTATTGGTGAAACAGGAAGTCCTCATAACTCCTCCATACATTATCCAATTCGTCCGATATATCTCATGCTTCATGACGGTTCTGTCCTGAACACATCTATGTGTCAGTATTGCTTCATACTTATAGCGCCACCTATTGGTGAAACAGGAAGTCCTCATAACTACTACATACATTATCCAATTTGTCTGATATATCTCACGCTTCATGACGGTTCTGTCTTGAACACATCTATGTATCAGTATTGCGTTATACTTATAGCGCCACCTATTGGTGAAACAGGAAGTCCTCATAACTCCTCCATACATTATCCAATTTGTCCGATATATCTCACGCTTCATGACGGTTCTGTCCTGAACACATCTATGTGTCAGTATTGCGTCATACTTATAGCGCCACCTATTGGTAAAACAGGAAGTCCTCATAACTCCTCCATACATTATCCGATTTGTCCGATATATCTCACGCTTCATGACGGTTCTGTCCTGAACACATCTATGTGTCAGTATTGCGTCATACTTATAGCGCCACCTATTGGTGAAACAGGAAGTCCCCATAACTCCTCCATACATTATCGGATTTGTCCGATATATCTCACGCTTCATGACGGTTCTGTCCTGAACACATCTATGTGTCAGTATTGCGTCATTCTTATAGCGCCACCTATTGGTGAAACAGTACGTCCTCATAACTCCTCCATACATTATCCGATTTGTCCGATATGTCTCACGCTTCATGACAGTTCTGTCCTGAACACATCTATGTGTCAGTATTGCGTCATACTTATAGCGCCACCTATTGGTGAAAGAGTACATCCTCATAACTCCTACATACATTATCCGATTTGTCCGATATGTCTCACGCTTCATGACAGTTCTGTCCTGAACACATCTATGTGTCAGTATTTCGTCATACTTATAGCGCCACCTATTGGTGAAACAGTACGTCCTCATAACTCCTACATACATTATCCGATTTGTCCGATATGTCTCACGCTTCATGACAGTTCTGTCCTGAACACATCTATGTGTCAGTATTGCGTCATACTTATAGCGCCACCTATTGGTGAAACAGTACGTCCTCATAACTCCTCCAAACATTATCCGATTTCTCCGATATGTCTCACGCTTCATGTCAGTTCTGTCCTGAACACATCTATGTGTCAGCCTGCGTCATACTTATAGCGCCACCTATTGGTGAAACAGTACATCCTCATAACTCCTCCATACATTATCCGATTTGTCCGATATGTCTCACGCTTCATGACGGTTCTGTCCTGAACACATCTATGTGTCAGTATTGCGTCATACTTATAGCGCCACCTATTGGTGAAACAGGAAGTCCTCATAACTCCTGCATACATCATCCGATTTGCACCAAATTGCTGTCGCTTCATGAATGTCACCTTCTGAACACATCTATGCGTCGGTATTGAGTCACACTTACAGCGCCACCTACTGGTAAAACAGGAAGTCCTCATAACTCCTACATACGTTATCCGATTTACTCAACATTTCTCACGCTTCATCAAGGTACCGTCCTGAACACATCTATGCTTTGGTATTGAGTCACGCCTAGAGCGCCACCTACTGGTGACAGGAAGTTTCTCTCAGTACTGGACCCCGAAATAGCACAGCCTTTAACGGCCCCACACCCCGACTCGCGTGGGGTGCGAGGGCCCGCTCAATGCTGCTCGCAGCCCTAGTTAGGGCCCGAGCACTGGCGGTGCGAGGCCCTATTGTATTTCGAAGGATTATTCTCCTTCTTCTCCTTCTCCTTTACTCCAAACAAATGCCTTTTAGGCGGCCTGAACATCGATGAAAACGGATGAAACTTTGCAGATACGTCAGTCCCGGTGAAAAATTTGATAATTCATGGGTGACGGAAATGGGCGTGGCAAAACGGCTCAAGAGCGCCCCCTGGAAAGTTTAAAATGGCGAGCCCCACCTTTCAGTTTGATGTAGGCTAACGAAATTCGGTGGGCATATGTATTTCATCGAGCCACACTTAAATGTCTCTTGGAGCTATACCCAACATGCAACAGGAAGTCCGCCATTTTGCTCTTAATGTGCCATTTTGTCCTTGTTTTGACCATTTCCATGCCTCGTACTTCGACGAACTCCTCCTACAGATTTCATCCGATCAACTTCATATCGGGTCAGCTTCATCTTAAGACCTTTGTGATCAAAAGTTATCAAAAAAATTGAGTTTTCACCAAACACCCTTGCCGTGGCGCCCCGCCAAATTTTGACATTTCGCCATAAAACACGAAGTCCTCATAACTCCTCCATACATTATCCAATTTGTCCGATATGTCTCACGCTTCATGACAGTTCTGTCATGAACACATCTATGTGTCAGTATTGCGTCATACTTATAGCGCCACCTATTGGTGAAAAAGGAAGTCCTCATAACTCCTCCATACATTATCCAATTTGTCCGATATAGCTCACGCTTCATGACGGTTCTGTCCTGAACACATCTATGTGTCAGTATTGCGTCATACGTATAGCGCCACCTATTGGTGAAACAGGAAGTCCTCATAACTCCTCCATACATTATCCAATTTGTCCGATATATCTCACGCTTCATGACGGTTCTGTCCTGAACACATCTATGTGTCAGTATTGCGTCATACTTATAGCGCCACCTATTGGTGAAACACGAAGTCCTCATAACTCCTCCATACATTATCCAATTTGTCCGATATATCTCACGCTTCATGACGGTTCTGTCCTGAACACATCTATGTGTCAGTATTGCATCATACTTATAGCGCCACCTATTGGTGAAACAGGAAGTCCTCATAACTCCTCCATACATTATCCAATTCGTCCGATATATCTCACGCTTCATGACGGTTCTGTCCTGAACACATCTATGTGTCAGTATTGCGTCATACTTATAGCGCCACCTATTGGT
The DNA here is from genome assembly GCF_949987555.1 of Borostomias antarcticus. NCBI lineage: Eukaryota > Metazoa > Chordata > Actinopteri > Stomiiformes > Stomiidae > Borostomias > Borostomias antarcticus. The sequence goes on along the minus strand of NC_140238.1, from coordinate 19,972,150 downwards.
GAAACAGGAAGTCCTCATAACTCCTCCATACATTATCCAATTTGTCCGATATATCTCACGCTTCATGACGGTTCTGTCCTGAACACATCTATGTGTCAGTATTGCGTCATACTTATAGCGCCACCTATTGGTGAAACAGGAAGTCCTCATAACTCCTCCATACATTATCCGATTCGTCCGATATATCTCACGCTTCATGACGGTTCTGTCCTGAACACATCTATGTGTCAGTATTGCATCATACTTATAGCGCCACCTATTGGTGAAACAGGAAGTCCTCATAACTCCTGCATACATTATCCAATTCGTCTGATATATCTCACGCTTCATGAAGGTTCTGTCCTGAACACATCTATGTGTCAGTATTGCGTCATACTTATAGCGCCACCTATTGGTAAAACAGGAAGTCCTCATAACTCCTCCATACATTATCCGATTTGTCCGATATATCTCACGCTTCATGACGGTTCTGTCCTGAACACATCTATGTGTCAGTATTGCGTCATACTTATAGCGCCACCTATTGGTGAAACAGGAAGTCCTCATAACTCCTCCATACATTATCCGATTTGTCCGATTTATCTCACGCTTCATGACGGTTCTGTCCTGAACACATCTATGTGTCAGTATTGCGTCATACTTATAGCGCCACCTATTGGTGAAACAGGAAGTCCTCATAACTCCTGCATACATCATCCGATTTGCACCAAATTGCTGACGCTTCATGAAGGTCACCTTCTGAACACATCTATGCGTCGGTATTGAGTTACACTTACAGCGCCAACTACTGGTGAAACAGGAAGTACTCATAACTCCTACATACATTATCCGATTTACTCCAAATTGCTCATGCTTGATGAAGGTCGCATCTTGAACACATCTGTAGGTCAGTATTGCGTCATACCTACAGCGCCACCTACTGCTTACAGGAAGTCCTCAAAACTCCTACATACTTTGTCCGATTTACACAACATTTCTCACGCTTCATCAAGGTACTGTCCTGAACACATCTATGCATCGGTATTGAGTCACGCTTAGAGCGCCACCTACTGGTGACAGGAAGTTTCTGTCAGTACTGGACACCGAAATAGCACACCCTTTAACGGCGCCACACCCCGACCCGCGTGGGGTGCGAGGGCCCGCTCACTGCTGCTCGCAGCACTAGTTAGGGCCCGAGCACTGGCGGTGCGAGGCCCTATTGTATTTCGAAGGATTATTATTCTCCTTCTTCTTCCGAAACAAATGCCTTTTTGGCGGCCTAAACATTGATGAAAACGGATGAAACTTTGCAGATACGTCAGTCCCGGTGAAAAATTTGATAATTCATGGGTGACGGAAATGGGCGTGGCAAAACGGCTCAAGAGCGCCCCCTGGAAAATTTAAAATGGCGAGCCCCACCTTTCAGTTTGATGTAGGCGAACGAAATTCGGTGGGCATATGTATTTCATCGAGCCACACTTAAATGTCTCTTGGAGCTATACCCAACATGCAACAGGAAGTCCGCCATTTTGCTCATAATGTGCCATTTTGTCCTTGTTTTGACCATTTCCATGCCTCGTACTTCGACGAACTCCTCCTACAGGTTTCATCCGATCAACTTCATATCTGGTCTTCTTCATCTTAAGACCTTTGTGATCAAAAGTTATCAAAAAAATTGAGTTTTCACCAAACACCCTTGCCGTGGCGCCCCGCCAAAGTTTGACATTTCGCCATAAAACATGAAGTCCTCATAACTCCTCCATACATTATCCAATTTGTCCGATATATCTCACGCTTCATGACGGTTCTGTCCTGAACACATCTATGTGTCAGTATTGCATCATACTTATAGCGCCACCTATTGGTGAAACAGGAAGTCCTCATAACTCCTCCATACATTATCCAATTTGTCCGATATATCTCACGCTTCATGACGGTTCTGTCCTGAACACATCTATGTGTCAGTATTGCGTCATACTTATAGCGCCACCTATTGGTGAAACAGGAAGTCCTCATAACTCCTCCATACATTATCCAATTTGTCCGATATATCTCACGCTTCATGACGGTTCTGTCCTGAACACATCTATGTGTCAGTATTGCGTCATACTTATAGCGCCACCTATTGGTGAAACAGGAAGTCCTCATAACTCCTCCATACATTATCCGATTTGTCCGATATATCTCACGCTTCATGACGGTTCTGTCCTGAACACATCTATGTGTCAGTATTGCGTCATACTTATAGCGCCACCTATTGGTGAAACAGGAAGTCCTCATAACTCCTACATACATTAGCCAATTTGTCCGATATATCTCACGCTTCATGACGGTTCTGTCCTGAACACATCTATGTGTCAGTATTACATCATACTTATAGCGCCACCTATTGGTGAAACAGGAAGTCCCCATAACTCCTCCATACATTATCGGATTTGTCCGATATATCTCACGCTTCATGACGCTTCTGTCCTGAACACATCTATGTGTCAGTATTGCGTCATACTTATAGCGCCACCTATTGGTAAAACAGGAAGTCCTCATAACTCCTCCATACATTATCCGATTTGTCCGATATATCTCACGCTTCATGACGGTTCTGTCCTGAACACATCTATGTGTCAGTATTGCGTCATACTTATAGCGCCACCTATTGGTGAAACAGGAAGTCCTCATAACTCCTCCATACATTATCCGATTTGTCCGATTTATCTCACGCTTCATGACGGTTCTGTCCTGAACACATCTATGTGTCAGTATTGCGTCATACTTATAGCGCCACCTATTGGTGAAACAGGAAGTCCTCATAACTCCTGCATACATCATCCGATTTGCACCAAATTGCTGACGCTTAATGAAGGTCACCTTCTGAACACATCTATGCGTCGGTATTGAGTTACACTTACAGCGCCACCTACTGGTGAAACAGGAAGTACTCATAACTCCTACATTCATTATCCGATTTACTCCAAATTGCTCATGCTTGATGAAGGTCGCATCTTGAACACATCTGTAGGTCAGTATTGCGTCATACCTACAGCGCCACCTACTGCTTACAGGAAGTCCTCATAACTCCAACATACTTTGTCCGATTTACACAACATTTCTCACGCTTCATCAAGGTACTGTCCTGAACACATCTATGCTTTGGTATTGAGTCACGCTTAGAGCGCCACCTACTGGTGACAGGAAGTTTCTGTCAGTACTGGACACCGAAATAGCACACCCTTTAACGGCGCCACACCCCGACCCGCGTGGGGTGCGAGGGCCCGCTCACTGCTGCTCGCAGCACTAGTTATTATTATTATTCTCCTTCTTCCAAAACAAATGCCTTTTTGGCGGCCTAAACATCGATGAAAACGGATGAAACTTTGCAGATACGTCAGTCCCGGTGAAAAATTTGATGATTCATGGGTGACGGAAATGGGCGTGGCAAAACGGCTCAAGAGCGCCCCCTGGAAAGTTTCAAATGGCGAGCCCCACCTTTCAGTTTGATGTAGGCGAACGAAATTCGGAGGGCATATGTATTTCATCGAGCCAGACTAAAATGTCTCTTAGAGCTGTACCCAACATGCAACAGGAAGGCCGCCATTTTGCTTTTAATGTGCCATTTTGTCCTTGTTTTGACCATTTCCATGCCTCGTATTTCAACGAACTCCTCCTACAGATTTCATCCGATCAACTTCATACTCGGTCAGCTTCATCTTAAGCCCTTTGTGATCAAAAGTTATCAAGAAAATTGAGTTTTCACCAAACACCCTTGCCGTGACGCCCCGCCAAAGTTTGACATTTCGCCATAAAACACGATGTCCTCATAACTTCTCCATACATTATCCGATTTGTCCGATATATCTCACGCTTCATGACGGTTCTGTCCTGAACACATCTATGTGTCAGTATTGCGTCATACGTATAGCGCCACCTATTGGTGAAACAGGAAGTCCTCATAACTCCTCCATACGTTATCCAATTTGTCCGATATATCTCACGCTTCATGACGGTTCTGTCCTGAACACATCTATGTTTCAGTATTGCGTCATACTTATAGCGCCACCTATTGGTGAAACAGGAAGTCCTCATAACTCCTCCATACATTATCCAATTTGTCCGATATAGCTCACGCTTCATGACGGTTCTGTCCTGAACACATCTATGTGTCAGTATTGCGTCATACGAATAGCGCCACCTATTGGTAAAACAGGAAGTCCTCATAACTCCTGCATACATCATCCGATTTGCACCAAATTGCTGACGCTTCATGAAGGTGGCCTTCTGAACCCATCTATGTGTCGGTATTGAGTCACACTTACAGCGCCACCTACTGGTGAAACAGGAAGTCCTCATAACTCCTACATACGTTATCCGATTTACTCAACATTTCTCACGCTTCATCAAGGTACCGTCCTGAACACATCTATGCTTCGGTATTGAGTCACGCCTAGAGCGCCACCTACTGGTGACAGGATGTTTCTCTCAGTACTGCACACCGAAATAGCACAGCCTTTAACGGCGCAGCACCCCGACACGCATGGGGTGCGAGGGCCCGCTCACTGCTGCTCGCAGCCCTAGTTCTCCTTCTTCTTCCAAAACAAATGCCTTTTTGGCGGCCTAAACATCGATGAAAACGGATGAAACTTTGCAGATACGTCAGTCCCGGTGAAAAATTTGATAATTCATGGGTGACGGAAATGGGCGTGGCAAAACGGCTCAAGAGCGCCCCCTGGAAAATTTAAAATGGCGAGCCCCACCTTTCAGTTTAATGTAGGCAAACGAAATTCGGTGGGCATATGTATTTCATCGAGCCACACTAAAATGTCTCTTGGAGCAATACCCAACATGCAACAGGAAGTCCGCCATTTTGCTCTTAATGTGCCATTTTGTCCTTGTTTTGACCATTTCCATGCCTCGTACTTTGACGAACTCCTCCTACAGATTTCATCCGATCAACTTCATATCGGGTCAGCTTCATCTTAAGACCTTTTTGATCAAAAGTTATCAAAAAAATTGAGTTTTCACCAAACACCCTTGCCGTGGCGCCCCGCCAAAGTTTGACATTTCGCCATAAAACACGAAGTCCTCATAACTCCTACATACATTATCCAATTTGTCCGATATATCTCACGCTTCATGACGGTTCTGTCCTGAACACATCTATGTGTCAGTATTGCGTCATACTTATAGCGCCACCTATTGGTGAAACAGGAAGTCCTCATAACTCCTCCATACATTATCCAATTCGTCCGATATATCTCACGCTTCATGAAGGTTCTGTCCTGAACACATCTATGTGTCAGTATTGCGTCATACTTATAGCGCCACCTATTGGTGAAACAGGAAGTCCTCATAACTCCTCCATACATTATCCGATTTGTCCAATTTATCTCACGCTTCATGACGGTTCTGTCCTGAACACATCTATGTGTCAGTATTGCGTCATACTTATAGCGCCACCTATTGGTGAAACAGGAAGTCCTCATAACTCCTCCATACATTATCCAATTTGTCCGATATATCTCACGCTTCATGACGGTTCTGTCCTGAACACATCTATGTGTCAGTATTGCGTCATACTTATAGCGCCACCTATTGGTGAAACAGGAAGTCCTCATAACTCCTCCATACATTATCCAATTCGTCCGATATATCTCACGCTTCATGAAGGTTCTGTCCTGAACACATCTATGTGTCAGTATTGCGTCATACTTATAGCGCCACCTATTGGTAAAACAGGAAGTCCTCATAACTCCTCCATACATTATCCGATTTGTCCGATATATCTCACGCTTCATGAGGGTTCTGTCCTGAACACATCTATGTGTCAGTATTGCGTCATACTTATAGCGCCACCTATTGGTGAAACAGGAAGTCCTCATAACTCCTCCATACATTATCCGATTTGTCCAATTTATCTCACGCTTCATGACGGTTCTGTCCTGAACACATCTATGTGTCAGTATTGCGTCATACTTATAGCGCCACCTATTGGTGAAACAGGAAGTCCTCATAACTCCTCCATACATTATCCAATTCGTCCGATATATCTCACGCTTCATGACGGTTCTGTCCTGAACACATCTATGTGTCAGTATTGCGTCATACTTATAGCGCCACCTATTGGTGAAACAGGAAGTCCTCATAACTCCTCCATACATTATCCAATTCGTCCGATATATCTCACGCTTCATGAAGGTTCTGTCCTGAACACATCTATGTGTCAGTATTGCGTCATACTTATAGCGCCACCTATTGGTGAAACAGGAAGTCCTCATAACTCCTCCATACATTATCCGATTTGTCCAATTTATCTCACGCTTCATGACGGTTCTGTCCTGAACACATCTATGTGTCAGTATTGCGTCATACTTATAGCGCCACCTATTGGTGAAACAGGAAGTCCTCATAACTCCTCCATACATTATCCAATTTGTCCGATATATCTCACGCTTCATGACGGTTCTGTCCTGAACACATCTATGTGTCAGTATTGCGTCATACTTATAGCGCCACCTATTGGTGAAACAGGAAGTCCTCATAACTCCTCCATACATTATCCAATTCGTCCGATATATCTCACGCTTCATGAAGGTTCTGTCCTGAACACATCTATGTGTCAGTATTGCGTCATACTTATAGCGCCACCTATTGGTAAAACAGGAAGTCCTCATAACTCCTCCATACATTATCCGATTTGTCCGATATATCTCACGCTTCATGAGGGTTCTGTCCTGAACACATCTATGTGTCAGTATTGCGTCATACTTATAGCGCCACCTATTGGTGAAACAGGAAGTCCTCATAACTCCTCCATACATTATCCGATTTGTCCAATTTATCTCACGCTTCATGACGGTTCTGTCCTGAACACATCTATGTGTCAGTATTGCGTCATACTTATAGCGCCACCTATTGGTGAAACAGGAAGTCCTCATAACTCCTCCATACATTATCCAATTTGTCCGATATATCTCACGCTTCATGACGGTTCTGTCCTGAACACATCTATGTGTCAGTATTGCGTCATACTTATAGCGCCACCTATTGGTGAAACAGGAAGTCCTCATAACTCCTCCATACATTATCCAATTCGTCCGATATATCTCACGCTTCATGAAGGTTCTGTCCTGAACACATCTATGTGTCAGTATTGCGTCATACTTATAGCGCCACCTATTGGTAAAACAGGAAGTCCTCATAACTCCTCCATACATTATCCGATTTGTCCGATATATCTCACGCTTCATGAGGGTTCTGTCCTGAACACATCTATGTGTCAGTATTGCGTCATACTTATAGCGCCACCTATTGGTGAAACAGGAAGTCCTCATAACTACTACATACATTATCCAATTTGTCTGATATATCTCACGCTTCATGACGGTTCTCTCCTGAACACATCTATGTGTCAGTATTGCGTCATACCTATAGCGCCACCTATTGGTGAAACAGGAAGTCCTCATAACTCCTACATACATTATCCAATTCGTCCGATATATCTCACGCTTCATGACGGTTCTGTCCTGAAAACATCTATGTGTCAGTATTGCATCATACTTATAGCGCCACCTATTGGTGAAACAGGAAGTCCTCATAACTACTACATACATTATCCAATTTGTCCGATATATCTCACGCTTCATGACGGTTCTGTCCTGAACACATCTATGTGTCAGTATTGCGTCATACTTATAGCGCCACCTATTGGTGAAACAGGAAGTCCTCATAACTCCTCCATACATTATCCAATTTGTCCGATATATCTCACGCTTCATGACGGTTCTGTCCTGAACACATCTATGTGTCAGTATTGCGTCATACTTATAGCGCCACCTATTGGTGAAACAGGAAGTCCTCATAACTACTACATACATTATCCAATTTGTCCGATATATCTCACGCTTCATGACGGTTCTGTCCTGAACACATCTATGTGTCAGTATTGCGTCATACTTATAGCGCCACCTATTGGTGAAACAGGAAGTCCTCATAACTCCTCCATACATTATCCAATTTGTCCGATATATCTCACGCTTCATGACGGTTCTGTCCTGAACACATCTATGTGTCAGTATTGCGTCATACTTATAGCGCCACCTATTGGTGAAACAGGAAGTCCTCATAACTCCTGCATACATCATCCGATTTGCACCAAATTGCTGACGCTTCATGAAGGTCACCTTCTGAACACATCTATGCGTCGGTATTGAGTCACACTTACAGCGCCACCTACTGGTGAAACAGGAAGTCCTCATAACTCCTCCATACATTATCCGATTTGTCCGATTTATCTCACGCTTCATGACGGTTCTGTCCTGAACACATCTATGTGTCAGTATTGCGTCATACTTATAGCGCCACCTATTGGTAAAACAGGAAGTCCTCATAACTCCTCCATACATTATTCGATTTGTCCGATATATCTCACGCTTCATGACGGTTCTGTCCTGAACACATCTATGTGTCAGTATTGCGTCATACTTATAGCGCCACCTATTGGTGAAACAGGAAGTCCTCATAACTCCTCCATACATTATCCGATTTGTCCGATTTATCTCACGCTTCATGACGGTTCTGTCCTGAACACATCTATGTGTCAGTATTGCGTCATACTTATAGCGCCACCTATTGGTGAAACAGGAAGTCCTCATAACTCCTGCATACATCATCCGATTTGCACCAAATTGCTGACGCTTCATGAAGGTCGCATCTTGAACACATCTGTAGGTCAGTATTGCGTCATACCTACAGCGCCACCTACTGCTTACAGGAAGTCCTCATAACTCCTACATACTTTGTCCGATTTACACAACATTTCTCACGCTTCATCAAGGTACCGTCCTGAACACATCTATGCGTCGGTATTGAGTCACGCTTAGAGCGCCACCTACTGGTGACTGGACGTTTCTGTCAGTACTGGACACCGAAATAGCACACCCTTTAACGGCGCCACACCCCGACCCGCGTGGGGTGCGAGGGCCCGTTCACTGCTGCTCGCAGCACTAGTTATTATTATTCTCCTTCTCCTTCTTCCAAAACAAATGCATTTTTGGCGGCCTAAACATCGATGAAAACGGATGAAACTTTGCAGATACGTCAGTCCCGGTGAAAAATTTGATAATTCATGGGTGACGGAAATGGGCGTGGCAAAACGGCTCAAGAGCGCCCCCTGGAAAATTTAAAATGGCGAGCCCCACCTTTCAGTTTGATGTAGGGGAACGAAATTCGGAGGGCACATGTATTTCATCGAGACACACTAAAATGTCTCTTGGAGCTATACCCAACATGCAACAGGAAGTCCGCCATTTTGCTCTTAATGTGCCATTTTGTCCTTGTTTTGACCATTTCCATGCCTCGTACTTCGACGAACTCCTCCTACAGATTTCATCCGATCAACTTCATATCGGGTCAGCTTCATCTTAAGACCTTTGTGATCAAAAGTTATCAAAAAAATTGAGTTTTCACCAAACACCCTTGCCGTGGCGCCCCGCCAAAGTTTGACATTTCGCCATAAAACACGAAGTCCTTATAACTCCTCCATACATTATCTAATTTGTCTGATATATCTCACGCTTCATGACGGTTCTGTCCTGAACACATCTATGTGTCAGTATTGCATCATACTTATAGCGCCACCTATCGGTGAAACAGGAAGTCCTCATAACTCCTCCATACATTATCCAATTCGTCCGATATATCTCACGCTTCATGAAGGTTCTGTCCTGAACACATCTATGTGTCAGTATTGCGTCATACTTATAGCGCCACCTATTGGTAAAACAGGAAGTCCTCATAACTCCTCCATACATTATCCGATTTGTCCGATATATCTCACGCTTCATGACGGTTCTGTCCTGAACACATCTATGTTTCAGTATTGCGTCATACTTATAGCGCCACCTATTGGTGAAACAGGAAGTCCTCACAACTCCTCCATACATTATCCAATTTGTCCGATATAGCTCACGCTTCATGACGGTTCTGTCCTGAACACATCTATGTTTCAGTATTGCGTCATACGTATAGCGCTACCTATTGGTGAAACAGGAAGTCCTCATAACTCCTGCATACATTATCCGATTTGCACCAAATTGCTGACGCTTCATGAAGGTGGCCTTCTGAACCCATCTATGTGTCGGTATTGAGTCACACTTACAGCGCCACCTACTGGTGAAACAGGAAGTCCTCATAACTCCTACATACGTTATCCGATTTACTCAACATTTCTTACGCTTCATCAAGGTACCGTCCTGAACACATCTATGCTTCGGTATTGAGTCACACTTACAGCGCCACCTACTGGTGAAACAGGAAGTACTCATAACTCCTACATACGTTATCCCATTTACTCCAAATTGCTCATGCTTGATGACGGTCACATCTTGAACACATCTGTAAGTCAGTATTGCGTCATACCTACAGCGCCACCTACTGGTGAAACAGGAAGTCCTCATAACTCCTACATACGTTATCTGATTTACACAACATTTCTCACGCTTCATCAAGGTACTGTCCTGAACACATCTATGTGTTGGTATTGAATCACGCTTAGAGCGCCACCTACTGGTGACAGGAAGTTTCTCTCAGTACTGGACACCCAAATAGCACACCCTTTAACGGCGCCACACCCCGACCCGCATGGGGTGCGAGGGCCCGCTCACTGCTGCTCGCAGCCCTAGTTATTAGGGCCCGAGCACTGGCGGTGCGAGGCCCTATTGAATTTCGAAGGATTATTGGGGGCCAAGCAGCGAAGCGCTAAGCGCTGGCACCCATTGTTCTTGTACCTTTTCTTATTATTATTATTTATTATTATTATTCTTCTGCCATTGGAGTCTATGGCAGCCCATAGAACCGTATGGTAAAAAGTTGGGAAAATTGGCACACTCATTCATGACAGTCCCCAAAGTCTTCTCACCAAGACCCATGTCCACAGCTTGAACGCTCTAGCGCCACCAACGTGTCAAAGTTGGAGGTGCATTTCTGCATGCAACTTTTGACCTGTAAGCCTGATTTTCAAAAACGAGGCAGCGTTGGATTCCTTCGCTCAAGCCAAGTTCAACGCACCCTATGACATCATTTTCCACCATATTGGATTTCCCGCCATATTGGATTTAGTGTAAAACACTCAAAATGTATCTCCTCCTAGGTTTTTTCACCAATCTGCACCACACGCAGTATGCACAATCTATAGACTGATGTCCACAAAAGTCTTACAGGGATTTTTGATTGTCCATTGCGTTCTCTCGTGACAGCCAATCAAAATTGTCCGAAAAGCTGCAAAACAGGAACTGGGGTCATATCTCAGTAATGTTTTAATCTATCAAAACCACATTTGGCACACTCATCCGGGACACACCCATGACATCTGTCACCAAGCCTTACGTTGACATCTCGTGCACTCTAGCGCCACCAGCGTGTCAAAGTTGGAGTTGCGTTTATGCCAGTAACATTTGAACTGTATGTCCAATCTTCAAAATGATGGTAGCAATGGATTCCCTGGCTCATGCCGAGTTCAAAACACCCCATGGTTTCATTATTACTTCATTTGTTTGATTGCAGAATGAAAGAAACACTTTTTGTCCTCTGCACAATTTCACCAGTTTCAGAGGTTTTTGGAAAAAGTCACACATTTTCTAAACTGCCATCCCTCTTCTAAATCTCACAGCTCATACACATTTTATATATCAAAACGTTCACACGACTCTTGGGATTCATAAAATCAAAAAAGCTAAGCTCTTCGATGTATATTTTTCACTCTGGGACAGTTCGAATAATGACTCCCCCCCCTCCATTGAAATCAATGGAGCCACGCTCTAGAAAATCTCTCTTCGCTCTAGAATCTCTAACTGTTTCTAACTCTTCACCTCTCCTACACTTCTGAAGACCGAAGGACATTTTATACATGGAAATGTTCGCGTGATTGTCTGGATTCTGAAGAAGTAAATAGTTGAGCTATGCTATGTATACTTTTCGCTGTGTGCCAATTTAAACAACGACACCCCCCCCTCTCACTCTACCGAGAGGAAGCAACCCTGCCAGGTGATATTAATTAAGTGCTCAGGACTCAGACTCACGGGGTTAGGGAAGGCTCACATGCCTTGTGGACTAGGGTGGTTCACTTTCGCAACATCCTGCATAGCACAGTGGTTAGCATGTCGGCCTTGCAAGCCGCAGGTACAGAGATCGAATCCTGTTCAACCATGTCTGGCTTTTGACATGTTTTGCTTGTTGTCTTTGATGCGCTGGTCGTGCGTCCCGCTTGGCCCCCACATCGCTGCTTGCAGCTATATTTGGGGGCCAAGCAGCGAAGCGCTAAGCGCTGGCACCCATTGTTCTTGTACCTTTTCTTATTATTATTTATTATTATTATTCTTCTGCCATTGGAGTCTATGGCAGCCTATAGAACCGTATGGTAAAAAGTTGGGAAAATTGGCACACTCATTCATGACAGTCCCCAAAGTCTTCTCACCAAGACCCATGTCCACAGCTTGAACGCTCTAGCGCCACCAACCTGTCAAAGTTGGAGGTGCATTTGTGCATGCAACTTTTGACCTGTAAGCCTGATTTTCAAAAACGAGGCAGCGTTGGATTCCTTCGCTCAAGCCAAGTTCAACGCACCCTATGACATCATTTTCCACCATATTGGATTTCCCGCCATATTGGATTTAGTGTAAAACACTCAAAATGTATCTCCTCCTAGGTTTTTTCACCAATCTGCACCACACGCAGTATGCACAATCTATAGACCGATGTCCACAAAAGTCTTACAGGGATTTTTGATTGTCCATTGCGTTCCCTCGTGACAGCCAATCAAAATTGGCCGAAAAGCTGCAAAACAGGAACTGGGGTCATATCTCAGTAATGTTTTAATCTATCAAAACCACATTTGGCACACTCATCCGGGACACACCCATGACATCTGTCACCAAGCCTTACGTTGACATCTCGTGCACTCTAGCGCCACCAGCGTGTCAAAGTTGGAGTTGCGTTTATGCCAGTAACATTTGAACTGTATGTCCAATCTTCAAAATGATGGTAGCAATGGATTCCCTGGCTCATGCCGAGTTCAAAACACCCCATGGTTTCATTATTACTTCATTTGTTTGATTGCAGAATGAAAGAAACACTTTTTGTCCTCTGCACAATTTCACCAGTTTCAGAGGTTTTTGGAAAAAGTCACACATTTTCTAAACTGCCATCCCTCTTCTAAATCTCACAGCTCATACACATTTTATATATCAAAACGTTCACACGACTCTTGGGATTCATAAAATCAAAAAAGCTAAGCTCTTCGATGTATATTTTTCACTCTGGGACAGTTCGAATAATGACTCCCCCCCCTCCATTGAAATCAATGGAGCCACGCTCTAGAAAATCTCTCTTCGCTCTAGAATCTCTAACTGTTTCTAACTCTTCACCTCTCCTACACTTCTGAAGACCGAAGGACATTTTATACATGGAAATGTTCGCGTGATTGTCTGGATTCTGAAGAAGTAAATAGTTGAGCTATGCTATGTATACTTTTCGCTGTGTGCCAATTTAAACAACGACACCCCCCCCTCTCACTCTACCGAGAGGAAGCAACCCTGCCAGGTGATATTAATTAAGTGCTCAGGACTCAGACTCACGGGGTTAGGGAAGGCTCACATGCCTTGTGGACTAGGGTGGTTCACTTTCGCAACATCCTGCGTAGCACAGTGGTTAGCATGTCGGCCTTGCAAGCCGCAGGTACAGAGATCGAATCCTGTTCAACCATGTCTGGCTTTTGACATGTTTTGCTTGTTGTCTTTGATGCGCTGGTCGTGCGTCCCGCTTGGCCCCCACATCGCTGCTTGCAGCTATATTTGGGGGCCAAGCAGCGAAGCGCTAAGCGCTGGCACCCATTGTTCTTGTACCTTTTCTTATTATTATTTATTATTATTATTCTTCTGCCATTGGAGTCTATGGCAGCCTATAGAACCGTATGGTAAAAAGTTGGGAAAATTGGCACACTCATTCATGACAGTCCCCAAAGTCTTCTCACCAAGACCCATGTCCACAGCTTGAAAGCTCTAGCGCCACCAACCTGTCAAAGTTGGAGGTGCATTTGTGCATGCAACTTTTGACCTGTAAGCCTGATTTTCAAAAACGAGGCAGCGTTGGATTCCTTCGCTCAAGCCAAGTTCAACGCACCCTATGACATCATTTTCCACCATATTGGATTTCCCGCCATATTGGATTTAGTGTAAAACACTCAAAATGTATCTCCTCCTAGGTTTTTTCACCAATCTGCACCACACGCAGTATGCACAATCTATAGACCGATGTCCACAAAAGTCTTACAGGGATTTTTGATTGTCCATTGCGTTCCCTCGTGACAGCCAATCAAAATTGGCCGAAAAGCTGCAAAACAGGAACTGGGGTCATATCTCAGTAATGTTTTAATCTATCAAAACCACATTTGGCACACTCATCCGGGACACACCCATGACATCTGTCACCAAGCCTTACGTTGACATCTCGTGCACTCTAGCGCCACCAGCGTGTCAAAGTTGGAGTTGCGTTTATGCCAGTAACTTTTGAACTGTATGTCCAATCTTCAAAATGATGGTAGCAATGGATTCCCTGGCTCATGCCGAGTTCAAAACACCCCATGGTTTCATTATTACTTTATTTGTTTGATTGCAGAATGAAAGAAACACTTTTTGTCCTCTGCACAATTTCACCAGTTTCAGAGGTTTTTGGAAAAAGTCACACATTTTCTAAACTGCCATCCCTCTTCTAATTCTCACAGCTCATACACATTTTATATATCAAAACGTTCACACGACTCTTGGGATTCATAAAATCAAAAAAGCTAAGCTTTTCGATGTATATTTTTCACTCTGGGACAGTTCGAATAATGACTCCCCCCCCTCCATTGAAATCAATGGAGCCACGCTCTAGAAAATCTCTCTTCGCTCTAGAATCTCTAACTGTTTCTAACTCTTCACCTCTCCTACACTTCTGAAGACCGAAGGACATTTTATACATGGAAATGTTCGCGTGATTGTCTGGATTCTGAAGAAGTAAATAGTTGAGCTATGCTATGTATACTTTTCGCTGTGTGCCAATTTAAACAACGACACCCCCCCCTCTCACTCTACCGAGAGGAAGCAACCCTGCCAGGTGATATTAATTAAGTGCTCAGGACTCAGACTCACGGGGTTAGGGAAGGCTCACATCCCTTGTGGACTAGGGTGGTTCACTTTCGCAACATCCTGCGTGGCACAGTGGTGGCCTTGCAAGCAACAGGTACAGAGATCGAATCCTGTTCAACCATGTCTGACTTTTGACATGTTTTGCTTGTTGTCTTTGATGCGCTGGTCGTGCGTCCCACTTGGCCCCCACAACGCTGCTTGCAGCTTTAATTAGGGCCCGAGCACTGGCGGTGCGAGGCCCTATTGAAATTCGAAAGATTATTATTATTATTCTCCTTCTCCTTCTCCTTCTTCTTCTCCCCAAACAAATGCCTTTTTGGCGGCCTAAAAATCGATGAAAACGGATGAAACTTTGCAGATACATCAGTCCCGGTGAAAATCGGATATTTCATTGGTGACGGAAATGGGCGTGGCAAAACGGCTCAAGAGCCCCCCCTGGAAAGTTTAAAATGGCGAGCCCCACCTTTCAGTTTGATGTAGGCGAACGAAATTCGGTGGGCTTATGTAGTTCATCGAGCCACACTTAAATGTCTCTTGGAGCTATACCCAACATGCAACAGGAAGTCCGCCATTTTGTTCTTAATGTGCCATTTTGTCCTTGTTTTGACCATTTCCATGCCTCGTACTTCGACGAACTCCTCCTACAGATTTCATCTGATCAACTTCATATCGGGTCAGCTTCATCTTAAGACCTTTGTGATCAAAAGTTATCAAAAAAATTGAGTTTTCACCAAACACCCTTGCCGTGGCGCCCCGCCAAAGTTTGACATTTCGCCATAAAACACGAAGTCCTCATAACTCCTCCATACATTATCTAATTTGTCCGATATATCTCACGCTTCATGACGGTTCTGTCCTGAACACATCTATGTGTCAGTATTGCGTCATACTTATAGCGCCACCTATTGGTGAAAGAGGAAGTCCTCATAACTCCTCCATACATTATCCAATTTGTCCGATATATCTCACGCTTCATGACGGTTCTGTCCTGAACACATCTATGTGTCAGTATTGCGTCATACTTATTGCGCCACCTATTGGTAAAACAGGAAGTCCTCATAACTCCTACATACATTATCCAATTTGTCCGATATATCTCACGCTTCATGACGGTTCTGTCCTGAACACATCTATGTGTCAGTATTGCATCATACTTATAGCGCCACCTATTGGTGAAACAGGAAGTCCTCATAACTCCTCCATACATTATCCAATTCGTCCGATATATCTCACGCTTCATGACGGTTCTGTCCTGAACACATCTATGTGTCAGTATTGCATCATACTTATAGCGCCACCTATTGGTGAAACAGGAAGTCCTCATAACTACTACATACATTATCCAATTTGTCCGATATATCTCACGCTTCATGACGGTTCTGTCCTGAACACATCTATATGTCAGTATTGCGTCATACTTATTGCGCCACCTATTGGTAAAACAGGAAGTCCTCATAACTCCTACATACATTATCCAATTTGTCCGATATATCTCACGCTTCATGAAGGTTCTGTCCTGAACACATCTATGTGTCAGTATTGCATCATACTTATAGCGCCACCTATTGGTGAAACAGGAAGTCCTCATAACTCCTCCATACATTATCCAATTCGTCCGATATATCTCACGCTTCATGAAGGTTCTGTCCTGAACACATCTATGTGTCAGTATTGCATCATACTTATAGCGCCACCTATTGGTGAAACAGGAAGTCCTCATAACTACTACATACATTATCCAATTTGTCCGATATATCTCACGCTTCATGACGGTTCTGTCCTGAACACATCTATGTGTCAGTATTGCATCATACTTATAGCGCCACCTATTGGTGAAACAGGAAGTCCTCATAACTCCTCCATACATTATCCAATTCGTCCGATATATCTCACGCTTCATGAAGGTTCTGTCCTGAACACATCTATGTGTCAGTATTGCATCATACTTATAGCGCCACCTATTGTTGAAACAGGAAGTCCTCATAACTACTACATACATTATCCAATTTGTCCGATATATCTCACGCTTCATGACGGTTCTGTCCTGAACACATCTATGTGTCAGTATTGCATCATACTTATAGCGCCACCTATTGGTGAAACAGGAAGTCCCCATAACTCCTCCATACATTATCGGATTTGTCCGATATATCTCACGCTTCATGACGGTTCTGTCCTGAACACATCTATGTGTCAGTATTGCATCATACTTATAGCGCCACCTATTGGTGAAACAGGAAGTCCTCATAACTCCTCCATACATTATCCGATTTGTCCGATATATCTCACGCTTCATGACGGTTCTGTCCTGAACACATCTATGTGTCAGTATTGCGTGATACTTATAGCGCCACCTATTGGTGAAACAGGAAGTCCTCATAACTCCTACATACATTACCCAATTTGTCCGATATATCTCACGCTTCATGACGGTTCTGTCCTGAACACATCTATGTGTCAGTATTGCGTCATACTTATAGCGCCACCTATTGGTGAAACAGGAAGTCCTCAGAACTACTGCATACATCATCCGATTTGCACCAAATTGCTGACGCTTCATGAAGGTCACCTTCTGAACGCATCTATGCGTCGGTATTGAGTCACACTTACAGCGCCACCTACTGGTGAAACAGGAAGTACTCATAACTCCTACATACGTTATCCGATTTACTCCAAATTGCTCATGCTTGATGAAGGTCGCATCTTGAACACTTCTGTAAGTCAGTATTGCGTCATACCTACAGCGCCACCTACTGGTGAAACAGGAAGTCCTCATAACTCCTCCATACATTATCCGATTTACTCAAGATGTCTCACGCTTCATCAAGGTACCGTCCTGAACACATCTATGCTTCGGTATTGTCACGCTTAGAGCGCCACCTACTGGTGACAGGAAGTTTCTCTCAGCACAGGACACCGAAATAGCACACCCTTTAACGGCGCCGCACCCCGACACGCGTGGGGTGCGAGGGCCCGCTCACTGCTGCTCGCAGCCCTAGTTATTATTATTCTCCTTCTCCTTCTTCCAAAACAAATGCATTTTTGGCGGCCTAAACATCGATGAAAACGGATGAAACTTTGCAGATACGTCAGTCCCGGTGAAAAATTTGATAATTCATGGGTGAAGGAAATGGGCGTGGCAAAACGGCTCAAAAGCGCCCCCTGGAAAATTTAAAATGGCGAGCCCCACCTTTCAGTTTGATGTAGGGGAACGAAATTCGGAGGGCACATGTATTTCATCGAGACACACTAAAATGTCTCTTGGAGCTATACCCAACATGCAACAGGAAGTCCGCCATTTTGCTCTTAATGTGCCATTTTGTCCTTGTTTTGACCATTTCCATGCCTCGTACTTCGACGAACTCCTCCTACAGATTTCATCCTATCAACTTCATATCGGGTCAGCTTCATCTTAAGACCTTTGTGATCAAAAGTTATCAAAAAAATTGAGTTTTCACCAAACACCCTTGCCGTGGCGCCCCGCCAAAGTTTGACATTTCGCCATAAGACACGAAGTCCTTATAACTCCTCCATACATTATCTAATTTGTCTGATATATCTCACGCTTCATGACGGTTCTGTCCTGAACACATCTATGTGTCAGTATTGCATCATACTTATAGCGCCACCTATCGGTGAAACAGGAAGTCCTCATAACTCCTCCATACATTATCCAATTCGTCCGATATATCTCACGCTTCATGAAGGTTCTGTCCTGAACACATCTATGTGTCAGTATTGCGTCATACTTATAGCGCCACCTATTGGTAAAACAGGAAGTCCTCATAACTCCTCCATACATTATCCGATTTGTCCGATATATCTCACGCTTCATGACGGTTCTGTCCTGAACACATCTATGTGTCAGTATTGCGTCATACTTATAGCGCCACCTATTGGTGAAACAGGAAGTCCTCATAACTCCTCCATACATTATCCGATTTGTCCGATATATCTCACGCTTCATGACGGTTCTGTCCTGAACACATCTATGTGTCAGTATTGCGTCATACTTATAGCGCCACCTATTGGTGAAACAGGAAGTCCTCATAACTCCTACATACATTATCCAATTCGTCCGATATATCTCACGCTTCATGAAGGTTCTGTCCTGAACACATCTATGTGTCAGTATTGCGTCATACTTATAGCGCCACCTATTGGTGAAACATGAAGTCCTCATAACTCCTCCATACATTATCCAATTTGTCCGATATATCTCACGCTTCATGACGGTTCTGTCCTGAACACATCTATGTGTCAGTATTGCGTCATACTTATAGCGCCACCTATTGGTGAAACAGGAAGTCCTCATAACTCCTCCATACATTATCCAATTTGTCCCATATATCTCACGCTTCATGACGGTTCTGTCCTGAACACATCTTTGTGTCAGTATTGCATCATACTTATAGCGCCACCTATTGGTGAAACAGGAAGTCCTCATAACTCCTCCATACATTATCCAATTTGTCCCATATATCTCACGCTTCATGACGGTTCTGTCCTGAACACATCTTTGTGTCAGTATTGCATCATACTTATAGCGTCACCTATTGGTGAAACAGGAAGTCCTCATAACTCCTCCATACATTATCCAATTTGTCCCATATATCTCACGCTTCATGACGGTTCTGTACTGAACACATCTATGTGTCAGTATTGCATCATACTTATAGCGCCACCTATTGGTGAAACAGGAAGTCCCCATAACTCCTCCATACATTATCGTATTTGTCCGATATATCTCACGCTTCATGACGGTTCTGTCCTGAACACATCTATGTGTCAGTATTGCGTCATACTTATAGCGCCACCTATTGGTGAAATAGGAAGTCCTCATAACTCCTCCATACATTATCCAATTTGTCTGATATATCTCACGCTTCATGACGGTTCTGTCCTGAACACATCTATGTGTCAGTATTGCGTCATACTTATAGCGCCACCTATTGGTGAAACAGGAAGTCCTCATAACTCCTACATACATTATCCAATTTGTCCGATATATCTCACGCTTCATGACGGTTCTGTCCTGAACACATCTATGTGTCAGTATTGCATCATACTTATAGCGCCACCTATTGGTGAAACAGGAAGTCCTCATAACTACTACATACATTATCCAATTTGTCCGATATATCTCACGCTTCATGACGGTTCTGTCCTGAACACATCTATGTTTCAGTATTGCGTCATACTTATAGCGCCACCTATTGGTGAAACAGGAAGTCCTCACAACTCCTCCATACATTATCCAATTTGTCCGATATAGCTCACGCTTCATGACGGTTCTGTCCTGAACACATCTATGTTTCAGTATTGCGTCATACGTATAGCGCTACCTATTGGTGAAACAGGAAGTCCTCATAACTCCTGCATACATTATCCGATTTGCACCAAATTGCTGACGCTTCATGAAGGTGGCCTTCTGAACCCATCTATGTGTCGGTATTGAGTCACACTTACAGCGCCACCTACTGGTGAAACAGGAAGTCCTCATAACTCCTACATACGTTATCCGATTTACTCAACATTTCTCACGCTTCATCAAGGTACCGTCCTGAACACATCTATGCTTCGGTATTGAGTCACACTTACAGCGCCACCTACTGGTGAAACAGGAAGTACTCATAACTCCTACATACGTTATCCCATTTACTCCAAATTGCTCATGCTTGATGACGGTCACATCTTGAACACATCTGTAAGTCAGTATTGCGTCATACCTACAGCGCCACCTACTGGTGAAACAGGAAGTCCTCATAACTCCTACATACGTTATCTGATTTACACAACATTTCTCACGCTTCATCAAGGTACTGTCCTGAACACATCTATGTGTTGGTATTGAATCACGCTTAGAGCGCCACCTACTGGTGACAGGAAGTTTCTCTCAGTACTGGACACCCAAATAGCACACCCTTTAACGGCGCCACACCCCGACCCGCATGGGGTGCGAGGGCCCGCTCACTGCTGCTCGCAGCCCTAGTTAGGGCCCGAGCACTGGCGGTGCGAGGCCCTATTGTATTTCGAAGGATTATTATTAGGGCCCGAGCACTGGCGGTGCGAGGCCCTATTGAAACTCGAAGGATTATTATTCTCCTTCTCCTTCTTCTCCTTCTTCTCCTTCTCCTTCTCCTTTACTCCAAACAAATGCCTTTTAGGCGGCCTGAACATCGATGAAAACGGATGAAACTTTGCAGATACGTCAGTCCCGGTGAAAAATTTGATAATTCATGGGTGACGGAAATGGGCGTGGCAAAACGGCTCAAGAGCGCCCCCTGGAAAGTTTCAAATGGCGAGCCCCACCTTTCAGTTTGATGTAGGCGAACGAAATTCGGAGGGCATATGTATTTCATCGAGCCACACTAAAATGTCTCTTAGAGCTGTACCCAACATGCAACAGGAAGGCCGCCATTTTGCTTTTAATGTGCCATTTTGTCCTTGTTTTGACCATTTCCATGCCTCGTATTTCAACGAACTCCTCCTACAGATTTCATCCGATCAACTTCATACTCAGTCAGCTTCATCTTAAGCCCTTTGTGATCAAAAGTTATCAAGAAAATTGAGTTTTCACCAAACACCCTTGCCGTGGCGCCCCGCCAAAGTTTGACATTTCGCCATAAAACACGATGTCCTCATAACTTCTCCATACATTATCCGATTTGTCCGATATATCTCACGCTTCATGACGGTTCTGTCCTGAACACATCTATGTGTCAGTATTGCGTCATACTTATAGCGCCACCTATTGGTGAAACAGGAAGTCCTCATAACTCCTCCATACATTATCCGATTTGTCCGATATAGCTCACGCTTTATGACGGTTCTGTCCTGAACACATCTATGTGTCAGTATTGCGTCATACGTATAGCGCCACCTATTGGTGAAACAGGAAGTCCCCATAACTCCTCCATACATTATCGGATTTGTCCGATATATCTCACGCTTCATGACGGTTCTGTCCTGAACACATCTATGTGTCAGTATTGCATCATACTTATAGCGCCACCTATTGGTGAAACAGGAAGTCCTCATAACTCCTCCATACATTATCCGATTTGTCCGATTTATCTCACGCTTCATGACGGTTCTGTCCTGAACACATCTATGTGTCAGTATTGCGTCATACTTATAGCGCCACCTATTGGTGAAACAGGAAGTCCTCATAACTCCTGCATACATCATCCGATTTGCACCAAATTGCTGACGCTTCATGAAGGTCACCTTCTGAACACATCTATGCGTCGGTATTGAGTAACACTTACAGCGCCACCTACTGGTGAAACAGGAAGTACTCATAACTCCTACATACATTATCCGATTTACTCCAAATTGCTCATGCTTGATGAAGGTCGCATCTTGAACACATCTGTAGGTCAGTATTGCGTCATACTTACAGCGCCACCTACTGCTTACAGGAAGTCCTCATAACTCCTACATACTTTGTCCGATTTACACAACATTTCTCACACTTCATGAAGGTACTTTCCTGAACACATCTATGCGTCGGTATTGAGTCACGCTTAGAGCGCCACCTACTGGTGACAGGAAGTTTCTGTCAGTACTGGACACCGAAATAGCACACCCTTTAACGGCGCCACACCCCGACCCGCGTGGGGTGCGAGGGCCCGCTCACTGCTGCTCGCAGCACTAGTTATTCTTGTTCTTCTTCTCCCCAAACAAATGCCTTTTTGGCGGCCTAAACATCGATGAAAACGGATGAAACTTTGCAGATACGTCAGTCCCGGTGAAAAATTTGATAATTCATGGGTGCCGGAAATAGGCGTGGCAAAACGGCTCAAGAGCGCCCCCTGGAATATTTAAAATGGCGAGCCCCACCTTTCAGTTTGATGTAGGGGAACGAAATTCGGAGGGCACATGTATTTCATCGAGACACACTAAAATGTCTCTTGGAGCTATACCCAACATGCAACAGGAAGTCCGCCATTTTGCTCTTAATGTGCCATTTTGTCCTTGTTTTGACCATTTCCATGCCTCGTACTTCGACGAACTCCTCCTACAGATTTCATCCGATCAACTTCATATCGGGTCAGCTTCATCTTAAGACCTTTGTGATCAAAAGTTATCAAAAAAATTGAGTTTTCACCAAACACCCTTGCCGTGGCGCCCCGCCAAAGTTTGACATTTCGCCATAAAACACGAAGTCCTTATAACTCCTCCATACATTATCTAATTTGTCTGATATATCTCACGCTTCATGACGGTTCTGTCCTGAACACATCTATGTGTCAGTATTGCATCATACTTATAGCGCCACCTATCGGTGAAACAGGAAGTCCTCATAACTCCTCCATACATTATCCAATTCGTCCGATATATCTCACGCTTCATGAAGGTTCTGTCCTGAACACATCTATGTGTCAGTATTGCGTCATACTTATAGCGCCACCTATTGGTAAAACAGGAAGTCCTCATAACTCCTCCATACATTATCCGATTTGTCCGATATATCTCACGCTTCATGACGGTTCTGTCCTGAACACATCTATGTGTCAGTATTGCGTCATACTTATAGCGCCACCTATTGGTGAAACAGGAAGTCCTCATAACTCCTCCATACATTATCCGATTTGTCCGATATATCTCACGCTTCATGACGGTTCTTCGACGAACTCCTCCTACAGATTTCATCCGATCAACTTCATATCGGGTCAGCTTCATCTTAAGACCTTTGTGATCAAAAGTTATCAAAAAAATTGAGTTTTCACCAAACACCCTTGCCGCGGCGCCCCGCCAAAGTTTGACATTTCGCCATAAAACACGATGTCCTCATAACTCCTCCATACATTATCCGATTTGTCCGATATATCTCACGCTTCATGACGGTTGTGTCCTGAACACATCTATGGGTCAGTATTGCGTCATACTTATAGCGCCACCTATTGGTGAAACAGGAAGTCCTCATAACTCCTCCATACATTATCGGATTTGTCCGATATATCTCACGCTTCATGACGGTTGTGTCCTGAACACATCTATGGGTCAGTATTGCGTCATACTTATAGCGCCACCTATTGGTGAAACAGGAAGTCCTCATAACTCCTCCATACATTATCGGATTTGTCCGATATATCTCACGCTTCATGACGGTTCTGTCCTGAACACATCTATGTGTCAGTATTGCGTCATACTTATAGCGCCACCTATTGGTGAAACAGGAAGTCCTCATAACTCCTCCATACATTATCCGATTTGTCCGATATGTCTCACGCTTCATGACGGTTCTGTCCCGAACACATCTATGTGTCAGTATTGCGTCATACTTATAGCGCCACCTATTGGTGAAACAGGAAGTCCTCATAACTCCTGCATACATCATCCGATTTGCACCAAATTGCTGACGCTTCATGAAGGTCACCTTCTGAACACATCTATGCGTCGGTATTGAGTCACACTTACAGCGCCACCTACTGGTGAAACAGGAAGTACTCATAACTCCTACATACGTCATCCGATTTACTCCAAATTGCTCATGCTTGATGAAGGTCGCATCTTGAACACATCTGTAAGTCAGTATTGCGTCATACCTACAGCGCCACCTACTGGTGAAACAGGAAGTCCTCATAACTCCTACAAACATTATCCGATTTACACCACATTGCACACGCTTGATGAAGGTCGCGTCCTGAACTCATCTGTAGGTCAGTATTGAGTCATGCTTATAGCGCCGCCTACAGGTCAAGCAGGAAGTCATCATAAGTCCTACATACATTGTCCGATTTACACAACATTTCTCACGCTTCATCAAGGTACTGTCCTGAACACATCTATGTGTTGGTATTGAATCACGCTTAGAGCGCCACCTACTGGTGACAGGAAGTTTCTCTCAGTACTGGACACCGAAATAGCACACCCTTTAACGGCGCCACACCCCGACCCGCATGGGGTGCGAGGGCCCGCTCACTGCTGCTCGCAGCCCTAGTTAGGGCCCGAGCACTGGCGGTGCGAGGCCCTATTGAAACTCGAAGGATTATTAGGGCCCGAGCACTGGCGGTGCGAGGCCCTATTGAAACTCGAAGGATTATTACTAGGGCCCGAGCACTGGCGGTGCGAGGCCCTATTGAAACTCGAAGGATTATTATTAGGGCCCGAGCACTGGCGGTGCGAGGCCCTATTGTATTTCGAAGGATTATTATTCTCCTACCTTCTCCTTCTTCCAAAACAAATGCATTTTTGGCGGCCTAAACATCGGTGAAAACGGATGAAACTTTGCAGATATGTCAGTCCCGGTGAAAAATTTGATAATTCATGGGTGACAGAAATGGGCGTGGCAAAACGGCTCAAGAGCGCCCCCTGGGAAATTTCAAATGGCGAGCCCCACCTTTCAGTTTGATGTAGGCGAACGAAATTCGGTGGGCATATGTAGTTCATCGAGACACACTAAACTGTCTCTTGGATCTATACCCAACATGCAACAGGAAGTCCGCCATTTTGCTTTTAATGTGCCATTTTGTCCTTGTTTTGACCATTTCCATGCCTCGTATTTCAACGAACTCCTCCTACAGATTTCATCCGATCAACTTCATATTCGGTCAGCTTCATCTTAAGACCTTTGTGATCAAAAGTTATCAAAAAAATTGAGTTTTCACCAAACATCCTTCCCGTGGCGCTCCGCCAAAGTTTGACATTTCGCAATAAAACACGAGGTCCTCATAACTCCTCCATACATTATCGGATTTGTCCGATATATCTCACGCTTCATGACGGTTCTGTCCTGAACACATCTATGTGTCAGTATTGCGTCATACTTATAGCGCCACCTATTGGTGAAACAGGAAGTCCTCATAACTCCTACATACATTATCCAATTTGTCCAATATATCTCACGCTTCATGACGGTTCTGTCCTGAACACATCTATGTGTCAGTATTGCATCATACTTATAGCGCCACCTATTGGTGAAACAGGAAGTCCCCATAACTCCTCCATACATTATCGGATTTGTCCGATATATCTCACGCTTCATGACGGTTCTGTCCTGAACACATCTATGTGTCAGTATTGCATCATACTTATAGCGCCACCTATTGGTGAAACAGGAAGTCCTCATAACTCCTACATACATTATCCAATTCGTCCGATATATCTCACGCTTCATGACGGTTCTGTCCTGAACACATCTTTGTGTCAGTATTGCATCATACTTATAGCGCCACCTATTGGTGAAACAGGAAGTCCCCATAACTCCTACATACATTATCCAATTCGTCCGATATATCTCACGCTTCATGACGGTTCTGTCCTGAACACATCTATGTGTCAGTATTGCGTCATACTTATAGCGCCACCTATTGGTGAAACAGGAAGTCCTCATAACTCCTACATACATTATCCAATTCGTCCGATATATCTCACGCTTCATGACGGTTCTGTCCTTAACACATCTATGTGTCAGTATTGCGTCATACGTATAGCGCCACCTATTGGTGAAACAGGAAGTCCTCATAACTCCTGCATACATCATCCGATTTGCACCAAATTGCTGACGCTTCATGAAGGTGGCCTTCTGAACCCATCTATGTGTCGGTATTGAGTCACACTTACAGCGCCACCTACTGGTGAAACAGGAAGTCCTCATAACTCCTACATACGTTATCCAATTTACTCAACATTTCTCACGCTTCATCAAGGTACCGTCCTGAACACATCTATGCTTCGGTATTGAGTCACGCCTAGAGCGCCACCTACTGGTGACAGGAAGTTTCTCTCAGTACTGCACACCGAAATAGCACAGCCTTTAACGGCACAGCACCCCGACACGCATGGGGTGCGAGGGCCCGCTCACTGCTGCTCGCAGCACTAGTTATTATTATTATTAGGGCCCGAGCACACTGGCGGTGCGAGGCCCTATTGTATTTCGAAGGATTATTCTCCTTCTCCTTCTTCTCCTTCTTCTCCTTCTTCTTCCAAAACAAATGCCTTTTTGGCGGCCTAAACATCGATGAAAACGGATGAAACTTTGCAGATACGTCAGTCCCAGTGAAAAATTTGATAATTCATGGGTGACGGAAATGGGCGTGGCAAAACGGCTCAAGAGCGCCCCCTGGAAAGTTTCAAATGGCGAGCCCCACCTTTCAGTTTGATGTAGGCGAACGAAATTCGGAGGGCATATGTATTTCATCGAGCCACACTAAAATGTCTCTTAGAGCTGTACCCAACATGCAACAGGAAGGCCGCCATTTTGCTTTTAATGTGCCATTTTGTCCTTGTTTTGACCATTTCCATGCCTCGTATTTCAACGAACTCCTCCTACAGATTTCATCCGATCAACTTCATACTCGGTCAGCTTCATCTTAAGCCCTTTGTGATCAAAAGTTATCAAGAAAATTGAGTTTTCACCAAACACCCTTGCCGTGGCGCCCCGCCAAAGTTTGACATTTCGCCATAAAACACGATGTCCTCATAACTTCTCCATACATTATCCGATTTGTCCGATATATCTCACGCTTCATGACGGTTCTGTCCTGAACACATCTATGTGTCAGTATTGCGTCATACTTATAGCGCCACCTATTGGTGAAACAGGAAGTCCTCATAACTCCTCCATACATTATCCAATTTGTCCGATATAGCTCACGCTTCATGACGGTTCTGTCCTGAACACATCTATGTGTCAGTATTGCGTCATACGTATAGCGCCACCTATTGGTGAAACAGGAAGTCCCCATAACTCCTCCATACATTATCGGATTTGTCCGATATATCTCACGCTTCATGACGGTTCTGTCCTGAACACATCTATGTGTCAGTATTGCATCATACTTATAGCGCCACCTATTGGTGAAACAGGAAGTCCTCATAACTCCTCCATACATTATCCGATTTGTCCGATTTATCTCACGCTTCATGACGGTTCTGTCCTGAACACATCTATGTGTCAGTATTGCGTCATACTTATAGCGCCACCTATTGGTGAAACAGGAAGTCCTCATAACTCCTGCATACATCATCCGATTTGCACCAAATTGCTGACGCTTCATGAAGGTCACCTTCTGAACACATCTATGCGTCGGTATTGAGTAACACTTACAGCGCCACCTACTGGTGAAACAGGAAGTACTCATAACTCCTACATACATTATCCGATTTACTCCAAATTGCTCATGCTTGATGAAGGTCGCATCTTGAACACATCTGTAGGTCAGTATTGCGTCATACTTACAGCGCCACCTACTGCTTACAGGAAGTCCTCATAACTCCTACATACTTTGTCCGATTTACACAACATTTCTCACACTTCATCAAGGTACTGTCCTGAACACATCTATGCGTCGGTATTGAGTCACGCTTAGAGCGCCACCTACTGGTGACAGGAAGTTTCTGTCAGTACTGGACACCGAAATAGCACACCCTTTAACGGCGCCACACCCCGACCCGCGTGGGGTGCGAGGGCCCGCTCACTGCTGCTCGCAGCACTAGTTAGGGCCCGAGCACTGGCGGTGCGAGGCCCTATTGAAACTCGAAGGATTATTAGGGCCCGAGCACTGGCGGTGCGAGGCCCTATTGAAACTCGAAGGATTATTAGGGCCCGAGCACTGGCGGTGCGAGGCCCTATTGAATTTCGAAGGATTATTATTATTATTATTATTCTTCTCCTTCTTCTTCCAAAACAAATGCATTTTTGGCGGCCTAAACATCGATGAAAACGGATGAAACTTTGCAGATACGTCAGTCCCGGTGAAAAATTTGATAATTCATGGGTGACGGAAATGGGCGTGGCAAAACGGCTCAAGAGCGCCCCCTGGAAAGTTTCAAATGGCGAGCCCCACCTTTCAGTTTGATGTAGGCGAACGAAATTCGGAGGGCATATGTATTTCATCGAGCCACACTAAAATGTCTCTTAGAGCTGTACCCAACATGCAACAGGAAGGCCGCCATTTTGCTTTTAATGTGCCATTTTGTCCTTGTTTTGACCATTTCCATGCCTCGTATTTCAACGAACTCCTCCTACAGATTTCATCCGATCAACTTCATACTCGGTCAGCTTCATCTTAAGCCCTTTGTGATCAAAAGTTATCAAGAAAATTGAGTTTTCACCAAACACCCTTGCCGTGGCGCCCCGCCAAAGTTTGACATTTCGCCATAAAACACGATGTCCTCATAACTTCTCCATACATTATCCGATTTGTCCGATATATCTCACGCTTCATGACGGTTCTGTCCTGAACACATCTATGTGTCAGTATTGCGTCATACTTATAGCGCCACCTATTGGTGAAACAGAAGGTCCTCATAACTCCTCCATACATTATCCAATTTGTCCGATATAGCTCACGCTTCATGACGGTTCTGTCCTGAACACATCTATGTGTCAGTATTGCGTCATACGTATAGCGCCACCTATTGGTGAAACAGGAAGTCCCCATAACTCCTCCATACATTATCGGATTTGTCCGATATATCTCACGCTTCATGACGGTTCTGTCCTGAACACATCTATGTGTCAGTATTGCATCATACTTATAGCGCCACCTATTGGTGAAACAGGAAGTCCTCATAACTCCTCCATACATTATCCGATTTGTCCGATTTATCTCACGCTTCATGACGGTTCTGTCCTGAACACATCTATGTGTCAGTATTGCGTCATACTTATAGCGCCACCTATTGGTGAAACAGGAAGTCCTCATAACTCCTGCATACATCATCCGATTTGCACCAAATTGCTGACGCTTCATGAAGGTCACCTTCTGAACACATCTATGTGTCGGTATTGAGTAACACTTACAGCGCCACCTACTGGTGAAACAGGAAGTACTCATAACTCCTACATACATTATCCGATTTACTCCAAATTGCTCATGCTTGATGAAGGTCGCATCTTGAACACATCTGTAGGTCAGTATTGCGTCATACTTACAGCGCCACCTACTGCTTACAGGAAGTCCTCATAACTCCTACATACTTTGTCCGATTTACACAACATTTCTCACACTTCATCAAGGTACTGTCCTGAACACATCTATGCGTCGGTATTGAGTCACGCTTAGAGCGCCACCTACTGGTGACAGGAAGTTTCTGTCAGTACTGGACACCGAAATAGCACACCCTTTAACGGCGCCACACCCCGACCCGCGTGGGGTGCGAGGGCCCGCTCACTGCTGCTCGCAGCACTAGTTAGGGCCCGAGCACTGGCGGTGCGAGGCCCTATTGAAACTCGAAGGATTATTATTATTATTCTCCTTCTTCTCCTTCTTCTTCTCCTTTACTCCAAACAAATGCCTTTTAGGCGGCCTGAACATCGATGAAAACGGATGAAACTTTGCAGATACGTCAGTCCCGGTGAAAAATTTGATAATTCATGGGTGACGGAAATGGGCGTGGCAAAACGGCTCAAGAGCGCCCCCTGGAAAGTTTAAAATGGCGAGCCCCACCTTTCAGTTTGATGTAGGCTAACGAAATTCGGTGGGCATATGTATTTCATCGAGCCACACTTAAATGTCTCTTGGAGCTATACCCAACATGCAACAGGAAGTCCGCCATTTTGCTCTTAATGTGCCATTTTGTCCTTGTTTTGACCATTTCCATGCCTCGTACTTCGACGAACTCCTCCTACAGATTTCATCCGATCAACTTCATATCGGGTCAGCTTCATCTTAAGACCTTTATGATCAAAAGTTATCAAAAAAATTGAGTTTTCCCAAAACACCCTTGCTGTGGCGCCCTGCCAAAGTTTGACATTTCGCCATAAAACACGAAGTCCTCATAACTCCTCCATACATTATCCAATTTGTCCGATATATCTCACGCTTCATGACGGTTCTGTCCTGAACACATCTATGTGTCAGTATTGCGTCATACTTATAGCGCCACCTATTGGTGAAACAGTACGTCCTCATGACTCCTCCATACATTATCTGATTCGTCCGATATGTCTCACGCTTCATGACGGTTCTGTCCTGAACACATCTATGTGTCAGTATTGCGTCATACGTATAGCGCCACCTATTGGTGAAACAGGAAGTCCTCATAACTCCTCCATACATTATCCAATTTGTCCGATATATCTCACGCTTCATGACGGTTCTGTCCTGAACACATCTATGTGTCAGTATTGCATCATACTTATAGCGCCACCTATTGGTGAAACAGGAAGTCCTCATAACTCCTGCATACATCATCCGATTTGCACCAAATTGCTGACGCTTCATGAAGGTCACCTTCTGAACACATCTATGCGTCGGTATTGAGTTACACTTACAGCGCCACCTACTGGTGAAACAGGAAGTACTCATAACTCCTACATACATTATCCGATTTACTCCAAATTGCTCATGCTTGATGAAGGTCGCATCTTGAACACATCTGTAGGTCAGTATTGCGTCATACCTACAGCGCCACCTACTGCTTACAAGAAGTCCTCATAACTCCTACATACTTTGTCCGATTTACACAACATTTCTCACGCTTCATCTAGGTACTGTCCTGAACACATCTATGCATCGGTATTGAGTCACGCTTAGAGCGCCACCTACTGGTGACAGGAAGTTTCTGTCAGTACTGGACACCGAAATAGCACACCCTTTAACGGCGCCACACCCCGACCCGCGTGGGGTGCGAGGGCCCGCTCACTGCTGCTCGCAGCACTAGTTATTATTATTCTTCTCCTTCTCCTTCTCCTTCTCCTTCTTCTCCCCAAACAAATGCCTTTTTGGCGGCCTTAACATCGATGAAAACGGATGAAACTTTGCACATACGTCAGTCCCGGTAAAAAATTTGATAATTCATGGGTGACGGAAATGGGCGTGGCAAAACGGCTCAAGTGCGCCCCCTGGAAAATTTAAAATGGCGAGCCCCACCTTTCAGTTTGATGTAGTCGAACGAAATTCGGTGGGCATATGTAGTTCATCGAGACACACTAAAATGTCTCTTGGAGCTATACCCAACATGCAACAGGAAGTCCGCCATCTTGCTTTTAATGTGCCATTTTGTCCTTGTTTTGACCATTTCCATGCCTCGTACTTCAACGAACTCCTCCTACAGATTTCATCCGATCAACTTCATATTCGGTCAGCTTCATCTTAAGACCTTTGTGATCAAAAGTTATCAAAAAAATTGAGTTTTCACCAAACACCCTTGCCGTGGCGCCCCGCCAAAGTTTGACATTTCGCCATAAAACACGAAGTCCTCATAACTCCTCCATACATTATCTAATTTGTCCGATATATCTCACGCTTCATGA
This sequence comes from Borostomias antarcticus, assembly GCF_949987555.1. Lineage (NCBI taxonomy): Eukaryota > Metazoa > Chordata > Actinopteri > Stomiiformes > Stomiidae > Borostomias > Borostomias antarcticus. Next base: position 19,939,789 of record NC_140238.1, on the reverse strand, counting down.
CGGTTCTGTCCTGAACACATCTATGTTTCAGTATTGCGTCATACTTATAGCGCCACCTATTGGTGAAACAGGAAGTCCTCATAACTCCTCCATACATTATCCAATTTGTCCGATATATCTCACGCTTCATGACGGTTCTGTCCTGAACACATCTATGTTTCAGTATTGCGTCATACTTATAGGGCCACCTATAGGTGAAACAGGAAGTCCTCATAACTCCTACATACATTATCCAATTTGTCCGATATATCTCACGCTTCATGACGGTTCTGTCCTGAACACATCTATGCATCGGTATTGAGTAACACTTACAGCGCCACTTACAGCGCCACCTACTGGTGAAACAGGAAGTACTCATAACTCCTCCATACATTATCGGATTTGTCCGATATATCTCACGCTTCATGACGGTTCTGTCCTGAACACATCTATGTGTCAGTATTGCGTCATACTTATAGCGCCACCTATTGGTGAAACAGGAAGTCCTCATAACTCCTCCATACATTATCCGATTTGTCCGATATATCTCACGCTTCATGAGGGTTCTGTCCTGAACACATCTATGTGTCAGTATTGCGTCATACTTATAGCGCCACCTATTGGTGAAACAGGAAGTCCCCATAACTCCTCCATACATTATCGGATTTGTCCGATATATCTCACGCTTCATGACGGTTCTGTCCTGAACACATCTATGTGTCAGTATTGCGTCATACTTATAGCGCCACCTATTGGTGAAACAGGAAGTCCTCATAACTCCTCCATACATTATCCGATTTGTCCGATATATCTCACGCTTCATGACGGTTCTGTCCTGAACACATCTATGTGTCAGTATTGCATCATACTTATAGCGCCACCTATTGGTGAAACAGGAAGTCCTCATAACTCCTCCATACATTATCCAATTTGTCCAATATATCTCACGCTTCATGACGGTTCTGTCCTGAACACATCTATGTGTCAGTATTGCGTCATACTTATAGCGCCACCTATTGGTGAAACAGGAAGTCCTCATATCTCCTCCATACATAATCCAATTTGTCCCATATATCTCACGCTTCATGACGGTTCTGTCCTGAACACATCTATGTGTCAGTATTGCATCATACTTACAGCGCCACCTACTGGTGAAACAGGAAGTACTCATAACTCCTACATACATTATCCGATTTACTCCAAATTGCTCATGCTTGATGAAGGTCGCATCTTGAACACTTTTGTAGGTCAGTATTGCGTCATACCTACAGCGCCACCTACTGCTTACAGGAAGTCCTCATAACTCCTACATACTTTTTCCGATTTACACAACATTTCTCACGCTTCATCAAGGTACCGTCCTGAACACATCTATGCGTCGGTATTGAGTCACGCTTAGAGCGCCACCTACTGGTGACTGGACGTTTCTGTCAGTACTGGACACCGAAATAGCACACCCTTTAACGGCGCCACACCCCGACCCGCGTGGGGTGCGAGGGCCCGCTCACTGCTGCTCGCAGCACTAGTTATTATTAGGGCCCGAGCACTGGCGGTGCGAGGCCCTATTGAAATTGTAAGGATTATTAGGGCCCGAGCACTGGCGGTGCGAGGCCCTATTGAAACTCGAAGGATTATTATTCTCCTTCTCCTTCTCCTTCTTCTCCTTTACTCCAAACAAATGCCTTTTAGGCGGCCTGAACATCGATGAAAACGGATGAAACTTTGCAGATACGTCAGTCCCGGTGAAAAATTTGATAATTCATGGGTGACGGAAATGGGCGTGGCAAAACGGCTCAAGAGCGCCCCCTGGAAAGTTTCAAATGGCGAGCCCCACCTTTCAGTTTGATGTAGGCGAACGAAATTCGGAGGGCATATGTATTTCATCGAGCCACACTTAAATGTCTCTTGGAGCTATACCCAACATGCAACAGGAAGTCCGCCATTTTGCTCTTAATGTGCCATTTTGTCCTTGTTTTGACCATTTCCATGCCTCGTACTTCGACGAACTCCTCCTACAGATTTCATCCGATCAACTTCATATCGGGTCAGCTTCATCTTAAGACCTTTGTGATCAAAAGTTATCAAAAAAATTGAGTTTTCACCAAACACCCTTGCCGTGGCGCCCCGCCAAAGTTTGACATTTCGCCATAAAACACGAAGTCCTCATAACTCCTCCATACATTATTCAATTTGTCCGATATATGTCACGCTTCATGACGGTTCTGTCCTGAACACATCTATGTGTCAGTATTGCGTCATACTTATAGCGCCACCTATTGGTGAAACAGTACGTCCTCATAACTCCTCCATACATTATCCGATTTGTCCGATATGTCTCACGCTTCATGACGGTTCTGTCCTGAACACATCTATGTGTCAGTATTGCGTCATACTTATAGCGCCACCTATTGGTGAAACAGGAAGTCCTCATAACTCCTCCATACATTATCCAATTTGTCCGATATATCTCACGCTTCATGACGGTTCTGTCCTGAACACATCTATGTGTCAGTATTGCATCATACTTATAGCGCCACCTATTGGTGAAACAGGAAGTCCTCATAACTCCTCCATACATTATCCAATTTGTCCGATATATCTCACGCTTCATGACGGTTCTGTCCTGAACACATCTATGTGTCAGTATTGCGTCATACTTATAGCGCCACCTATTGGTGAAACAGGAAGTCCTCATAACTCCTACATACATTATCCAATTCGTCCGATATATCTCACGCTTCATGACTGTTCTGTCCTGAACACATCTATGTGTCAGTATTGCATCATACTTATAGCGCCACCTATTGGTGAAACAGGAAGTCCTCATAACTCCTCCATACATTATCCAATTCGTCCGATATATCTCACGCTTCATGAAGGTTCTGTCCTGAACACATCTATGTGTCAGTATTGCGTCATACTTATAGCGCCACCTATTGGTAAAACAGGAAGTCCTCATAACTCCTCCATACATTATCCGATTTGTCCGATATATCTCACGCTTCATGACGGTTCTGTCCTGAACACATCTATGTGTCAGTATTGCGTCATACTTATAGCGCCACCTATTGGTGAAACAGGAAGTCCTCATAACTCCTCCATACATTATCCGATTTGTCCGATTTATCTCACGCTTCATGACGGTTCTGTCCTGAACACATCTATGTGTCAGTATTGCGTCATACTTATAGCGCCACCTATTGGTGAAACAGGAAGTCCTCATAACTCCTGCATACATCATCCGATTTGCACCAAATTGCTGACGCTTCATGAAGGTCACCTTCTGAACACATCTATGCGTCGGTATTGAGTTACACTTACAGCGCCACCTACTGGTGAAACAGGAAGTACTCATAACTCCTACATACATTATCCGATTTACTCCAAATTGCTCATGCTTGATGAAGGTCGCATCTTGAACACATCTGTAGGTCAGTATTGCGTCATACCTACAGCGCCACCTACTGCTTACAGGAAGTCCTCATAACTCCTACATACTTTGTCCGATTTACACAACATTTCTCACGCTTCATCAAGGTACTGTCCTGAACACATCTATGCTTTGGTATTGAGTCACGCTTAGAGCGCCACCTACTGGTGACAGGAAGTTTCTGTCAGTACTGGACACCGAAATAGCACACCCTTTAACGGCGCCACACCCCGACCCGCGTGGGGTGCGAGGGCCCGCTCACTGCTGCTCGCAGCCCTAGTTATTATTATTCTTCTCCTTCTTCCGAAACAAATGCCTTTTTGGCGGCCTAAACATCGATGAAAACGGATGAAACTTTGCAGATACGTCAGTCCCGGTGAAAAATTTGATAATTCATGGGTGCCGGAAATAGGCGTGGCAAACCGGCTCAAGAGCGCCCCCTGGAAAATTTAAAATGGCGAGCCCCACCTTTCAGTTTGATGTAGGCGAACGAAATTCGGAGGGCATATGTATTTCATCGAGACACACTGAAATGTCTCTTGGAGCTATACCCAACATGCAACAGGAAGTCTGCCATTTTGCTCTTAATGTGCCATTTTGTCCTTGTTTTGACCATTTCCATGCCTCGTACTTCGACGAACTCCTCCTACAGATTTCATCCGATCAACTTCATATCGGGTCAGTTTCATCTTAAGACCTTTGTGATCAAAAGCTATCAAAAAAATTGAGTTTTCACCAAACACCCTTGCCGTGGCGCCCCGCCAAAGTTTGACATTTCGCCATAAAACACGATGTCCTCATAACTCCTCCATACATTATCGGATTTGTCCGATATATCTCACGCTTCATGACGGTTCTGTCCTGAACACATCTATGTGTCAGTATTGCGTCATACTTATAGCGCCACCTATTGGTGAAACAGGAAGTCCTCATAACTCCTCCATACATTATCCAATTTGTCCGATATATCTCACGCTTCATGACGGTTCTGTCCTGAACACATCTATGTGTCAGTATTGCGTCATACTTATAGCGCCACCTATTGGTGAAACAGGAAGTCCTCATAACTCCTCCATACATTATCCAATTTGTCCGATATATCTCACGCTTCATGACGGTTCTGTCCTGAACACATCTATGTGTCAGTATTGCGTCATACTTATAGCGCCACCTATTGGTGAAACAGGAAGTCCTCATAACTCCTCCATACATTATCCAATTTGTCCGATATATCTCACGCTTCATGACGGTTCTGTCCTGAACACATCTATGTGTCAGTATTGCGTCATACTTATAGCGCCACCTATTGGTGAAACAGGAAGTCCTCATAACTCCTCCATACATTATCCAATTTGTCCGATATATCTCACGCTTCATGACGGTTCTGTCCTGAACACATCTATGTGTCAGTATTGCGTCATACTTATAGCGCCACCTATTGGTGAAACAGGAAGTCCTCATAACTCCTCCATACATTATCCAATTTGTCCGATATATCTCACGCTTCATGACGGTCCTGTCCTGAACACATCTATGTGTCAGTATTGCGTCATACTTATAGCGCCACCTATTGGTGAAACAGGAAGTCCTCATAACTCATCCATACATTATCCAATTTGTCCGATATATCTCACGCTTCATGACGGTCCTGTCCTGAACACATCTATGTGTTAGTATTGCGTCATACTTATAGCGCCACCTATTGGTGAAACAGGAAGTCCTCATAACTCCTCCATACATTATCCGATTTGTCCGATTTATCTCACGCTTCATGACGGTTCTGTCTTGAACACATCTATGTGTCAGTATTGCTTCATACTTATAGCGCCACCTATTGGTGAAACAGGAAGTCCTCATAACTCCTGCATACATCATCCGATTTGCACCAAATTGCTGACGCTTCATGAAGGTCACCTTCTGAACACATCTATGCGTCGGTATTGAGTTACACTTACAGCGCCACCTACTGGTGAAACAGGAAGTACTCATAACTCCTACATACATTATCCGATTTACTCCAAATTGCTCATGCTTGATGAAGGTCGCATCTTGAACACATATGTAGGTCAGTATTGCGTCATACCTACAGCGCCACCTACTGCTTACAGGAAGTCCTCATAACTCCTACATACTTTGTCCGATTTACACAACATTTCTCACGCTTCATCAAGGTACTGTCCTGAACACATCTATGCCTCGGTATTGAGTCACGCTTAGAGCGCCACCTACTGGTGACAGGAAGTTTCTGTCAGTACTGGACACCGAAATAGCACACCCACTAACGGCGCCACACCCCGACCCGCGTGGGGTGCGAGGGCCCGCTCACTGCTGCTCGCAGCACTAGTTATTAGGGCCCGAGCACTGGCGGTGCGAGGCCCTATTGAATTTCGAAGGATTATTATTATTCTACCTTCTTGTTAGGGCCCGAGCACTGGCGGTGCGAGGCCCTATTGAAACTCGAAGGATTATTATTCTCCTTCTCCTTCTCCTTCTCCTTCTCCTTCTCCTTCTTCTTCTCCCCAAACAAATGCCTTTTTGGCGGTCTAAACATCGATGAAAACGGATGAAACTTTGCAGATACATCAGTCCCGGTGTAAATCGGATATTTCATGGGTGACGGAAATGGGCGTGGCAAAACGGCTCAAGAGCGCCCCCTGGAAAGTTTAAAATGGCGAGCCCCACCTTTCAGTTTGATGTAGGCGAACGAAATTCGGTGGGCATATGTATTTCATCGAGCCACACTAAAATGTCTCTTGGAGCTATACCCAACATGCAACAGGAAGTCCGCCATTTTGCTTTTAATGTGCCATTTTGTCCTTGTTTTGACCATTTCCATGCCTCGTACTTCGACGAACTCCTCCTAGAGATTTCATCCCATCAACTTCATATCGGGTCGGCTTCATCTTAAGACCTTTGTGATCAAAAGTTATCAAAAAAATTGAGTTTTCACCACACACCCTTGCCGTGGCGCCCCGCTAAAGTTTGACATTTCGCCATAAAACACGAAGTCCTCATAACTCCTCCATACATTATCCAATTTGTCCGATATATCTCACGCTTCATGACGGTCCTGTCCTGAACACATCTATGTGTCAGTATTGCGTCATACTTATAGCGCCACCTATTGGTGAAACAGGAAGTCCTCATAACTCCTCCATACATTATCCAATTTGTCCGATATATCTCACGCTTCATGACGGTTCTGTCCTGAACACATCTATGTGTCAGTATTGCGTCATACTTATAGCGCCACCTATTGGTGAAACAGGAAGTCCTCATAACTCCTCCATACATTATCCAATTTGTCCGATATATCTCACGCTTCATGACGGTTCTGTCCTGAACACATCTATGTGTCAGTATTGCGTCATACTTATAGCGCCACCTATTGGTGAAACAGGAAGTCCTCATAACTCCTCCATACATTATCCAATTTGTCCGATATATCTCACGCTTCATGACGGTTCTGTCCTGAACACATCTATGTGTCAGTATTGCGTCATACTTATAGCGCCACCTATTGGTGAAACAGGAAGTCCTCATAACTCCTCCATACATTATCCAATTTGTCCGATATATCTCACGCTTCATGACGGTTCTGTCCTGAACACATCTATGTGTCAGTATTGCGTCATACTTATAGCGCCACCTATTGGTGAAACAGGAAGTCCTCATAACTCCTCCATACATTATCCAATTTGTCCGATATATCACACGCTTCATGACGGTTCTGTCCTGAACACATCTATGTGTCAGTATTGCGTCATACTTATAGCGCCACCTATTGGTGAAACAGGAAGTCCTCATAACTCCTCCATACATTATCCAATTTGTCCGATATATCTCACGCTTCATGACGGTTCTGTCCTGAACACATCTATGTGTCAGTATTGCGTCATACTTATAGCGCCACCTATTGGTGAAACAGGAAGTCCTCATAACTCCTGCATACATTATCCAATTTGTCCGATATATCTCACGCTTCATGACGGTTCTGTCCTGAACACATCTATGTGTCAGTATTGCATCATACTTATAGCACCACCTATCGGTGAAACAGGAAGTCCTCATAACTCCTACATACGTTATCCAATTTACTCAACATTTCTCACGCTTCATCAAGGTACCGTCCTGAACACATCTATGCTTCGGTATTGAGTCACGCTTAGAGCGCCACCTACTGGTGACAGAAAGTTTCTCTCAGTACTGCACACCGAAATAGCACACCCTTTAACGGCGCCACACCCCGACACGCATGGGGTGCGAGGGCCCGCTCACTGCTGCTCGCAGCCCTAGTTCTTCTTGTTCTTCTCCCCAAACAAATGCCTTTTTGGCGGCCTAAACATCGATGAAAACGGATGAAACTTTGCAGATACGTCAGTCCCGGGGAAAAATTTGATAATTCATGGGTCACGGAAATGGGCGTGGCAAAACGGCTCAAGAGCGCCCCCTGGAAAATTTAAAATGGCAAGCCCCACCTTCCAGTTTGATGTAGGCGAACGAAATTCGGTGGGCATATGTATTTCATTGAGCCACACTAAAATGTCTCTTGGAGCTATACCCAACATGCAACAGGAAGTCCGCCATTTTGCTTTTTATGTGCCATTTTGTCCTTGTTTTGACCATTTCCATGCCTCGTACTTCAACGAACTCCTCCTACAGATTTTATCCGATCAACTTCATATCCGGTCAGCTTCATCTTAAGACCTTTGTGATCAAAAGTTATCAAAAAAATTGAGTTTTCACCATACACCCTTGCCGTGGCGCCCCGCCAAAGTTTGACATTTCGCCATAAAACACGAAGTCCTCATAACTCCTACATACATTATCCAATTTGTCCGATATATCTCACGCTTCATGACGGTTCTGTCCTGAACACATCTATGTGTCAGTATTGCGTCATACTTATAGCGCCACCTATTGGTGAAACAGGAAGTCCCCATAACTCCTCCATACATTATCGGACTTGTCCGATATATCTCACGCTTCATGACGGTTCTGTCCTGAACACATCTATGTGTCAGTATTGCGTCATACTTATAGCGCCACCTATTGGTGAAATAGGAAGTCCTCATAACTCCCACATACATTATCCAATTTGTCCGATATATCTCACGCTTCATGACGGTTCTGTCCTGAACACATCTATGTGTCAGTATTGCGTCATACTTATAGCGCCACCTATTGGTGAAACAGGAAGTCCTCATAACTACTACATACATTATCCAATTTGTCTGATATATCTCACGCTTCATGACGGTTCTCTCCTGAACACATCTATGTGTCAGTATTGCGTCATACTTATAGCGCCACCTATTGGTGAAACAGGAAGTCCTCATAACTCCTACATACATTATCCAATTTGTCCGATATATCTCACGCTTCATGACGGTTCTGTCCTGAACACATCTATGTGTCAGTATTGCGTCATACTTATAGCGCCACCTATTGGTGAAACAGGAAGTCCTCATAACTCCTCCATACATTATCCAATTTGTCCGATATATCTCACGCTTCATGACGGTTCTGTCCTGAACACATCTATGTGTCAGTATTGCGTCATACTTATAGCGCCACCTATTGGTGAAACAGGAAGTCCTCATAACTCCTCCATACATTATCCAATTCGTCCGATATATCTCACGCTTCATGAAGGTTCTGTCCTGAACACATCTATGTGTCAGTATTGCGTCATACTTATAGCGCCACCTATTGGTGAAACAGGAAGTCCTCATAACTCCTACATACGTTATCCGATTTACTCAACATTTCTCACGCTTCATCAAGGTACCGTCCTGAACACATCTATGCTTCGGTATTGAGTCACGCCTAGAGCGCCACCTACTGGTGACAGGAAGTTTCTCTCAGTACTGCACACCGAAATAGCACAGCCTTTAACGGCGCCACACCCCGACACGCGTGGGGTGCGAGGGCCCGCTCACTGCTGCTCGCAGCCCTAGTTATTATTATTCTCCTCCCCAAACAAATGCCTTTTTGGAGGCCTAAACATTGATGAAAACGGATGAAACTTTGCAGATACGTCAGTCCCGGTGAAAAATTTGATAATTCATGGGTGACGGAAATGGGCGTGGCAAAACGGCTCAAGAGCGCCCCCTGGAAAGTTTCAAATGGCGAGCCCCACCTTTCAGTTTGATGTAGGCGAACGAAATTCGGAGGGCATATGTATTTCATCGAGCCACACTAAAATGTCTCTTAGAGCTGTACCCAACATGCAACAGGAAGGCCGCCATTTTGCTTTTAATGTGCCATTTTGTCCTTGTTTTGACCATTTCCATGCCTCGTATTTCAACGAACTCCTCCTACAGATTTCATCCGATCAACTTCATACTCAGTCAGCTTCATCTTAAGCCCTTTGTGATCAAAAGTTATCAAGAAAATTGAGTTTTCACCAAACACCCTTGCCGTGGCGCCCCGCCAAAGTTTGACATTTCGCCATAAAACACGATGTCCTCATAACTTCTCCATACATTATCCGATTTGTCCGATATATCTCACGCTTCATGACGGTTCTGTCCTGAACACATCTATGTGTCAGTATTGCGTCATACTTACAGCGCCACCTATTGGTGAAACAGGAAGAACTCATAACTCCTACATACATTATCCGATTTACTCCAAATTGCTCATGCTTGATGAAGGTCGCATCTTGAACACATCTGTAGGTCAGTATTGCGTCATACCTACAGCGCCACCTACTGCTTACAGGAAGTCCTCATAACTCCTACATACTTTGTCCGATTTACACAACATTTCTCACGCTTCATCAAGGTACCATCCTGAACACATCTATGCATCGGTATTGAGTCACGCTTAGAGCGCCACCTACTGGTGACAGGAAGTTTCTGTCAGTACTGGACACCGAAATAGCACACCCTTTAACGGCGCCACACCCCGACCCGCGTGGGGTGCGAGGGCCCGCTCACTGCTGCTCGCAGCACTAGTTATTATTATTATTCTCCTTCTTCCGAAACAAATGCCTTTTTGGCGGCCTAAACATTGATGAAAACGGATGAAACTTTGCAGATACGTCAGTCCCGGTGAAAAATTTGATAATTCATGGGTGACGGAAATGGGCGTGGCAAAACGGCTCAAGAGCGCCCCCTGGAAAATTTAAAATGGCGAGCCCCACCTTTCAGTTTGATGTAGGCAAACGAAATTCGGTGGGCATATGTATTTCATCGAGACACACTAAAATGTCTCTTGGAGCTTTACCCAACATGCAACAGGAAGGCCGCCATTTTGCTTTTAATGTGCCATTTTGACCGTGTTTTAACCATTTCCATGCCTCGTACTTTGACAAACTCCTCCTATAGATTTCATCCGATCAACTTCATATCGGGTCAGCTTCATCTGAAGACCTTTGTGATCAAAAGTTATCAAAAAAATTGAGTTTTCACCAAACACCCTTGCCGTGGCGCCCCGCCAAAGTTTGACATTTCGCCATAAAACACGAAGTCCTCATAACTCCTCCATACATTATCCAATTTGTCCGATAAATCTCACGCTTCATGACGGTTCTGTCCTGAACACATCTATGTGTCAGTATTGCGTCATACTTATAGCGCCACCTATTGGTGAAACAGGAAGTCCTCATAACTCCTCCATACATTATCCGATTTGTCCGATATATCTCACGCTTCATGACAGTTCTGTCCTGAACACATCTATGTGTCAGTATTGCGTCATACTTATAGCGCCACCTATTGGTGAAACAGTATATCCTCATAACTCCTCCATACATTATCCGATTTGTCCGATATGTCTCACGCTTCATGACAGTTCTGTCCTGAACACATCTATGTGTCAGTATTGCGTCATACTTATAGCGCCACCTATTGGTGAAACAGGAAGTCCTCATAACTCCTGCATACATCATCCGATTTGCACCAAATTGCTGACGCTTCATGAAGGTGGCCTTCTGAACCCATCTATGTGTCGGTATTGAGTCACACTTACAGCGCCGCCAACTGGTGAAACAGGAAGTCCTCATAACTCCTTCATACGTTATCCGATTTACTCAACATTTCTCACGCTTCATCAAGGTACCGTCCTGAACACATCTATGCTTCGGCATTGAGTCACGCTTAGAGCGCCACCTACTGGTGACAGGATGTTTCTCTCAGTACTGCACACCGAAATAGCACACCCTTTAACGGCGCCACACCCCGACCCGCGTGGGGTGCGAGGGCCCGCTCACTGCTGCTCGCAGCACTAGTTGGGGGCCAAGCAGCGAAGCGCTAAGCGCTGGCACCCATTGTTCTTGTACCTTTTCTTATTATTTATTATTATTTATTCTTCTGCCATTGGAGTCTATGGCAGCCCATAGAACCGTATGGTAAAAAGTTGGGAAAATTGGCACACTCATTCATGACAGTCCCGAAAGTCTTCTCACCAAGACCCATGTCCACAGCTTGAACGCTCTAGCGCCACCAACGTGTCAAAGTTGGAGGTGCATTTGTGCATGCAACTTTTGACCTGTAAGCCTGATTTTCAAAAACGAGGCAGCGTTGGATTCCTTCGCTCAAGCCAAGTTCAACGCACCCTATGACATCATTTTCCACCATATTGGATTTCCCGCCATATTGGATTTAGTGTAAAACACTCAAAATGTATCTCCTCCTAGGTTTTTTCACCATTCTGCACCACACGCAGTATGCACAATCTATAGACCGATGTCCACAAAAGTCTTACAGGGATTTTTGATTGTCCATTGCGTTCCCTCGTGACAGCCAATCAAAATTGGCCGAAAAGCTGCAAAACAGGAACTGGGGTCATATCTCAGTAATGTTTTAATCTATCAAAACCACATTTGGCACACTCATCCGGGACACACCCATGACATCTGTCACCAAGCCTTACGTTGACATCTCGTGCACTCTAGCGCCACCAGCGTGTCAAAGTTGGAGTTGCGTTTATGCCAGTAACTTTTGAACTGTATGTCCAATCTTCAAAATGATGGTAGCAATGGATTCCCTGGCTCATGCCGAGTTCACAACACCCCATGGTTTCATTATTACTTCATTTGTTTGATTGCAGAATGAAAGAAACACTTTTTGTCCTCTGCACAATTTCACCAGTTTCAGAGGTTTTTGGAAAAAGTCACACATTTTCTAAACTGCCATCCCTCTTCTAATTCTCACAGCTCATACACATTTTATATATCAAAACGTTCACACGACTCTTGGGATTCATAAAATCAAAAAAGCTAAGCTTTTCGATGTATATTTTTCACTCTGGGACAGTTCGAATAATGACTCCCCCCCCTCCATTGAAATCAATGGAGCCACGCTCTAGAAAATCTCTCTTCGCTCTAGAATCTCTAACTGTTTCTAACTCTTCACCTCTCCTACACTTCTGAAGACCGAAGGACATTTTATACATGGAAATGTTCGCGTGATTGTCTGGATTCTGAAGAAGTAAATAGTTGAGCTATGCTATGTATACTTTTCGCTGTGTGACAATTTAAACAACGACACCCCCCCCTCTCACTCTACCGAGAGGAAGCAACCCTGCCAGGTGATATTAATTAAGTGCTCAGGACTCAGACTCACGGGGTTAGGGAAGGCTCACATGCCTTGTGGACTAGGGTGGTTTACTTTCGCAACATCCTGCGTAGCACAGTGGTTAGCCTGTCGGCCTTACAATCAGCAGGTACGGAGATCGAATCCTGTTCAACCATGTCTGGCTTTTGACATGTTTTGCTTGTTGTCTTTGATGCGCTGGTCGTGCGTCCCGCTTGGCCCCCACATCGCTGCTTGCAGCTATATTTATTATTATTCTTCTCCTTCTTTACTCCAAACAAATGCCTTTTAGGCGGCCTGAACATCGATGAAAACGGATGAAACTTTGCAGATACGTCAGTCCCGGTGAAAAATTTGATAATTCATGGGTGACGGGAATAAGAGTGGCAAAACGGCTCAAGAGCGCCCCCTGGAAAGTTTAAAATGGCGAGCCCCACCTTTCAGTTTAATGTAGGCGAACGAAATTCGGAGGGCATATGTATTTTATCCAGCCACACTAAAATGTCTCTTGGAGCTGTACCCAACATGCAACAGGAAGGCCGCCATTTTGCTCTTAATGTGCCATTTTGTCCTTGTTTTGACCATTTCCATGCCTCGTACTTCGACGAACTCCTCCTACAGATTTCATCTGATCAACTTCATATCGGGTCAGCTTCATCTTAAGACCTTTGTGATCAAAAGTTATCAAAAAAATTGAGTTTTCACCACACACCCTTGCCGTGGCGCCCCGCCAAAGTTTGACATTTCGCCAAAAAACACGAAGTCCTCATAACTCCTCCATACATTATCCAATTTGTCCGATATATCTCACGCTACATGACGGTTCTGTCCTGAACACAACTATGTGTCAGTATTGCGTCATACTTATAGCGCCACCTATTGGTGAAACAGGAAGTCCTCATAACTCCTACATTCATTATCCAATTCGTCCGATATATCTCACGCTTCATGACGGTTCTGTCCTGAACACATCTATGTGTCAGTATTGCGTCATACTTATAGCGCCACCTATTGGTGAAACAGGAAGTCCTCATAACTCCTGCATACATTATCCAATTTGTCAGATATATCTCACGCTTCATGACGGTTCTGTCCTGAACACATCTATGTGTCAGTATTGCGTCATACTTATAGCGCCACCTATTGGTGAAACAGGAAGTCCTCATAACTCCTGCATACATTATCCAATTTGTCCGATATATCTCACGCTTCATGACGGTTCTGTCCTGAACACATCTATGGGTCAGTATTGCGTCATACTTATAGCGCCACCTATTGGTGAAACAGGAAGTCCTCATAACTCCTGCATACATTATCCAATTTGTCAGATATATCTCACGCTTCATGACGGTTCTGTCCTGAACACATCTATGTGTCAGTATTGCGTCATACTTATAGCGCCACCTATTGGTGAAACAGGAAGTCCTCATAACTCCTGCATACATTATCCAATTTGTCCGATATATCTCACGCTTCATGACGGTTCTGTCCTGAACACATCTATGGGTCAGTATTGCGTCATACTTATAGCGCCACCTATTGGTGAAACAGGAAGTCCTCATAACTCCTGCATACATTATCCAATTTGTCCGATATATCTCACGCTTCATGACGGTTCTGTCCTGAACACATCTATGTGTCAGTATTGCGTCATACTTATAGCGCCACCTATTGGTGAAACAGGAAGTCCTCATAACTCCTGCATACATTATCCAATTTGTCCGATATATCTCACGCTTCATGACGGTTCTGTCCTGAACACATCTATGTGTCAGTATTGCGTCATACTTATAGCGCCACCTATTGGTGAAACAGGAAGTCCTCATAACTCCTACATACATTATCCAATTTGTCCGATATATCTCACGCTTCATGACGGTTCTGTCGTGAACACATCTATGTGTCAGTATTGCGTCATACTTATAGCGCCACCTATTGGTGAAACAGGAAGTCCTCATAACTCCTGCATACATCATCCGATTTGCACCAAATTGCTGATGCTTCATGAAGGTGACATTCTGAACACATCTAAGCGTCGGTATTGAGTCACACTTACAGCGCCACCTACTGGTGAAAGAGGAAGTACTCATAACTCCTACATATGTTATCCCATTTACTCCAAATTGCTCAGGGTTGTTGAAGGTCGCATCCTGAACACATCTGTGCGTGAGCATTGGGTCATACTAATAGCGCCTCCTACTGCTTACAGGAAGTCATCATAACTCCTACATACATTGTCTGATTTACACAACATTTCTCACGCTTCATCAAGGTACTGTCCTGAACACATCTATGTGTTGGTATTGAGTCACGCTTAGAGCGCCACCTACTGGTGACAGGAAGTTTCTCTCAGTACTGGACACCGAAATAGCACACCCTTTGATGGCGCCACACCCCGACCCGCATGGGGTGCGAGGGCCCGCTCACTGCTGCTCGCAGCACTAGTTAGGGCCCGAGCACACTGGCGGTGCGAGGCCCTATTGTATTTCGAAGGATTATTCTCCTCCATCTCCTTCTCCTTCTCCTTCTCCTTCTTCCAAAACAAATGCCTTTTTGGAGGCCTAAACATCGATGAAAACGGATGAAACTTTGCAGATACGTCAGTCCCGGTGAAAAATTTGATAATTCATGGGTGACGGAAATGGGCGTGGCAAAACGGCTCAAGAGCGCCCCCTGGAAAGTTTCAAATGGCGAGCCCCACCTTTCAGTTTGATGTAGGCGAACGAAATTCGGAGGGCATATGTATTTCATCGAGCCACACTAAAATGTCTCTTAGAGCTGTACCCAACATGCAACAGGAAGGCCGCCATTTTGCTTTTAATGTGCCATTTTGTCCTTGTTTTGACCATTTCCATGCCTCGTATTTCAACGAACTCCTCCTACAGATTTCATCCGATCAACTTCATACTCGGTCAGCTTCATCTTAAGCCCTTTGTGATCAAAAGTTATCAAGAAAATTGAGTTTTCACCAAACACCCTTGCCGTGGCGCCCCACCAAAGTTTGACATTTCGCCATAAAACACGATGTCCTCATAACTTCTCCATACATTATCCGATTTGTCCGATATATCTCACGCTTCATGACGGTTCTGTCCTGAACACATCTATGTGTCAGTATTGCGTCATACTTATAGCGCCACCTATTGGTGAAACAGGAAGTCCTCATAACTCCTACATACATTATCCAATTCGTCCGATATATCTCACGCTTCATGAAGGTTCTGTCCTGAACACATCTATGTGTCAGTATTGCATCATACTTATAGCGCCACCTATTGGTGAAACAGGAAGTCCCCATAACTCCTCCATACATTATCGGATTTGTCCAATATATCTCACGCTTCATGACGGTTCTGTCCTGAACACATCTATGTGTCAGTATTGCGTCATACTTATAGCGCCACCTATTGGTGAAACAGGAAGTCCTCATAACTCCTGCATACATCATCCGATTTGCACCAAATTGCTGACGCTTCATGAAGGTGGCCTTCTGAACCCATCTATGTGTCGGTATTGAGTCACACTTACAGCGCCGCCAACTGGTGAAACAGGAAGTCCTCATAACTCCTACATACGTTATCCGATTTACTCAACATTTCTCACGCTTCATCAAGGTACCGTCCTGAACACAACTATGCTTCGGTATTGAGTCACACCTAGAGCGCCACCTACTGGTGACAGGAAGTTTCTCTCAATACTGCACACCGAAATAGCACAGCCTTTAACGGCGCAGCACCCCGACACGCGTGGGGTGCGAGGGCCCGCTCACTGCTGCTCGCAGCACTAGTTAGGGCCCGAGCACTGGCGGTGCGAGGCCCTATTGAAACTCGAAGGATTATTATTATTATTCTCCTACCTTCTTCTTCTCCCCAAACAAATGCCTTTTTAGCGGGCTAAACATCGATGAAAACGCATGAAACTTTGCAGATACATCAGTCCTGGTGAAAATCGGATATTTCATTGGTGACGGAAATGGGCGTGGCAAAACGGCTCAAGAGCGCCCCCTGGAAAGTTTAAAATGGCGAGCCCCACCTTTCAGTTTGATGTAGGCAAACGAAATTCGGTGGGCATATGTATTTCATCGAGCCACACTAAAATGTCTCTTGGAGCTGTACCCAACATGCAACAGGAAGGCCGCCATTTTGCTTTTAATGTGCCATTTTGTCCTTGTTTTGACCATTTCCATGCCTCGTATTTCAACGAACTCCTCCTACAGATTTCATCCGATCAACTTCATACTCGGTCAGCTTCATCTTAAGCCCTTTGTGATCAAAACTTATCAAGAAAATTGAGTTTTCACAAAACACCCTTGCCGTGGCGCCCCGCCAAAGTTTGACATTTCGCCATAAAACACGATGTCCTCATAACTTCTCCATACATTATCCGATTTGTCCGATATATCTCACGCTTCATGACGGTTCTGTCCTGAACACATCTATGTGTCAGTATTGCGTCATACTTATAGCGCCACCTATTGGTGAAACAGGAAGTCCTCATAACTCCTCCATACATTATCCAATTTGTCCGATATTTCTCACGCTTCATGACGGTTCTGTCCCGAACACATCTATGTGTCAGTATTGCGTCATACTTATAGCGCCACCTATTGGTGAAACAGGAAGTCCTCATAACTCCTCCATACATTATCCAATTTGTCCGATATATCTCACGCTTCATGACGGTTCTGTCCTGAACACATCTATGTGTCAGTATTGCGTCATACTTATAGCGCCACCTATTGGTGAAACAGGAAGTCCTCATAACTCCTCCATACATTATCCAATTTGTCCGATATATCTCACGCTTCATGACGGTTCTGTCCTGAACACATCTATGTGTCAGTATTGCGTCATACTTATAGCGCCACCTATTGGTGAAACAGGAAGTCCTCATAACTCCTCCATACATTATCCAATTTGTCCGATATATCTCACGCTTCATGACGGTTCTGTCCTGAACACATCTATGTGTCAGTATTGCGTCATACTTATAGCGCCACCTATTGGTGAAACAGGAAGTCCTCATAACTCCTCCATACATTATCCGATTTGTCCGATTTATCTCACGCTTCATGACGGTTCTGTCCTGAACACATCTATGTGTCAGTATTGCTTCATACTTATAGCGCCACCTATTGGTGAAACAGGAAGTCCTCATAACTCCTGCATACATCATCCGATTTGCACCAAATTGATGACGCTTCATGAAGGTCACCTTCTGAACACATCTATGCGTCGGTATTGAGTTACACTTACAGCGCCACCTACTAGTGAAACAGGAAGTACTCATAACTCCTACATACATTATCCGATTTACTCCAAATTGCTCATGCTTGATGAAGGTCGCATCTTGAACACATCTGTAGGTCAGTATTGCGTCATACCTACAGCGCCACCTACTGCTTACAGGAAGTCCTCATAACTCCTACATACTTTGTCCGATTTACACAACATTTCTCACGCTTCATCAAGGTACTGTCCTGAACACATCTATGCGTCGGTATTGAGTCACGCTTAGAGCGCCATCTACTGGTGACAGGAAGTTTCTGTCAGTACTGGACACCGAAATAGCACACCCTTTAACGGCGCCACACCCCAACCCGCGTGGGGTGCGAGGGCCCGCTCACTGCTGCTCGCAGCACTAGTTATTAGGGCCCGAGCACTGGCGGTGCGAGGCCCTATTGAAACTCGAAGGATTATTATTATTCTTCTCCTTCTCCTTCTCCTTCTCCTTCTCCTTCTTTACTCCAAACAAATGCCTTTTAGGCGGCCTGAACATCAATGAAAACGGATGAAACTTTGCAGATACGTCAGTCCCGGTGAAAAATTTGATAATTCATGGGTGACGGAAATGGGTGTGGCAAAACGGCTCAAGAGCGCCCCCTGGAAAGTTTAAAATGGCGAGCCCCACCTTTCAGTTTGATGTAGGCGAACGAAATTCGGTGGGCATATGTATTTCATCGAGCCACACGTAAATGTCTCTTGGAGCTATACCCAACATGCAACAGGAAGTCCGCCATTTTGCTCTTAATGTGCCATTTTGTCCTTGTTTTGACCATTTCCATGCCTCGTACTTCGACGAACTCCTCCTACAGATTTCATCCGATCAACTTCATATCGGGTCAGCTTCATCTTAAGACCTTTGTGATCAAAAGTTATCAAAAAAATTGAGTTTTCACCAAACACCCTTGCCGTGGCGCCCCGCCAAAGTTTGACATTTCGCCATAAAACACGAAGTCCTCATAACTCCTACATACATTATCCAATTTGTCCGATATATCTCACGCTTCATGACAGTTCTGTCCTGAACACATCTATGTGTCAGTATTGCGTCATACTTATAGCGCCACCTATTGGTGAAACAGGAAGTCCTCATAACTCCTCCATACATTATCCAATTTGTCCGATATATCTCACGCTTCATGACGGTTCTGTCCTGAACACATCGATGTTTCAGTATTGCGTCATACTTATAGCGCCACCTATTGGTGAAACAGGAAGTCCTCATAACTCCTCCATACATTATCCAATTTGTACGATATATCTCACGCTTCATGACGGTTCTGTCCTGAACACATCTATGTGTCAGTATTGCGTCATACTTATAGCGCCACCTATTGGTGAAACAGGAAGTCCTCATAACTCCTCCATACATTATCCAATTTGTCCGATATATCTCACGCTTCATGACGGTTCTGTCCTGAACACATCTATGTGTCAGTATTGCGTCATACTTATAGCGCCACCTATTGGTGAAACAGGAAGTCCTCATAACTCCTCCATACATTTTCCAATTTGTCCGATATATCTCACGCTTCATGACGGTTCTGTCCTGAACACATCTATGTGTCAGTATTGCGTCATACTTATAGCGCCACCTATTGGTGAAACAGGAAGTCCTCATAACTCCTCCATACATTATCCAATTTGTCCGATTTATCTCACGCTTCATGACGGTTCTGTCCTGAACACATCTATGTGTCAGTATTGCATCATACTTATAGCGCCACCTATTGGTGAAACAGGAAGTCCTCATAACTACTACATACATTATCCAATTTGTCTGATATATCTCACGCTTCATGACGGTTCTGTCCTGAACACATCTATGTGTCAGTATTGCGTCATACTTATAGCGCCACCTATTGGTGAAACAGGAAGTCCTCATAACTCCTCCATACATTATCCGATTTGTCCGATTTATCTCACGCTTCATGACGGTTCTGTCCTGAACACATCTATGTGTCAGTATTGCTTCATACTTATAGCGCCACCTATTGGTGAAACAGGAAGTCCTCATAACTCCTGCATACATCATCCGATTTGCACCAAATTGATGACGCTTCATGAAGGTCACCTTCTGAACACATCTATGCGTCGGTATTGAGTTACACTTACAGCGCCACCTACTAGTGAAACAGGAAGTACTCATAACTCCTACATACATTATCCGATTTACTCCAAATTGCTCATGCTTGATGAAGGTCGCATCTTGAACACATCTGTAGGTCAGTATTGCGTCATACCTACAGCGCCACCTACTGCTTACAGGAAGTCCTCATAACTCCTACATACTTTGTCCGATTTACACAACATTTCTCACGCTTCATCAAGGTACTGTCCTGAACACATCTATGCGTCGGTATTGAGTCACGCTTAGAGCGCCATCTACTGGTGACAGGAAGTTTCTGTCAGTACTGGACACCGAAATAGCACACCCTTTAACGGCGCCACACCCCAACCCGCGTGGGGTGCGAGGGCCCGCTCACTGCTGCTCGCAGCACTAGTTATTAGGGCCCGAGCACTGGCGGTGCGAGGCCCTATTGAAACTCGAAGGATTATTATTATTCTTCTCCTTCTCCTTCTCCTTCTCCTTCTCCTTCTTTACTCCAAACAAATGCCTTTTAGGCGGCCTGAACATCAATGAAAACGGATGAAACTTTGCAGATACGTCAGTCCCGGTGAAAAATTTGATAATTCATGGGTGCCGGAAATGGGTGTGGCAAAACGGCTCAAGAGCGCCCCCTGGAATGTTTAAAATGGCGAGCCCCACCTTTCAGTTTGATGTAGGCGAACGAAATTCGGTGGGCATATGTATTTCATCGAGCCACACGTAAATGTCTCTTGGAGCTATACCCAACATGCAACAGGAAGTCCGCCATTTTGCTCTTAATGTGCCATTTTGTCCTTGTTTTGACCATTTCCATGCCTCGTACTTCGACGAACTCCTCCTACAGATTTCATCCGATCAACTTCATATCGGGTCAGCTTCATCTTAAGACCTTTGTGATCAAAAGTTATCAAAAAAATTGAGTTTTCACCAAACACCCTTGCCGTGGCGCCCCGCCAAAGTTTGACATTTCGCCATAAAACACGAAGTCCTCATAACTCCTACATACATTATCCAATTTGTCCGATATATCTCACGCTTCATGACAGTTCTGTCCTGAACACATCTATGTGTCAGTATTGCGTCATACTTATAGCGCCACCTATTGGTGAAACAGGAAGTCCTCATAACTCCTCCATACATTATCCAATTTGTCCGATATATCTCACGCTTCATGACGGTTCTGTCCTGAACACATCGATGTTTCAGTATTGCGTCATACTTATAGCGCCACCTATTGGTGAAACAGGAAGTCCTCATAACTCCTCCATACATTATCCAATTTGTACGATATATCTCACGCTTCATGACGGTTCTGTCCTGAACACATCTATGTGTCAGTATTGCGTCATACTTATAGCGCCACCTATTGGTGAAACAGGAAGTCCTCATAACTCCTCCATACATTATCCAATTTGTCCGATATATCTCACGCTTCATGACGGTTCTGTCCTGAACACATCTATGTGTCAGTATTGCGTCATACTTATAGCGCCACCTATTGGTGAAACAGGAAGTCCTCATAACTCCTCCATACATTTTCCAATTTGTCCGATATATCTCACGCTTCATGACGGTTCTGTCCTGAACACATCTATGTGTCAGTATTGCGTCATACTTATAGCGCCACCTATTGGTGAAACAGGAAGTCCTCATAACTCCTCCATACATTATCCAATTTGTCCGATTTATCTCACGCTTCATGACGGTTCTGTCCTGAACACATCTATGTGTCAGTATTGCATCATACTTATAGCGCCACCTATTGGTGAAACAGGAAGTCCTCATAACTACTACATACATTATCCAATTTGTCTGATATATCTCACGCTTCATGACGGTTCTGTCCTGAACACATCTATGTGTCAGTATTGCGTCATACTTATAGCGCCACCTATTGGTGAAACAGGAAGTCCTCATAACTCCTCCATACATTATCCGATTTGTCCGATTTATCTCACGCTTCATGACGGTTCTGTCCTGAACACATCTATGTGTCAGTATTGCTTCATACTTATAGCGCCACCTATTGGTGAAACAGGAAGTCCTCATAACTCCTGCATACATCATCCGATTTGCACCAAATTGATGACGCTTCATGAAGGTCACCTTCTGAACACATCTATGCGTCGGTATTGAGTTACACTTACAGCGCCACCTACTAGTGAAACAGGAAGTACTCATAACTCCTACATACATTATCCGATTTACTCCAAATTGCTCATGCTTGATGAAGGTCGCATCTTGAACACATCTGTAGGTCAGTATTGCGTCATACCTACAGCGCCACCTACTGCTTACAGGAAGTCCTCATAACTCCTACATACTTTGTCCGATTTACACAACATTTCTCACGCTTCATCAAGGTACTGTCCTGAACACATCTATGCGTCGGTATTGAGTCACGCTTAGAGCGCCATCTACTGGTGACAGGAAGTTTCTGTCAGTACTGGACACCGAAATAGCACACCCTTTAACGGCGCCACACCCCAACCCGCGTGGGGTGCGAGGGCCCGCTCACTGCTGCTCGCAGCACTAGTTATTAGGGCCCGAGCACTGGCGGTGCGAGGCCCTATTGAAACTCGAAGGATTATTATTATTCTTCTCCTTCTCCTTCTCCTTCTCCTTCTTTACTCCAAACAAATGCCTTTTAGGCGGCCTGAACATCAATGAAAACGGATGAAACTTTGCAGATACGTCAGTCCCGGTGAAAAATTTGATAATTCATGGGTGACGGAAATGGGTGTGGCAAAACGGCTCAAGAGCGCCCCCTGGAAAGTTTAAAATGGCGAGCCCCACCTTTCAGTTTGATGTAGGCGAACGAAATTCGGTGGGCATATGTATTTCATCGAGCCACACGTAAATGTCTCTTGGAGCTATACCCAACATGCAACAGGAAGTCCGCCATTTTGCTCTTAATGTGCCATTTTGTCCTTGTTTTGACCATTTCCATGCCTCGTACTTCGACGAACTCCTCCTACAGATTTCATCCGATCAACTTCATATCGGGTCAGCTTCATCTTAAGACCTTTGTGATCAAAAGTTATCAAAAAAATTGAGTTTTCACCAAACACCCTTGCCGTGGCGCCCCGCCAAAGTTTGACATTTCGCCATAAAACACAAAGTCCTCATAACTCCTACATACATTATCCAATTTGTCCGATATATCTCACGCTTCATGACAGTTCTGTCCTGAACACATCTATGTGTCAGTATTGCGTCATACTTATAGCGCCACCTATTGGTGAAACAGGAAGTCCTCATAACTCCTCCATACATTATCCAATTTGTCCGATATATCTCACGCTTCATGACGGTTCTGTCCTGAACACATCGATGTTTCAGTATTGCGTCATACTTATAGCGCCACCTATTGGTGAAACAGGAAGTCCTCATAACTCCTCCATACATTATCCAATTTGTACGATATATCTCACGCTTCATGACGGTTCTGTCCTGAACACATCTATGTGTCAGTATTGCGTCATACTTATAGCGCCACCTATTGGTGAAACAGGAAGTCCTCATAACTCCTCCATACATTATCCAATTTGTCCGATATATCTCACGCTTCATGACGGTTCTGTCCTGAACACATCTATGTGTCAGTATTGCGTCATACTTATAGCGCCACCTATTGGTGAAACAGGAAGTCCTCATAACTCCTCCATACATTTTCCAATTTGTCCGATATATCTCACGCTTCATGACGGTTCTGTCCTGAACACATCTATGTGTCAGTATTGCGTCATACTTATAGCGCCACCTATTGGTGAAACAGGAAGTCCTCATAACTCCTCCATACATTATCCAATTTGTCCGATTTATCTCACGCTTCATGACGGTTCTGTCCTGAACACATCTATGTGTCAGTATTGCATCATACTTATAGCGCCACCTATTGGTGAAACAGGAAGTCCTCATAACTACTACATACATTATCCAATTTGTCTGATATATCTCACGCTTCATGACGGTTCTGTCCTGAACACATCTATGTGTCAGTATTGCGTCATACTTATAGCGCCACCTATTGGTGAAACAGGAAGTCCTCATAACTCCTCCATTTATTATCCAATTTGTCCGATATAGCTCACGCTTCATGACGGTTCTGTCCTGAACACATCTATGTGTCAGTATTGCGTCATACGTATAGCGCCACCTATTGGTGAAACAGGAAGTCCTCATAACTCCTGATACATCATCCGATTTGCACCAAATTGCTGACGCTTCATGAAGGTGGCCTTCTGAACCCATCTATGTGTCGGTATTGAGTCACACTTACAGCGCCACCTACTGCTGAAACAGGAAGTCCTCATAACTCCTACATACGTTATCCGATTTACTCAACATTTCTCACGCTTCATCAAGGTACCGTCCTGAACACATCTATGCTTCGGTATTGAGTCACGCCTAGAGCGCCACCTACTGGTGACAGGAAGTTTCTCGCAGTACTGCACACCGAAATAGCACACCCTTTAACGGCGCGGCACCCCGACACGCGTGGGGTGCGAGGGCCCGCTCACTGCTGCTCGCAGCACTAGTTCTCCTTCTTCTTCCAAAACAAATGCCTTTTTGGCGGCCTAAACATCGATGAAAACGGATGAAACTTTGCAGATACGTCAGTCCCGGTGAAAAATTTGATAATTCATGGGTGACGGAAATGGGCGTGGCAAAACGGCTCAAGAGCGCCCCCTGGAAAATTTAAAATGGCGAGCCCCACCTTTCAGTTTAATGTAGGCAAACGAAATTCGGTGGGCATATGTATTTCATCGAGCCACACTAAAATGTCTCTTGGAGCAATACCCAACATGCAACAGGAAGTCCGCCATTTTGCTCTTAATGTGCCATTTTGTCCTTGTTTTGACCATTTCCATGCCTCGTACTTTGACGAACTCCTCCTACAGATTTCATCCGATCAACTTCATATCGGGTCAGCTTCATCTTAAGACCTTTTTGATCAAAAGTTATCAAAAAAATTGAGTTTTCACCAAACACCCTTGCCGTGGCGCCCCGCCAAAGTTTGACATTTCGCCATAAAACACGAAGTCCTCATAACTCCTACATACATTATCCAATTTGTCCGATATATCTCACGCTTCATGACGGTTCTGTCCTGAACACATCTATGTGTCAGTATTGCGTCATACTTATAGCGCCACCTATTGGTGAAACAGGAAGTCCTCATAACTCCTCCATACATTATCCAATTCGTCCGATATATCTCACGCTTCATGAAGGTTCTGTCCTGAACACATCTATGTGTCAGTATTGCGTCATACTTATAGCGCCACCTATTGGTGAAACAGGAAGTCCTCATAACTCCTCCATACATTATCCGATTTGTCCAATTTATCTCACGCTTCATGACGGTTCTGTCCTGAACACATCTATGTGTCAGTATTGCGTCATACTTATAGCGCCACCTATTGGTGAAACAGGAAGTCCTCATAACTCCTCCATACATTATCCAATTTGTCCGATATATCTCACGCTTCATGACGGTTCTGTCCTGAACACATCTATGTGTCAGTATTGCGTCATACTTATAGCGCCACCTATTGGTGAAACAGGAAGTCCTCATAACTCCTCCATACATTATCCAATTCGTCCGATATATCTCACGCTTCATGAAGGTTCTGTCCTGAACACATCTATGTGTCAGTATTGCGTCATACTTATAGCGCCACCTATTGGTAAAACAGGAAGTCCTCATAACTCCTCCATACATTATCCGATTTGTCCGATATATCTCACGCTTCATGAGGGTTCTGTCCTGAACACATCTATGTGTCAGTATTGCGTCATACTTATAGCGCCACCTATTGGTGAAACAGGAAGTCCTCATAACTCCTCCATACATTATCCGATTTGTCCAATTTATCTCACGCTTCATGACGGTTCTGTCCTGAACACATCTATGTGTCAGTATTGCGTCATACTTATAGCGCCACCTATTGGTGAAACAGGAAGTCCTCATAACTCCTCCATACATTATCCAATTCGTCCGATATATCTCACGCTTCATGACGGTTCTGTCCTGAACACATCTATGTGTCAGTATTGCGTCATACTTATAGCGCCACCTATTGGTGAAACAGGAAGTCCTCATAACTCCTCCATACATTATCCAATTCGTCCGATATATCTCACGCTTCATGAAGGTTCTGTCCTGAACACATCTATGTGTCAGTATTGCGTCATACTTATAGCGCCACCTATTGGTGAAACAGGAAGTCCTCATAACTCCTCCATACATTATCCGATTTGTCCAATTTATCTCACGCTTCATGACGGTTCTGTCCTGAACACATCTATGTGTCAGTATTGCGTCATACTTATAGCGCCACCTATTGGTGAAACAGGAAGTCCTCATAACTCCTCCATACATTATCCAATTTGTCCGATATATCTCACGCTTCATGACGGTTCTGTCCTGAACACATCTATGTGTCAGTATTGCGTCATACTTATAGCGCCACCTATTGGTGAAACAGGAAGTCCTCATAACTCCTCCATACATTATCCAATTCGTCCGATATATCTCACGCTTCATGAAGGTTCTGTCCTGAACACATCTATGTGTCAGTATTGCGTCATACTTATAGCGCCACCTATTGGTAAAACAGGAAGTCCTCATAACTCCTCCATACATTATCCGATTTGTCCGATATATCTCACGCTTCATGAGGGTTCTGTCCTGAACACATCTATGTGTCAGTATTGCGTCATACTTATAGCGCCACCTATTGGTGAAACAGGAAGTCCTCATAACTCCTCCATACATTATCCGATTTGTCCAATTTATCTCACGCTTCATGACGGTTCTGTCCTGAACACATCTATGTGTCAGTATTGCGTCATACTTATAGCGCCACCTATTGGTGAAACAGGAAGTCCTCATAACTCCTCCATACATTATCCAATTTGTCCGATATATCTCACGCTTCATGACGGTTCTGTCCTGAACACATCTATGTGTCAGTATTGCGTCATACTTATAGCGCCACCTATTGGTGAAACAGGAAGTCCTCATAACTCCTCCATACATTATCCAATTCGTCCGATATATCTCACGCTTCATGAAGGTTCTGTCCTGAACACATCTATGTGTCAGTATTGCGTCATACTTATAGCGCCACCTATTGGTAAAACAGGAAGTCCTCATAACTCCTCCATACATTATCCGATTTGTCCGATATATCTCACGCTTCATGAGGGTTCTGTCCTGAACACATCTATGTGTCAGTATTGCGTCATACTTATAGCGCCACCTATTGGTGAAACAGGAAGTCCTCATAACTACTACATACATTATCCAATTTGTCTGATATATCTCACGCTTCATGACGGTTCTCTCCTGAACACATCTATGTGTCAGTATTGCGTCATACCTATAGCGCCACCTATTGGTGAAACAGGAAGTCCTCATAACTCCTACATACATTATCCAATTCGTCCGATATATCTCACGCTTCATGACGGTTCTGTCCTGAAAACATCTATGTGTCAGTATTGCATCATACTTATAGCGCCACCTATTGGTGAAACAGGAAGTCCTCATAACTACTACATACATTATCCAATTTGTCCGATATATCTCACGCTTCATGACGGTTCTGTCCTGAACACATCTATGTGTCAGTATTGCGTCATACTTATAGCGCCACCTATTGGTGAAACAGGAAGTCCTCATAACTCCTCCATACATTATCCAATTTGTCCGATATATCTCACGCTTCATGACGGTTCTGTCCTGAACACATCTATGTGTCAGTATTGCGTCATACTTATAGCGCCACCTATTGGTGAAACAGGAAGTCCTCATAACTCCTGCATACATCATCCGATTTGCACCAAATTGCTGACGCTTCATGAAGGTCACCTTCTGAACACATCTATGCGTCGGTATTGAGTCACACTTACAGCGCCACCTACTGGTGAAACAGGAAGTCCTCATAACTCCTCCATACATTATCCGATTTGTCCGATTTATCTCACGCTTCATGACGGTTCTGTCCTGAACACATCTATGTGTCAGTATTGCGTCATACTTATAGCGCCACCTATTGGTAAAACAGGAAGTCCTCATAACTCCTCCATACATTATTCGATTTGTCCGATATATCTCACGCTTCATGACGGTTCTGTCCTGAACACATCTATGTGTCAGTATTGCGTCATACTTATAGCGCCACCTATTGGTGAAACAGGAAGTCCTCATAACTCCTCCATACATTATCCGATTTGTCCGATTTATCTCACGCTTCATGACGGTTCTGTCCTGAACACATCTATGTGTCAGTATTGCGTCATACTTATAGCGCCACCTATTGGTGAAACAGGAAGTCCTCATAACTCCTGCATACATCATCCGATTTGCACCAAATTGCTGACGCTTCATGAAGGTCGCATCTTGAACACATCTGTAGGTCAGTATTGCGTCATACCTACAGCGCCACCTACTGCTTACAGGAAGTCCTCATAACTCCTACATACTTTGTCCGATTTACACAACATTTCTCAC
Organism: Borostomias antarcticus; assembly: GCF_949987555.1. Taxonomy (NCBI): domain Eukaryota; kingdom Metazoa; phylum Chordata; class Actinopteri; order Stomiiformes; family Stomiidae; genus Borostomias; species Borostomias antarcticus. The sequence goes on along the minus strand of NC_140238.1, from coordinate 19,910,922 downwards.
GCTTCATCAAGGTACCGTCCTGAACACATCTATGCGTCGGTATTGAGTCACGCTTAGAGCGCCACCTACTGGTGACTGGACGTTTCTGTCAGTACTGGACACCGAAATAGCACACCCTTTAACGGCGCCACACCCCGACCCGCGTGGGGTGCGAGGGCCCGTTCACTGCTGCTCGCAGCACTAGTTATTATTATTCTCCTTCTCCTTCTTCCAAAACAAATGCATTTTTGGTGGCCTAAACATCGATGAAAACGGATGAAACTTTGCAGATACGTCAGTCCCGGTGAAAAATTTGATAATTCATGGGTGACGGAAATGGGCGTGGCAAAACGGCTCAAGAGCGCCCCCTGGAAAATTTAAAATGGCGAGCCCCACCTTTCAGTTTGATGTAGGGGAACGAAATTCGGAGGGCACATGTATTTCATCGAGACACACTAAAATGTCTCTTGGAGCTATACCCAACATGCAACAGGAAGTCCGCCATTTTGCTCTTAATGTGCCATTTTGTCCTTGTTTTGACCATTTCCATGCCTCGTACTTCGACGAACTCCTCCTACAGATTTCATCCGATCAACTTCATATCGGGTCAGCTTCATCTTAAGACCTTTGTGATCAAAAGTTATCAAAAAAATTGAGTTTTCACCAAACACCCTTGCCGTGGCGCCCCGCCAAAGTTTGACATTTCGCCATAAAACACGAAGTCCTTATAACTCCTCCATACATTATCTAATTTGTCTGATATATCTCACGCTTCATGACGGTTCTGTCCTGAACACATCTATGTGTCAGTATTGCATCATACTTATAGCGCCACCTATCGGTGAAACAGGAAGTCCTCATAACTCCTCCATACATTATCCAATTCGTCCGATATATCTCACGCTTCATGAAGGTTCTGTCCTGAACACATCTATGTGTCAGTATTGCGTCATACTTATAGCGCCACCTATTGGTAAAACAGGAAGTCCTCATAACTCCTCCATACATTATCCGATTTGTCCGATATATCTCACGCTTCATGACGGTTCTGTCCTGAACACATCTATGTGTCAGTATTGCGTCATACTTATAGCGCCACCTATTGGTGAAACAGGAAGTCCTCATAACTCCTCCATACATTATCCGATTTGTCGGATATATCTCACGCTTCATGACGGTTCTGTCCTGAACACATCTATGTGTCAGTATTGCGTCATACTTACAGCGCCACCTATTGGTGAAACAGGAAGTCCTCATAACTCCTACATACATTATCCAATTTGTCCGATATATCTCACGCTTCATGACGGTTCTGTCCTGAACACATCTATGTGTCAGTATTGCGTCATACTTATAGCGCCACCTATTGGTGAAACAGGAAGTCCTCATAACTACTACATACATTATCCAATTTGTCCGATATATCTCACGCTTCATGACGGTTCTGTCCTGAACACATCTATGTTTCAGTATTGCGTCATACTTATAGCGCCACCTATTGGTGAAACAGGAAGTCCTCACAACTCCTCCATACATTATCCAATTTGTCCGATATAGCTCACGCTTCATGACGGTTCTGTCCTGAACACATCTATGTTTCAGTATTGCGTCATACGTATAGCGCTACCTATTGGTGAAACAGGAAGTCCTCATAACTCCTGCATACATTATCCGATTTGCACCAAATTGCTGACGCTTCATGAAGGTGGCCTTCTGAACCCATCTATGTGTCGGTATTGAGTCACACTTACAGCGCCACCTACTGGTGAAACAGGAAGTCCTCATAACTCCTACATACGTTATCCGATTTACTCAACATTTCTTACGCTTCATCAAGGTACCGTCCTGAACACATCTATGCTTCGGTATTGAGTCACACTTACAGCGCCACCTACTGGTGAAACAGGAAGTACTCATAACTCCTACATACGTTATCCCATTTACTCCAAATTGCTCATGCTTGATGACGGTCACATCTTGAACACATCTGTAAGTCAGTATTGCGTCATACCTACAGCGCCACCTACTGGTGAAACAGGAAGTCCTCATAACTCCTACATACGTTATCTGATTTACACAACATTTCTCACGCTTCATCAAGGTACTGTCCTGAACACATCTATGTGTTGGTATTGAATCACGCTTAGAGCGCCACCTACTGGTGACAGGAAGTTTCTCTCAGTACTGGACACCCAAATAGCACACCCTTTAACGGCGCCACACCCCGACCCGCATGGGGTGCGAGGGCCCGCTCACTGCTGCTCGCAGCCCTAGTTATTAGGGCCCGAGCACTGGCGGTGCGAGGCCCTATTGAATTTCGAAGGATTATTGGGGGCCAAGCAGCGAAGCAATAAGCGCTGGCACCCATTGTTCTTGTACCTTTTCTTATTATTATTATTGGGGGCCAAGCAGCGCAGCTGCGCAGGCACCCATTAAGTTTGTACCGTTTCTCTTTCTTCTTTATTCCTCTGCCATTGTAGTCTATGGCAGCCCATAGAAGCTTATGGTAGAAAGTTATGAAAAATGGCACACTCATTCGGGACAGTGCCCTGACCCTCCTCACCAAGTCTCATGTCCACACCTCACCCTCTCTAGCGCCACCAACGTGTCAAAGTTGGAGGTGCATTTATGCATGCAGCTTTTCTTCAGCAAGTCCAATTTTCAAACTTCAGGTGTCCTTCAATTCCTTGGCTCAAGCCGGATTCAACGCACTCTATGACGTCATTGTGGCCATCTTGGCTTCTCCGCCATTTTGAATGATGTGCAAAACCCTTAAAATGTATCTCCTCCTAGGAACTTTCACCAATTTGCATGAACATCGGTGGATGTCATCTATACACCAATGTCTACAAAGGATGTACAGGGATTTTTGATTATCCATTGTGTTCGCATGTGACAGCCAATCAAAATTGGCAGAAAAGCTGCAAAACAGGAACTGGGGTCATATCTCAGTAATGTTTTAATCTATCAAAACCACATTTGGCACACTCATTCGGGACATACCCATGACATCTGTCACCAAGCCTCATGTTGACATCTCGTGCACTCTAGCGCCACCAGCGTGTCAAAGTTGGAGTTGCGTTTATGCCAGTAACTTTTGAACTGTATGTCCAATCTTCAAAATTATGGTAACAATGGATTCCCTGGCTCATGCTGAGTTCAAAACACCCCATGGTGTCATTATTACTTCATTTGTTTGATTGCAGAATGAAAGGAACACTTTTGGTCTTCTGCACAATTTCCCCAGTTTCAGAGTGCTGAAAGGCGCATTTTGGAAAAAGTCACACATTTTCTAAACTGCCATCCCTCTTCCAATTCTCACAGCTCATACACATTTTATATATCAAAACGTTCACACGACTCTTGGGATTCATAAAATCAAAAAGGCTAAGCTCTTCGATGTATATTTTTCACTCTGTGACAGTTCGAATAATGACCCCCCCCCCTCCATTGAAATCAATGGAGCCACACTCTAGAAAATCTCTCTTCGCTCTAGAATCTCTAACTGTTTCTAACTCTTCACCTCTCCTACACTTCTGAAGACCGAAGGACATTTTATACATGGAAATGTTCGCGTGATTGTCTGGATTCTGAAGAAGTAAATAGTTGAGCTATGCTATGTATACTTTTCGCTGTGTGCCAATTTAAACAAAGACACCCCCCCCTCTCACTCTACCGAGAGGAAGCAACCCTACCAGGTGACATTAATTAAGGGCTCAGGACTCACTCTACCAAGAGGAAGCAGAAGCTGACATTATCCACTCAAATCTGCGACGCACTTTGTAAGATCCGTTGTGGCATAGCGGGTAGCGCGTCAGTCTCGCAAGCAGCGAGTTCAGGGTTCGATTCCCGTTCATCCAAAGTGCATTCTTATAATTATTGTAATATGCTGCTGTGGAAGTCAATGGCAGACAACAGAATCATTGTAGGTCGCTCCTGCCAGTTAAAAGTTGTGAAATTTGGCTCACAGACCAGGGACTCGTGTGCCTATTGTTTAGAGTAAGTAATATGTGTGTATTACAAATGTTTGCCATGTGGGGGAGGCATCTTACAGTACGGTACATCATATTCATGGGTTTTGTTGTAGAGACGATTATCCAGACAAGCACATACAGTAGAGACAATCACATAGACAAGCTCATACAGTAAAGATAATCACATAGACAATTGCATACAGTAGAGAAAATCAGACGGAAGCACATACAGTAGACAATCACAGACATACAGTACAGCAGAGAACATAACATACAATAGACACAATTACATAGACACAAGCACATACAGTACAGACAATCACATATAGTACAGTAATGCGCTCCTCTTGTGTAAAATGCAGCAGACGGAACTTGGTTGCGTATTGTTTGCCATGTTCATGGCCGTGTACAAATAGTCAAAGTGGGTAAAGGAAATGCAGTGAGTGGGTGTAGACTTCTGTGGAGTAGGGGAAAGTTTTGAAGATTCAATGGAGTCTAGTTTGTCTGAATGGGAAGGTGCAAGTGAAGAAGTGAAGAACACTGGCCAGACTCCTGTTTACCTTCATTGCTATCAGAAGGTAGGCCGTCTTTCGCTGGTGCAGCAAGAAATTCCACTCTAGGCTCCCATTTTGTAGTGTTCACTGACAACAACATTCTCGCAAACTTACAGGAGGTGAACCTGAGAAGCTTGGAGCAACAGTGGGCAGCCAGACTCTACAACTACCACTTCAACATCAAGTTCCAGCCTGACAAAACCAATGTTAATGCTGATGCCCTATCTCGTGTACCTGTGGATGGAGGAGAGGATGGTGAAGAGGAGGAGATCCTGGCCCTGAAGACTTTTCTCACCGGGGTGGAAAACCCATGCCCAGAAATGCTTAACTCTCCTGTCCAAGTTGACCTAGAAGAAGTGCAGCTGGGCCGAACCCCCTGGAGAATGGAAGGACGCCCAGCAAAAAAGATGACATGATTCGCCACATGCTGTTATCCTTGCAGACAGGGAAACCGCCCAGTGCAACAGAAAGGATCGCCCTGCAACGTGACACTCGGCAGATCCTCAAGGAGAGATAGAGGCTGACTCTGAGGGAGGGAGTCTTGCATCAGTGTGTGAGGGACCCCAACACCGCAAACTCCATCTTTCAGCTGGTCCTCCCTACAGCCTTGAAAGAGAAGGTGTGGCAGAATTTCCACGAACGGGCTGGCCACACGGGTGTGGGAAAGACTTTAGCTCTCATCCGCTGCCCACGAGTGTTGAGTATTAGACCAGCCTACTTTTCTTGTTTTATTGAGCTGAATGATTTTCATAGTTTGCAGTGGTTGAAGTTTACAGTGGTTATAACGTTTGGTGTGTTTACCAAGTCTGCAGTGTAGTTGCAGTCCGACAAACATATCTCTAAAGCCTTCAAAACATCAGTCGTATTTGCTTCCTCTTTTGCATTGTCAGCTTGGCCCCCACAACGCTGCTTGCAGCTTTAATTGGGGGCCAAGCAGCGAAGCGCTAAGCGCTGGCACCCATTGTTCTTGTACCTTTTCTTATTATTTATTATTATTATTATTATTATTCTTCTGCCATTGGAGTCTATGGCAGCCCATAGAACCGTATGGTAAAAAGTTGGGAAAATTGGCACACTCATTCATGACAGTCCCCAAAGTCTTCTCACCAAGACCCATGTCCACAGCTTGAACGCTCTAGCGCCACCAACGTGTCAAAGTTGGAGGTGCATTTGTGCATGCAACTTTTGACCTGTAAGCCTGATTTTCAAAAACGAGGCAGCGTTGGATTCCTTCGCTCAAGCCAAGTTCAACGCACCCTATGACATCATTTTCCACCATATTGGATTTCCCGCCATATTGGACTTAGTGTAAAACACTCAAAATGTATCTCCTCCTAGGTTTTTTCACCAATCTGCACCAAACGCAGTATGCACAATCTATAGACCGATGTCCACAAAAGTCTTACAGGGATTTTTGATTGTCCATTGCGTTCCCTCGTGACAGCCAATCAAAATTGTCCGAAAAGCTGCAAAACAGGAACTGGGGTCATATCTCAGTAATGTTTTAATCTATCAAAACCACATTTGGCACACTCATCCGGGACACACCCATGACATCTGTCACCAAGCCTTACGTTGACATCTCGTGCACTCTAGCGCCACCAGCGTGTCAAAGTTGGAGTTGCGTTTATGCCAGTAACTTTTGAACTGTATGTCCAATCTTCAAAATGATGGTAGCAATGGATTCCCTGGCTCATGCCGAGTTCAAAACACCCCATGGTTTCATTATTACTTCATTTGTTTGATTGCAGAATGAAAGGAACACTTTTTGTCCTCTGCACAATTTCACCAGTTTCAGAGGTTTTTGGAAAAAGTCACACATTTTCTAAACTGCCATCCCTCTTCTAATTCTCACAGCTCATACACATTTTATATATCAAAACGTTCACACGACTCTTGGGATTCATAAAATCAAAAAAGCTAAGCTCTTCGATGTATATTTTTCACTCTGGGACAGTTCGAATAATGACTCCCCCCCCTCCATTGAAATCAATGGAGCCACGCTCTAGAAAATCTCTCTTCGCTCTAGAATCTCTAACTGTTTCTAACTCTTCACCTCTCCTACACTTCTGAAGACCGAAGGACATTTTATACATGGAAATGTTCGCGTGATTGTCTGGATTCTGAAGAAGTAAATAGTTGAGCTATGCTATGTATACTTTTCGCTGTGTACCAATTTAAACAACGACACCCCCCCCTCTCACTCTACCGAGAGGAAGCAACCCTGCCAGGTGATATTAATTAAGTGCTCAGGACTCAGACTCACGGGGTTAGGGAAGGCTCACATGCCTTGTGGACTAGGGTGGCTCACTTTCGCAACATCCTGCGTAGCACAGTGGTTAGCGTGTCGGCCTTTCAAGCAGCAGGTACAGAGATCGAATCCTGTTCAACCATGTCTGGCTTTTGACATGTTTTGCTTGTTGTCTTTGATGCGCTGGTCGTGCGTCCCGCTTGGCCCCCACATCGCTGCTTGCAGCTATATTTTATTATTATTATTCTTCTGCCATTGGAGTCTATGGCAGCCCATAGAACCGTATGGTAAAAAGTTGGGAAAATTGGCACACTCATTCATGACAGTCCCCAAAGTCTTCTCACCAAGACCCATGTCCACAGCTTGAACGCTCTAGCGCCACCAACGTGTCAAAGTTGGAGGTGCATTTCTGCATGCAACTTTTGACCTGTAAGCCTGATTTTCAAAAACGAGGCAGCGTTGGATTCCTTCGCTCAAGCCAAGTTCAACGCACCCTATGACATCATTTTCCACCATATTGGATTTCCCGCCATATTGGATTTAGTGTAAAACACTCAAAATGTATCTCCTCCTAGGTTTTTTCACCAATCTGCACCACACGCAGTATGCACAATCTATAGACTGATGTCCACAAAAGTCTTACAGGGATTTTTGATTGTCCATTGCGTTCTCTCGTGACAGCCAATCAAAATTGTCCGAAAAGCTGCAAAACAGGAACTGGGGTCATATCTCAGTAATGTTTTAATCTATCAAAACCACATTTGGCACACTCATCCGGGACACACCCATGACATCTGTCACCAAGCCTTACGTTGACATCTCGTGCACTCTAGCGCCACCAGCGTGTCAAAGTTGGAGTTGCGTTTATGCCAGTAACATTTGAACTGTATGTCCAATCTTCAAAATGATGGTAGCAATGGATTCCCTGGCTCATGCCGAGTTCAAAACACCCCATGGTTTCATTATTACTTCATTTGTTTGATTGCAGAATGAAAGAAACACTTTTTGTCCTCTGCACAATTTCACCAGTTTCAGAGGTTTTTGGAAAAAGTCACACATTTTCTAAACTGCCATCCCTCTTCTAAATCTCACAGCTCATACACATTTTATATATCAAAACGTTCACACGACTCTTGGGATTCATAAAATCAAAAAAGCTAAGCTCTTCGATGTATATTTTTCACTCTGGGACAGTTCGAATAATGACTCCCCCCCCTCCATTGAAATCAATGGAGCCACGCTCTAGAAAATCTCTCTTCGCTCTAGAATCTCTAACTGTTTCTAACTCTTCACCTCTCCTACACTTCTGAAGACCGAAGGACATTTTATACATGGAAATGTTCGCGTGATTGTCTGGATTCTGAAGAAGTAAATAGTTGAGCTATGCTATGTATACTTTTCGCTGTGTGCCAATTTAAACAACGACACCCCCCCCTCTCACTCTACCGAGAGGAAGCAACCCTGCCAGGTGATATTAATTAAGTGCTCAGGACTCAGACTCACGGGGTTAGGGAAGGCTCACATGCCTTGTGGACTAGGGTGGTTCACTTTCGCAACATCCTGCGTAGCACAGTGGTTAGCATGTCGGCCTTGCAAGCCGCAGGTACAGAGATCGAATCCTGTTCAACCATGTCTGGCTTTTGACATGTTTTGCTTGTTGTCTTTGATGCGCTGGTCGTGCGTCCCGCTTGGCCCCCACATCGCTGCTTGCAGCTATATTTGGGGGCCAAGCAGCGAAGCGCTAAGCGCTGGCACCCATTGTTCTTGTACCTTTTCTTATTGGGGGCCAAGCAGCGCAGCTGCGCAGGCACCCATTAAGTTTGTACCGTTTCTCTTTCTTCTTTATTCCTCTGCCATTGTAGTCTATGGCAGCCCATAGAAGCTTATGGTAGAAAGTTATGAAAAATGGCACACTCATTCGGGACAGTGCCCTGACCTTCCTCACCAAGTCTCATGTCCACACCTCACCCTCTCTAGCGCCACCAACGTGTCAAAGTTGGAGGTGCATTTATGCATGCAGCTTTTCTTCAGCAAGTCCAATTTTCAAACTTCAGGTGTCCTTCAATTCCTTGGCTCAAGCCGGATTCAACGCACTCTATGACGTCATTGTGGCCATCTTGGCTTCTCCGCCATTTTGAATGATGTGCAAAACCCTTAAAATGTATCTCCTCCTAGGAACTTTCAGCAATTTGCACGGAAATCGGTGGATGTCATCTATACATTAATGTCTACATAGGATGTACAGGGATTTTTGATTATCCATTGCGTTCGCTCGTGACAGCCAATCAAAATTGGCAGAAAAGCTGCAGAACAGGAACTGTGGTCATATCTCATTAATCTTTTAATCTATCAAAACCACATTTGGCACACTCATTCGGGACATACCCATGACATCTGTCACCAAGCCTCATGTTGACATCTCGTGCACTCTAGCGCCACCAGCGTGTCAAAGTTGGAGTTGCGTTTATGCCAGTAACTTTTGAACTGTATGTCCAATCTTCAAAATGATGGTAGCAATGGATTCCCTGGCTCATGCCGAGTTCAAAACACCCCATGGTTTCATTATTACTTCATTTGTTTGATTGCAGAATGAAAGGAACACTTTTTGTCTTCTGCACAATTTCACCAGTTTCAGAGTGCTGAAAGGCGCATTTTGGAAAAAGTCACACATTTTCTAAACTGCCATCCCTCTTCCAATTCTCACAGCTCATACACATTTGATATATCAAAACGTTCACACGACTCTTGGGATTCATAAAATCAAAAAAGCTAAGCTCTTCGATGTATATTTTTCACTCTGTGACAGTTCGAATAATGACCCCCCCCCCTCCATTGAAATCAATGGAGCCACACTCTAGAAAATCTCTCTTCGCTCTAGAATCTCTAACTGTTTCTAACTCTTCACCTCTCCTACACTTCTGAAGACCGAAGGACATTTTATACATGGAAATGTTCACGTGATTGTCTGGATTCTGAAGAAGTAAATAGTTGAGCTATGCTATGTATACTTTTCGCTGTGTGCCAATTTAAACAAAGACACCCCCCCCTCTCACTCTACCGAGAGGAAGCAACCCTACCAGGTGACATTCATTAAGTGCTCAGGACTCACTCTACCAAGAGGAAGCAGAAGCTGACATTATCCACTCAAATCTGCGACGCACTTTGTAAGATCCGTCGTGGCATAGCGGGTAGCGCGTCAGTCTCGCAAGCAGCGAGTTCAGGGTTCGATTCCCGTTCATCCAAAGTGCATTCTTATAATTATTGTAATTATGCTGCTGTGGAAGTCAATGGCAGACAACAGAATCATTGTCGGTCGCTCCTGCCAGTTAAAAGTTGTGAAATTTGGCTCACAGACCAGGGACTCGTGTGCCTATTGTTTAGAGTAAGTAATATGTGTGTATTACAAATGTTTGCCATGTGGGGGAGGCATCTTACAGTACGGTACATCATAGTCATGGGTTTTGTTGTAGAGACGATTATCCAGACAAGCACATACAGTAGAGACAATCACATAGACAAGCTCATACAGTAAAGATAATCACATAGACAATTGCATACAGTAGAGAAAATCAGACGGAAGCACATACAGTAGACAATCACAGACATACAGTACAGCAGAGAACATAACATACAATAGACACAATTACATAGACACAAGCACATACAGTACAGACAATCACATATAGTACAATAATGCGCTCCTCTTGTGTAAAATGCAGCAGACGGAACTTGGTTGCGTATTGTTTGCCATGTTCATGGCCGTGTACAAATAGTCAAAGTGGGTAAAGGAAATGCAGTGAGTGGGTGTAGACTTCTGTGGAGTAGGGGAAGGTTTTGAAGATTCAATGGAGTCTAGTTTGTCTGAATGGGAAGGTACAAGTGAAGAAGTGAAGAACACTGGCCAGACTCCTGTTTACCTTCATTGCTATCAGAAGGTAGGCCGTCTTTCGCTGGTGCAGCAAGAAATTCCACTCTAGGCTCCCATTTTGTAGTGTTCACTGACAACAACATTCTCGCAAACTTACAGGAGGTGAACCTGAGAAGCTTGGAGCAACAGTGGGCAGCCAGACTCTACAACTACCATTTCAACATCAAGTTCCAGCCTGACAAAACCAATGTTAATGCTGATGCCCTATCTCGTGTACCTGTGGATGGAGGAGAGGATGGTGAAGAGGAGGAGATCCTGGCCCTGAAGACTTTTCTCACCGGGGTGGAAAACCCATGCCCAGAAATGCTTAACTCTCCTGTCCAAGTTGACCTAGAAGAAGTGCAGCTGGGCCGAACCCCCTGGAGAATGGAAGGACGGCCAGCAAAAAAGATGACATGATTCGCCACATGCTGTTATCCTTGCAGACAGGGAAACCGCCCAGTGCAACAGAAAGGATCGCCCTGCCACGTGACACTCGGCAGATCCTCAAGGAGAGGAAGAGGCTGACTCTGAGGGAGGGAGTCTTGCATCAGTGTGTGAGGGACCCCAACACCGCAAACTCCATCTTTCAGCTGGTCCTCCCTACAGCCTTGAAAGAGAAGGTGTGGCAGAATTTCCACGAACGGGCTGGCCACACGGGTGTGGGAAAGACTTTAGCTCTCATCCGCTGCCCACGAGTGTTGAGTATTAGACCAGCCTACTTTTCTTGTTTTATTGAGCTGAATGATTTTCATAGTTTGCAGTGGTTGAAGTTTACAGTGGTTATAACTTTTGCTGTGTTTACCAAGTCTGCAGTGTAGTTGCAGTCCGACAAACATATCTCTAAAGCCTTCAAAACATCAGTCGTATTTGCTTCATCTTTTGCGTGGTCAGCTTGGCCCCCACAACGCTGCTTGCAGCTTTAATTATTATTGGGGGCCAAGCAGCGAAGCGCTAAGCGCTGGCACCCATTGTTCTTGTACCTTTTCTTATTGGGGGCCAAGCAGCGAAGCTGCGTAGGCCACCACTAAGTTTCTACCTTTTCTTATTTATTTATTATTAGGGGCCAAGCCCCAAAGGGGCGAAGACCCTATTGTTATTGGTAGTGTTATTATTATTATTATTATTATTATTATTATTATTTTTCCGCCATGGGAGCCTATGCCAGGCCCTATAGCCGATTGGTAACTTTTTACGAAAACTTGGCACGATGGTAGAGGCTTATGGCCCGAAGCCATGGAGCAAGTCTCACATTGATTGGCCAAAAGGGGGCGCTATAGCAGCCGACTGAAGTTCCGAACTTTGAACAGGCATATCTCAGGCCCCGTTTGACCTACAGACATGACACTTTGCACACATATGTCTCTCCTCACGATGAACAAATTTGCCTCAAGGACCCATAACTTCCGGTTATATAGATTTTCCGCCATTTTGAATTTTTTGAAAAACGCTTAAAATCTATCTCCTCCTAGAGACTTTGACCAATCTGCATGATACTGGGTACACACAATCTAAGGACCGATATCTATAATTCCATCTCGGCAAAAGTAGAAAAAGTTACATTTAACAGCAACTATGAGCCAATGAAAATGGCATGGGGCGTGGCTTTTCACATAAAGGGGTATACTTTCTTAAGGGTTGTGCAGAACACCACGCCACTTGGTAGACATCTGTGCAGATATAACCTGAGGCGGCCACTGCATTATTGGCCGAATCAAACCAAATGGGGGCGCTAGAGAGCTCATTTTCAGTTTAGGCCTAACCGCCATGCAGAGCTTTCCGAACCACGGTCCAGTGGTACCAGGGTATGTCTAATGGTCACTCGAGAAAGAAGAGCCTGATTGGCCACAGGGTGGCGCTATAACAAGCCAAAATACATAAAAGGGGCTAAAATGCTAACTTTGAAAGGTCATATCTCATGCCCCGTTGGAGCTAGAGTCATGACGCTTTGGAGGCATATATGTCTCATCAGGTTGAACAAATTTGCCTCAAAGAGCCATAACTTCAGATTATGTTAATTTGCAACAATTTTGCAATTGTAGAAAAACACTTAAAATCTATCTCCTCCTAGAAAGTTTTGTCAATCTACATGAAGCACAGTATATATAATCTAGCAATGAATATCTAAAGTTCCATCTCGGCATAATTAAGAAAACTTGATGAAAATAGCCACTGTGAGCAATTGAATATTGCAGAGGGTGTGGCTTTTCACAAAAAGGCATACAACTTCTGAAGGAATGCATGGAACACCACAAAACCTTGTGTTCATATCAACAATGTCTGCCCGAGGCAAAGCCTCCGTTACTGGCCAGAATAAACTGTATGGGGGCGCTAGAGAGCTCATTTCCTGTTTAGGCCTAACCGCTTGGATGGTATTTTTCAAAACAGATATAGTAGTACCAGAGCATATCTTGAGTGAACTGAAGAAATATGAAGCAGTTAGGCCAAAGAGTGGCGCTATAACGAGCCGAAATTCTTAAAAGTGGCTTAAATGCAATTGATTGCTGTAGCGCCCCCCGTGGCTAAATGGGGTTCATAATGCTTGTATGCGTAGCTGATGGCATGCTCTACAACTTACTAATTGGGCACAACACTGTCAGATTACATTTTGAGGTTTATATAAGCATTGTTGTGCAAAGGGACCCCCATTGCACTTTCATTGTATTTTCATTGCTAGAATTAAACCAATGTGTCGTCTCTTCTTATATGAAGAATGTGCTTGTTTAACTGAAATAATCAAGATCACTACAATTGAATGCATATGGACTCCACTTTAGTTTGACAGTAGTCATTCAGGTCAATTGGATGGAAATGTAGACCTTAAATTACATAGCCTACTTACACCAAATGTATGGGTAGGAGAGGGGCATTCTTCTGAAAACTGTGAGGTTAAGAGAGAAACAAGAATTGTGAGTGTTGTTCACAGATTGCTGAATTGTCAAGCTATCCTTGCAGTGATACTTGATGGTAAAGGTGGGACTCCCAGGCAGATGTAAGGCCTGGACAATGACCAGGTGGGAGGTTGACATGCAGAGAAATAGTCACATGCATAGCTCAAATGTGGCTATGGCAGATGTTAGCCATGTTTCTGTTACACAAATGCAATCAGCGTTCATAAAGAATTGATGTGTGTGTACATCTTTAAAGTCTGCTTTAAGACTGGATATTGTGTAGAGCCATTGTAAATGAACTGGCTTTTGTAGGAGTCAGTGTGTGAGAGGCATTTAGTGTAACATGTGACATAGGTAGAGAGGTGATAGTTGGAGAAGGGTCCAAATGAGATAAAACTAGGGAATGTTATGACAGGTTTGATGGGAAGGTTAGTTGTCCAAAGAGTAACGAGTGCAGTGGTGTGTATTGTATGTGGCATGGGTGACAAACTGGATGGTAGAGTGGTAAAGAGTATCAAGTTTGGATAGTGTACCTTTTGCAGTATATAGATTACACACTTCAACCAGGGAGAGGGTTTTAGCCTTCAATCTAAACACTTCATCCTGGGAGAGGACAGTAGCCCACAGACTACATAGCCTACTTACACCAAGTGTAGGGGGGCCATTCTTCTGGAAACTGTGAGGTGTAGAGAGAAACAAAAGTTGTGAGTGTTCTTCATAGGTAGCTGAATTATCAAGAAATCCCCGCACTGAGACTTGATGGTAAAGGTGGGCCTTCCAGGCAGATGGAAGGCCTGGAGAACGAACATGTGGCATGTAGACATGCAGAGAAATAGGTTCTAAAACATATGTACCAAAATACAATCAATGTAATGACATGCAAAAAATAAACCTCACACTCACTTGATGCCATGAATTCAATGTGATTGCACTGATTCATCTGGTCAGGCGACATCTATAGATACTCACATGCAAATGGAAGGCCTGGAGAATGATCACGTGGCATGTAGACATGCAGAGAAAAAGGTCCTAAAATGTAGATAGCTCCCAAATTACAATGAATATAATGAGATGCAAAAAAGGACCTAACACTCACTTGATGCCGTCAGATGAATTGAATGTCATTGCACTTGCATGATCATATTTTTGTTGCATGAATTTAACCTGATTTACCTGGTCAGGTGACACAGACACTCATATGCATGGTTCCAATGCCACGTTTCCCTTGTTGTCTTTCTTGCGTCCATTGTGCTTGGCCCCGTTATTGCTGCTTGCAGCTATATTTATTATTATTATTATTCCTCTGCCATTGTAGTCTATGGCAGCCCATATAAGCTTATGGTAGAAAGTTATGAAAATTGGCACACTCATTTGGGACAGTGCCCTGACCCTCCTCACCAAGTCTCATGTCCACACCTCACCCTCTCTAGCGCCACCAACGTGTCAAAGTTGGAGGTGCATTTATGCATGCAGCTTTTCTTCAGCAAGTCCAATTTTAAAACTTCAGGTGTCCTTCAATTCCTTGGCTCAAGCTGGATTCAACGCACTCTATGACGTCATTGTGGCCATCTTGGCTTCTCCGCCATTTTGAATGATGTGCAAAACCCTTAAAATGTATCTCCTCCTAGGAACTTTCACCAATTTGCAAAGAAATCGGTGGATGTCATCTATACACCAATGTCTACAAACAATGTACAGGGATTTTTGATTATCCATTGCGTTCGCTCGTGACAGCCAATCAAAATTGGCAGAAAAGCTGCAAAACAGGAACTGGGGTCATATCTCAGTAATGTTTTAATCTATCAAAACCACATTTTGCACACTCATTCGGGACATACCCATGACATCTGTCACCAAGCCTCATGTTGACATCTTGTGCACTCTAGCGCCACCAGCGTGTCAAAGTTGGAGTTGCGTTTATGCCAGTAACTTTTGAGCTGTATGTCCAATCTTCAAAATTATGGTAGCAATGGATTCCCTGGCTCATGCTGAGTTCAAAACACCCCGTGGTTTCATTATTACTTCATTTGTTTGATTGCAGAATGAAAGGAACACTTTTTGTCTTCTGCACAATTTCACCAGTTTCAGAGTGCTGAAAGGCGCATTTTGGAAAAAGTCACACATTTTCTAAACTGCCATCCCTCTTCCAATTCTCACAGCTCATACACATTTTACATATCAAAACGTTCACACGACTCTTGGGATTAATAAAATCAAAAAAGCTAAGCTCTTCGATGTATATTTTTCACTCTGTGACAGTTCGAATAATGACTCCCCCCCCTCCATTGAAATCAATGGAGCCACGCTCTAGAAAATCTCTCTTCGCTCTAGAATCTCTAACTGTTTCTAACTCTTCACCTCTCCTACACGTCTGAAGACCGAAGGACATTTTATACATGGAAATGTTCGCGTGATTGTCTGGATTCTGAAGAAGTAAATAGTTGAGCTATGCTATGTATACTTTTCGCTGTGTGCCAATTTAAACAACGACACCCCCCCTCTCACTCTACCGAGAGGAAGCAACCCTACCAGGTGATATTAATTAAGTGCTCAGGACTCAGACACACGGGGTTAGGGAAGGCTCACATGCCTTGTGGACTAGGGTGGTTCACCTTCGCAACAGCCTGCGTAGCACAGTGGTTAGCGTGTCGGCCTTGCAAGCAGCAGGTACAGAGATCGAATCCCGTTCAACCATGTCTGACTTCCGAAAATCTCGGGCCCATCCTTGACCCTTGTCAAACATGTCACCACGTCAGTCTAGCTGATTCCTTGTCTGCTTGCAGTTAAACAGCTTGGCCCCCACATTCCTGCTTGCAGGTATATTTATTATTATTATTATTCTTCTGCCATTGGAGTCTATGGCAGCCCATAGAACCGTATGGTAAAAAGTTGGGAAAATTGGCACACTCATTCATGACAGTCCCCAAAGTCTTCTCACCAAGACCCATGTCCACAGCTTGAACGCTCTAGCGCCACCAACGTGTCAAAGTTGGAGGTGCATTTGTGCATGCAACTTTTGACCTGTAAGCCTGATTTTCAAAAACGAGGCAGCGTTGGATTCCTTCGCTCAAGCCAAGTTCAACGCACCCTATGACATCATTTTCCACCATATTGGATTTCCCGCCATATTGGATTTAGTGTAAAACACTCAAAATGTATCTCCTCCTAGGTTTTTTCACCATTCTGCACCACACGCAGTATGCACAATCTATAGACCGATGTCCACAAAAGTCTTACAGGGATTTTTGATTGTCCATTGCGTTCCCTCGTGACAGCCAATCAAAATTGGCCGAAAAGCTGCAAAACAGGAACTGGGGTCATATCTCAGTAATGTTTTAATCTATCAAAACCACATTTGGCACACTCATCCGGGACACACCCATGACATCTGTCACCAAGCCTTACGTTGACATCTCGTGCACTCTAGCGCCACCAGCGTGTCAAAGTTGGAGTTGCGTTTATGCCAGTAACTTTTGAACTGTATGTCCAATCTTCAAAATGATGGTAGCAATGGATTCCCTGGCTCATGCCGAGTTCAAAACACCCCATGGTTTCATTATTACTTCATTTGTTTGATTGCAGAATGAAAGAAACACTTTTTGTCCTCTGCACAATTTCACCAGTTTCAGAGGTTTTTGGAAAAAGTCACACATTTTCTAAACTGCCATCCCTCTTCTAAATCTCACAGCTCATACACATTTTATATATCAAAACGTTCACACGACTCTTGGGATTCATAAAATCAAAAAAGCTAAGCTCTTCGATGTATATTTTTCACTCTGGGACAGTTCGAATAATGACTCCCCCCCTCCATTGAAATCAATGGAGCCACGCTCTAGAAAATCTCTCTTCGCTCTACAATCTCTAACTGTTTCTAACTCTTCACCTCTCCTACACTTCTGAAGACCGAAGGACATTTTATACATGGAAATGTTCGCGTGATTGTCTGGATTCTGAAGAAGTAAATAGTTGAGCTATGCTATGTATACTTTTCGCTGTGTGCCAATTTAAACAACGACACCCCCCCCTCTCACTCTACCGAGAGGAAGCAACCCTGCCAGGTGATATTAATTAAGTGCTCAGGACTCAGACTCACGGGGTTAGGGAAGGCTCACATGCCTTGTGGACTAGGGTGGGTCACTTTCGCAACATCCTGCGTAGCACAGTGGTTAGCATGTCGGCCTTGCAAGCCGCAGGTACAGAGATCGAATACTGTTCAACCATGTCTGGCTTTTGACATGTTTTGCTTGTTGTCTTTGATGCGCTGGTCGTGCGTCCCGCTTGGCCCCCACATCGCTGCTTGCAGCTATATTTGGGGGCCAAGCAGCGAAGCTGCGTAGGCCACCACTAAGTTTCTACCTTTTCTTATTCTTTCTTTCTTTCTTTCTTTATTCCTCTGCCATTGTAGTCTATGGCAGCCCATAGAAGCTTATGGTAGAAAGTTATGAAAATTGGCCCACTCATTCGGGACAGTGCCCTGACCCTCCTCACCAAGTCTCATGTCCACCCCTCACCCTCTCTAGCGCCACCAACGTGTCAAAGTTGGAGGTGCATTTATGCATGCAGCTTTTCTTCAGCAAGTCCAATTTTCAAACTTCAGGTGTCCTTCAATTCCTTGGCTCAAGCCGGATTCAACGCACTCTATGACGTCATTGTGGCCATCTTGGCTTTTCCGCCATTTTGAATGATGTGCAAAACCCTTAAAATGTATCTCCTCCTAGGAACTTTCACCAATTTGCATGAACATCGGTGGATGTCATCTATACACCAATGTCTACAAAGGATGTACAGGGATTTTTGATTATCCATTGCGTTCGCACGTGACAGCCAATCAAAATTGGCAGAAAAGCTGCCAAACAGGGACTGGGGTCATATCTCAGTAATGTTTTAATCTATCAAAACCACATTTGGCACACTCATTCGGGACATACCCATGACATCTGTCACCAAGCCTCAAGTTGACATCTTGTGCACTCTAGCGCCACCAGCGTGTCAAAGTTGGAGTTGCGTTTATGCCAGTAACTTTTGAGCTGTATGTCCAATCTTCAAAATTATGGTAGCAATGGATTCCCTGGCTCATGCTGAGTTCAAAACACCCCATGGTTTCATTATTACTTCATTTGTTTGATTGCAGAATGAAAGGAACACTTTTTGTCTTCTGCACAATTTCACCAGTTTCAGAGTGGTGAAAGGCGCATTTTGGAAAAAGTCACACATTTTCTAAACTGCCATCCCTCTTCCAATTCTCACAGCTCATACACATTTTACATATCAAAACGTTCACACGACTCTTGGGATTAATAAAATCAAAAAAAGCTAAGCTCTTTGATGTATATTTTTCACTCTGTGACAGTTCGAATAATGACTCCCCCCCCTCCATTGAAATCAATGGAGCCACGCTCTAGAAAATCTCTCTTCGCTCTAGAATCTCTAACTGTTTCTAACTCTTCACCTCTCCTACACGTCTGAAGACCGAAGGACATTTTATACATGGAAATGTTCGCGTGATTGTCTGGATTCTGAAGAAGTAAATAGTTGAGCTATGCTATGTATACTTTTCGCTGTGTGCCAATTTAAACAACGACACCCCCCCTCTCACTCTACTGAGAGGAAGCAACCCTACCAGGTGATATTAATTAAGTGCTCAGGACTCAGACACACGGGGTTAGGGAAGGCTCACATGCCTTGTGGACTAGGGTGGTTCATCTTCGCAACAGCCTGCGTAGCACAGTGGTTAGCGTGTCGGCCTTGCAAGCAGCAGGTACAGAGATCGAATCCCGTTCAACCATGTCTGACTTCCGAAAATCTCGGGCCCATCCTTGACCCTTGTCAAACATGTCACCACGTCAGTCTAGCTGATTCCTTGTCTGCTTGCAGTTAAACAGCTTGGCCCCCACATTCCTGCTTGCAGGTATATTTATTATTATTATTCTTCTGCCATTGGAGTCTATGGCAGCCCATAGAACCGTATGGTAAAAAGTTGGGAAAATTGGCACACTCATTCATGACAGTCCCCAAAGTCTTCTCACCAAGACCCATGTCCACAGCTTGAACGCTCTAGCGCCACCAATGTGTCAAAGTTGGAGGTGCATTTGTGCATGCAACTTTTGACCTGTAAGCCTGATTTTCAAAAACGAGGCAGCGTTGGATTCCTTCGCTCAAGCCAAGTTCAACGCACCCTATGACATCATTTTCCACCATATTAAATTTCCCGCCATATTGGATTTAGTGTAAAACACTCAAAATGTATCTCCTCCTAGGTTTTTTCACCATTCTGCACCACACGCAGTATGCACAATCTATAGACCGATGTCCACAAAAGTCTTACAGGGATTTTTGATTGTCCATTGCGTTCCCTCGTGACAGCCAATCAAAATTGGCCGAAAAGCTGCAAAACAGGAACTGGGGTCATATCTCAGTAATGTTTTAATCTATCAAAACCACATTTGGCACACTCATCCGGGACACACCCATGACATCTGTCACCAAGCCTTACGTTGACATCTCGTGCACTCTAGCGCCACCAGCGTGTCAAAGTTGGAGTTGCGTTTATGCCAGTAACTTTTGAACTGTATGTCCAATCTTCAAAATGATGGTAGCAATGGATTCCCTGGCTCATGCCGAGTTCAAAACACCCCATGGTTTCATTATTACTTCATTTGTTTGATTGCAGAATGAAAGAAACACTTTTTGTCCTTTGCACAATTTCACCAGTTTCAGAGGTTTTTGGAAAAAGTCACACATTTTCTAAACTGCCATCCATCTTCTAATTCTCACAGCTCATACACATTTTATATATCAAAACGTTCACACGACTCTTGGGATTCATAAAATCAAAAAAGCTAAGCTCTTCGATGTATATTTTTCACTCTGGGACAGTTCGAATAATGACTCCCCCCCCTCCATTGAAATCAATGGAGCCACGCTCTAGAAAATCTCTCTTCGCTCTAGAATCTCTAACTGTTTCTAACTCTTCACCTCTCCTACACTTCTGAAGACCGAAGGACATTTTATACATGGAAATGTTCGCGTGATTGTCTGGATTCTGAAGAAGTAAATAGTTGAGCTATGCTATGTATACTTTTCGCTGTGTGCCAATTTAAACAACGACACCCCCCCCTCTCACTCTACCGAGAGGAAGCAACCCTGCCAGGTGATATTAATTAAGTGCTCAGGACTCAGACTCACGGGGTTAGGGAAGGCTCACATGCCTTGTGGACTAGGGTGGTTCACTTTCGCAACATCCTGCGTAGCACAGTGGTTAGCGTGTCGGCCTTGCAAGCAGCAGGTACAGAGATCGAATCCTGTACAACCATGTCTGGCTTTTGACATGTTTTGCTTGTTGTCTTTGATGCGCTGGTCGTGCGTCCCGCTTGGCCCCCACATCGCTGCTTGCAGCTATATTTATTATTATTATTATTTATTCTTCTGCCATTGGAGTCTATGGCAGCCCATAGAACCGTATCATAAAAAGTTGGGAAAATTGGCACACTCATTCATGACAGTCCCCAAAGTCTTCTCACCAAGACCCATGTCCACAGCTTGAACGCTCTAGCGCCACCAACCTGTCAAAGTTGGAGGTGCATTTGTGCATGCAACTTTTGCCCTGTAAGCCTGATTTTCAAAAACGAGGAAGCGTTGGATTCCTTCGCTCAAGCCAAGTTCAACGCACCCTATGACATCATTTTCCACCATATTGGATTTCCCGCCATATTGGATTTAGTGTAAAACACTCAAAATGTATCTCCTCCTAGGTTTTTTCACCAATCTGCACCACACGCAGTATGCACAATCTATAGACCGATGTCCACAAAATTCTTACAGGGATCTTTGATTGTCCATTGCGTTCCCTCGTGACAGCCAATCAAAATTGGCCGAAAAGCTGCAAAACAGGAACTGGGGTCATATCTCAGTAATGTTTTAATCTATCAAAACCACATTTGGCACACTCATCCGGGACACACCCATGACATCTGTCACCAAGCCTTACGTTGACATCTCGTGCACTCTAGCGCCACCAGCGTGTCAAAGTTGGAGTTGTGTTTATGCCTGTAACTTTTGAACTGTATGTCCAATCTTCAAAATTATGGTAGCAATGGATTCCCTGGCTCATGCTGAGTTCAAAACACCCCATGGTTTCATTATTACTTCATTGTTTTGATCGCAGAATGAAAGGAAGACTTTTTGTCTTCTGCACAATTTCACCAGTTTCAGAGTGGATTCTAAACTGCCATCCCTCTTCTAATTCTCACAGCTCATACACATTTTATATATCAAAACGTTCACACGACTCTTGGGATTCATAAAATCAAAAAAGCTAAGCTCTTCGATGTATATTTTTCACTCTGGGACAGTTCGAATAATGACTCCCCCCCCTCCATTGAAATCAATGGAGCCACGCTCTAGAAAATCTCTCTTCGCTCTAGAATCTCTAACTGTTTCTAACTCTTCACCTCTCCTACACTTCTGAAGACCGAAGGACATTTTATACATGGAAATGTTCGCGTGATTGTCTGGATTCTGAAGAAGTAAATAGTTGAGCTATGCTATGTATACTTTTCGCTGTGTGACAATTTAAACAACGACACCCCCCCCTCTCACTCTACCGAGAGGAAGCAACCCTGCCAGGTGATATTAATTAAGTGCTCAGGACTCAGACTCACGGGGTTAGGGAAGGCTCACGTGCCTTGTGGACTAGGGTGGTTCACTTTCGCAACATCCTGCGTAGCACAGTGGTGAGCGTGTCGGCCTTGCAAGCAGCAGGTACAGAGATCGAATCCTGTTCAACCATGTCTGGCTTTTGACATGTTTTGCTTGTTGTCTTTGATGCGCTGGTCGTGCGTCCCGCTTGGCCCCCACATCGCTGCTTGCAGCTATATTTTATTTATTATTATTCTTCTGCCATTGGAGTCTATGGCAGCCCATAGAACCGTATGGTAAAAAGTTGGGAAAATTGGCACACTCATTCATGACAGTCCCCAAAGTCTTCTCACCAAGACCCATGTCCACAGCTTGAACGCTCTAGCGCCACCAACGTGTCAAAGTTGGAGGTGCATTTGTGCATGCAACTTTTGACCTGTAAGCCTGATTTTCAAAAACGAGGCAGCGTTGGATTCCTTCGCTCAAGCCAAGTTCAACGCACCCTATGACATCATTTTCCACCATATGTGATTTCCCGCCATATTGGATTTAGTGTAAAACACTCAAAATGTATCTCCTCCTAGGTTTTTTCACCAATCTGCACCACACGCAGTATGCACAATCTATAGACCGATGTCCACAAAAGGCTTACAGATATTTTTGATTGTCCATTGCGTTCCCTCGTGACAGCCAATCAAAATTGGCCGAAAAGCTGCAAAACAGGAACTGGGGTCATATCTCAGTAATGTTTTAATCTATCAAAACCACATTTGGCACACTCATCCGGGACACACCCATGACATCTGTCACCAAGCCTTACGTTGACATCTTGTGCACTCTAGCGCCACCAGCGTGTCAAAGTTGGAGTTGCGTTTATGCCAGTAACTTTTGAACTGTATGTCCAATCTTCAAAATGATGGTAGCAATGGATTCCCTGGCTCATGCCGAGTTCAAAACACCCCATGGTTTCATTATTACTTCATTTGTTTGATTGCAGAATGAAAGAAACACTTTTTGTCCTCTGCACAATTTCACCAGTTTCAGAGGTTTTTGGAAAAAGTCACACATTTTCTAAACTGCCATCCCTCTTCTAATTCTCACAGCTCATACACATTTTATATATCAAAACGTTCACACGACTCTTGGGATTCATAAAATCAAAAAAGCTAAGCTCTTCGATGTATATTTTTCACTCTGGGACAGTTCGAATAATGACTCCCCCCCCTCCATTGAAATCAATGGAGCCACGCTCTAGAAAATCTCTCTTCGCTCTAGAATCTCTAACTGTTTCTAACTCTTCACCTCTCCTACACTTCTGAAGACCGAAGGACATTTTATACATGGAAATGTTCGCGTGATTGTCTGGATTCTGAAGAAGTAAATAGTTGAGCTATGCTATGTATACTTTTCGCTGTGTGCCAATTTAAACAACGACACCCCCCCCTCTCACTCTACCGAGAGGAAGCAACCCTGCCAGGTGATATTAATTAAGTGCTCAGGACTCAGACTCACGGGGTTAGGGAAGGCTCACATGCCTTGTGGACTAGGGTGGTTTACTTTCGCAACATCCTGCGTAGCACAGTGGTTAGCGTGTCGGCCTTGCAAGCAGCAGGTACAGTGATCGAATCCTGTTCAACCATGTCTGGCTTTTGACATGTTTTGCTTGTTGTCTTTGATGCGCTGGTCGTGCGTCCCGCTTGGCCCCCACATCGCTGCTTGCAGCTATATTTGGGGGCCAAGCAGCGAAGCGCTAAGCGCTGGCACCCATTGTTCTTGTACCTTTTCTTATTATTATTTATTCTTCTGCCATTGGAGTCTATGGCAGCCCATAGAACCGTATGGTAAAAAGTTGGGAAAATTGGCACACTCATTCATGACAGTCCCCAAAGTCTTCTCACCAAGACCCATGTCCACAGCTTGAACGCTCTAGCGCCACCAACGTGTCAAAGTTGGAGGTGCATTTGTGCATGCAACTTTTGACCTGTAAGCCTGATTTTCAAAAACGAGGCAGCGTTGGATTCCTTCGCTCAAGCCAAGTTCAACGCACCCTATGACATCATTTTCCACCATATTGGATTTCCCGCCATATTGGATTTAGTGTAAAACACTCAAAATGTATCTCTTCCTAGGTTTTTTCACCAATCTGCACCACACGCAGTATGCACAATCTATAGACCGATGTCCACAAAAGTCTTACAGGGATTTTTGATTGTCCATTGCGTTCCCTCGTGACAGCCAATCAAAATTGGCCGAAAAGCTGCAAAACAGGAACTGGGGTCATATCTCAGTAATGTTTTAATCTATCAAAACCACATTTGGCACACTCATCCGGGACACACCCATGACATCTGTCACCAAGCCTTACGTTGACATCTCGTGCACTCTAGTGCCACCAGCGTGTCAAAGTTGGAGTTGCGTTTATGCCAGTAACTTTTGAACTGTATGTCCAATCTTCAAAATGATGGTAGCAATGGATTCCCTGGCTCATGCCGAGTTCAAAACACCCCATGGTTTCATTATTACTTCATTTGTTTGATTGCAGAATGAAAGAAACACTTTTTGTCCTCTGCACAATTTCACCAGTTTCAGAGGTTTTTGGAAAAAGTCACACATTTTCTAAACTGCCATCCCTCTTCTAAATCTCACAGCTCATACACATTTTATATATCAAAACGTTCACACGACTCTTGGGATTCATAAAATCAAAAAAGCTAAGCTCTTCGATGTATATTTTTCACTCTGGGACAGTTCGAATAATGACTCCCCCCCCTCCATTGAAATCAATGGAGCCACGCTCTAGAAAATCTCTCTTCGCTCTAGAATCTCTAACTGTTTCTAACTCTTCACCTCTCCTACACTTCTGAAGACCGAAGGACATTTTATACATGGAAATGTTCGCGTGATTGTCTGGATTCTGAAGAAGTAAATAGTTGAGCTATGCTATGTATACTTTTCGCTGTGTGCCAATTTAAACAACGACACCCCCCCCTCTCACTCTACCGAGAGGAAGCAACCCTGCCAGGTGATATTAATTAAGTGCTCAGGACTCAGACTCACGGGGTTAGGGAAGGCTCACATGCCTTGTGGACTAGGGTGGTTCACTTTCGCAACATCCTGCGTAGCACAGTGGTTAGCGTGTCGGCCTTGCAAGCCGCAGGTACAGAGATCGAATCCTGTTCAACCATGTCTGGCTTTTGACATGTTTTCCTTGTTGTCTTTGATGCGCTGGTCGTGCGTCCCGCTTGGCCCCCACATCGCTGCTTGCAGCTATATTTGGGGGCCAAGCAGCGAAGCGCTAAGCGCTGGCACCCATTGTTCTTGTACCTTTTCTTATTATTATTTATTATTATTATTCTTCTGCCATTGGAGTCTATGGCAGCCCATAGAACCGTATGGTAAAAAGTTGGGAAAATTGGCACACTCATTCATGACAGTCCCCAAAGTCTTCTCACCAAGACCCATGTCCACAGCTTGAACGCTCTAGCGCCACCAACGTGTCAAAGTTGGAGGTGCATTTGTGCATGCAACTTTTGACCTGTAAGCCTGATTTTCAAAAACGAGGCAGCGTTGGATTCCTTCGCTCAAGCCAAGTTCAACGCACCCTATGACATCATTTTCCACCATATTGGATTTCCCGCCATATTGGATTTAGTGTAAAACACTCAAAATGTATCTCTTCCTAGGTTTTTTCACCAATCTGCACCACACGCAGTATGCACAATCTATAGACCGATGTCCACAAAAGTCTTACAGGGATTTTTGATTGTCCATTGCGTTCCCTCGTGACAGCCAATCAAAATTGGCCGAAAAGCTGCAAAACAGGAACTGGGGTCATATCTCAGTAATGTTTTAATCTATCAAAACCACATTTGGCACACTCATCCGGGACACACCCATGACATCTGTCACCAAGCCTTACGTTGACATCTCGTGCACTCTAGTGCCACCAGCGTGTCAAAGTTGGAGTTGCGTTTATGCCAGTAACTTTTGAACTGTATGTCCAATCTTCAAAATGATGGTAGCAATGGATTCCCTGGCTCATGCCGAGTTCAAAACACCCCATGGTTTCATTATTACTTCATTTGTTTGATTGCAGAATGAAAGAAACACTTTTTGTCCTCTGCACAATTTCACCAGTTTCAGAGGTTTTTGGAAAAAGTCACACATTTTCTAAACTGCCATCCCTCTTCTAAATCTCACAGCTCATACACATTTTATATATCAAAACGTTCACACGACTCTTGGGATTCATAAAATCAAAAAAGCTAAGCTCTTCGATGTATATTTTTCACTCTGGGACAGTTCGAATAATGACTCCCCCCCCTCCATTGAAATCAATGGAGCCACGCTCTAGAAAATCTCTCTTCGCTCTAGAATCTCTAACTGTTTCTAACTCTTCACCTCTCCTACACTTCTGAAGACCGAAGGACATTTTATACATGGAAATGTTCGCGTGATTGTCTGGATTCTGAAGAAGTAAATAGTTGAGCTATGCTATGTATACTTTTCGCTGTGTGCCAATTTAAACAACGACACCCCCCCCTCTCACTCTACCGAGAGGAAGCAACCCTGCCAGGTGATATTAATTAAGTGCTCAGGACTCAGACTCACGGGGTTAGGGAAGGCTCACATGCCTTGTGGACTAGGGTGGTTCACTTTCGCAACATCCTGCGTAGCACAGTGGTTAGCGTGTCGGCCTTGCAAGCCGCAGGTACAGAGATCGAATCCTGTTCAACCATGTCTGGCTTTTGACATGTTTTCCTTGTTGTCTTTGATGCGCTGGTCGTGCGTCCCGCTTGGCCCCCACATCGCTGCTTGCAGCTATATTTGGGGGCCAAGCAGCGAAGCGCTAAGCGCTGGCACCCATTGTTCTTGTACCTTTTCTTATTATTATTTATTATTATTATTCTTCTGCCATTGGAGTCTATGGCAGCCCATAGAACCGTATGGTAAAAAGTTGGGAAAATTGGCACACTCATTCATGACAGTCCCCAAAGTCTTCTCACCAAGACCCATGTCCACAGCTTGAACGCTCTAGCGCCACCAACGTGTCAAAGTTGGAGGTGCATTTGTGCATGCAACTTTTGACCTGTAAGCCTGATTTTCAAAAACGAGGCAGCGTTGGATTCCTTCGCTCAAGCCAAGTTCAACGCACCCTATGACATCATTTTCCACCATATTGGATTTCCCGCCATATTGGATTTAGTGTAAAACACTCAAAATGTATCTCTTCCTAGGTTTTTTCACCAATCTGCACCACACGCAGTATGCACAATCTATAGACCGATGTCCACAAAAGTCTTACAGGGATTTTTGATTGTCCATTGCGTTCCCTCGTGACAGCCAATCAAAATTGGCCGAAAAGCTGCAAAACAGGAACTGGGGTCATATCTCAGTAATGTTTTAATCTATCAAAACCACATTTGGCACACTCATCCGGGACACACCCATGACATCTGTCACCAAGCCTTACGTTGACATCTCGTGCACTCTAGTGCCACCAGCGTGTCAAAGTTGGAGTTGCGTTTATGCCAGTAACTTTTGAACTGTATGTCCAATCTTCAAAATGATGGTAGCAATGGATTCCCTGGCTCATGCCGAGTTCAAAACACCCCATGGTTTCATTATTACTTCATTTGTTTGATTGCAGAATGAAAGAAACACTTTTTGTCCTCTGCACAATTTCACCAGTTTCAGAGGTTTTTGGAAAAAGTCACACATTTTCTAAACTGCCATCCCTCTTCTAAATCTCACAGCTCATACACATTTTATATATCAAAACGTTCACACGACTCTTGGGATTCATAAAATCAAAAAAGCTAAGCTCTTCGATGTATATTTTTCACTCTGGGACAGTTCGAATAATGACTCCCCCCCCTCCATTGAAATCAATGGAGCCACGCTCTAGAAAATCTCTCTTCGCTCTAGAATCTCTAACTGTTTCTAACTCTTCACCTCTCCTACACTTCTGAAGACCGAAGGACATTTTATACATGGAAATGTTCGCGTGATTGTCTGGATTCTGAAGAAGTAAATAGTTGAGCTATGCTATGTATACTTTTCGCTGTGTGCCAATTTAAACAACGACACCCCCCCCTCTCACTCTACCGAGAGGAAGCAACCCTGCCAGGTGATATTAATTAAGTGCTCAGGACTCAGACTCACGGGGTTAGGGAAGGCTCACATGCCTTGTGGACTAGGGTGGTTCACTTTCGCAACATCCTGCGTAGCACAGTGGTTAGCGTGTCGGCCTTGCAAGCCGCAGGTACAGAGATCGAATCCTGTTCAACCATGTCTGGCTTTTGACATGTTTTCCTTGTTGTCTTTGATGGTCGTGCGTCCCGCTTGGCCCCCACATCGCTGCTTGCAGCTATATTTGGGGGCCAAGCAGCGAAGCGCTAAGCGCTGGCACCCATTGTTCTTGTACCTTTTCTTATTATTATTTATTATTATTATTCTTCTGCCATTGGAGTCTATGGCAGCCCATAGAACCGTATGGTAAAAAGTTGGGAAAATTGGCACACTCATTCATGACAGTCCCCAAAGTCTTCTCACCAAGACCCATGTCCACAGCTTGAACGCTCTAGCGCCACCAACGTGTCAAAGTTGGAGGTGCATTTGTGCATGCAACTTTTGACCTGTAAGCCTGATTTTCAAAAACGAGGCAGCGTTGGATTCCTTCGCTCAAGCCAAGTTCAACGCACCCTATGACATCATTTTCCACCATATTGGATTTCCCGCCATATTGGATTTAGTGTAAAACACTCAAAATGTATCTCCTCCTAGGTTTTTTCACCATTCTGCACCACACGCAGTATGCACAATCTATAGACCGATGTCCACAAAAGTCTTACAGGGATTTTTGATTGTCCATTGCGTTCCCTCGTGACAGCCAATCAAAATTGGCCGAAAAGCTGCAAAACAGGAACTGGGGTCATATCTCAGTAATGTTTTAATCTATCAAAACCACATTTGGCACACTCATCCGGGACACACCCATGACATCTGTCACCAAGCCTTACGTTGACATCTCGTGCACTCTTGCGCCACCAGCGTGTCAAAGTTGGAGTTGCGTTTATGCCAGTAACTTTTGAACTGTATGTCCAATCTTCAAAATGATGGTAGCAATGGATTCCCTGGCTCATGCCGAGTTCAAAACACCCCATGGTTTCATTATTACTTCATTTGTTTGATTGCAGAATGAAAGAAACACTTTTTGTCCTCTGCACAATTTCACCAGTTTCAGAGGTTTTTGGAAAAAGTCACACATTTTCTAAACTGCCATCCATCTTCTAATTCTCACAGCTCATACACATTTTATATATCAAAACGTTCACACGACTCTTGGGATTCATAAAATCAAAAAAGCTAAGCTCTTCGATGTATATTTTTCACTCTGTGACAGTTCGAATAATGACTCCCCCCCCTCCATTGAAATCAATGGAGCCACGCTCTAGAAAATCTCTCTTCGCTCTAGAATCTCTAACTGTTTCTAACTCTTCACCTCTCCTACACTTCTGAAGACCGAAGGACATTTTATACATGGAAATGTTCGCGTGATTGTCTGGATTCTGAAGAAGTAAATAGTTGAGCTATGCTATGTATACTTTTCGCTGTGTGCCAATTTAAACAACGACACCCCCCCCTCTCACTCTACCGAGAGGAAGCAACCCTACCAGGTGACATTAATTAAGTGCTCAGGACTCAGACTCACGGGGTTAGGGAAGGCTCACATGCCTTGTGGTATAGGGTGATTCACCCTCGCAACATCCTGCGTAGCACAGTGGTTAGCATGTCGGCCTTGCAAGCAGCAGGTACAGAGATCGAATCCTGTTCAACCATGTCTGACTTTTGACATGTTTTGCTTGTTGTCTTTGATGCGCTGGTCGTGCGTCCCGCTTGGCCCCCACATCGCTGCTTGCAGCTATATTTGATGGTATTATTATTATTCTTCTGCCATTGAAGTCAATGGCAGCCTATAGAACGGAGTGGTAACTTTTTACCAAAATTTGCATGATGGTAGAGGATGATGTGCTGAGTCCATGGAGCACGACCCAGATCGATTAGCCAATAGGGGGCGCTATAGCAGCCGACTGAAGTTGCGAACTTTGAACAGGCATATCTCAGGCCCCGTTTGACCTACAGACATGACACTTTGGACACATATGTCTCTCCTCATGATGAACAAATTTGCCTCAAGGACCCATAACTTCCGGTTATATAGATTTTCCGCCATCTTGAATTTTTTGAAAAACACTTCAAATGTATCTCCTCCTAGGAATTTCGACCAATCTGCACGAAACTCGGTAGGCACATTCTCTAGACCGATGTCCACAAAAGTTATCCAGGGATTTTCGATTCTTGAAAGCGTTCGCCCGCTACAGCCAATCGAATTTGGCGTCCAAGCCGCCAAACAGGAAGTGTGGTCATATCTCAGCAAATTGTTAATGTATTAAAGCCACATTTGGCACACTCATCGGGGACAGTCCCAAGACCTCTGGCAGCAAGTGGCATTGCGACAGCTTAAAGCCTCTAGCGCCACCACCATGTCAAAGTTGGAAGTGCGTTAATGCACACAACTTTTGACCTGTGTAACCGATTTTGAAAAATGAGGTACCGTTGGAATCCCTCACTCATGCCGAGTTCATCGCATCCTATGATGTCATTTTCCACCAATTGGATTTCCCGCCATTTTGTATTTTGTGTAAAACACTTAAAATGTATCTTCTCCTAAGGATTTTCACCAATCTACATGAAACTGGCTGTACACATTCTTTAGACCAATGTCCACAAAACTCCTAGAGGGATTTTCGATTGTCGAAGGTGTTCGCTCGCTACAGCCAATCGAATTTGGCGTCGAAGCCGCCAAACAGGAAGTGTGGTCAAATCTCAGTAAGGTTTTGATGTATCATAACCACATTAGGCACACTCATCGTGGACGGTCCCGAGACCCCTGTCACCAAGTCCATGTCGACACCTCAAAGTCTCTAGCGCCACCAACCTGTCAAAGTTGGAAGTGCGTATATTCTGAACCGTACGCCCGATTTTCAAAACTGCGGTAGCGATTTGAATAGACTCCTATGACGTGTTTCGCTTGTTGTCTTTGATGCGCTGGTCGCATGTCCTGCTTGGCCCCCACATTGCTGCTTGTTGGGGGCCAAGCAGCGAAGCTGCGAAGGCACCCATTGTTCTTGTACCTTTTCTTATTATTAGGGGCCAAGCCCCGAAGGGGCGAAGACCCTATTGTAATTGATGGTATTATTAGGGGCCAAGCCCCGTAGGGGCGAAGACCCTATTGTAATTGATGGTATTATTATTAGGGGCCAAGCCCCGTAGGGGCGAAGACCCTATTGTAATTGATGGTATTATTATTATTATTGGGGGCCAAGCAGAGAAGCTGCGTAGGCCACCATTAAGTTTCTACCTTTTCTTATTTCTTTCTTTCTTTCTTTATTGGGGGCCAAGCAGCGAAGCGCTAAGCGCTGGCACCCATTGTTCTTGTACCTTTTCTTATTATTATTGGGGGCCAAGCAGCGAAGCTGCGCAGGCCACCATTGTTCTTGTACCTTTTCTTATTATTCATCTTCCTCTGGCATTGGAGTCTATGGCAGCCCATAGAACCGTATGGTAAAAAGTTGTGAAAATTGGCACACTTATTCATGACAGTCCCCTGAGTCTTTTCACCAAGACACATGTACACAGCTCGAACTCTCTAGCGCCACCAACATGTCAAAGTTGGAGATGCATTTGTGCACACAACTTTTGACCTGTAAGCCCGATTTTCAAAAACGAGGTACCGTTGGATTCCTTGGCTCAAGCCGAGTTCAACGCACCCCATGACATCATTTTCCGCCGTATTGGATTTCCCGCCATTTTGGATTTTGTTAAAAACACTTAAAATGTATCTCCTCCTAGGAATGTCAACCAATCTGCACAAAACTCGGTATACACATTCTCTAGATCAATTTCCACAAAAGTCTTACAGGGATTTTCGATTCTCGAAAGCGTTCGCCCGCTACAGCCAATCAAATTTAGCGTCCAAGCCGCCAAACAGGATATGGGGTCATATCTCAGCAAATTGTTAATGTATCAAAGCCACATTTGGGACACTCATCGGGGACAGTCCCATGAACCTTGTCAGGAAGTGTCATTGCGACAGCTCGAATCCTCTAGCGCCACCACCATGTCAAAGTTGGAAGTGCATTTAGGCACACAACTTTTGACCCGTGTGACCGATTTTCAAAAACGAGGTACCGTTGGATTCCTTGGCTCAAGCCGAGTTCAACGCACCCCATTACATCATTTTCCGCCGTATTGGATTTCCCGCCATTTTGGATTTGGTTAAAAACACTTAAAATGTATCTCCTCCTAGGAATGTCAACCAATCTGCACAAAACTCGGTATACACATTCTCTAGATCAATTTCCACAAAAGTCTTACAGGGATTTTTGATTCTCGAAAGCGTTCGCCCGCTACAGCCAATCAAATTTAGCGTCCAAGCCGCCAAACAGGATATGGGGTCATATCTCAGCAAATTGTTAATGTATCAAAGCCACATTTGGGACACTCATCGGGGACAGTCCCATGAACCTTGTCAGGAAGTGTCATTGCGACAGCTCGAATCCTCTAGCGCCACCACCATGTCAAAGTTGGAAGTGCATTTAGGCACACAACTTTTGACCCGTGTGACCGATTTTCAAAAGTGAGGTACCGTTGGAATCCCTGGCTCATGCAGAGTTCATCGCACCCTATGATGTCATTTTCCATCAATTGGATTTCCCGTTATTTTGTATTTTGTGTAAAACACTTAAAATGTATCTCCTCCTAGGGATTTGCACCCATCTACATGAAACTGGCTGTACACATTCAATAGACCAATGTCCACAAAATTATCACAGGGATTTTCGATTGTCAAAGGCGTTTGCCCACTACAGCCAATCGAATTTGGCGTCCAAGCTGCCAAACAGGAAGTGTGGTCATATCTCACTAACGTTTTAATGTATCATAACCACATTAGGCACACTCATCGGGGACGGTCCAGTGACCCCTATCACCAAGTCTGTCGATACCTCAAACTCTCTAGCACCACCAACCTGTCAAAGCTGGAAATGCATTTATTCTGAACCGTATGCCCGATTTTCAATACTGCAGTAGAGATTCGAACGCGGCTATAGCGTATTTCACTTGTTGTCTTTGATGCACTGGTCACGCATCCTGCTTGGCCCCCACATTGCTGCTTGCAGCTATATTTGGGGGCCAAGCAGCGAAGCTGCGCAGGCCACCATTGTTCTTGTACCTTTTCTTATTATTATTATTCATCTTCCTCTGGCATTGGAGTCTATGGCAGCCCATAGAACCGTATGGTAAAAAGTTGAGAAAATTGGCACTCTTATTCATGACAGTCCCCTGAGTCTTTTCACCAAGACCCATGTACACAGCTCGAACTCCCATGTCAAATTTGGAGGTGCATTTGTGCACACAACTTTTGACCTGTAAGCCCGATTTTCAAAAACGAGGTACCGTTGGATTCCTTGGCTCAAGCCGAGTTCAACGCACCCCATGACATAATTGTCCGCCATATTGGATTTCCCGCCATTTTGGATTTAGTGAAAAACACTTAAAATGTATCTCCTCCTAGGACTTTCGACCAATCTGCACGAAACTGGGTAGGCACATTCTCTAGACCGATGTCCACAAAAGTAATCCAGGGATTTTCGATTCTCGAAAGCGTTCGCCCGCTACAGCCAATCGAATTTGGCGTCCAAGCCGCCAAACAGGAAGTGTGGTCATATCTCAGCAAATTGTTAATGTATTAAAGCCACATTTGGCACACTCATCGGGGACAGTCCCATGACCTCTGGCAGCAAGTGACATTGCGACAGCTCAAACCCTCTAGCGCCACCACCATGTCAAAGTTGGAAGTGCGTTAATGCACACAACTTTTGACCTGTGTAACCGATTTTGAAAAATGAGGTACCGTTGGAATCCCTCGCTCATGCCGAGTTCATCGCATCCTATGATGTCATTTTCCACCAATTGGATTTCCCGCCATTTTGTATTTTGTGTAAAACACTTAAAATGTATCTTCTCCTAAGGATTTTCACCAATCTACATGAAACTGGCTGTACACATTCTTTAGACCAATGTCCACAAAACTCCTAGAGGGATTTTCGATGGTCGAAGGTGTTCGCTCGCTACAGCCAATCGAATTTGGCGTCCAAGCCGCCAAACAGGAAGTGTGGTCAAATCTCAGTAAGGTTTTGATGTATCATAACCACATTAGGCACACTCATTGTGGACGGTCCCGTGACCCCTGTCACCAAGTCTATGTCGACACCTCAAAGTCTCTAGCGCCACCAACCTGTCAAAGTTGGAAGTACGTATATTCTGAACCGTACGCCCGATTTTCAACACTGCGGTAGAGCTTCGAATGCGGCTATGACGTGTTTCGCTTGTTGTCTTTGATGCGCTGGTCGCGTGTCCTGCTTGGCCCCCACATTGCTGCTTGCAGCTATATTTTATTATTATTATTCTTCTGCCATTGGAGTCTATGGCAGCCTATAGAACCGTATGGTAAAAAGTTGGGAAAATTGGCACACTCATTCATGACAGTCCCCAAAGTCTTCTCACCAAGACCCATGTCCACAGCTTGAACGCTCTAGCGCCACCAACGTGTCAAAGTTGGAGGTGCATTTGTGCATGCAACTTTTGACCTGTAAGCCTGATTTTCAAAAACGAGGCAGCGTTGGATTCCTTCGCTCAAGCCAAGTTCAACGCACCCTATGACATCATTTTCCACCATATTGGATTTCCCGCCATATTGGATTTAGTGTAAAACACTCAAAATGTATCTCCTCCTAGGTTTTTTCACCAATCTGCACCACACGCAGTATGCACAATCTATAGACCGATGTCCACAAAAGTCTTACAGGGATTTTTGATTGTCCATTGCGTTCCCTCGTGACA
The DNA here is from genome assembly GCF_949987555.1 of Borostomias antarcticus. Classification (NCBI taxonomy): domain Eukaryota; kingdom Metazoa; phylum Chordata; class Actinopteri; order Stomiiformes; family Stomiidae; genus Borostomias; species Borostomias antarcticus. The sequence goes on along the minus strand of NC_140238.1, from coordinate 19,875,760 downwards.
GCCAATCAAAATTGGCCGAAAAGCTGCAAAACAGGAACTGGGGTCATATCTCAGTAATGTTTTAATCTATCAAAACCACATTTGGCACACTCATCCGGGACACACCCATGACATCTGTCACCAAGCCTTACGTTGACATCTCGTGCACTCTAGCGCCACCAGCGTGTCAAAGTTGGAGTTGCGTTTATGCCAGTAACTTTTGAACTGTATGTCCAATCTTCAAAATGATGGTAGCAATGGATTCCCTGGCTCATGCCGAGTTCAAAACACCCCATGGTTTCATTATTACTTTATTTGTTTGATTGCAGAATGAAAGAAACACTTTTTGTCCTCTGCACAATTTCACCAGTTTCAGAGGTTTTTGGAAAAAGTCACACATTTTCTAAACTGCCATCCCTCTTCTAATTCTCACAGCTCATACACATTTTATATATCAAAACGTTCACACGACTCTTGGGATTCATAAAATCAAAAAAGCTAAGCTCTTCGATGTATATTTTTCACTCTGGGACAGTTCGAATAATGACTCCCCCCCCTCCATTGAAATCAATGGAGCCACGCTCTAGAAAATCTCTCTTCGCTCTAGAATCTCTAACTGTTTCTAACTCTTCACCTCTCCTACACTTCTGAAGACCGAAGGACATTTTATACATGGAAATGTTCGCGTGATTGTCTGGATTCTGAAGAAGTAAATAGTTGAGCTATGCTATGTATACTTTTCGCTGTGTGCCAATTTAAACAACGACACCCCCCCCTCTCACTCTACCGAGAGGAAGCAACCCTGCCAGGTGATATTAATTAAGTGCTCAGGACTCAGACTCACGGGGTTAGGGAAGGCTCACATGCCTTGTGGACTAGGGTGGTTTACTTTCGCAACATCCTGCGTAGCACAGTGGTTAGCGTGTCGGCCTTGCAAGCAGCAGGTACAGTGATCGAATCCTGTTCAACCATGTCTGGCTTTTGACATGTTTTGCTTGTTGTCTTTGATGCGCTGGTCGTGCGTCCCGCTTGGCCCCCACATCGCTGCTTGCAGCTATATTTGGGGGCCAAGCAGCGAAGCGCTAAGCGCTGGCACCCATTGTTCTTGTACCTTTTCTTATTATTATTTATTCTTCTGCCATTGGAGTCTATGGCAGCCCATAGAACCGTATGGTAAAAAGTTGGGAAAATTGGCACACTCATTCATGACAGTCCCCAAAGTCTTCTCACCAAGACCCATGTCCACAGCTTGAACGCTCTAGCGCCACCAACGTGTCAAAGTTGGAGGTGCATTTGTGCATGCAACTTTTGACCTGTAAGCCTGATTTTCAAAAACGAGGCAGCGTTGGATTCCTTCGCTCAAGCCAAGTTCAACGCACCCTATGACATCATTTTCCACCATATTGGATTTCCCGCCATATTGGATTTAGTGTAAAACACTCAAAATGTATCTCTTCCTAGGTTTTTTCACCAATCTGCACCACACGCAGTATGCACAATCTATAGACCGATGTCCACAAAAGTCTTACAGGGATTTTTGATTGTCCATTGCGTTCCCTCGTGACAGCCAATCAAAATTGGCCGAAAAGCTGCAAAACAGGAACTGGGGTCATATCTCAGTAATGTTTTAATCTATCAAAACCACATTTGGCACACTCATCCGGGACACACCCATGACATCTGTCACCAAGCCTTACGTTGACATCTCGTGCACTCTAGTGCCACCAGCGTGTCAAAGTTGGAGTTGCGTTTATGCCAGTAACTTTTGAACTGTATGTCCAATCTTCAAAATGATGGTAGCAATGGATTCCCTGGCTCATGCCGAGTTCAAAACACCCCATGGTTTCATTATTACTTCATTTGTTTGATTGCAGAATGAAAGAAACACTTTTTGTCCTCTGCACAATTTCACCAGTTTCAGAGGTTTTTGGAAAAAGTCACACATTTTCTAAACTGCCATCCCTCTTCTAAATCTCACAGCTCATACACATTTTATATATCAAAACGTTCACACGACTCTTGGGATTCATAAAATCAAAAAAGCTAAGCTCTTCGATGTATATTTTTCACTCTGGGACAGTTCGAATAATGACTCCCCCCCCTCCATTGAAATCAATGGAGCCACGCTCTAGAAAATCTCTCTTCGCTCTAGAATCTCTAACTGTTTCTAACTCTTCACCTCTCCTACACTTCTGAAGACCGAAGGACATTTTATACATGGAAATGTTCGCGTGATTGTCTGGATTCTGAAGAAGTAAATAGTTGAGCTATGCTATGTATACTTTTCGCTGTGTGCCAATTTAAACAACGACACCCCCCCCTCTCACTCTACCGAGAGGAAGCAACCCTGCCAGGTGATATTAATTAAGTGCTCAGGACTCAGACTCACGGGGTTAGGGAAGGCTCACATGCCTTGTGGACTAGGGTGGTTCACTTTCGCAACATCCTGCGTAGCACAGTGGTTAGCGTGTCGGCCTTGCAAGCCGCAGGTACAGAGATCGAATCCTGTTCAACCATGTCTGGCTTTTGACATGTTTTCCTTGTTGTCTTTGATGCGCTGGTCGTGCGTCCCGCTTGGCCCCCACATCGCTGCTTGCAGCTATATTTGGGGGCCAAGCAGCGAAGCGCTAAGCGCTGGCACCCATTGTTCTTGTACCTTTTCTTATTATTATTTATTATTATTATTCTTCTGCCATTGGAGTCTATGGCAGCCCATAGAACCGTATGGTAAAAAGTTGGGAAAATTGGCACACTCATTCATGACAGTCCCCAAAGTCTTCTCACCAAGACCCATGTCCACAGCTTGAACGCTCTAGCGCCACCAACGTGTCAAAGTTGGAGGTGCATTTGTGCATGCAACTTTTGACCTGTAAGCCTGATTTTCAAAAACGAGGCAGCGTTGGATTCCTTCGCTCAAGCCAAGTTCAACGCACCCTATGACATCATTTTCCACCATATTGGATTTCCCGCCATATTGGATTTAGTGTAAAACACTCAAAATGTATCTCTTCCTAGGTTTTTTCACCAATCTGCACCACACGCAGTATGCACAATCTATAGACCGATGTCCACAAAAGTCTTACAGGGATTTTTGATTGTCCATTGCGTTCCCTCGTGACAGCCAATCAAAATTGGCCGAAAAGCTGCAAAACAGGAACTGGGGTCATATCTCAGTAATGTTTTAATCTATCAAAACCACATTTGGCACACTCATCCGGGACACACCCATGACATCTGTCACCAAGCCTTACGTTGACATCTCGTGCACTCTAGTGCCACCAGCGTGTCAAAGTTGGAGTTGCGTTTATGCCAGTAACTTTTGAACTGTATGTCCAATCTTCAAAATGATGGTAGCAATGGATTCCCTGGCTCATGCCGAGTTCAAAACACCCCATGGTTTCATTATTACTTCATTTGTTTGATTGCAGAATGAAAGAAACACTTTTTGTCCTCTGCACAATTTCACCAGTTTCAGAGGTTTTTGGAAAAAGTCACACATTTTCTAAACTGCCATCCCTCTTCTAAATCTCACAGCTCATACACATTTTATATATCAAAACGTTCACACGACTCTTGGGATTCATAAAATCAAAAAAGCTAAGCTCTTCGATGTATATTTTTCACTCTGGGACAGTTCGAATAATGACTCCCCCCCCTCCATTGAAATCAATGGAGCCACGCTCTAGAAAATCTCTCTTCGCTCTAGAATCTCTAACTGTTTCTAACTCTTCACCTCTCCTACACTTCTGAAGACCGAAGGACATTTTATACATGGAAATGTTCGCGTGATTGTCTGGATTCTGAAGAAGTAAATAGTTGAGCTATGCTATGTATACTTTTCGCTGTGTGCCAATTTAAACAACGACACCCCCCCCTCTCACTCTACCGAGAGGAAGCAACCCTGCCAGGTGATATTAATTAAGTGCTCAGGACTCAGACTCACGGGGTTAGGGAAGGCTCACATGCCTTGTGGACTAGGGTGGTTCACTTTCGCAACATCCTGCGTAGCACAGTGGTTAGCGTGTCGGCCTTGCAAGCCGCAGGTACAGAGATCGAATCCTGTTCAACCATGTCTGGCTTTTGACATGTTTTCCTTGTTGTCTTTGATGCGCTGGTCGTGCGTCCCGCTTGGCCCCCACATCGCTGCTTGCAGCTATATTTGGGGGCCAAGCAGCGAAGCGCTAAGCGCTGGCACCCATTGTTCTTGTACCTTTTCTTATTATTATTTATTATTATTATTCTTCTGCCATTGGAGTCTATGGCAGCCCATAGAACCGTATGGTAAAAAGTTGGGAAAATTGGCACACTCATTCATGACAGTCCCCAAAGTCTTCTCACCAAGACCCATGTCCACAGCTTGAACGCTCTAGCGCCACCAACGTGTCAAAGTTGGAGGTGCATTTGTGCATGCAACTTTTGACCTGTAAGCCTGATTTTCAAAAACGAGGCAGCGTTGGATTCCTTCGCTCAAGCCAAGTTCAACGCACCCTATGACATCATTTTCCACCATATTGGATTTCCCGCCATATTGGATTTAGTGTAAAACACTCAAAATGTATCTCTTCCTAGGTTTTTTCACCAATCTGCACCACACGCAGTATGCACAATCTATAGACCGATGTCCACAAAAGTCTTACAGGGATTTTTGATTGTCCATTGCGTTCCCTCGTGACAGCCAATCAAAATTGGCCGAAAAGCTGCAAAACAGGAACTGGGGTCATATCTCAGTAATGTTTTAATCTATCAAAACCACATTTGGCACACTCATCCGGGACACACCCATGACATCTGTCACCAAGCCTTACGTTGACATCTCGTGCACTCTAGTGCCACCAGCGTGTCAAAGTTGGAGTTGCGTTTATGCCAGTAACTTTTGAACTGTATGTCCAATCTTCAAAATGATGGTAGCAATGGATTCCCTGGCTCATGCCGAGTTCAAAACACCCCATGGTTTCATTATTACTTCATTTGTTTGATTGCAGAATGAAAGAAACACTTTTTGTCCTCTGCACAATTTCACCAGTTTCAGAGGTTTTTGGAAAAAGTCACACATTTTCTAAACTGCCATCCCTCTTCTAAATCTCACAGCTCATACACATTTTATATATCAAAACGTTCACACGACTCTTGGGATTCATAAAATCAAAAAAGCTAAGCTCTTCGATGTATATTTTTCACTCTGGGACAGTTCGAATAATGACTCCCCCCCCTCCATTGAAATCAATGGAGCCACGCTCTAGAAAATCTCTCTTCGCTCTAGAATCTCTAACTGTTTCTAACTCTTCACCTCTCCTACACTTCTGAAGACCGAAGGACATTTTATACATGGAAATGTTCGCGTGATTGTCTGGATTCTGAAGAAGTAAATAGTTGAGCTATGCTATGTATACTTTTCGCTGTGTGCCAATTTAAACAACGACACCCCCCCCTCTCACTCTACCGAGAGGAAGCAACCCTGCCAGGTGATATTAATTAAGTGCTCAGGACTCAGACTCACGGGGTTAGGGAAGGCTCACATGCCTTGTGGACTAGGGTGGTTCACTTTCGCAACATCCTGCGTAGCACAGTGGTTAGCGTGTCGGCCTTGCAAGCCGCAGGTACAGAGATCGAATCCTGTTCAACCATGTCTGGCTTTTGACATGTTTTCCTTGTTGTCTTTGATGGTCGTGCGTCCCGCTTGGCCCCCACATCGCTGCTTGCAGCTATATTTGGGGGCCAAGCAGCGAAGCGCTAAGCGCTGGCACCCATTGTTCTTGTACCTTTTCTTATTATTATTTATTATTATTATTCTTCTGCCATTGGAGTCTATGGCAGCCCATAGAACCGTATGGTAAAAAGTTGGGAAAATTGGCACACTCATTCATGACAGTCCCCAAAGTCTTCTCACCAAGACCCATGTCCACAGCTTGAACGCTCTAGCGCCACCAACGTGTCAAAGTTGGAGGTGCATTTGTGCATGCAACTTTTGACCTGTAAGCCTGATTTTCAAAAACGAGGCAGCGTTGGATTCCTTCGCTCAAGCCAAGTTCAACGCACCCTATGACATCATTTTCCACCATATTGGATTTCCCGCCATATTGGATTTAGTGTAAAACACTCAAAATGTATCTCCTCCTAGGTTTTTTCACCATTCTGCACCACACGCAGTATGCACAATCTATAGACCGATGTCCACAAAAGTCTTACAGGGATTTTTGATTGTCCATTGCGTTCCCTCGTGACAGCCAATCAAAATTGGCCGAAAAGCTGCAAAACAGGAACTGGGGTCATATCTCAGTAATGTTTTAATCTATCAAAACCACATTTGGCACACTCATCCGGGACACACCCATGACATCTGTCACCAAGCCTTACGTTGACATCTCGTGCACTCTAGCGCCACCAGCGTGTCAAAGTTGGAGTTGCGTTTATGCCAGTAACTTTTGAACTGTATGTCCAATCTTCAAAATGATGGTAGCAATGGATTCCCTGGCTCATGCCGAGTTCAAAACACCCCATGGTTTCATTATTACTTCATTTGTTTGATTGCAGAATGAAAGAAACACTTTTTGTCCTCTGCACAATTTCACCAGTTTCAGAGGTTTTTGGAAAAAGTCACACATTTTCTAAACTGCCATCCATCTTCTAATTCTCACAGCTCATACACATTTTATATATCAAAACGTTCACACGACTCTTGGGATTCATAAAATCAAAAAAGCTAAGCTCTTCGATGTATATTTTTCACTCTGTGACAGTTCGAATAATGACTCCCCCCCCTCCATTGAAATCAATGGAGCCACGCTCTAGAAAATCTCTCTTCGCTCTAGAATCTCTAACTGTTTCTAACTCTTCACCTCTCCTACACTTCTGAAGACCGAAGGACATTTTATACATGGAAATGTTCGCGTGATTGTCTGGATTCTGAAGAAGTAAATAGTTGAGCTATGCTATGTATACTTTTCGCTGTGTGCCAATTTAAACAACGACACCCCCCCCTCTCACTCTACCGAGAGGAAGCAACCCTACCAGGTGACATTAATTAAGTGCTCAGGACTCAGACTCACGGGGTTAGGGAAGGCTCACATGCCTTGTGGTATAGGGTGATTCACCCTCGCAACATCCTGCGTAGCACAGTGGTTAGCATGTCGGCCTTGCAAGCAGCAGGTACAGAGATCGAATCCTGTTCAACCATGTCTGACTTTTGACATGTTTTGCTTGTTGTCTTTGATGCGCTGGTCGTGCGTCCCGCTTGGCCCCCACATCGCTGCTTGCAGCTATATTTGATGGTATTATTATTATTCTTCTGCCATTGAAGTCAATGGCAGCCTATAGAACGGAGTGGTAACTTTTTACCAAAATTTGCATGATGGTAGAGGATGATGTGCTGAGTCCATGGAGCACGACCCAGATCGATTAGCCAATAGGGGGCGCTATAGCAGCCGACTGAAGTTGCGAACTTTGAACAGGCATATCTCAGGCCCCGTTTGACCTACAGACATGACACTTTGGACACATATGTCTCTCCTCATGATGAACAAATTTGCCTCAAGGACCCATAACTTCCGGTTATATAGATTTTCCGCCATCTTGAATTTTTTGAAAAACACTTCAAATGTATCTCCTCCTAGGAATTTCGACCAATCTGCACGAAACTCGGTAGGCACATTCTCTAGACCGATGTCCACAAAAGTTATCCAGGGATTTTCGATTCTTGAAAGCGTTCGCCCGCTACAGCCAATCGAATTTGGCGTCCAAGCCGCCAAACAGGAAGTGTGGTCATATCTCAGCAAATTGTTAATGTATTAAAGCCACATTTGGCACACTCATCGGGGACAGTCCCAAGACCTCTGGCAGCAAGTGGCATTGCGACAGCTTAAAGCCTCTAGCGCCACCACCATGTCAAAGTTGGAAGTGCGTTAATGCACACAACTTTTGACCTGTGTAACCGATTTTGAAAAATGAGGTACCGTTGGAATCCCTCACTCATGCCGAGTTCATCGCATCCTATGATGTCATTTTCCACCAATTGGATTTCCCGCCATTTTGTATTTTGTGTAAAACACTTAAAATGTATCTTCTCCTAAGGATTTTCACCAATCTACATGAAACTGGCTGTACACATTCTTTAGACCAATGTCCACAAAACTCCTAGAGGGATTTTCGATTGTCGAAGGTGTTCGCTCGCTACAGCCAATCGAATTTGGCGTCGAAGCCGCCAAACAGGAAGTGTGGTCAAATCTCAGTAAGGTTTTGATGTATCATAACCACATTAGGCACACTCATCGTGGACGGTCCCGAGACCCCTGTCACCAAGTCCATGTCGACACCTCAAAGTCTCTAGCGCCACCAACCTGTCAAAGTTGGAAGTGCGTATATTCTGAACCGTACGCCCGATTTTCAAAACTGCGGTAGCGATTTGAATAGACTCCTATGACGTGTTTCGCTTGTTGTCTTTGATGCGCTGGTCGCATGTCCTGCTTGGCCCCCACATTGCTGCTTGTTGGGGGCCAAGCAGCGAAGCTGCGAAGGCACCCATTGTTCTTGTACCTTTTCTTATTATTAGGGGCCAAGCCCCGAAGGGGCGAAGACCCTATTGTAATTGATGGTATTATTAGGGGCCAAGCCCCGTAGGGGCGAAGACCCTATTGTAATTGATGGTATTATTATTAGGGGCCAAGCCCCGTAGGGGCGAAGACCCTATTGTAATTGATGGTATTATTATTATTATTGGGGGCCAAGCAGAGAAGCTGCGTAGGCCACCATTAAGTTTCTACCTTTTCTTATTTCTTTCTTTCTTTCTTTATTGGGGGCCAAGCAGCGAAGCGCTAAGCGCTGGCACCCATTGTTCTTGTACCTTTTCTTATTATTATTGGGGGCCAAGCAGCGAAGCTGCGCAGGCCACCATTGTTCTTGTACCTTTTCTTATTATTCATCTTCCTCTGGCATTGGAGTCTATGGCAGCCCATAGAACCGTATGGTAAAAAGTTGTGAAAATTGGCACACTTATTCATGACAGTCCCCTGAGTCTTTTCACCAAGACACATGTACACAGCTCGAACTCTCTAGCGCCACCAACATGTCAAAGTTGGAGATGCATTTGTGCACACAACTTTTGACCTGTAAGCCCGATTTTCAAAAACGAGGTACCGTTGGATTCCTTGGCTCAAGCCGAGTTCAACGCACCCCATGACATCATTTTCCGCCGTATTGGATTTCCCGCCATTTTGGATTTTGTTAAAAACACTTAAAATGTATCTCCTCCTAGGAATGTCAACCAATCTGCACAAAACTCGGTATACACATTCTCTAGATCAATTTCCACAAAAGTCTTACAGGGATTTTCGATTCTCGAAAGCGTTCGCCCGCTACAGCCAATCAAATTTAGCGTCCAAGCCGCCAAACAGGATATGGGGTCATATCTCAGCAAATTGTTAATGTATCAAAGCCACATTTGGGACACTCATCGGGGACAGTCCCATGAACCTTGTCAGGAAGTGTCATTGCGACAGCTCGAATCCTCTAGCGCCACCACCATGTCAAAGTTGGAAGTGCATTTAGGCACACAACTTTTGACCCGTGTGACCGATTTTCAAAAACGAGGTACCGTTGGATTCCTTGGCTCAAGCCGAGTTCAACGCACCCCATTACATCATTTTCCGCCGTATTGGATTTCCCGCCATTTTGGATTTGGTTAAAAACACTTAAAATGTATCTCCTCCTAGGAATGTCAACCAATCTGCACAAAACTCGGTATACACATTCTCTAGATCAATTTCCACAAAAGTCTTACAGGGATTTTTGATTCTCGAAAGCGTTCGCCCGCTACAGCCAATCAAATTTAGCGTCCAAGCCGCCAAACAGGATATGGGGTCATATCTCAGCAAATTGTTAATGTATCAAAGCCACATTTGGGACACTCATCGGGGACAGTCCCATGAACCTTGTCAGGAAGTGTCATTGCGACAGCTCGAATCCTCTAGCGCCACCACCATGTCAAAGTTGGAAGTGCATTTAGGCACACAACTTTTGACCCGTGTGACCGATTTTCAAAAGTGAGGTACCGTTGGAATCCCTGGCTCATGCAGAGTTCATCGCACCCTATGATGTCATTTTCCATCAATTGGATTTCCCGTTATTTTGTATTTTGTGTAAAACACTTAAAATGTATCTCCTCCTAGGGATTTGCACCCATCTACATGAAACTGGCTGTACACATTCAATAGACCAATGTCCACAAAATTATCACAGGGATTTTCGATTGTCAAAGGCGTTTGCCCACTACAGCCAATCGAATTTGGCGTCCAAGCTGCCAAACAGGAAGTGTGGTCATATCTCACTAACGTTTTAATGTATCATAACCACATTAGGCACACTCATCGGGGACGGTCCAGTGACCCCTATCACCAAGTCTGTCGATACCTCAAACTCTCTAGCACCACCAACCTGTCAAAGCTGGAAATGCATTTATTCTGAACCGTATGCCCGATTTTCAATACTGCAGTAGAGATTCGAACGCGGCTATAGCGTATTTCACTTGTTGTCTTTGATGCACTGGTCACGCATCCTGCTTGGCCCCCACATTGCTGCTTGCAGCTATATTTGGGGGCCAAGCAGCGAAGCTGCGCAGGCCACCATTGTTCTTGTACCTTTTCTTATTATTATTATTCATCTTCCTCTGGCATTGGAGTCTATGGCAGCCCATAGAACCGTATGGTAAAAAGTTGAGAAAATTGGCACTCTTATTCATGACAGTCCCCTGAGTCTTTTCACCAAGACCCATGTACACAGCTCGAACTCCCATGTCAAATTTGGAGGTGCATTTGTGCACACAACTTTTGACCTGTAAGCCCGATTTTCAAAAACGAGGTACCGTTGGATTCCTTGGCTCAAGCCGAGTTCAACGCACCCCATGACATAATTGTCCGCCATATTGGATTTCCCGCCATTTTGGATTTAGTGAAAAACACTTAAAATGTATCTCCTCCTAGGACTTTCGACCAATCTGCACGAAACTGGGTAGGCACATTCTCTAGACCGATGTCCACAAAAGTAATCCAGGGATTTTCGATTCTCGAAAGCGTTCGCCCGCTACAGCCAATCGAATTTGGCGTCCAAGCCGCCAAACAGGAAGTGTGGTCATATCTCAGCAAATTGTTAATGTATTAAAGCCACATTTGGCACACTCATCGGGGACAGTCCCATGACCTCTGGCAGCAAGTGACATTGCGACAGCTCAAACCCTCTAGCGCCACCACCATGTCAAAGTTGGAAGTGCGTTAATGCACACAACTTTTGACCTGTGTAACCGATTTTGAAAAATGAGGTACCGTTGGAATCCCTCGCTCATGCCGAGTTCATCGCATCCTATGATGTCATTTTCCACCAATTGGATTTCCCGCCATTTTGTATTTTGTGTAAAACACTTAAAATGTATCTTCTCCTAAGGATTTTCACCAATCTACATGAAACTGGCTGTACACATTCTTTAGACCAATGTCCACAAAACTCCTAGAGGGATTTTCGATGGTCGAAGGTGTTCGCTCGCTACAGCCAATCGAATTTGGCGTCCAAGCCGCCAAACAGGAAGTGTGGTCAAATCTCAGTAAGGTTTTGATGTATCATAACCACATTAGGCACACTCATTGTGGACGGTCCCGTGACCCCTGTCACCAAGTCTATGTCGACACCTCAAAGTCTCTAGCGCCACCAACCTGTCAAAGTTGGAAGTACGTATATTCTGAACCGTACGCCCGATTTTCAACACTGCGGTAGAGCTTCGAATGCGGCTATGACGTGTTTCGCTTGTTGTCTTTGATGCGCTGGTCGCGTGTCCTGCTTGGCCCCCACATTGCTGCTTGCAGCTATATTTTATTATTATTATTCTTCTGCCATTGGAGTCTATGGCAGCCTATAGAACCGTATGGTAAAAAGTTGGGAAAATTGGCACACTCATTCATGACAGTCCCCAAAGTCTTCTCACCAAGACCCATGTCCACAGCTTGAACGCTCTAGCGCCACCAACGTGTCAAAGTTGGAGGTGCATTTGTGCATGCAACTTTTGACCTGTAAGCCTGATTTTCAAAAACGAGGCAGCGTTGGATTCCTTCGCTCAAGCCAAGTTCAACGCACCCTATGACATCATTTTCCACCATATTGGATTTCCCGCCATATTGGATTTAGTGTAAAACACTCAAAATGTATCTCCTCCTAGGTTTTTTCACCAATCTGCACCACACGCAGTATGCACAATCTATAGACCGATGTCCACAAAAGTCTTACAGGGATTTTTGATTGTCCATTGCGTTCCCTCGTGACAGCCAATCAAAATTGGCCGAAAAGCTGCAAAACAGGAACTGGGGTCATATCTCAGTAATGTTTTAATCTATCAAAACCACATTTGGCACACTCATCCGGGACACACCCATGACATCTGTCACCAAGCCTTACGTTGACATCTCGTGCACTCTAGCGCCACCAGCGTGTCAAAGTTGGAGTTGCGTTTATGCCAGTAACTTTTGAACTGTATGTCCAATCTTCAAAATGATGGTAGCAATGGATTCCCTGGCTCATGCCGAGTTCAAAACACCCCATGGTTTCATTATTACTTTATTTGTTTGATTGCAGAATGAAAGAAACACTTTTTGTCCTCTGCACAATTTCACCAGTTTCAGAGGTTTTTGGAAAAAGTCACACATTTTCTAAACTGCCATCCCTCTTCTAATTCTCACAGCTCATACACATTTTATATATCAAAACGTTCACACGACTCTTGGGATTCATAAAATCAAAAAAGCTAAGCTTTTCGATGTATATTTTTCACTCTGGGACAGTTCGAATAATGACTCCCCCCCCTCCATTGAAATCAATGGAGCCACGCTCTAGAAAATCTCTCTTCGCTCTAGAATCTCTAACTGTTTCTAACTCTTCACCTCTCCTACACTTCTGAAGACCGAAGGACATTTTGTACATGGAAATGTTCGCGTGATTGTCTGGATTCTGAAGAAGTAAATAGTTGAGCTATGCTATGTATACTTTTCGCTGTGTGCCAATTTAAACAACGACACCCCCCCCTCTCACTCTACCGAGAGGAAGCAACCCTGCCAGGTGATATTAATTAAGTGCTCAGGACTCAGACTCACGGGGTTAGGGAAGGCTCACATGCCTTGTGGACTAGGGTGGTTCACTTTCGCAACATCCTGCGTGGCACAGTGGTTAGCGTGTCGGCCTTGCAAGCAACAGGTACAGAGATCGAATCCTGTTCAACCATGTCTGACTTTTGACATGTTTTGCTTGTTGTCTTTGATGCGCTGGTCGTGCGTCCCACTTGGCCCCCACAACGCTGCTTGCAGCTTTAATTAGGGCCCGAGCACTGGCGGTGCGAGGCCCTATTGAAATTCGAAAGATTATTAGGGCCCGAGCACTGGCTGTGCGAGGCCCTATTGAAACTCGAAGGATTATTATTATTATTCTCCTTCTTCTTTACTCCAAACAAATGCCTTTTAGGCGGCCTTAACATCGATGAAAACGGATGAAACTTTGCAGATACGTCAGTCCCGGTGAAAAATTTGATAATTCATGGGTGACGGAAATGGGCGTGGCAAAACAGCTCAAGAGCGCCCCCTGGAAAGTTTCAAATGGCGAGCCCCACCTTTCAGTTTGATGTAGGCGAACGAAATTCGGAGGGCATATGTATTTCATCGAGCCACACTTAAATGTCTCTTGGAGCTATACCCAACATGCAACAGGAAGTCCGCCATTTTGCTCTTAATGTGCCATTTTGTCCTTGTTTTGACCATTTCCATGCCTCGTACTTCGACGAACTCCTCCTACAGATTTCATCCGATCAACTTCATATCGGGTCAGCTTCATCTTAAGACCTTTGTGATCAAAAGTTATCAAAAAAATTGAGTTTTCACCACACACCCTTGCCGTGGCGCCCCGCCAAAGTTTGACATTTCGCCAAAAAACACGAAGTCCTCATAACTCCTCCATACATTATCCAATTTGTCCGATATATCTCACGCTTCATGACAGTTGTGTCCTGAACACATCTATGTGTCAGTCTTGCGTCATACTTATAGCGCCACCTATTGGTGAAACAGGAAGTCCTCATAACTCCTCCATACATTATCCAATTTGTCCGATATATCTCACGCTTCATGACGGTTCTGTCCTGAACACATCTTTTTGTCAGTATTGCATCATACTTATAGCGCCACCTGTTGGTGAAACAGGAAGTCCTCATAACTCCTACATACATTATCCGATTTGTCCGATATTTCTCACGCTTCATGACAGGTCTGTCCTGAACGCATCTATGTTTCAGTATTGCGTCATACTTATAGCGCCACCTATTGGTGAAACAGGAAGTCCTCATAACTCCTCCATTTATTATCCAATTTGTCCGATATAGCTCACGCTTCATGACGGTTCTGTCCTGAACACATCTATGTGTCAGTATTGCGTCATACGTATAGCGCCACCTATTGGTGAAACAGGAAGTCCTCATAACTCCTGCATACATCATCCGATTTGCACCAAATTGCTGACGCTTCATGAAGGTGGCCTTCTGAACCCATCTATGTGTCGGTATTGAGTCACACTTACAGCGCCACCTACTGGTGAAACAGGAAGTCCTCATAACTCCTACATACGTTATCCGATTTACTCAACATTTCTCACGCTTCATCAAGGTACCGTCCTGAACACATCTATGCTTCGGTATTGAGTCACGCCTAGAGCGCCACCTACTGGTGACAGGAAGTTTCTCTCAGTACTGCACACCGAAATAGCACAGCCTTTAACGGCGCAGCACCCCGACACGCGTGGGGTGCGAGGGCCCGCTCACTGCTGCTCGCAGCACTAGTTATTATTATTCTCCTTCTCCTTCTCCTTCTTCTTCTCCCCAAACAAATGCCTTTTTGGCGGCCTAAAAATCGATGAAAACGGATGAAACTTTGCAGATACATCAGTCCCGGTGAAAATCGGATATTTCATTGGTGACGGAAATGGGCGTGGCAAAACGGCTCAAGAGCGCCCCCTGGAAAGTTTAAAATGGCGAGCCCCACCTTTCAGTTTGATGTAGGCGAACGAAATTCGGTGGGCTTATGTAGTTCATCGAGCCACACTTAAATGTCTCTTGGAGCTATACCCAACATGCAACAGGAAGTCCGCCATTTTGTTCTTAATGTGCCATTTTGTCCTTGTTTTGACCATTTCCATGCCTCGTACTTCGACGAACTCCTCCTACAGATTTCATCTGATCAACTTCATATCGGGTCAGCTTCATCTTAAGACCTTTGTGATCAAAAGTTATCAAAAAAATTGAGTTTTCACCAAACACCCTTGCCGTGGCGCCCCGCCAAAGTTTGACATTTCGCCATAAAACACGAAGTCCTCATAACTCCTCCATACATTATCTAATTTGTCCGATATATCTCACGCTTCATGATGGTTCTGTCCTGAACACATCTATGTGTCAGTATTGCGTCATACTTATAGCGCCACCTATTGGTGAAAGAGGAAGTCCTCATAACTCCTCCATACATTATCCAATTTGTCCGATATATCTCACGCTTCATGACGGTTCTGTCCTGAACACATCTATGTGTCAGTATTGCGTCATACTTATTGCGCCACCTATTGGTAAAACAGGAAGTCCTCATAACTCCTACATACATTATCCAATTTGTCCGATATATCTCACGCTTCATGACGGTTCTGTCCTGAACACATCTATGTGTCAGTATTGCATCATACTTATAGCGCCACCTATTGGTGAAACAGGAAGTCCTCATAACTCCTCCATACATTATCCAATTCGTCCGATATATCTCACGCTTCATGACGGTTCTGTCCTGAACACATCTATGTGTCAGTATTGCATCATACTTATAGCGCCACCTATTGGTGAAACAGGAAGTCCTCATAACTACTACATACATTATCCAATTTGTCCGATATATCTCACGCTTCATGACGGTTCTGTCCTGAACACATCTATATGTCAGTATTGCGTCATACTTATTGCGCCACCTATTGGTAAAACAGGAAGTCCTCATAACTCCTACATACATTATCCAATTTGTCCGATATATCTCACGCTTCATGAAGGTTCTGTCCTGAACACATCTATGTGTCAGTATTGCATCATACTTATAGCGCCACCTATTGGTGAAACAGGAAGTCCTCATAACTCCTCCATACATTATCCAATTCGTCCGATATATCTCACGCTTCATGAAGGTTCTGTCCTGAACACATCTATGTGTCAGTATTGCATCATACTTATAGCGCCACCTATTGGTGAAACAGGAAGTCCTCATAACTACTACATACATTATCCAATTTGTCCGATATATCTCACGCTTCATGACGGTTCTGTCCTGAACACATCTATGTGTCAGTATTGCATCATACTTATAGCGCCACCTATTGGTGAAACAGGAAGTCCTCATAACTCCTCCATACATTATCCAATTCGTCCGATATATCTCACGCTTCATGAAGGTTCTGTCCTGAACACATCTATGTGTCAGTATTGCATCATACTTATAGCGCCACCTATTGGTGAAACAGGAAGTCCTCATAACTACTACATACATTATCCAATTTGTCCGATATATCTCACGCTTCATGACGGTTCTGTCCTGAACACATCTATGTGTCAGTATTGCATCATACTTATAGCGCCACCTATTGGTGAAACAGGAAGTCCCCATAACTCCTCCATACATTATCGGATTTGTCCGATATATCTCACGCTTCATGACGGTTCTGTCCTGAACACATCTATGTGTCAGTATTGCATCATACTTATAGCGCCACCTATTGGTGAAACAGGAAGTCCTCATAACTCCTCCATACATTATCCGATTTGTCCGATATATCTCACGCTTCATGACGGTTCTGTCCTGAACACATCTATGTGTCAGTATTGCGTGATACTTATAGCGCCACCTATTGGTGAAACAGGAAGTCCTCATAACTCCTACATACATTACCCAATTTGTCCGATATATCTCACGCTTCATGACGGTTCTGTCCTGAACACATCTATGTGTCAGTATTGCGTCATACTTATAGCGCCACCTATTGGTGAAACAGGAAGTCCTCAGAACTACTGCATACATCATCCGATTTGCACCAAATTGCTGACGCTTCATGAAGGTCACCTTCTGAACGCATCTATGCGTCGGTATTGAGTCACACTTACAGCGCCACCTACTGGTGAAACAGGAAGTACTCATAACTCCTACATACGTTATCCGATTTACTCCAAATTGCTCATGCTTGATGAAGGTCGCATCTTGAACACTTCTGTAAGTCAGTATTGCGTCATACCTACAGCGCCACCTACTGGTGAAACAGGAAGTCCTCATAACTCCTCCATACATTATCCGATTTACTCAAGATGTCTCACGCTTCATCAAGGTACCGTCCTGAACACATCTATGCTTCGGTATTGTCACGCTTAGAGCGCCACCTACTGGTGACAGGAAGTTTCTCTCAGCACAGGACACCGAAATAGCACACCCTTTAACGGCGCCGCACCCCGACACGCGTGGGGTGCGAGGGCCCGCTCACTGCTGCTCGCAGCCCTAGTTATTATTATTCTCCTTCTCCTTCTTCCAAAACAAATGCATTTTTGGCGGCCTAAACATCGATGAAAACGGATGAAACTTTGCAGATACGTCAGTCCCGGTGAAAAATTTGATAATTCATGGGTGAAGGAAATGGGCGTGGCAAAACGGCTCAAGAGCGCCCCCTGGAAAATTTAAAATGGCGAGCCCCACCTTTCAGTTTGATGTAGGGGAACGAAATTCGGAGGGCACATGTATTTCATCGAGACACACTAAAATGTCTCTTGGAGCTATACCCAACATGCAACAGGAAGTCCGCCATTTTGCTCTTAATGTGCCATTTTGTCCTTGTTTTGACCATTTCCATGCCTCGTACTTCGACGAACTCCTCCTACAGATTTCATCCGATCAACTTCATATCGGGTCAGCTTCATCTTAAGACCTTTGTGATCAAAAGTTATCAAAAAAATTGAGTTTTCACCAAACACCCTTGCCGTGGCGCCCCGCCAAAGTTTGACATTTCGCCATAAAACACGAAGTCCTTATAACTCCTCCATACATTATCTAATTTGTCTGATATATCTCACGCTTCATGACGGTTCTGTCCTGAACACATCTATGTGTCAGTATTGCATCATACTTATAGCGCCACCTATCGGTGAAACAGGAAGTCCTCATAACTCCTCCATACATTATCCAATTCGTCCGATATATCTCACGCTTCATGAAGGTTCTGTCCTGAACACATCTATGTGTCAGTATTGCGTCATACTTATAGCGCCACCTATTGGTAAAACAGGAAGTCCTCATAACTCCTCCATACATTATCCGATTTGTCCGATATATCTCACGCTTCATGACGGTTCTGTCCTGAACACATCTATGTGTCAGTATTGCGTCATACTTATAGCGCCACCTATTGGTGAAACAGGAAGTCCTCATAACTCCTCCATACATTATCCGATTTGTCCGATATATCTCACGCTTCATGACGGTTCTGTCCTGAACACATCTATGTGTCAGTATTGCGTCATACTTATAGCGCCACCTATTGGTGAAACAGGAAGTCCTCATAACTCCTACATACATTATCCAATTCGTCCGATATATCTCACGCTTCATGAAGGTTCTGTCCTGAACACATCTATGTGTCAGTATTGCGTCATACTTATAGCGCCACCTATTGGTGAAACATGAAGTCCTCATAACTCCTCCATACATTATCCAATTTGTCCGATATATCTCACGCTTCATGACGGTTCTGTCCTGAACACATCTATGTGTCAGTATTGCGTCATACTTATAGCGCCACCTATTGGTGAAACAGGAAGTCCTCATAACTCCTCCATACATTATCCAATTTGTCCCATATATCTCACGCTTCATGACGGTTCTGTCCTGAACACATCTTTGTGTCAGTATTGCATCATACTTATAGCGCCACCTATTGGTGAAACAGGAAGTCCTCATAACTCCTCCATACATTATCCAATTTGTCCCATATATCTCACGCTTCATGACGGTTCTGTCCTGAACACATCTTTGTGTCAGTATTGCATCATACTTATAGCGTCACCTATTGGTGAAACAGGAAGTCCTCATAACTCCTCCATACATTATCCAATTTGTCCCATATATCTCACGCTTCATGACGGTTCTGTACTGAACACATCTATGTGTCAGTATTGCATCATACTTATAGCGCCACCTATTGGTGAAACAGGAAGTCCCCATAACTCCTCCATACATTATCGTATTTGTCCGATATATCTCACGCTTCATGACGGTTCTGTCCTGAACACATCTATGTGTCAGTATTGCGTCATACTTATAGCGCCACCTATTGGTGAAATAGGAAGTCCTCATAACTCCTCCATACATTATCCAATTTGTCTGATATATCTCACGCTTCATGACGGTTCTGTCCTGAACACATCTATGTGTCAGTATTGCGTCATACTTATAGCGCCACCTATTGGTGAAACAGGAAGTCCTCATAACTCCTACATACATTATCCAATTTGTCCGATATATCTCACGCTTCATGACGGTTCTGTCCTGAACACATCTATGTGTCAGTATTGCATCATACTTATAGCGCCACCTATTGGTGAAACAGGAAGTCCTCATAACTACTACATACATTATCCAATTTGTCCGATATATCTCACGCTTCATGACGGTTCTGTCCTGAACACATCTATGTTTCAGTATTGCGTCATACTTATAGCGCCACCTATTGGTGAAACAGGAAGTCCTCACAACTCCTCCATACATTATCCAATTTGTCCGATATAGCTCACGCTTCATGACGGTTCTGTCCTGAACACATCTATGTTTCAGTATTGCGTCATACGTATAGCGCTACCTATTGGTGAAACAGGAAGTCCTCATAACTCCTGCATACATTATCCGATTTGCACCAAATTGCTGACGCTTCATGAAGGTGGCCTTCTGAACCCATCTATGTGTCGGTATTGAGTCACACTTACAGCGCCACCTACTGGTGAAACAGGAAGTCCTCATAACTCCTACATACGTTATCCGATTTACTCAACATTTCTCACGCTTCATCAAGGTACCGTCCTGAACACATCTATGCTTCGGTATTGAGTCACACTTACAGCGCCACCTACTGGTGAAACAGGAAGTACTCATAACTCCTACATACGTTATCCCATTTACTCCAAATTGCTCATGCTTGATGACGGTCACATCTTGAACACATCTGTAAGTCAGTATTGCGTCATACCTACAGCGCCACCTACTGGTGAAACAGGAAGTCCTCATAACTCCTACATACGTTATCTGATTTACACAACATTTCTCACGCTTCATCAAGGTACTGTCCTGAACACATCTATGTGTTGGTATTGAATCACGCTTAGAGCGCCACCTACTGGTGACAGGAAGTTTCTCTCAGTACTGGACACCCAAATAGCACACCCTTTAACGGCGCCACACCCCGACCCGCATGGGGTGCGAGGGCCCGCTCACTGCTGCTCGCAGCCCTAGTTAGGGCCCGAGCACTGGCGGTGCGAGGCCCTATTGTATTTCGAAGGATTATTATTAGGGCCCGAGCACTGGCGGTGCGAGGCCCTATTGAAACTCGAAGGATTATTATTCTCCTTCTCCTTCTTCTCCTTCTTCTCCTTCTCCTTTACTCCAAACAAATGCCTTTTAGGCGGCCTGAACATCGATGAAAACGGATGAAACTTTGCAGATACGTCAGTCCCGGTGAAAAATTTGATAATTCATGGGTGACGGAAATGGGCGTGGCAAAACGGCTCAAGAGCGCCCCCTGGAAAGTTTCAAATGGCGAGCCCCACCTTTCAGTTTGATGTAGGCGAACGAAATTCGGAGGGCATATGTATTTCATCGAGCCACACTAAAATGTCTCTTAGAGCTGTACCCAACATGCAACAGGAAGGCCGCCATTTTGCTTTTAATGTGCCATTTTGTCCTTGTTTTGACCATTTCCATGCCTCGTATTTCAACGAACTCCTCCTACAGATTTCATCCGATCAACTTCATACTCAGTCAGCTTCATCTTAAGCCCTTTGTGATCAAAAGTTATCAAGAAAATTGAGTTTTCACCAAACACCCTTGCCGTGGCGCCCCGCCAAAGTTTGACATTTCGCCATAAAACACGATGTCCTCATAACTTCTCCATACATTATCCGATTTGTCCGATATATCTCACGCTTCATGACGGTTCTGTCCTGAACACATCTATGTGTCAGTATTGCGTCATACTTATAGCGCCACCTATTGGTGAAACAGGAAGTCCTCATAACTCCTCCATACATTATCCGATTTGTCCGATATAGCTCACGCTTCATGACGGTTCTGTCCTGAACACATCTATGTGTCAGTATTGCGTCATACGTATAGCGCCACCTATTGGTGAAACAGGAAGTCCCCATAACTCCTCCATACATTATCGGATTTGTCCGATATATCTCACGCTTCATGACGGTTCTGTCCTGAACACATCTATGTGTCAGTATTGCATCATACTTATAGCGCCACCTATTGGTGAAACAGGAAGTCCTCATAACTCCTCCATACATTATCCGATTTGTCCGATTTATCTCACGCTTCATGACGGTTCTGTCCTGAACACATCTATGTGTCAGTATTGCGTCATACTTATAGCGCCACCTATTGGTGAAACAGGAAGTCCTCATAACTCCTGCATACATCATCCGATTTGCACCAAATTGCTGACGCTTCATGAAGGTCACCTTCTGAACACATCTATGCGTCGGTATTGAGTAACACTTACAGCGCCACCTACTGGTGAAACAGGAAGTACTCATAACTCCTACATACATTATCCGATTTACTCCAAATTGCTCATGCTTGATGAAGGTCGCATCTTGAACACATCTGTAGGTCAGTATTGCGTCATACTTACAGCGCCACCTACTGCTTACAGGAAGTCCTCATAACTCCTACATACTTTGTCCGATTTACACAACATTTCTCACACTTCATGAAGGTACTTTCCTGAACACATCTATGCGTCGGTATTGAGTCACGCTTAGAGCGCCACCTACTGGTGACAGGAAGTTTCTGTCAGTACTGGACACCGAAATAGCACACCCTTTAACGGCGCCACACCCCGACCCGCGTGGGGTGCGAGGGCCCGCTCACTGCTGCTCGCAGCACTAGTTAGGGCCCGAGCACTGGCGGTGCGAGGCCCTATTGAATTTCGAAGGATTATTATTATTATTATTATTCTACCTTCTCCTTCTCCTTCTTCCAAAACAAATGCATTTTTGGCGGCCTAAACATCGATGAAAACGGATGAAACTTTGCAGATACGTCAGTCCCGGTGAAAAATTTGATAATTCATGGGTGACGGAAATGGGCGTGGCAAAACGGCTCAAGAGCGCCCCCTGGAAAATCTAAAATGGCGAGCCCCACCTTTCAGTTTGATGTAGGCGAACGAAATTCGGTGGGCATATGTATTTCATCGAGCCACACTTAAATGTCTCTTGGAGCTATACCCAACATGCAACAGGAAGTCCGCCATTTTGCTTTTGATGTGCCATTTTGTCCTTGTTTTGACCATTTCCATGCCTTGTACTTCGACGAACTCCTCCTACAGATTTAATCCGATCAACTTCATATCGGGTCAGCTTCATCTTAAGACCTTTGTGATCAAAAGTTATCAAAAAAATTGAGTTTTCACCAAACACCCTTGCCGTGGCGCCCCGCCAAAGTTTGACATTTCGCCATAAAACACGAAGTCCTCATAACTCCTCCATACATTATCCAATTTGTCCGATATATCTCACGCTTCATGACGGTTCTGTCCTGAACACATCTATGTGTCAGTATTGCGTCATACTTATAGCGCCACCTATTGGTGAAACAGGAAGTCCTCATAACTCCTCCATACATTATCCAATTTGTCCGATATATCTCACGCTTCATGACGGTTCTGTCCTGAACACATCTATGTGTCAGTATTGCGTCATACTTATAGCGCCACCTATTGGTGAAACAGGAAGTCCTCATAACTCCTCCATACATTATCCGATTTGCACCAAATTGCTGACGATTCATGAAGGTCGCATTCTGAACACATCTATGCGTCCGGATTGAGTCACTCTTACAGCGCCACCTACTGGTGAAACAGGAAGTACTCATAACTCCTACATACGTTATCCGATTTACTCCAAATTGCTCACGCTTGATGAAGGTCGCATCCTGAACACATCTCTGCGTGAGCATTGGGTCATACAAATAGCGCCACCTACTGCTTACAGGAAGTCATCATAACTCCTACATACATTGTCCGATTTACACAACATTTCTCAAGCTTCATCAAGGTACTGTCCTGAACACATCTATGCGTTTGTATTGAGTCACGCTTAGAGCGCCACCTACTGGTGACAGGAAGTTTCTCTCAGTACTGGACACCGAAATAGCACACACTTTAACGGCGCCACACCCCGACCCGCATGGGGTGCGAGGGCCCGCTCACTGCTGCTCGCAGCCCTAGTTATTCTTGTTCTTCTTCTCCCCAAACAAATGCCTTTTTGGCGGCCTAAACATCGATGAAAACGGATGAAACTTTGCAGATACGTCAGTCCCGGTGAAAAATTTGATAATTCATGGGTGCCGGAAATAGGCGTGGCAAAACGGCTCAAGAGCGCCCCCTGGAATATTTAAAATGGCGAGCCCCACCTTTCAGTTTGATGTAGGGGAACGAAATTCGGAGGGCACATGTATTTCATCGAGACACACTAAAATGTCTCTTGGAGCTATACCCAACATGCAACAGGAAGTCCGCCATTTTGCTCTTAATGTGCCATTTTGTCCTTGTTTTGACCATTTCCATGCCTCGTACTTCGACGAACTCCTCCTACAGATTTCATCCGATCAACTTCATATCGGGTCAGCTTCATCTTAAGACCTTTGTGATCAAAAGTTATCAAAAAAATTGAGTTTTCACCAAACACCCTTGCCGTGGCGCCCCGCCAAAGTTTGACATTTCGCCATAAAACACGAAGTCCTTATAACTCCTCCATACATTATCTAATTTGTCTGATATATCTCACGCTTCATGACGGTTCTGTCCTGAACACATCTATGTGTCAGTATTGCATCATACTTATAGCGCCACCTATCGGTGAAACAGGAAGTCCTCATAACTCCTCCATACATTATCCAATTCGTCCGATATATCTCACGCTTCATGAAGGTTCTGTCCTGAACACATCTATGTGTCAGTATTGCGTCATACTTATAGCGCCACCTATTGGTAAAACAGGAAGTCCTCATAACTCCTCCATACATTATCCGATTTGTCCGATATATCTCACGCTTCATGACGGTTCTGTCCTGAACACATCTATGTGTCAGTATTGCGTCATACTTATAGCGCCACCTATTGGTGAAACAGGAAGTCCTCATAACTCCTCCATACATTATCCGATTTGTCCGATATATCTCACGCTTCATGACGGTTCTTCGACGAACTCCTCCTACAGATTTCATCCGATCAACTTCATATCGGGTCAGCTTCATCTTAAGACCTTTGTGATCAAAAGTTATCAAAAAAATTGAGTTTTCACCAAACACCCTTGCCGCGGCGCCCCGCCAAAGTTTGACATTTCGCCATAAAACACGATGTCCTCATAACTCCTCCATACATTATCCGATTTGTCCGATATATCTCACGCTTCATGACGGTTGTGTCCTGAACACATCTATGGGTCAGTATTGCGTCATACTTATAGCGCCACCTATTGGTGAAACAGGAAGTCCTCATAACTCCTCCATACATTATCGGATTTGTCCGATATTTCTCACGCTTCATGACGGTTGTGTCCTGAACACATCTATGGGTCAGTATTGCGTCATACTTATAGCGCCACCTATTGGTGAAACAGGAAGTCCTCATAACTCCTCCATACATTATCGGATTTGTCCGATATATCTCACGCTTCATGACGGTTCTGTCCTGAACACATCTATGTGTCAGTATTGCGTCATACTTATAGCGCCACCTATTGGTGAAACAGGAAGTCCTCATAACTCCTCCATACATTATCCGATTTGTCCGATATGTCTCACGCTTCATGACGGTTCTGTCCCGAACACATCTATGTGTCAGTATTGCGTCATACTTATAGCGCCACCTATTGGTGAAACAGGAAGTCCTCATAACTCCTGCATACATCATCCGATTTGCACCAAATTGCTGACGCTTCATGAAGGTCACCTTCTGAACACATCTATGCGTCGGTATTGAGTCACACTTACAGCGCCACCTACTGGTGAAACAGGAAGTACTCATAACTCCTACATACGTCATCCGATTTACTCCAAATTGCTCATGCTTGATGAAGGTCGCATCTTGAACACATCTGTAAGTCAGTATTGCGTCATACCTACAGCGCCACCTACTGGTGAAACAGGAAGTCCTCATAACTCCTACAAACATTATCCGATTTACACCACATTGCACACGCTTGATGAAGGTCGCGTCCTGAACTCATCTGTAGGTCAGTATTGAGTCATGCTTATAGCGCCGCCTACAGGTCAAGCAGGAAGTCATCATAAGTCCTACATACATTGTCCGATTTACACAACATTTCTCACGCTTCATCAAGGTACTGTCCTGAACACATCTATGTGTTGGTATTGAATCACGCTTAGAGCGCCACCTACTGGTGACAGGAAGTTTCTCTCAGTACTGGACACCGAAATAGCACACCCTTTAACGGCGCCACACCCCGACCCGCATGGGGTGCGAGGGCCCGCTCACTGCTGCTCGCAGCCCTAGTTAGGGCCCGAGCACTGGCGGTGCGAGGCCCTATTGAAACTCGAAGGATTATTAGGGCCCGAGCACTGGCGGTGCGAGGCCCTATTGAAACTCGAAGGATTATTATTAGGGCCCGAGCACTGGCGGTGCGAGGCCCTATTGAAACTCGAAGGATTATTATTAGGGCCCGAGCACTGGCGGTGCGAGGCCCTATTGTATTTCGAAGGATTATTATTCTCCTACCTTCTCCTTCTTCCAAAACAAATGCATTTTTGGCGGCCTAAACATCGGTGAAAACGGATGAAACTTTGCAGATATGTCAGTCCCGGTGAAAAATTTGATAATTCATGGGTGACAGAAATGGGCGTGGCAAAACGGCTCAAGAGCGCCCCCTGGGAAATTTCAAATGGCGAGCCCCACCTTTCAGTTTGATGTAGGCGAACGAAATTCGGTGGGCATATGTAGTTCATCGAGACACACTAAACTGTCTCTTGGATCTATACCCAACATGCAACAGGAAGTCCGCCATTTTGCTTTTAATGTGCCATTTTGCCCTTGTTTTGACCATTTCCATGCCTCGTATTTCAACGAACTCCTCCTAAAGATTTCATCCGATCAACTTCATATTCGGTCAGCTTCATCTTAAGACCTTTGTGATCAAAAGTTATCAAAAAAATTGAGTTTTCACCAAACATCCTTCCCGTGGCGCTCCGCCAAAGTTTGACATTTCGCAATAAAACACGAGGTCCTCATAACTCCTCCATACATTATCGGATTTGTCCGATATATCTCACGCTTCATGACGGTTCTGTCCTGAACACATCTATGTGTCAGTATTGCGTCATACTTATAGCGCCACCTATTGGTGAAACAGGAAGTCCTCATAACTCCTACATACATTATCCAATTTGTCCAATATATCTCACGCTTCATGACGGTTCTGTCCTGAACACATCTATGTGTCAGTATTGCATCATACTTATAGCGCCACCTATTGGTGAAACAGGAAGTCCCCATAACTCCTCCATACATTATCGGATTTGTCCGATATATCTCACGCTTCATGACGGTTCTGTCCTGAACACATCTATGTGTCAGTATTGCATCATACTTATAGCGCCACCTATTGGTGAAACAGGAAGTCCTCATAACTCCTACATACATTATCCAATTCGTCCGATATATCTCACGCTTCATGACGGTTCTGTCCTGAACACATCTATGTGTCAGTATTGCATCATACTTATAGCGCCACCTATTGGTGAAACAGGAAGTCCCCATAACTCCTACATACATTATCCAATTCGTCCGATATATCTCACGCTTCATGACGGTTCTGTCCTGAACACATCTATGTGTCAGTATTGCGTCATACTTATAGCGCCACCTATTGGTGAAACAGGAAGTCCTCATAACTCCTACATACATTATCCAATTCGTCCGATATATCTCACGCTTCATGACGGTTCTGTCCTTAACACATCTATGTGTCAGTATTGCGTCATACGTATAGTGCCACCTATTGGTGAAACAGGAAGTCCTCATAACTCCTGCATACATCATCCGATTTGCACCAAATTGCTGACGCTTCATGAAGGTGGCCTTCTGAACCCATCTATGTGTCGGTATTGAGTCACACTTACAGCGCCACCTACTGGTGAAACAGGAAGTCCTCATAACTCCTACATACGTTATCCAATTTACTCAACATTTCTCACGCTTCATCAAGGTACCGTCCTGAACACATCTATGCTTCGGTATTGAGTCACGCCTAGAGCGCCACCTACTGGTGACAGGAAGTTTCTCTCAGTACTGCACACCGAAATAGCACAGCCTTTAACGGCACAGCACCCCGACACGCATGGGGTGCGAGGGCCCGCTCACTGCTGCTCGCAGCACTAGTTATTATTATTATTAGGGCCCGAGCACACTGGCGGTGCGAGGCCCTATTGTATTTCGAAGGATTATTCTCCTTCTCCTTCTTCTCCTTCTTCTCCTTCTTCTTCCAAAACAAATGCCTTTTTGGCGGCCTAAACATCGATGAAAACGGATGAAACTTTGCAGATACGTCAGTCCCGGTGAAAAATTTGATAATTCATGGGTGACGGAAATGGGCGTGGCAAAACGGCTCAAGAGCGCCCCCTGGAAAGTTTCAAATGGCGAGCCCCACCTTTCAGTTTGATGTAGGCGAACGAAATTCGGAGGGCATATGTATTTCATCGAGCCACACTAAAATGTCTCTTAGAGCTGTACCCAACATGCAACAGGAAGGCCGCCATTTTGCTTTTAATGTGCCATTTTGTCCTTGTTTTGACCATTTCCATGCCTCGTATTTCAACGAACTCCTCCTACAGATTTCATCCGATCAACTTCATACTCGGTCAGCTTCATCTTAAGCCCTTTGTGATCAAAAGTTATCAAGAAAATTGAGTTTTCACCAAACACCCTTGCCGTGGCGCCCCGCCAAAGTTTGACATTTCGCCATAAAACACGATGTCCTCATAACTTCTCCATACATTATCCGATTTGTCCGATATATCTCACGCTTCATGACGGTTCTGTCCTGAACACATCTATGTGTCAGTATTGCGTCATACTTATAGCGCCACCTATTGGTGAAACAGGAAGTCCTCATAACTCCTGCATACATCATCCGATTTGCACCAAATTGCTGACGCTTCATGAAGGTCACCTTCTGAACACATCTATGCGTCGGTATTGAGTTACACTTACAGCGCCACCTACTGGTGAAACAGGAAGTACTCATAACTCCTACATACATTATCCGATTTACTCCAAATTGCTCATGCTTGATGAAGGTCGCATCTTGAACACATCTGTAGGTCAGTATTGCGTCATACCTACAGCGCCACCTACTGCTTACAAGAAGTCCTCATAACTCCTACATACTTTGTCCGATTTACACAACATTTCTCACGCTTCATCAAGGTACTGTCCTGAACACATCTATGCATCGGTATTGAGTCACGCTTAGAGCGCCACCTACTGGTGACAGGAAGTTTCTGTCAGTACTGGACACCGAAATAGCACACCCTTTAACGGCGCCACACCCCGACCCACGTGGGGTGCGAGGGCCCGCTCACTGCTGCTCGCAGCACTAGTTATTATTATTCTTCTCCTTCTTCTCCTTCTCCTTCTCCTTCTTCTCCCCAAACAAATGCCTTTTTGGCGGCCTTAACATCGATGAAAACGGATGAAACTTTGCACATACGTCAGTCCCGGTAAAAAATTTGATAATTCATGGGTGACGGAAATGGGCGTGGCAAAACGGCTCAAGTGCGCCCCCTGGAAAATTTAAAATGGCGAGCCCCACCTTTCAGTTTGATGTAGTCGAACGAAATTCGGTGGGCATATGTAGTTCATCGAGACACACTAAAATGTCTCTTGGAGCTATACCCAACATGCAACAGGAAGTCCGCCATCTTGCTTTTAATGTGCCATTTTGTCCTTGTTTTGACCATTTCCATGCCTCGTACTTCAACGAACTCCTCCTACAGATTTCATCCGATCAACTTCATATCGGGTCGGCTTCATCTTAAGACCTTTGTGATCAAAAGTTATCAAAAAAATTGAGTTTTCACCACACACCCTTGCCGTGGCGCCCCGCCAAAGTTTGACATTTCGCCATAAAACACGAAGTCCTCATAACTCCTACATACATTATCCAATTTGTCTGATATATCTCACGCTTCATGACGGTTCTGTCCTGAACACATCTATGTGTCAGTATTGCGTCATACTTATAGCGCCACCTATTGGTGAAACAGGAAGTCCTCATAACTCCTCCATACAGTATCCAATTTGTCCGATATATCTCACGCTTCATGACGGTTCTGTCCTGAACACATCTATGTGTCAGTATTGCGTCATACTTATAGCGCCACCTATTGGTGAAACAGGAAGTCCTCATAACTCCTGCATACATCATCCGATTTGCACCAAATTGCTGACGCACCATGAAGGTCGCCTTCTGAACCCATCTATGTGTCGGTATTGAGTCACACTTACAGCGCCACCTACTGGTGAAACAGGAAGTCCTCATAACTCTTACATACGTTATCCGATTTACTCAACATTTCTCACGCTTCATCAAGGTACCGTCCTGAACACATCTATGCTTCGGTATTGAGTCACACCTAGAGCGCCACCTACTGGTGACAGGAAGTTTCTCTCAGTACTGCACACCGAAATAGCACAGCCTTTAACGGCGCAGCACCCCGACACGCGTGGGGTGCGAGGGCCCGCTCACTGCTGCTCGCAGCACTAGTTGGGGGCCAAGCAGCGAAGCGCTAAGCGCTGGCACCCATTGTTCTTGTACCTTTTTGGGGGCCAAGCAGCGCAGCTGCGCAGGCACCCATTAAGTTTCTACCTTTTCTCTTTCTTTCTTTATTATTCCTCTGCCATTGTAGTCTATGGCAGCCCATAGAAGCTTATGGTAGAAAGTTATGAAAAATGGCACACTCATTCGGGACAGTGCCCTGACCCTCCTCACCAAGTCTCATGTCCACACCTCACCCTCTCTAGCGCCACCAACGTGTCAAAGTTGGAGGTGCATTTATGCATGCAGCTTTTCTTCAGCAAGTCCAATTTTCAAACTTCAGGTGTCCTTCAATTCCTTGGCTCAAGCCGGATTCAACGCACTCTATGAGGTCATTGTGGCCATCTTGGCTTCTCCGCCATTTTGAATGATGTGCAAAACCCTTAAAATGTATCTCCTCCTAGGAACTTTCACCAATTTGCACGAAAATCGGTGGATGTCATCTATATATTAATGTCTACATAGGATGTACAGGGATTTTTGATTATCCATTGCGTTCGCTCGTGACAGCCAATCAAAATTGGCAGAAAAGCTGCAGAACAGGAACTGTGGTCATATCTCATTAATCTTTTAATCTATCAAAACCACATTTGGCACACTCATTCGGGACATACCCATGACATCTGTCACCAAGCCTCATGTTGACATCTCGTGCACTCTAGCGCCACCAGCATGTCAAAGTTGGAGTTGCGTTTATGCCAGTAACTTTTGAACTGTATGTCCAATCTTCAAAATGATGGTAGCAATGGATTCCCTGGCTCATGCCGAGTTCAAAACACCCCATGGTTTCATTATTACTTCATTTGTTTGATTGCAGAATGAAAGGAACACTTTTTGTCTTCTGCACAATTTCACCAGTGTCAGAGTGCTGAAAGGCGCATTTTGGAAAAAGTCACACATTTTCTAAACTGCCATCCCTCTTCCAATTCTCACAGCTCATACACATTTTATATATCAAAACGTTCACACGACTCTTGGGATTCATAAAATCAAAAAAGCTAAGCTCTTCGATGTATATTTTTCACTCTGTGACAGTTCGAATAATGACCCCCCCCCCTCCATTGAAATCAATGGAGCCACACTCTAGAAAATCTCTCTTCGCTCTAGAATCTCTAACTGTTTCTAACTCTTCACCTCTCCTACACTTCTGAAGACCGAAGGACATTTTATACATGGAAATGTTCGCGTGATTGTCTGGATTCTGAAGAAGTAAATAGTTGAGCTATGCTATGTATACTTTTCGCTGTGTGCCAATTTAAACAAAGACCCCCCCCCCTCTCACTCTACCGAGAGGAAGCAACCCTACCAGGTGACATTCATTAAGTGCTCAGGACTCACTCTACCAAGAGGAAGCAGAAGCTGACATTATCCACTCAAATCTGCGACGCACTTTGTAAGATCCGTCGTGGCATAGCGGGTAGCGCGTCAGTCTCGCAAGCAGCGAGTTCAGGGTTCGATTCCCGTTCATCCAAAGTGCATTCTTATAATTATTGTAATTATGCTGCTGTGGAAGTCAATGGCAGACAACAGAATCATTGTCGGTCGCTCCTGCCAGTTAAAAGTTGTGAAATTTGGCTCACAGACCAGGGACTCGTGTGCCTATTGTTTAGAGTAAGTAATATGTGTGTATTACAAATGTTTGCCATGTGGGGGAGGCATCTTACAGTACGGTACATCATATTCATGGGTTTTGTTGTAGAGACGATTATCCAGACAAGCACATACAGTAGAGACAATCACATAGACAAGCTCATACAGTAAAGATAATCACATAGACAATTGCATACAGTAGAGAAAATCAGACGGAAGCACATACAGTAGACAATCACAGACATACAGTACAGCAGAGAACATAACATACAATAGACACAATTACATAGACACAAGCACATACAGTACAGACAATCACATATAGTACAATAATGCGCTCCTCTTGTGTAAAATGCAGCAGACGGAACTTGGTTGCGTATTGTTTGCCATGTTCATGGCCGTGTACAAATAGTCAAAGTGGGTAAAGGTAATGCAGTGAGTGGGTGTAGACTTCTGTGGAGTAGGGGAAGGTTTTGAAGATTCAATGGAGTCTAGTTTGTCTGAATGGGAAGGTACAAGTGAAGAAGTGAAGAACACTGGCCAGACTCCTGTTTACCTTCATTGCTATCAGAAGGTAGGCCGTCTTTCGCTGGTGCAGCAAGAAATTCCACTCTAGGCTCCCATTTTGTAGTGTTCACTGACAACAACATTCTCGCAAACTTACAGGAGGTGAACCTGAGAAGCTTGGAGCAACAGTGGGCAGCCAGACTCTACAACTACCACTTCAACATCAAGTTCCAGCCTGACAAAACCAATGTTAATGCTGATGCCCTATCTCGTGTACCTGTGGATGGAGGAGAGGATGGTGAAGAGGAGGAGATCCTGGCCCTGAAGACTTTTCTCACCGGGGTGGAAAACCCATGCCCAGAAATGCTTAACTCTCCTGTCCAAGTTGACCTAGAAGAAGTGCAGCTGGGCCGAACCCCCTGGAGAATGGAAGGACGCCCAGCAAAAAAGATGACATGATTCGCCACATGCTGTTATCCTTGCAGACAGGGAAACCGCCCAGTGCAACAGAAAGGATCGCCCTGCAACGTGACACTCGGCAGATCCTCAAGGAGAGATAGAGGCTGACTCTGAGGGAGGGAGTCTTGCATCAGTGTGTGAGGGACCCCAACACCGCAAACTCCATCTTTCAGCTGGTCCTCCCTACAGCCTTGAAAGAGAAGGTGTGGCAGAATTTCCACGAACGGGCTGGCCACACGGGTGTGGGAAAGACTTTAGCTCTCATCCGCTGCCCACGAGTGTTGAGTATTAGACCAGCCTACTTTTCTTGTTTTATTGAGCTGAATGATTTTCATAGTTTGCAGTGGTTGACGTTTGCAGTGGTTATAACGTTTGGTGTGTTTACCAAGTCTGCAGTGTAGTTGCAGTCCGACAAACATATCTCTAAAGCCTTCAAAACATCAGTCGTATTTGCTTCCTCTTTTGCGTTGTCAGCTTGGCCCCCACAACGCTGCTTGCAGCTTTAATTGGGGGCCAAGCAGCGAAGCTGCGTAGGCCACCACTAAGTTTCTACCTTTTCTTATTTCTTTCTTTCTTTATTATTATTATTCCTCTGCCATTGTAGTCTATGGCAGCCCATATAAGCTTATGGTAGAAAGTTATGAAAATTGGCACACTCATTTGGGACAGTGCCCTGACCCTCCTCACCAAGTCTCATGTCCACACCTCACCCTCTCTAGCGCCACCAACGTGTCAAAGTTGGAGGTGCATTTATGCATGCAGCTTTTCTTCAGCAAGTCCAATTTTAAAACTTCAGGTGTCCTTCAATTCCTTGGCTCAAGCCTGATTTAACGCACTCTATGACGTCATTGTGGCCATCTTGGCTTCTCCGCCATTTTGAATGATGTGCAAAACCCTTAAAATGTATCTCCTCCTAGGAACTTTCACCAATTTGCAAAAAAATCGGTGGATGTCATCTATACACCAATGTCTACAAAGAATGTACAGGGATTTTTGATCATCCATTGCGTTCGCTCGTGACAGCCAATCAAAATTGGCAGAAAAGCTGCAAAACAGGAACTGGGGTCATATCTCAGTAATGTTTTAATCTATCAAAACCACATTTGGCACACTCATTCGGGACATACCCATGACATCTGTCACCAAGCCTCATGTTGACATCTAGTGCACTCTAGCGCCACCAGCGTGTCAAAGTTGGAGTTGCGTTTATGCCAGTAACTTTTGAGCTGTATGTCCAATCTTCAAAATTATGGTAGCAATGGATTCCCTGGCTCATGCTGAGTTCAAAACACCCCGTGGTTTCATTATTACTTCATTTGTTTGATTGCAGAATGAAAGGAACACTTTTTGTCTTCTGCACAATTTCACCAGTTTCAGAGTGGTGAAAGGCGCATTTTGGAAAAAGTCACACATTTTCTAAACTGCCATCCCTCTTCCAATTCTCACAGCTCATACACATTTTACATATCAAAACGTTCACACGACTCTTGGGATTAATAAAATCAAAAAAGCTAAGCTCTTCGATGTATATTTTTCACTCTGTGACAGTTCGAATAATAACTCCCCCCCCTCCATTGAAATCAATGGAGCCACGCTCTAGAAAATCTCTCTTCGCTCTAGAATCTCTAACTGTTTCTAACTCTTCACCTCTCCTACACGTCTGAAGACCGAAGGACATTTTATACATGGAAATGTTCGCGTGATTGTCTGGATTCTGAAGAAGTAAATAGTTGAGCTATGCTATGTATACTTTTCGCTGTGTGCCAATTTAAACAACGACACCCCCCCTCTCACTCTACCGAGAGGAAGCAACCCTACCAGGTGATATTAATTAAGTGCTCAGGACTCAGACACACGGGGTTAGGGAAGGCTCACATGCCTTGTGGACTAGGGTGGTTCACCTTCGCAACAGCCTGCATAGCACAGTGGTTAGCGTGTCGGCCTTGCAAGCAGCAGGTACAGAGATCGAATCCCGTTCAACCATATGTCTGACTTCCGAAAATCTCGGGCCCATCCTTGACCCTTGTCAAACATGTCACCACGTCAGTCTAGCTGATTCCTTGTCTGCTTGCAGTTAAACAGCTTGGCCCCCACATTCCTGCTTGCAGGTATATTCTTATTATTATTATTTATTCTTCTGCCATTGGAGTCTATGGCAGCCCATAGAACCGTATGGTAAAAAGTTGGGAAAATTGGCACACTCATTCATGACAGTCCCCAAAGTCTTCTCACCAAGACCCATGTCCACAGCTTGATAGCTCTAGCGCCACCAACGTGTCAAAGTTGGAGGTGCATTTGTGCATGCAACTTTTGACCTGTAAGCCTGATTTTCAAAAACGAGGCAGCGTTGGATTCCTTCGCTCAAGCCAAGTTCAACGCACCCTATGACATCATTTTCCACCATATTGGATTTCCCGCCATATTGGATTTAGTGTAAAACACTCAAAATGTATCTCCTCCTAGGTTTTTTCACCAATCTGCACCACACGCAGTATGCACAATCTATAGACCGATGTCCACAAAAGTCTTACAGGGATTTTTGATTGTCCATTGCGTTCCCTCGTGACAGCCAATCAAAATTGGACGAAAAGCTGCAAAACAGGAACTGGGGTCATATCTCAGTAATGTTTTAATCTATCAAAACCACATTTGGCACACTCATCCGGGACACACCCATGACATCTGTCACCAAGCCTTACGTTGACATCTCATGCACTCTAGCGCCACCAGCGTGTCAAAGTTGGAGTTGCGTTTATGCCAGTAACTTTTGAACTGTATGTCCAATCTTCAAAATGATGGTAGCAATGGATTCCCTGGCTCATGCCGAGTTCAAAACACCCCATGGTTTTATTATTACTTCATTTGTTTGATTGCAGAATGAAAGGAACACTTTTTGTCCTCTGCACAATTTCACCAGTTTCAGAGGTTTTTGGAAAAAGTCACACATTTTCTAAACTGCCATCCCTCTTCTAATTCTCACAGCTCATACACATTTTATATATCAAAACGTTCACACGACTCTTGGGATTCATAAAATCAAAAAAGCTAAGCTCTTCGATGTATATTTTTCACTCTGGGACAGTTAGAATAATGACTCCCCCCCCTCCATTGAAATCAATGGAGCCACGCTCTAGAAAATCTCTCTTCGCTCTAGATTCTCTAACTGTTTCTAACTCTTCACCTCTCCTACACTTCTGAAGACCGAAGGACATTTTATACATGGAAATGTTCGCGTGATTGTCTGGATTCTGAAGAAGTAAATAGTTGAGCTATGCTATGTATACTTTTCGCTGTGTGCCAATTTAAACAACGACACCCCCCCCTCTCACTCTACCGAGAGGAAGCAACCCTGCCAGGTGATATTAATTAAGTGCTCAGGACTCAGACTCACGTGGTTAGGGAAGGCTCACATGCCTTGTGGACTAGGGTGGTTCACTTTCGCAACATCCTGTGTGGCACAGTGGTTAGCGTGTCGGCCTTGCAAGCAGCAGGTACAGAGATCGAATCCTGTTCAACCATGTCTGGCTTTTGACATGTTTTGCTTGTTGTCTTTGATGCGCTGGTCGTGCGTCCCGCTTGGCCCCCACATCGCTGCTTGCAGCTATATTTGGGGGCCAAGCAGCGCAGCGCTGGCACCCATTGTTCTTGTAGCTTTTCTTATTATTGGGGGCCAAGCAGCGAAGCGCTAAGCGCTGGCACCCATTGTTCTTGTACCTTTTCTTCTTATTATTATTTATTCTTCTGCCATTGGAGTCTATGGCAGCCCATAGAACCGTATGGTAAAAAGTTGGGAAAATTGGCACACTCATTCATGACAGTCCCCAAAGTCTTCTCACCAAGACCCATGTCCACAGCTTTAACGCTCTAGCGCCACCAATGTGTCAAAGTTGGAGGTGCATTTGTGCATGCAACTTTTGACCTGTAAGCCTGATTTTCAAAAACGAGGCAGCGTTGGATTCCTTCGCTCAAGCCAAGTTTAACGCACCCTATGACATCATTTTCCACCATATTGGATTTCCCGCCATATTGGATTTAGTGTAAAACACTCAAAATGTATCTCCTCCTAGGTTTTTTCACCAATCTGCACCACACGCAGTATGCACAATCTATAGACCGATGTCCACAAAAGTCTTACAGATATTTTTGATTGTTCATTGCGTTCCCTCGTGACAGCCAATCAAAATTGGCCGAAAAGCTGCAAAACAGGAACTGGGGTCATATCTCAGTAATGTTTTAATCTATCAAAACCACATTTGGCACACTCATCCGGGACACACCCATGACATCTGTCACCAAGCCTTATGTTGACATCTGGTGCACTCTAGCGCCACCAGCGTGTCAAAGTTGGAGTTGCGTTTATGCCAGTAACTTTTGAACTGTATGTCCAATCTTCAAAATGATGGTAGCAATGGATTCCCTGGCTCATGCCGAGTTCAAAACACCCCA
Organism: Borostomias antarcticus; assembly: GCF_949987555.1. Taxonomy (NCBI): domain Eukaryota; kingdom Metazoa; phylum Chordata; class Actinopteri; order Stomiiformes; family Stomiidae; genus Borostomias; species Borostomias antarcticus. The sequence goes on along the minus strand of NC_140238.1, from coordinate 19,838,592 downwards.
TGGTTTCATTATTACTTCATTTGTTTGATTGCAGAATGAAAGAAACATTTTTTGTCCTCTGCACAATTTCACCAGTTTCAGAGGTTTTTGGAAAAAGTCACACATTTTCTAAACTGCCATCCCTCTTCTAATTCTCACAGCTCATACACATTTTATATATCAAAACGTTCACACGACTCTTGGGATTCATAAAATCAAAAAAGCTAAGCTCTTCGATGTATATTTTTCACTCTGTGACAGTTCGAATAATGACTCCCCCCCTCCATTGAAATCAATGGAGCCACGCTCTAGAAAATCTCTCTTCGCTCTAGAATCTCTAACTGTTTCTAACTCTTCACCTCTCCTACACGTCTGAAGACCGAAGGACATTTTATACATGGAAATGTTCGCGTGATTGTCTGGATTCTGAAGAAGTAAATAGTTGAGCTATGCTATGTATACTTTTCGCTGTGTGCCAATTTAAACAACGACACCCCCCCTCTCACTCTACCGAGAGGAAGCAACCCTACCAGGTGATATTAATTAAGTGCTCAGGACTCAGACACACGGGGTTAGGGAAGGCTCACATGCCTTGTGGACTAGGGTGGTTCACCTTCGCAACAGCCTGCGTAGCACAGTGGTTAGCGTGTCGGCCTTGCAAGCAGCAGGTACAGAGATCGAATCCCGTTCAACCATATGTCTGACTTCCGAAAATCTCGGGCCCATCCTTGACCCTTGTCAAACATGTCACCACGTCAGTCTAGCTGATTCCTTGTCTGCTTGCAGTTAAACAGCTTGGCCCCCACATTCCTGCTTGCAGGTATATTTATTATTATTATTCCTCTGCCATTGTAGTCTATGGCAGCCCATAGAAGCTTATGGTAGAAAGTTATGAAAATTGGCACACTCATTCGGGACAGTGCCCTAACCCTCCTCACCAAGTCTCATGTCCACACCTCACCCTCTCTAGCGCCACCAACGTGTCAAAGTTGGAGGTGCATTTATGCATGCAGCTTTTCTTCAGCAAGTCCAATTTTCAAACTTCAGGTGTCCTTCAATTCCTTGGCTCAAGCCGGATTCAACGCACTCTATGACGTCATTGTGGCCATCTTGGCTTCTCCGCCATTTTGAATGATGTGCCAAAACCTTAAAATGTATCTCCTCCTAGGAACTTTCACCAATCTGCACGGACATCGGTGGATGTCATCTATACACCAATGTCTACAAAGGATGTACAGGGATTTTTGATTATTTATTGTGTTCGCTCGTGACAGCCAATCAAAATTGGCAGAAAAGCTGCAAAACAGGAACAGGGATCATATCTCAGTAATGTTTTAATCCATCAAAACCACATTTGGCACACTCATCCGGGACATATCCATGACATCTGTCACCAAGCCTCATGTTGACATCTAGTGCACTCTAGCGCCACCAGCGTGTCAAAGTTGGAGTTGCGTTTATGCCAGTAACTTTTGAACTGTATGTCTAATCTTCAAAATTATGGTAGCAATGGATTCCCTGGCTCATGCTGAGTTCAAAACACCCTATGGTTTCATTATTACTTCATTTGTTTGATTGCAGAATGAAAGGAACACTTTTTGTCTTCTGCACAATTTCACCAGTTTCAGAGTGGTGAAAGGCGCATTTTGGAAAAAGTCACACATTTTCTAAACTGCCATCCCTCTTCCAATTCTCACAGCTCATACACATTTTATATATCAAAACGTTCACACGACTCTTGGGATTCATAAAATCAAAAAAGCTAAGCTCTTCGATGTATATTTTTCACTCTGTGACAGTTCGAATAATGACCCCCCCCCCTCCATTGAAATCAATGGAGCCACACTCTAGAAAATCTCTCTTCGCTCTAGAATCTCTAACTGTTTCTAACTCTTCACCTCTCCTACACTTCTGAAGACCGAAGGACATTTTATACATGGAAATGTTCGCGTGATTGTCTGGATTCTGAAGAAGTAAATAGTTGAGCTATGCTATGTATACTTTTCACCGTGTGCCAATTTAAACAAAGACACCCCCCCCCTCTCACTCTACCGAGAGGAAGCAACCCTACCAGGTGACATTAATTAAGTGCTCAGGACTCACTCTACCAAGAGGAAGCAGAAGCTGACATTATGCACTCAAATCTGCGACGCACTTTGTAAGATCCGTCATAGCGGGTAGCGCGTCAGTCTCTCAAGCAGCGAGTTCAGGGTTTGATTCCCGTTCATCCAAAGTGCATTCTTATAATTATTGTAATTATGCTGCTGTGGAAGTCAATGGCAGACAACAGAATCATTGTCGGTCGCTCCTGCCAGTTAAAAGTTGTGAAATTTGGCTCACAGACCAGGGACTCGTGTGCCTATTGTTTAGAGTAAGTAATATGTGTGTATTACAAATGTTTGCCATGTGGGGGAGGCATCTTACAGTACTGTACATCATATTCATGGGTTTTGTTGTAGAGACGATTATCCAGACAAGCACATACAGTAGAGACAATCACATAGACAAGCTCATACAGTAAAGATAATCACATAGACAATTGCATACAGTAGAGAAAATCAGACGGAAGCACATACAGTAGACAATCACAGACATACAGTACAGCAGAGAACATAACATACAATAGACACAATTACATAGACACAAGCACATACAGTACAGACAATCACATATAGTACAATAATGCGCTCCTCTTGTGTAAAATGCAGCAGACGGAACTTGGTTGCGTATTGTTTGCCATGTTCATGGCCGTGTACAAATAGTCAAAGTGGGTAAAGGAAATGCAGTGAGTGGGTGTAGACTTCTGTGGAGTAGGGGAAGGTTTTGAAGATTCAATGGAGTCTAGTTTGTTTGAATGGGAAGGTACAAGTGAAGAAGTGAAGAACACTGGCCAGACTCCTGTTTATCTTCATTGCTATCAGAAGGTAGGCCGTCTTTCGCTGGTGCAGCAAGAAATTCCACTCTAGGCTCCCATTTTGTAGTATTCATTGACACCAACATTCTCGCAAACTTACAGGAGGTGAACCTGAGAAGCTTGGAGCAACAGTGGGCAGCCAGACTCTACAACTACCACTTCAACATCAAGTTCCAGCCTGACAAAACCAATGTTAATGCTGATGCCCTATCTCGTGTACCTGTGGATGGAGGAGAGGATGGTGAAGAGGAGGAGATCCTGGCCCTGAAGACTTTTCTCACCAGGGTGGAAGACCCATGCCCAGAAATGCTTAACTCTCCGTCCAAGTTGACCTAGAAGAAGTGCAGCTGGGCCGGGCCCCCTGGAGAATGGAGGACGCCCAGCAAAAAGATGACATGATTCGCCACATGCTGTTATCCTTGCAGACAGGGAAACCGCCCAGTGCAACAGAAAGGATCGCCCTGCAACGTGACACTCGGCAGATCCTCAAGGAGAGGAAGAGGCTGACTCTGAGGGAGGGAGTCTTGCATCAGTGTGTGAGGGACCCCAACACCGCAAACTCCATCTTTCAGCTGGTCCTCCCTACAGCCTTGAAAGAGAAGGTGTGGCAGAATTTCCACGAACGGGCTGGCCACACGGGTGTGGGAAAGACTTTAGCTCTCATCCGCTGCCCACGAGTGTTGAGTATTAGACCAGCCTACTTTTCTTGTTTTATTGAGCTGAATGATTTTCATAGTTTGCAGTGGTTGAAATTTGCAGTGGTTATAACGTTTGCTGTGTTTACCAAGTTTGCAGTGTAGTTGCAGTCCGACAAACATATCTCTAAAGCCTTCAAAACATCAGTCGCATTTGCTTCATCTTTCGTGTGGTCAGCTTGGCCCCCACAACGCTGCTTGCAGCTTTAATTAGGGCCCGAGCACTGGCGGTGCGAGGCCCTATTGAAACTCGAAGGATTATTAGGGCCCGAGCACTGGCGGTGCGAGGCCCTATTGAAATTGTAAGGATTATTAGGGCCCGAGCACTGGCGGTGCGAGGCCCTATTGAAACTCGAAGGATTATTATTATTATTATTCTCCTTCTTCTTCTTTACTCCAAACAAATGCCTTTTAGGCGGCCTGAACATCGATGAAAACGGATGAAACTTTGCAGATACGTCAGTCCCGGTGAAAAATTTGATAATTCATGGGTGACGGAAATGGGCGTGGCAAAACGGCTCAAGAGCGCCCCCTGGAAAGTTTCAAATGGCGAGCCCCACCTTTCAATTTGATGTAGGCGAACGAAATTCGGAGGGCATATGTATTTCAGCGAGCCACACTTAAATGTCTCTTGGAGCTATACCCAACATGCAACAGGAAGTCCGCCATTTTGCTCTTAATGTGCCATTTTGTCCTTGTTTTGACCATTTCCATGCCTCGTACTTCGACGAACTCCTCCTACAGATTTCATCCGATCAACTTCATATCGGGTCAGCTTCATCTTAAGACCTTTGTGATCAAAAGTTATCAAAAAAATTGAGTTTTCACCAAACACCCTTGCCGTGGCGCCCCGCCAAAGTTTGACATTTCGCCATAAAACACGAAGTCCTCATAACTCCTCCATACATTATTCAATTTGTCCGATATATCTCACGCTTCATGACGGTTCTGTCCTGAACACATCTATGTGTCAGTATTGCGTCATACTTATAGCGCCACCTATTGGTGAAACAGGAAGTCCTCATAACTCCTCCATACATTATCCCATTTGTCCGATATAGCTCACGCTTCATGACGGTTCTGTCCTGAACACATCTTTGTGTCAGTATTGCGTCATACTTATAGCGCCACCTATTGGTGAAACAGGAAGTCCTCATAACTCCTCCATACATTATCCAATTTGTCCGATATGGCTCACGCTTCATGACGGTTCTGTCCTGAACACATCTATGTGTCAGTATTGCGTCATACGTATAGCGCCACCTATTGGTGAAACAGGAAGTCCTCATAACTCCTGCGTACATCATCCGATTTGCACCAAATTGCTGACGCTTCATGAAGGTGGCCTTCTGAACCCATCTATGTGTCGGTATTGAGTCACACTCACAGCGCCACCTACTGGTGAAACAGGAAGTCCTCATAACTCCTACATACGTTATCCGATTTACTCAACATTTCTCACGCTTCATCAAGGTACCGTCCTGAACACATCTATGCTTCGGTATTGAGTCACACTTACAGCGCCACCTACTGGTGAAACAGGAAGTCCTCATAACTCCTACATACGTTATCCGATTTACTCAACATTTCTCACGCTTCATCAAGGTACCGTCCTGAACACATCTATGCTTCGGTATTGAGTCACGCCTAGAGCGCCACCTACTGGTGACAGGAAGTTTCTCTCAATACTGCACACCGAAATAGCACAGCCTTTAACGGCGCAGCACCCCGACACGCGTGGGGTGCGAGGGCCCGCTCACTGCTGCTCGTTATTATTCTACCTTCTCCTTCTTCCAAAACAAATGCCTTTTTGGCGGCCTAAACATCGATGAAAACGGATGAAACTTTGCAGATACGTCAGTCCCGGTGAAAAATTTGATAATTCATGGGTGACGGAAATGGGAGTGGCAAAACGGCTCAAGAGCGCCCCCTGGAAAGTTTAAAATGGCGAGCCCCACCTTTCAGTTTGATGTAGGCGAACGAAATTCGGAGGGCATATGTATTATATCGAGACACACTAAAATGTCTCTTGGAGCTATACCCAACATGCAACAGGAAGTCCGCCATTTTGCTTTTAATGTGCCATTTTGTCCTTGTTTTGACCATTTCCATGCCTCGTACTTTAACGAACTCCTCATACAGATTTCATCCGATCAACTTCATATCGGGTCAGCTTCATCTTAAGACCTTTGTGATCAAAAGTTATCAAAAAAATTGAGTTTTCACCAAACACCCTTGCCGTGGCGCCCCGCCAAAGTTTGACATTTCGCCATAAAACACGATGTCCTCATAACTCCTCCATACATTATCCGATTTGTCCGATATATCTCACGCTTCATGACAGTTCTGTCATGAACACATCTATGTGTCAGTATTGCGTCATACTTATAGCGCCACCTATTGGTGAAACAGGAAGTCCTCATAACTCCTGCATACATCATCCGATTTGCACCAAATTGCTGACGCTTCATGAAGGTCACCTTCTGAACACATCTATGCGTCGGTATTGAGTCACACTTACAGCGCCGCCTACTGGTGAAACAGGAGGTACTCATAACTCCTACATATGTTATCCGATTTACTCCAAATTTCTCATGCTTGATGAAGGTCACATCTTGAACACTTCTGTAAGTCAGTATTGCGTCATACCTACAGCGCCACCTACTGGTGAAACAGGAAGTCCTCATAACTCCTACATACGTTATCCGATTTACTCAACATTTCTCACGCTTCATCAAGGTACCATCCTGAACACATCTATGCATCGGTATTGAGTCACGCGTAGAGCGCCACCTACTGGTGACAGGAAGTTTCTCTCAGTACTGGACACCGAAATAGCACAGCCTTTAACGGCGCCGCACCCCGACATGCGTGGGGTGCGAGGGCCCGCTCAATGCTGCTCGCAGCCCTAGTTAGGGCCCGAGCACACTGGCGGTGCGAGGCCCTATTGTATTTCGAAGGATTATTCTCCTCCTTCTCCTTCTCCTTCTCCTTCTCCTTCTCCTTCTCCTTCTCCTTCTCCTTCTTCCAAAACAAATGCCTTTTTGGCGGCCTAAACATCGATGAAAACGGATGAAACTTTGCAGATACGTCAGTCCCGGTGAAAAATTTGATAATTCATGGGTGACGGAAATGGGCGTGGCAAAACGGCTCAAGAGCGCCCCCTGGAAAATTTAAAATGGCGAGCCCCACCTTCCAGTTTGATGTAGGCGAACGAAATTCGGTGGGCATATGTATTTCATCGAGCCACACTAAAATGTCTCTTAGAGCTGTACCCAACATGCAACAGGAAGGCCGCCATTTTGCTTTTAATGTGCCATTTTGTCCTTGTTTTGACCATTTCCATGCCTCGTATTTCAACGAACTCCTCCTACAGATTTCATCCGATCAACTTCATACTCGGTCAGCTTCATCTTAAGCCCTTTGTGATCAAAAGTTATCAAGAAAATTGAGTTTTCACCAAACACCCTTGCCGTGGCGCCCCGCCAAAGTTTGACATTTCGCCATAAAACACGATGTCCTCATAACTTCTCCATACATTATCCGATTTGTCCGATATATCTCACGCTTCATGACGGTTCTGTCCTGAACACATCTATGTGTCAGTATTGCGTCACTTATAGCGCCACCTATTGGTGAAACAGGAAGTCCTCATAACTCCTCCATACATTATCCAATTTGTCCGATATAGCTCACGCTTCATGACGGTTCTGTCCTGAACACATCTATGTGTCAGTATTGCGTCATACGTATAGCGCCACCTATTGGTGAAACAGGAAGTCCCCATAACTCCTCCATACATTATCGGATTTGTCCGATATATCTCACGCTTCATGACGGTTCTGTCCTGAACACATCTATGTGTCAGTATTGCATCATACTTATAGCGCCACCTATTGGTGAAACAGGAAGTCCTCATAACTCCTCCATACATTATCCGATTTGTCCGATTTATCTCACGCTTCATGACGGTTCTGTCCTGAACACATCTATGTGTCAGTATTGCGTCATACTTATAGCGCCACCTATTGGTGAAACAGGAAGTCCTCATAACTCCTGCATACATCATCCGATTTGCACCAAATTGCTGACGCTTCATGAAGGTCACCTTCTGAACACATCTATGCGTCGGTATTGAGTAACACTTACAGCGCCACCTACTGGTGAAACAGGAAGTACTCATAACTCCTACATACATTATCCGATTTACTCCAAATTGCTCATGCTTGATGAAGGTCGCATCTTGAACACATCTGTAGGTCAGTATTGCGTCATACTTACAGCGCCACCTACTGCTTACAGGAAGTCCTCAGAACTCCTACATACTTTGTCCGATTTACACAACATTTCTCACACTTCATCAAGGTACTGTCCTGAACACATCTATGCGTCGGTATTGAGTCACGCTTAGAGCGCCACCTACTGGTGACAGGAAGTTTCTGTCAGTACTGGACACCGAAATAGCACACCCTTTAACGGCGCCACACCCCGACCCGCGTGGGGTGCGAGGGCCCGCTCACTGCTGCTCGCAGCACTAGTTATTATTATTCTTCTCCTTCTTCTTCCAAAACAAATGCATTTTTGGCGGCCTAAACATCGATGAAAACGGATGAAACTTTGCAGATACGTCAGTCCCGGTAAAAAATTTGATAATTCATGGGTGACGGAAATAAGCGTGGCAAAACGGCTCAAGAGCGCCCCTGGAAAATTTAAAATGGCGAGCCCCACCTTTCAGTTTGATGTAGGGGAAAGAAATTCGGAGGGCACATGTATTTCATCGAGACACACTAAAATGTCTCTTGGAGCTATACCCAACATGCAACAGGAAGTCCGCCATTTTGCTCTTAATGTGCCATTTTGTCCTTGTTTTGACCATTTCCATGCCTCGTACTTCGACGAACTCCTCCTACAGATTTCATCCGATCAACTTCATATCGGGTCAGCTTCATCTTAAGACCTTTGTGATCAAAAGTTATCAAAAAAATTGAGTTTTCACCAAACACCCTTGCCGCGGCGCCCCGCCAAAGTTTGACATTTCGCCATAAAACACAATGTCCTCATAACTCCTCCATACATTATCCGATTTGTCCGATATATCTCACGCTTCATGACGGTTCTGTCCTGAACACATCTATGGGTCAGTATTGCGTCATACTTATAGCGCCACCTATTGGTGAAACAGGAAGTCCTCATAACTCCTCCATACATTATCGGATTTGTCCGATATATCTCACGCTTCATGACGGTTCTGTCCTGAACACATCTATGTGTCAGTATTGCGTCATACTTATAGCGCCACCTATTGGTGAAACAGGAAGTCCTCATAACTCCTGCATACATCATCCGATTTGCACCAAATTGCTGACGCTTCATGAAGGTCACCCTCTGAACACATCTATGCGTCGGTATTGAGTCACACTTACAGCGCCACCTACTGGTGAAACAGGAAGTACTCATAACTCCTACATACGTTATCCGATTTACTTCAAATTGCTCAGGGTTGATGAAGGTCACGTCCTGAACACATCAGTGAGTCAGTATTGAGTCATACTTATAGCGCCGCCTACAGGTCAAGCAGGAAGTCATCATAACTCCTACATACATTGTCCGATTTACACAACATTTCTCACACTTCATCAAGGTACCGTCCTGAACACATTTATGCATCAGTATTGAGTCACGGTTAGAGCGCCACCTACTGGTGAATGGAAGGTTCTCTCAGTACAGGACACCAAAATAGCACAGCCTTTAACGGCGCAACACCCCGACATGCGTGGGGTGCGAGGGCCCGCTCAATGCTGCTCGCAGCCCTAGTTCTCCTTCTTCTCCTTCTTTACTCCAAACAAATGCCTTTTAGGCGGCCTGAACATCGATGAAAACGGATGAAACTTTGCAGATACGTCAGTCCCGGTGAAAAATTTGATAATATATGGGTGACGGAAATGGGTGTGTCAAAACGGCTCAAGAGCGCCCCCTGGAAAGTTTAAAATGGCGAGCCCCACCTTTCAGTTTGATGTAGGCGAACGAAATTCGGTGGGCATATGTATTTCATCGAGCCACACTTAAATGTCTCTTGGAGCAATACCCAACATGCAACATGAAGTCCGCCATTTTGCTCTTAATGTGCCATTTTGTCCTTGTTTTGACCATTTCCATGCCTCGTACTTCGACGAACTCCTCCTACAGATTTCATCCGATCAACTTCATATCGGGTCAGCTTCATCTTAAGACCTTTGTGATCAAAAGTTATTAAAAAAATTGAGTTTTCACCAAACACCCTTGCCGTGGCGCCCCGCCAAAGTTTGACATTTCGCCATAAAACACGAAGTCCTCATAACTCCTCCATACATTATCCAATTTGTCCGATATATCTCACGCTTCATGACGGTTCTGTCCTGAACACATCTATGTGTCAGTATTGCGTCATACTTATAGCGCCACCTATTGGTGAAACAGGAAGTACTCATAACTCCTCCATACATTATCCAATTTGTCCGATATATCTCACGCTTCATGACGGTTCTGTCCTGAACACATCTATGTGTCAGTATTGCGTCATACTTATAGCGCCACCTATTGGTGAAACAGGAAGTCCCCATAACTCCTCCATACATTATCGGATTTGTCCGATATATCTCACGCTTCATGACGGTTCTGTCCTGAACACATCTATGTGTCAGTATTGCGTCATACTTATAGCGCCACCTATTGGTAAAACAGGAAGTCCTCATAACTCCTCCATACATTATCCGATTTGTCCGATATATCTCACGCTTCATGAGGGTTCTGTCCTGAACACATCTATGTGTCAGTATTGCGTCATACTTATAGCGCCACCTATTGGTGAAACAGGAAGTCCTCATAACTCCTCCATACATTATCCAATTTGTCCGATATATCTCACGCTTCATCACGGTTCTGTCCTGAACACATCTATGTGTCAGTATTGCATCATACTTATAGCGCCACCTATTGGTGAAACAGGAAGTCCCCATAACTCCTCCATACATTATCGGATTTGTCCGATATATCTCACGCTTCATGACGGTTCTGTCCTGAACACATCTATGTGTCAGTATTGCGTCATACTTATAGCGCCACCTATTGGTGAAACAGGAAGTCCTCATAACTCCTACATACATTATCCAATTCGTCCGATATATCTCACGCTTCATGACGGTTCTGTCCTGAACACATATATGTGTCAGTATTGCATCATACTTATAGCGCCACCTATTGGTGAAACAGGAAGTCCTCATAACTCCTTCATACATTATCCAATTCGTCCGATATATCTCACGCTTCATGAAGGTTCTGTCCTGAACACATCTATGTGTCAGTATTGCGTCATACTTATAGCGCCACCTATTGGTAAAACAGGAAGTCCTCATAACTCCTCCATACATTATCCGATTTGTCCGATATATCTCACGCTTCATAACGGTTCTGTCCTGAACACATCTATGTGTCAGTATTGCGTCATACTTATAGCGCCACCAATTGGTGAAACAGGAAGTCCTCATAACTCCTCCATACATTATCCGATTTGTCCGATTTATCTCACGCTTCATGATGGTTCTGTCCTGAACACATCTATGTGTCAGTATTGCGTCATACTTATAGCGCCACCTATTGGTGAAACAGGAAGTCCTCATAACTCCTGCATACATCATCCGATTTGCACCAAATTGCTGACGCTTCATGAAGGTCACCTTCTGAACACATCTATGCGTCGGTATTGAGTTACACTTACAGCGCCACCTACTGGTGAAACAGGAAGTACTCATAACTCCTACATACATTATCCAATTTACTCCAAATTGCTCATGCTTGATGAAGGTCGCATCTTGAACACATCTGTAGGTCAGTATTGCGTCATACCTACAGTGCCACCTACTGCTTACAGGAAGTCCTCATAACTCCTACATACGTTATCCAATTTACTCAACATTTCTCACGCTTCATCAAGGTACGGTCCTGAACACATCTATGCTTCGGTATTGAGTCACGCCTAGAGCGCCACCTACTGGTGACAGGAAGTTTCTCTCAGTACTGCACACCGAAATAGCACAGCCTTTAACGGCGCAGCACCCCGACACGCGTGGGGTGCGAGGGCCCGCTCACTGCTGCTCGCAGCACTAGTTAGGGCCCGAGCACTGGCGGTGCGAGGCCCTATTGAAACTCGAAGGATTATTAGGGCCCGAGCACTGGCTGTGCGAGGCCCTATTGAAACTCGAAGGATTATTATTAGGGCCCGAGCACTGGCGGTGCGAGGCCCTATTGAAACTCGAAGGATTATTAGGGCCCGAGCACTGGCGGTGCGAGGCCCTATTGAATTTCGAAGGATTATTATTAGGGCCCGAGCACTGGCGGTGCGAGGCCCTATTGAAACTCGAAGGATTATTATTATTATTCTCCTTCTTCCAAAACAAATACCTTTTTGGCGGCCTAAACATCGATGAAAACGAATAAAACTTTGCAGATACGTCAGTCCCGGTGAAAAATTTGATAATTCACGGGTGACAGAAATGGGCGTGGCAAAACGGCTCAAGAGCGCCCCCTGGAAAGTTTAAAACGGCGAGCCCCACCATTCAGTTTGATGTAGACGAACGAAATTCGGTGGGCATATGTATTTCATCAAGCCACACTAAAATGTCTCTTGGAGCTATACCCAACATGCAACAGGAAGTCCGCCATTTTGCTCTTAATGTGCCATTTTGTCCTTGTTTTGACCATTTCCATGCCTCGTACTTCGACGAACTCCTCCTACAGATTTCATCTAATCAACTTTATATCGGGTCAGCTTCATCTTAAGACCTTTGTGATCAAAAGTTATCAAAAAAATTGAGTTTTCACCAAACACCCTTGCCGTGGCGCCCCGCCAAAGTTTGACATTTCGCCATAAAACACAAAGTCCTCATAACTCCTACATACATTATCCAATTTGTCCGATATATCTCACGCTTCATGACGGTTCTGTCCTGAACACATCTATGTGTCAGTATTGCGTCATACTTATAGCGCCACCTATTGGTGAAACAGTACGTCCTCATAACTCCTCCATACATTATCCGATTTGTCCGATATGTCTCACGCTTCATGACAGTTCTGTCCTGAACACATCTATGTGTCAGTATTGCGTCATACTTATAGCGCCACCTATTGGTGAAACAGTACTGCGTCATACTTATAGCGCCACCTATTGGTGAAACAGTACGTCCTCATAACTCCTCCATACATTATCCGATTTGTCCGATATATCTCACGCTTCATGACGGTTCTGTCCTGAACACATCTATGTGTCAGTATTGCATCATACTTATAGCGCCACCTATTGGTGAAACAGGAAGTCCTCATAACTCCTCCATACATTATCCAATTTGTCCGATATATCTCACCCTTCATGATGGTTCTGTCCTGAATACAGCTTTGTGTCAGTATTGCGTCATACTTATAGCGCCACCTATTGGTGAAACAGGAAGTACTCATAACTCCTGCATACATCATCCAATTTGCACCAAATTGCTGACGCTTCGTGAAGGTAACCTTCTGAACACATCTATGCGTCGGTATTGAGTCACACTTACAGCGCCACCTACTGGTGAAACAGGAAGTACTCATAACTCCTACATATGTTATCCGATTTACTCCAAATTGCTCATGCTTGATGAAGGTCGCATCTTGAACACTTCTGTAAGTCAGTATTGCGTCATACCTACAGCGCCACCTGCTGGTGAAACAGGAAGTCCTCATAACTCCTACATACGTTATCCGATTTACTCAACATGTCTCACGCTTTATCAAGGTACCGTCCTGAACACATCTATGCTTCGGTATTGAATCACGCCTAGAGCGCCACCTACTGGTGACAGGAAGTTTGTCTCAGTACTGCACACCGAAATAGCACACCCTTCAACGGCGCCACACCCCGACACGCGTGGGGTGCGAGGGCCCGCTCACTGCTGCTCGCAGCACTAGTTATTAGGGCCCGAGCACTGGCGGTGCGAGGCCCTATTGTATTTCGAAGGATTATTATTCTACCTTCTACCTTCTACCTTCTCCTTCTCCCCAAACAAATGCCTTTTTGGCGGCCTAAACATCGATGAAAACGGATGAAACTTTGCAGATACGTCAGTCCCGGTGAAAAATTTGATAATTCATGGGTGACGGAAATGGGCGGGGCAAAACGGCTCAAGAGCGCCCCCTGGAAAATCTAAAATGGCGAGCCCCACCTTTCAGTTTGATGTAGGCGAACGAAATTCGGAGGGCATATGTAGTTCATCGAGACGCACTAAAATGTCTCTTAGAGCTATACCCAACATGCAACAGGAAGGCCGCCATTTTGCTTTTAATGTGCCATTTTGTCCTTGTTTTGACCATTTCCATGCCTCGTACTTCGACGAACTCCTCCTACAGATTTCATCCGATCAACTTCATATCGGGTCAGCTTCATCTTAAGACCTTTGTGATCAAAAGTTATCAAGAAAATTGAGTTTTCACCAAACACCCTTGCCGTGGCGCCCCGCCAAAGTTTGACATTTCGCCATAAAACACGAAGTCCTTATAACTCCTACATACATTATCCAATTTGTCCGATATATCTCACGCTTCATGACGGTTCTGTCCTGAACACATCTATGTGTCAGTATTGCGTCATACTTATAGCGCCACCTATTGGTGAAACAGGAAGTCCTCATAACTCCTCCATACATTATCAAATTTGTCCGATATATCTCACGCTTCATGACGGTTCTGTCCTGAACACATCTATGTGCCAGTATTGCGTCATACTTATAGCGCCACCTATTGGTGAAACAGGAAGTCCTCATAACTCCTCCATACATTATCCAATTTGTCCGATATATCTCACGCTTCATGACGGTTCTGTCCTGAACACATCTATGTGTCAGTATTGCGTCATACGTATAGCGCCACCTATTGGTGAAACAGGAAGTCCTCATAACTCCTGCATACATCATCCGATTTGCACCAAATTGCTGACGCTTCATGAAGGTGGCCTTCTGAACCCATCTATGTGTCGGTATTGAGTCACACTTACAGCGCCACCTACTGGTGAAACAGGAAGTCCTCATAACTCCTACATACGTTATCTGATTTACTCAACATTTCTCACGCTTCATCAAGGTACCGTCCTGAACACATCTATGCTTCGGTATTGAGTCACACCTAGAGCGCCACCTACTGGTGACAGGAAGTTTCTCTCAGTACTGCACACCGAAATAGCACAGCCTTTAACGGCGCAGCACCCCGACACGCGTGGGGTGCGAGGGCCCGCTCACTGCTGCTCGCAGCACTAGTTAGGGCCCGAGCACTGGCGGTGCGAGGCCCTATTGTATTTCGAAGGATTATTATTAGGGCCCGAGCACTGGCGGTGCGAGGCCCTATTGTATTTCGAAGGATTATTAGGGCCCGAGCACTGGCGGTGCGAGGCCCTATTGAAACTCGAAGGATTATTAGGGCCCGAGCACTGGCGGTGCGAGGCCCTATTGTATTTCGAAGGATTATTATTCTCCTACCTTCTTCTTCTCCCCAAACAAATGCCTTTTTGGCGGCCTAAACATCGATGAAAACGGATGAAACTTTGCAGATACATCAGTCCTGGTGAAAATCGGATATTTCATTGGTGACGGAAATGGGCGTGGCAAAACGGCTCAAGAGCGCCCCCTGGAAAGTTTAAAATGGCGAGCCCCACCTTTCAGTTTGATGTAGGCGAACGAAATTCGGTGGGCATATGTATTTCATCGAGCCACACTTAAAGGTCTCTTGAAGCTATACCCAACATGCAACAGGAAGTCCGCCATTTTGCTCTTAATGTGCCATTTTGTCCTTGTTTTTACCATTTCCATGCCTCGTACTTCGACGAACTCCTCCTACAGATTTCATCCGATCAACTTCATATCGGGTCAGCTTCATCGTAAGACCTTTGTGATCAAAAGTTATCAAAAAAATTTAGTTTTCACCAAACACCCTTGCCGTGGCGCCCCGCCAAAGTTTGACATTTCGCCATAAAACACGAAGTCCTCATAACTCCTCCATACATTCTCCAATTTCTCCGATATATCTCACGCTTCATGATGGTTCTGTCCTGAACACATCTATGTGTCAGTATTGCGTCATACTTATAGCGCCACCTATTGGTGAAACAGGAAGTCCTCATAACTCCTCCATACATTATCCAATTCGTCCGATATATCTCACCCTTCATGAAGGTTCTGTCCTGAACACATCTATGTGTCAGTATTGCGTCATACTTATAGCGCCACCTATTGGTAAAACAGGAAGTCCTCATAACTCCTACATACATTATCCAATTTGTCCGATATATCTCACACTTCATGACGGTTCTGTCCTGAACACATCTATGTGTCAGTATAGCATCATACTTATAGCGCCACCTATTGGTGAAACAGGAAGTCCCCATAACTCCTCCATACATTATCGGATTTGTCCGATATATCTCACGCTTCATGACGGTTCTGTCCTGAACACATCTATGTGTCAGTATTGCGTCATACTTATAGCGCCACCTATTGGTGAAACAGGAAGTCCTCATAACTCCTACATACATTATCCAATTCGTCCGATATATCTCACGCTTCATGACGGTTCTGTCCTGAACACATCTATGTGTCAGTATTGCATCATACTTATAGCGCCACCTATTGGTGAAACAGGAAGTCCTCATAACTCCTACATACGTTATCCGATTTACTCAACATTTCTCACGCTTCATCAAGGTACCGTCCTGAACACATCTATGCATCGGTATTGAGTCACGCGTATAGCGCCACCTACTGGTGACAGGAAGTTTCTCTCAGTACTGGACACCGAAATAGCACAGCCTTTAACGGCGCCACACCCCGACACGCGTGGGGTGCGAGGGCCCGCTCAATGCTGCTCGCAGCCCTAGTTAGGGCCCGAGCACTGGCGGTGCGAGGCCCTATTGAATTTCAAAGGATTATTATTATTATTATTATTATTATTCTTCTTTACTCCAAACAAATGCCTTTTAGGCGGCCTGAACATCGATGAAAACGGATGAAACTTTGCAGATACGTCAGTCCCGGTGAAAAATTTGATAATTCATTGGTGACGGAAATGGGCGTGGCAAAACGGCTCAAGAGCGCCCCCTGGAAAGTTTAAAATGGCGAGCCCCACCTTTCAGTTTGATGTAGGCGAACGAAATTCGGTGGGCATATGTATTTCATCGAGCCACACTTAAATGTCTCTTGGAGCTATACCCAACATGCAACAGGAAGTCCGCCATTTTGCTCTTAATGTGCCATTTTGTCCTTGTTTTGACCATTTCCATGCCTCGTACTTCGACGAACTTCTCCTACAGATTTCATCCGATCAACTTCATATCGGGTCAGCTTCATCTTAAGACGTTTGTGATCAAAAGTTATCAAAAAAATTGAGTTTTCACCAAACACCCTTGCCGTGGCGCCCCGCCAAAGTTTGACATTTCGCCATAAAACACGAAGTCCTCATAACTCCTCCATACATTATCCAATTTGTCCGATATATCTCACGCTTCATGACGGTTCTGTCCTGAACACATCTATGTGTCAGTATTGCGTCATACTTATAGCGCCACCTATTGGTGAAACAGGAAGTCCTCATAACTCCTCCATACATTATCCGATTTGTCCGATATATCTCACGCTTCATGACGGTTCGGTCCTGAACACATCTATGTGTCAGTATTGCGTCATACTTATAGCGCCACCTATTGGTGAAACAGGAAGTCCTCATAACTCCTCCATACATTATCCCATTTGTCCGATATATCTCACGCTTCATGAAGGTTCTGTCCTGAACACATCTATGTGTCAGTATTGCATCATACTTATAGCGCCACCTATTGGTGAAACAGGGAGTCCTCATAACTCCTGCATACATCATCCGATTTGCACCAAATTGCTGATGCTTCATGAAGGTCACCTTCTGAACACATCTATGCGTCGGTTTCGAGTCACACTTACAGCGCCACCTACTGGTGAAACCGGAAGTACTCATAACTCCTACATATGTTATCCGATTTACTCCAAATTGCTCATGCTTGATGAAGGTCGCATCTTGAACACTTCTGTAAGTCAGTATTGCGTCATACCTACAGCGCCACCTACTGGTGAAACAGGAAGTCTTCATAACTCCTACATACGTTATCTGATTTACTCAACATTTCTCACGCTTCATCAAGGTACCGTCCTGAACACATCTATGCTTCGGTATTGAGTCACGCCTAGAGCGCCACCTACTGGTGACAGGAAGTTTCTCTCAGTACTGCACACCGAAAAAGCACAGCCTTTAACGGCGCAGCACCCCGACACGCGTGGGGTGCGAGGGCCCGCTCACTGCTGCTCGCAGCCCTAGTTCTTCTTGTTCTTCTCCCCAAACAAATGCCTTTTTGGCGGCCTAAACATCGATGAAAACGGATGAAACTTTGCAGATACGTCCGTCCCGGTGAAAAATTTGATAATTCATGGGTGACGGAAATGGGCGTGGCAAAACGGCTCAAGAGCGCCCCCTGGAAAGTTTAAAATGGCGAGCCCCACCTTTCAGTTTGATGTAGGCGAACGAAATTCGGAGGGCATATGTATTTCATCGAGACACACTAAAATGTCTCTTGAAACTATACCCAACATGCAACAGGAAGTCCGCCATTTTGCTCTTAATGTGCCATTTTGTCCTTGTTTTGACCATTTCCATGCCTCGTACTTCGACGAACTCCTCCTACAGATTTCATCTGATCAACTTCATATCGGGTCAGCTTCATCTTAAGACCTTTGTGATCAAAAGTTATCAAAAAAATTGAGTTTTCACCAAACACCCTTGCCGTGGCGCCCTGCCAAAGTTTGACATTTCGCCATAAAACACGAAGTCCTCATAACTCCTCCATACATTATCCAATTTGTCCGATATATCTCACGCTTCATGACGGTTCTGTCCTGAACACATCTATGTGTCAGTATTGCGTCATACTTATAGCGCCACCTATTGGTGAAACAGGAAGTCCTCATAACTCGTCCATACATCATCCAATTTGTCCGATATATCTCACGCTTCATGACGGTTCTGTCCTGAACACATCTATGTGTCAGTATTGCGTCATACTTATAGCGCCACCTATTGGTGAAACAGGAAGTCCTCATAACTCCTCCATACATTATCCAATTTGTCCGATATATCTCACGCTTCATGACGGTTCTGTCCTGAACACATCTATGTGTCAGTATTGCGTCATACTTATAGCGCCACCTATTGGTGAAACAGGAAGTCCTCATAACTCCTCCATACATTATCCAATTTGTCCGATATATCTCACGCTTCATGACGGTTCTGTCCTGAACACATCTATGTGTCAGTATTGCGTCATACTTATAGCGCCACCTATTGGTGAAACAGGAAGTCCTCATAACTCCTCCATACTTTATCCAATTTGTCCGATATATCTCACGCTTCATGACGGTTCTGTCCTGAACACATCTATGTGTCAGTATTGCGTCATACTTATAGCGCCACCTATTGGTGAAACAGGAAGTCCTCATAACTCCTCCATACATTATCCAATTTGTCCGATATATCTCACGCTTCATGACGGTTCTGTCCTGAACACATCTATGTGTCAGTATTGCGTCATACTCATAGCGCCACCTATTGGTGAAACAGGAAGTCCTCATAACTCCTCCATACATTATCCAATTTGTCCGATATATCTCACGCTTCATGACGGTTCTGTCCTGAACACATCTATGTTTCAGTATTGCGTCATACTTATAGCGCCACCTATTGGTGAAACAGGAAGTCCTCATAACTCCTCCATACATTATCCAATTTGTCCGATATAGCTCACGCTTCATGACGGTTCTGTCCTGAACACATCAATGTGTCAGTATTGCGTCATACATATAGCGCCACCTATTGGTGAAACAGGAAGTCCTCATAACTCCTGCATACATCATCCGATTTGCACCAAATTGCTGACGCTTCATGAAGGTGGCCTTCTGAACCCATCTATGTGTCGGTATTGAGTCACACTTACAGCGCCACCTACTGGTGAAACAGGAAGTCCTCATAACTCCTACATACGCTATCCGATTTACTCAACATTTCTCACGCTTCATCAAGGTACCGTCCTGAACACATCTATGCTTCGGTATTGAGTCACGCCTAGAGCGCCACCTACTGGTGACAGGAAGTTTCTCTCAGTACTGCACACCGAAATAGCACAGCCTTTAACGGGGCAGCACCCCGACACGCGTGGGGTGCGAGGGCCCGCTCACTGCTGCTCGCAGCACTAGTTAGGGCCCGAGCACTGGCGGTGCGAGGCCCTATTGAAACTCGAAGGATTATTATTATTATTATTATTCTCCTTCTACCTTCTTCTTCTCCCCAAACAAATGCCTTTTTGGCGGCCTAAACATCGATGAAAACGGATGAAACTTTGCAGATACATCAGTCCTGGTGAAAATCGGATATTTCATTGGTGACGGAAATGGGCGTGGCAAAACGGCTCAAGAGCGCCCCCTGGAAAGTTTAAAATGGCGAGCCCCACCTTTCAGTTGGATGTAGGCGAACGAAATTTGGTGGGCATATGTATTTCATCGAGCCACACTTAAATGTCTCTTGGAGCTATACCCAACATGCAACAGGAAGTCCGCCATTTTGCTCTTTATGTGCCATTTTGTCCTTGTTTTTACCATTTCCATGCCTCGTACTTCGACGAACTCCTCCTACAGATTTCATCCGATCAACTTCATATCGGGTCAGCTTCATCTTAAGACCTTTGTGATCAAAAGTTATCAAAAAAATTGAGTTTTCACCAAACACCCTTGCCGTGGCGCCCCGCCAAAGTTTGACATTTCGCCATAAAACACGAAGTCCTCATAACTCCTCCATACATTATCCAATTTGTCCGATATATCTCACGCTTCATGACGGTTCTGTCCTGAACACATCTATGTGTCAGTATTGCATCATACTTATAGCGCCACCTATTGGTGAAACAGGAAGTCCTCATAACTCCTCCATACATTGTCCGATTTGTCCGATATATCTCACGCTTCATGACGGTTCTGTCCTGAACACATCTTTGTGTCAGTATTGCGTCATACTCATAGCGCCACCTGTTGGTGAAACAGGAAGTCCTCATAACTCCTCCATACATTATCCGATTTGTCCGATATTTCTCACGCTTCATGACGGTTCTGTCCTGAACACATCTATGTGTCAGTATTGCATCATACTTATAGCGCCACCTATTGGTGAAACAGGAAGTCCCCATAACTCCTCCATACATTATCGGATTTGTCCGATATATCTCACGCTTCATGACGGTTCTGTCCTGAACACATCTATGTGTCAGTATTGCATCATACTTATAGCGCCACCTATTGGTGAAACAGGAAGTCCTCATAACTCCTACATACATTATCCAATTCGTCCGATATATCTCACGCTTCATGACGGTTCTGTCCTGAACACATCTATGTGTCAGTATTGCATCATACTTATAGCGCCACCTATTGGTGAAACAGGAAGTCCCCATAACTCCTACATACATTATCCAATTCGTCCGATATATCTCACGCTTCATGACGGTTCTGTCCTGAACACATCTATGTGTCAGTATTGCGTCATACTTATAGCGCCACCTATTGGTGAAACAGGAAGTCCTCATAACTCCTACATACATTATCCAATTCGTCCGATATATCTCACGCTTCATGACGGTTCTGTCCTTAACACATCTATGTGTCAGTATTGCGTCATACGTATAGTGCCACCTATTGGTGAAACAGGAAGTCCTCATAACTCCTGCATACATCATCCGATTTGCACCAAATTGCTGACGCTTCATGAAGGTGGCCTTCTGAACCCATCTATGTGTCGGTATTGAGTCACACTTACAGCGCCACCTACTGGTGAAACAGGAAGTCCTCATAACTCCTACATACGTTATCCAATTTACTCAACATTTCTCACGCTTCATCAAGGTACCGTCCTGAACACATCTATGCTTCGGTATTGAGTCACGCCTAGAGCGCCACCTACTGGTGACAGGAAGTTTCTCTCAGTACTGCACACCGAAATAGCACAGCCTTTAACGGCACAGCACCCCGACACGCATGGGGTGCGAGGGCCCGCTCACTGCTGCTCGCAGCACTAGTTATTATTATTATTAGGGCCCGAGCACACTGGCGGTGCGAGGCCCTATTGTATTTCGAAGGATTATTCTCCTTCTCCTTCTTCTCCTTCTTCTCCTTCTTCTTCCAAAACAAATGCCTTTTTGGCGGCCTAAACATCGATGAAAACGGATGAAACTTTGCAGATACGTCAGTCCCGGTGAAAAATTTGATAATTCATGGGTGACGGAAATGGGCGTGGCAAAACGGCTCAAGAGCGCCCCCTGGAAAGTTTCAAATGGCGAGCCCCACCTTTCAGTTTGATGTAGGCGAACGAAATTCGGAGGGCATATGTATTTCATCGAGCCACACTAAAATGTCTCTTAGAGCTGTACCCAACATGCAACAGGAAGGCCGCCATTTTGCTTTTAATGTGCCATTTTGTCCTTGTTTTGACCATTTCCATGCCTCGTATTTCAACGAACTCCTCCTACAGATTTCATCCGATCAACTTCATACTCGGTCAGCTTCATCTTAAGCCCTTTGTGATCAAAAGTTATCAAGAAAATTGAGTTTTCACCAAACACCCTTGCCGTGGCGCCCCGCCAAAGTTTGACATTTCGCCATAAAACACGATGTCCTCATAACTTCTCCATACATTATCCGATTTGTCCGATATATCTCACGCTTCATGACGGTTCTGTCCTGAACACATCTATGTGTCAGTATTGCGTCATACTTATAGCGCCACCTATTGGTGAAACAGGAAGTCCTCATAACTCCTGCATACATCATCCGATTTGCACCAAATTGCTGACGCTTCATGAAGGTCACCTTCTGAACACATCTATGCGTCGGTATTGAGTTACACTTACAGCGCCACCTACTGGTGAAACAGGAAGTACTCATAACTCCTACATACATTATCCGATTTACTCCAAATTGCTCATGCTTGATGAAGGTCGCATCTTGAACACATCTGTAGGTCAGTATTGCGTCATACCTACAGCGCCACCTACTGCTTACAAGAAGTCCTCATAACTCCTACATACTTTGTCCGATTTACACAACATTTCTCACGCTTCATCAAGGTACTGTCCTGAACACATCTATGCATCGGTATTGAGTCACGCTTAGAGCGCCACCTACTGGTGACAGGAAGTTTCTGTCAGTACTGGACACCGAAATAGCACACCCTTTAACGGCGCCACACCCCGACCCACGTGGGGTGCGAGGGCCCGCTCACTGCTGCTCGCAGCACTAGTTATTATTATTCTTCTCCTTCTTCTCCTTCTCCTTCTCCTTCTTCTCCCCAAACAAATGCCTTTTTGGCGGCCTTAACATCGATGAAAACGGATGAAACTTTGCACATACGTCAGTCCCGGTAAAAAATTTGATAATTCATGGGTGACGGAAATGGGCGTGGCAAAACGGCTCAAGTGCGCCCCCTGGAAAATTTAAAATGGCGAGCCCCACCTTTCAGTTTGATGTAGTCGAACGAAATTCGGTGGGCATATGTAGTTCATCGAGACACACTAAAATGTCTCTTGGAGCTATACCCAACATGCAACAGGAAGTCCGCCATCTTGCTTTTAATGTGCCATTTTGTCCTTGTTTTGACCATTTCCATGCCTCGTACTTCAACGAACTCCTCCTACAGATTTCATCCGATCAACTTCATATCGGGTCGGCTTCATCTTAAGACCTTTGTGATCAAAAGTTATCAAAAAAATTGAGTTTTCACCACACACCCTTGCCGTGGCGCCCCGCCAAAGTTTGACATTTCGCCATAAAACACGAAGTCCTCATAACTCCTACATACATTATCCAATTTGTCCGATATATCTCATGCTTCATGACGGTTCTGTCCTGTACACATCTATGTTTCAGTATTGCATCATACTTATAGCGCCACCTATTGGTGAAACAGGAAGTCCTCATAACTCCTCCATACATTATCCAATTCGTCCGATATATCTCACGCTTCATGAAGGTTCTGTCCTGAACACATCTATGTGTCAGTATTGCGTCATACTTATAGCGCCACCTATTGGTGAAACAGGAAGTCCTCATAACTCCTACATACATTATCCAATTCGTCCGATATATCTCACGCTTCATGAAGGTTCTGTCCTGAACACATCTATGTGTCAGTATTGCGTCATACTTATAGCGCCACCTATTGGTGAAACAGGAAGTCCTCATAACTCCTACATACATTATCCAATTTGTCTCATATATCTCACGCTTCATGACGGTTCTGTCCTGAACACATCTATGTTTCAGTATTGCATCATACTTATAGCGCCACCTATTGGTGAAACAGGAAGTCCTCATAACTCCTACATACATTATCCAATTCGTCCGATATATCTCACGCTTCATGAAGGTTCTGTCCTGAACACAACTATGTGTCAGTATTGCGTCATACTTATAGCGCCACCTATTGGTGAAACAGGAAGTCCTCATAACTCCTCCATACATTATCCGATTCGTCTGATATATCTCACGCTTCATGACGGTTCTGTCCTGAACACATCTATGTGTCAGTATTGCATCATACTTATAGCACCACCTATTGGTGAAACAGGAAGTCCTCATAACTCCTACATACATTATCCAATTCGTCCGATATATCTCACGCTTCATGAGGGTTCTGTCCTGAACACATCTATGTGTCAGTATTGCGTCATACTTATAGCGCCACCTATTGGTGTAACAGGAAGTCCTCATAACTCCTCCATACATTATCCAATTCGTCCGATATATCTCACGCTTCATGAGGGTTCTGTCCTGAACACATCTATGTGTCAGTATTGCGTCATACTTATAGCGCCACCTATTGGTGAAACAGGAATTCCTCATAACTCCTGCATACATCATCCGATTTGCACCAAATTACTGACGCTTCATGAAGGTCACCTTCTGAACACATCTATGCATCGGTATTGAGTCACACTTACAGCGCCACCTACTGGTGAAACAGGAAGTACTCATAACTCCTACATATGTTATCCGATTTACTCAAAATTGCTCATGCTTGATGAAGGTCTCATCTTCAACACTTCTGTAAGTCAGTATTGCGTCATTCCTACAGCGCCGCCTGCTGGTGAAACAGGAAGTCCTCATAACTCCTACATATGTTATCTGATTTACACCACATTGCTCATGCTTGATGAAGGTCGCGTCCTGAACACATCTGTGGTTAGTATTGAGTCCTACTTATAGCGCCGCCTACAGGTCAAGCAGGAAGTCATCATAACTCCTACATACATTGTCCAATTTACTCAACATTTCTCACGCTTCATCAAGGTACCGTCCTGAACACATCTATGCATCGGTATTGAGTCACGCTTAGAGCGCCACCTACTGGTTACAGGAAGTTTCTCTCAGTACTGGACACCGAAATAGCACAGCCTCTAACGGCGCCACACCCCGACACGCGTGGGGTGCGAGGGCCCGCTCAATACTGCTCGCAGCCCTAGTTATTATTAGGGCCCGAGCACTGGCGGTGCGAGGCCCTATTGTATTTCGAAGGATTATTATTCTCCTTCTTCTTCCGAAACAAATGCCTTTTTGGCGGCCTAAACATTGATGAAAACGGATGAAACTTTGCAGATACGTCAGTCCCGGTGAAAAATTTGATAATTCATGGGTGACGGAAATGGGCGTGGCCAAACGGCTCAAGAGCGCCCCCTGGAAAATCTAAAATGGCGAGCCCCACCTTTCAGTTTGATGTAGGCGAACGAAATTCGGACGGCATATGTAGTTCATCGAGACGCACTAAAATGTCTCTTGGAGCTATACCCAACATGCAACAGGAAGGCCGCCATTTTGCTTTTAATGTGCCATTTTGTCCTTGTTTTGACCATTTCCATGCCTCGTACTTCGACGAACTCCTCCTACAGATTTCATCCGATCAACTTCATATCGGGTCAGCTACATCTTAAGACCTTTGTGATCAAAAGTTATCAAAAAAATTGAGTTTTCACCAAACACCCTTGCCGTGGCGCCCCGCCAAAGTTTGACATTTCGCCATAAAACACGAAGTCCTCATAACTCCTACATACATTATCCAATTTGTCCGATATATCTCACGCTTCATGACGGTTCTGTCCTGAACACATCTATGTGTCAGTATTGCTTCATACTTATAGTGCCACCTATTGGTGAAACAGGAAGTCCTCATAACTCCTCCATACATTATCCAATTTGTCCGATATATCTCACGCTTCATGACGGTTCTGTCCTGAACACATCTATGTGTCAGTATTGCGTCATACTTATAGCGCCACCTATTGGTGAAACAGGAAGTCCTCATAACTCCTCCATACATTATCCAATTTGTCCGATATATCTCACGCTTCATGACGGTTCTGTCCTGAACACATCTATGTGTCAGTATTGCGTCATACTTATAGCGCCACCTATTGGTGAAACAGGAAGTCCTCATAACTCCTCCATACATTATCCAATTTGTCCGATATATCTCACGCTTCATGACGGTTCTGTCCTGAACACATCTATGTGTCAGTATTGCATCATACTTATAGCGCCACCTATTGGTGAAACAGGAAGTCCTCATAACTCCTCCATACATTATCCAATTTGTCCGATATATCTCACGCTTCATGACGGTTCTGTCCTGAACACATCTATGTGTCAGTATTGCGTCATACTTATAGCGCCACCTGTTGGTGAAACAGGAAGTCCTCATAACTCCTACATACATTATCCGATTTGTCCGATATTTCTCACGCTTCATGACAGTTCTGTCCTGAACACATCTATGTTTCAGTATTGCGTCATACTTATAGCGCCACCTATTGGTGAAACAGGAAGTCCTCATAACTCCTCCATACATTATCCAATTTGTCCGATATATCTCACGCTTCATGACGGTTCTGTCCTGAACACATCTATGTGTCAGTATTGCGTCATACTTATAGCGCCACCTGTTGGTGAAACAGGAAGTCCTCATAACTCCTACATACATTATCCGATTTGTCCGATATTTCTCACGCTTCATGACAGTTCTGTCCTGAACACATCTATGTTTCAGTATTGCGTCATACTTATAGCGCCACCTATTGGTGAAACAGGAAGTCCTCATAACTCCTCCATACATTATCCAATTTGTCCGATATATCTCACGCTTCATGACGGTTCTGTCCTGAACACATCTATGTGTCAGTATTGCGTCATACTTATAGCGCCACCTATTGGTGAAACAGGAAGTCCTCATAACTCCTCCATACATTATCCAATTTGTCCGATATATCTCACGCTTCATGACGGTTCTGTCCTGAACACATCTATGTGTCAGTATTGCGTCATACTTATAGCGCCACCTATTGGTGAAACAGGAAGTCCTCATAACTCCTCCATACATTATCCAATTTGTCCGATATATCTCACGCTTCATGACGGTTCTGTCCTGAACACATCTATGTGTCAGTATTGCATCATACTTATAGCGCCACCTATTGGTGAAACAGGAAGTCCTCATAACTCCTCCATACATTATCCAATTTGTCCGATATATCTCATGCTTCATGACGGTTCTGTCCTGAACACATCTATGTGTCAGTATTGCGTCATACTTATAGCGCCACCTGTTGGTGAAACAGGAAGTCCTCATAACTCCTACATACATTATCCGATTTGTCCGATATTTCTCACGCTTCATGACAGTTCTGTCCTGAACACATCTATGTTTCAGTATTGCGTCATACTTATAGCGCCACCTATTGGTGAAACAGGAAGTCCTCATAACTCCTCCATTTATTATCCAATTTGTCCGATATAGCTCACGCATTATGACGGTTCTGTCCTGAACACATCTATGTGTCAGTATTGCGTCATACGTATAGCGCCACCTATTGGTGAAACAGGAAGTCCTCATAACTCCTGCATACATCATCCGATTTGCACCAAATTGCTGACGCTTCATGAAGGTGGCCTTCTGAACCCATCTATGTGTCGGTATTGAGTCACACTTACAGCGCCACCTAGTGGTGAAACAGGAAGTCCTCATAACTCCTACATACGTTATCCGATTTACTCAACATTTCTCACGCTTCATCAAGGTACCGTCCTGAACACATCTATGCTTCGGTATTGAGTCGCGCCTAGAGCGCCACCTACTGGTGACAGGAAGTTTCTCTCAGTACTGCACACCGAAATAGCACAGCCTTTAACGGTGCAGCACCCCGACACGCGTGGGGTGCGAGGGCCCGCTCACTGCTGCTCGCAGCACTAGTTAGGGCCCGAGCACTGGCGGTGCGAGGCCCTATTGAAACTCGAAGGATTATTATTATTATTCTTCTTCTCCTTCTCCTTCTTCTCCTTTACTCCAAACAAATGCCTTTTAGGCGGCCTGAACATCGATGAAAACGGATGAAACTTTGCAGATACGTCAGTCCCGGTGAAAAATTTGATAATTCATGGGTGACGGAAATGGGCGTGGCAAAACGGCTCAAGAGCGCCCCCTGGAAAATCTAAAATGGCGAGCCCCACCTTTCAGTTTGATGTAGGCGAACGAAATTCGGAGGGCATATGTAGTTCATCGAGACGCACTAAAATGTCTCTTGGAGCTATACCCAACATGCAACAGGAAGGCCGCCATTTTGCTTTTAATGTGCCATTTTGTCCTTGTTTTGACCATTTCCATGCCTCGTACTTCGACGAACTCCTCCTACAGATTTCATCCGATCAACTTCATATCGGGTCAGCTTCATCTTAAGACCTTTGTGATCAAAAGTTATCAAAAAAATTGAGTTTTCACCAAACACCCTTGCCGTGGCGCCCTGCCAAAGTTTGACATTTCGCCATAAAACACGAAGTCCTCATAACTCCTCCATACATTATCCAATTTGTCCGATATATCTCACGCTTCATGACGGTTCTGTCCTGAACACATCTATGTGTCAGTATTGCATCATACTTATAGCGCCACCTATTGGTGAAACAGGAAGTCCTCATAACTCCTCCATACATTATCCGATTTGTCCGATTTATCTCACGCTTCATGACGGTTCTGTCCTGAACACATCTATGTGTCAGTATTGCGTCATACTTATAGCGCCACCTATTGGTGAAACAGGAAGTCCTCATAACTCCTCCATACATTATCCAATTTGTCCGATATATCTCACGCTTCATGACGGTTCTGTCCTGAACACATCTATGTGTCAGTATTGCGTCATACTTATAGCGCCACCTATTGGTGAAACAGGAAGTCCTCATAACTCCTCCATACATTATCCAATTTGTCCGATATATCTCACGCTTCATGACGGTTCTGTCCTGAACACATCTATGTGTCAGTATTGCGTCATACTTATAGCGCCACCTATTGGTGAAACAGGAAGTCCTCATAACTCCTCCATACATTATCCAATTTGTCCGATATATCTCACGCTTCATGACGGTTCTGTCCTGAACACATCTATGTGTCAGTATTGCGTCATACTTATAGCGCCACCTATTGGTGAAACAGGAAGTCCTCATAACTCCTCCATACATTATCCAATTTGTCCGATATATCTCACGCTTCATGACGGTTCTGTCCTGAACACATCTATGTGTCAGTATTGCGTCATACTTATAGCGCCACCTATTGGTGAAACAGGAAGTCCTCATAACTCCTCCATACATTATCCAATTTGTCCGATATATCTCACGCTTCATGACGGTTCTGTCCTGAACACATCTATGTTTCAGTATTGCGTCATACTTATAGCGACACCTATTGGTGAAACAGGAAGTCCTCATAACTCCTCCATACATTATCCAATTTGTCCGATATATCTCACGCTTCATGACGGTTCTGTCCTGAACACATCTATGTGTCAGTATTGCGTCATACTTATAGCGCCACCTATTGGTGAAACAGGAAGTCCTCATAACTCCTCCATACATTATCCAATTTGTCCGATATATCTCACGCTTCATGACGGTTCTGTCCTGAACACATCTATGTGTCAGTATTGCGTCATACTTATAGCGCCACCTATTGGTGAAACAGGAAGTCCTCATAACTCCTCCATACATTATCCAATTTGTCCGATATATCTCACGCTTCATGACGGTTCTGTCCTGAACACATCTATGTGTCAGTATTGCGTCATACTTATAGCGCCACCTATTGGTGAAACAGGAAGTACTCATAACTCCTCCATACATTATCCAATTTGTCCGATATATCTCACGCTTCATGACGGTTCTGTCCTGAACACATCTATGTGTCAGTATTGCGTCATACTTAAAGCGCCACCTATTGGTGAAACAGGAAGTCCTCATAACTCCTCCATACATTATCCAATTTGTCCGATATATCTCACGCTTCATGACGGTTCTGTCCTGAACACATCTATGTGTCAGTATTGCGTCATACTTATAGCGCCACCTATTGGTGAAACAGGAAGTCCTCATAACTCCTCCATACATTATCCAATTTGTCCGATATATCTCACGCTTCATGACGGTTCTGTCCTGAACACATCTATGTGTCAGTATTGCGTCATACTTATAGCGCCACCTATTGGTGAAACAGGAAGTCCTCATAACTCCTCCATACATTATCCAATTTGTCCGATATATCTCACGCTTCATGACGGTTCTGTCCTGAACACATCTATGTGTCAGTATTGCGTCATACTTATAGCGCCACCTATTGGTGAAACAGGAAGTCCTCATAACTCCTCCATACATTATCCAATTTGTCCGATATATCTCACGCTTCATGACGGTTCTGTCCTGAACACATCTATGTGTCAGTATTGCGTCATACTTATAGCGCCACCTATTGGTGAAACAGGAAGTCCTCATAACTCCTCCATACATTATCCAATTTGTCCGATATATCTCACGCTTCATGACGGTTCTGTCCTGAACACATCTATGTTTCAGTATTGCGTCATACTTATAGCGACACCTATTGGTGAAACAGGAAGTCCTCATAACTCCTCCATACATTATCCAATTTGTCCGATATATCTCACGCTTCATGACGGTTCTGTCCTGAACACATCTATGTGTCAGTATTGCGTCATACTTATAGCGCCACCTATTGGTGAAACAGGAAGTCCTCATAACTCCTCCATACATTATCCAATTTGTCCGATATATCTCACGCTTCATGACGGTTCTGTCCTGAACACATCTATGTGTCAGTATTGCGTCATACTTATAGCGCCACCTATTGGTGAAACAGGAAGTCCTCATAACTCCTCCATACATTATCCAATTTGTCCGATATATCTCACGCTTCATGACGGTTCTGTCCTGAACACATCTATGTATCAGTATTGCGTCATACTTATAGCGCCACCTATTGGTGAAACAGGAAGTACTCATAACTCCTCCATACATTATCCAATTTGTCCGATATATCTCACGCTTCATGACGGTTCTGTCCTGAACACATCTATGTGTCAGTATTGCGTCATACTTATAGCGCCACCTATTGGTGAAACAGGAAGTCCTCATAACTCCTCCATACATTATCCAATTTGTCCGATATATCTCACGCTTCATGACGGTTCTGTCCTGAACACATCTATGTGTCAGTATTGCGTCATACTTATAGCGCCACCTATTGGTGAAACAGGAAGTCCTCATAACTCCTCCATACATTATCCAATTCGTCCGATATATCTCACGCTTCATGAAGGTTCTGTCCTGAACACATCTATGTGTCAGTATTGCGTCATACTTATAGCGCCACCTATTGGTAAAACAGGAAGTCCTCATAACTCCTCCATACATTATCCAATTTGTCCGATATAACGGCTCAAGAGCGCCCCCTGGAAAATTTAAAATGGCGAGCCCCACCTTTCTATTTGATGTAGGGGAACGAAATTCGGAGGGCACATGTATTCCATCGAGACACACTAAAATGTCTCTTGGAGCTATACCCAACATGCAACAGGAAGTCCGCCATTTTGCTCTTAATGTGCCATTTTGTCCTTGTTTTGACCATTTCCATGCCTCGTACTTCGACGAACTCCTCCTACAGATTTCATCTGATCAACTTCATATCGGGTCAGCTTCATCTTAAGACCTTTGTGATCAAAAGTTATAAAAAAAATTGAGTTTTTACCAAACACCCTTGCCGTGGCGCCCCGCCAAAGTTTGACATTTCGCCATAAAACACGAAGTCCTCATAACTCCTCCATACATTCTCCAATTTGTCCGATATATCTCACGCTTCATCATGTTTGCGTCCTGAACACATCTATGTGTCAGTATTGCGTCATACTTATAGCGCCACCTATCTGTGAAACAGGAAGTCCTCATAACTCCTACATACATTATCCAATCTGTTCGATATATCTCACGCTTCATGACGGTTCAGTCCTGAACACATCTATGTGTCAGTACTGCGTCATACTTATTACGCCACCTATTGGTGAAAAAGGAAGTCCTCATAACTCCTACATACATTATCCGATTTGCACCAAATTGCTGACGATTCATGAAGGTCGCATTCTGAACACATCTATGCGTCCGGATTGAGTCACTCTTACAGCGCCACCTACTGGTGAAACAGGAAGTACTCATAACTCCTACATACGTTATCCGATTTACTCCAAATTGCTCACGCTTGATGAAGGTCGCATCCTGAACACATCTCTGCGTGAGCATTGGGTCATACAAATAGCGCCACCTACTGCTTACAGGAAGTCATCATAACTCCTACATACATTGTCCGATTTACACAACATTTCTCACGCTTCATCAAGGTACTGTCCTGAACACATCTATGCGTTTGTATTGAGTCACGCTTAGAGCGCCACCTACTGGTGACAGGAAGTTTCTCTCAGTACTGGACACCGAAATAGCACACACTTTAACGGCGCCACACCCCGACCCGCATGGGGTGCGAGGGCCCGCTCACTGCTGCTCGCAGCCCTAGTTAGGGCCCGAGCACTGGCGGTGCGAGGCCCTATTGAAATTCGAAGGATTATTATTCTTCTCCTTCTACCTTCTTCTTCTTTACCCCAAACAAATGCCTTTTAGGCGGCCTGAACATCGATGAAAACGGATGAAACTTTGCAGATACGTCAGTCCCGGTGAAAAATTTGATAATTCATGGGTGACGGAAATGGGCGTGGCAAAACGGCTCAAGAGCGCCCCCTGGAAAGTTTAAAATGGCGAGCCCCACCTTCCAGTTTGATGTAGGCGAACGAAATTCGGTGGGCATATGTAGTTCATCGAGACACACTTAAATGTCTCTTGGAGCTATACCCAACATGCAACAGGAAGTCCGCCATTTTGCTCTTAATGTGCCATTTTGTCCTTGTTTTGACCATTTCCATGCCTCGTACTTCGATGAACTCCTCCTACAGATTTCATCCGATCAACTTCATATCGGATCAGCTTCATCTTAAGACCTTTGTGATCAAAAGTTATCAAAAAAATTGAGTTTTCACCAAACACCCTTGCCGTGGCGCCCCGCCAAAGTTTGACATTTCGCCATAAAACACGAAGTCCTCATAACTCCTCCATACATTATCCAATTTGTCCGATATATCTCACGCTTCATGACGGTCCTGTCCTGAACACATCTATGTGTCAGTATTGCGTCATACTTATAGCGCCACCTATTGGTGAAACAGGAAGTCCTCATAACTCATCCATACATTATCCAATTTGTCCGATATATCTCACGCTTCATGACGGTCCTGTCCTGAACACATCTATGTGTTAGTATTGCGTCATACTTATAGCGCCACCTATTGGTGAAACAGGAAGTCCTCATAACTCCTCCATACATTATCGATTTCTCCGATTTATCTCACGCTTCATGACGGTTCTGTCCTGAACACATCTATGTGTCAGTATTGCTTCATACTTATAGCGCCACCTATTGGTGAAACAGGAAGTCCTCATAACTCCTGCATACATCATCCGATTTGCACCAAATTGCTGACGCTTCATGAAGGTCACCTTCTGAACACATCTATGCGTCGGTATTGAGTTACACTTACAGCGCCACCTACTGGTGAAACAGGAAGTACTCATAACTCCTACATACATTATCCGATTTACTCCAAATTGCTCATGCTTGATGAAGGTCGCATCTTGAACACATCTGTAGGTCAGTATTGCGTCATACCTACAGCGCCACCTACTGCTTACAGGAAGTCCTCATTACTCCTACATACTTTGTCCGATTTACACAACATTTCTCACGCTTCATCAAGATACTGTCCTGAACATATCTATGCGTCGGTATTGAGTCACGCTTAGAGCACCACCTACTGGTGACAGGAAGTTTCTGTCAGTACTGGACACCGAAATAGCACACCCTTT
The DNA here is from genome assembly GCF_949987555.1 of Borostomias antarcticus. NCBI lineage: Eukaryota > Metazoa > Chordata > Actinopteri > Stomiiformes > Stomiidae > Borostomias > Borostomias antarcticus. The sequence goes on along the minus strand of NC_140238.1, from coordinate 19,804,534 downwards.
AACGGCGCCACACCCCGACCCGCGTGGGGTGCGAGGGCCCGCTCACTGCTGCTCGCAGCACTAGTTATTCTTGTTCTTCTTCTCCCCAAACAAATGCCTTTTTGGCGGCCTAAACATCGATGAAAACGGATGAAACTTTGCAGATACGTCAGTCCCGGTGAAAAATTTGATAATTCATGGGTGCCGGAAATAGGCGTGGCAAAACGGCTCAAGAGCGCCCCCTGGAAAATTTAAAATGGCGAGCCCCACCTTTCAGTTTGATGTAGGCGAACGAAATTCGGAGGGCATATGTATTTCATCGAGCCACACTTAAATGTCTCTTGGAGCTATACCCAACATGCAACAGGAAGTCCGCCATTTTGCTCTTAATGTGCCATTTTGTCCTTGTTTTGACCATTTCCATGCCTCGTACTTCGACGAACTCCTCCTACAGATTTCATCCGATCAACTTCATATCGGGTCAGCTTCATCTTAAGACCTTTGTGATCAAAAGTTATCAAAAAAATTGAGTTTTCACCAAACACCCTTGCCGTGGCGCCCCGCCAAAGTTTGACATTTCGCCATAAAACACGATGTCCTCATAACTCCTCCATACATTATCGGATTTGTCCGATATATCTCACGCTTCATGACGGTTCTGTCCTGAACACATCTATGTGTCAGTATTGCGTCATACTTATAGCGCCACCTATTGGTGAAACAGGAAGTCCTCATAACTCCTCCATACATTATCCAATTTGTCCGATATATCTCACGCTTCATGACGGTTCTGTCCTGAACACATCTATGTGTCAGTATTGCGTCATACTTATAGCGCCACCTATTGGTGAAACAGGAAGTCCTCATAACTCCTCCATACATTATCCAATTTGTCCGATATATCTCACGCTTCATGACGGTTCTGTCCTGAACACATCTATGTGTCAGTATTGCGTCATACTTATAGCGCCACCTATTGGTGAAACAGGAAGTCCTCATAACTCCTCCATACATTATCCAATTTGTCCGATATATCTCACGCTTCATGACGGTTCTGTCCTGAACACATCTATGTGTCAGTATTGCGTCATACTTATAGCGCCACCTATTGGTGAAACAGGAAGTCCTCATAACTCCTCCATACATTATCCAATTTGTCCGATATATCTCAGGCTTCATGACGGTTCTGTCCTGAACACATCTATGTGTCAGTATTGCGTCATACTTATAGCGCCACCTATTGGTGAAACAGGAAGTCCTCATAACTCCTCCATACATTATCCAATTTGTCCGATATATCTCACGCTTCATGACGGTTCTGTCCTGAACACATCTATGTGTCAGTATTGCGTCATACTTATAGCGCCACCTATTGGTGAAACAGGAAGTCCTCATAACTCCTCCATACATTATCCAATTCGTCCGATATATCTCACGCTTCATGAAGGTTCTGTCCTGAACACATCTATGTGTCAGTATTGCGTCATACTTATAGCGCCACCTATTGGTAAAACAGGAAGTCCTCATAACTCCTCCATACATTATCCGATTTGTCCGATATATCTCACGCTTCATGAGGGTTCTGTCCTGAACACATCTATGTGTCAGTATTGCGTCATACTTATAGCGCCACCTATTGGTGAAACAGGAAGTCCTCATAACTCCTCCATACATTATCCGATTTGTCCGATATATCTCAAGCTTCATGACGGTTCTGTCCTGAACACATCTATGTGTCAGTATTGCGTCATACTTATAGCGCCACCTATTGGTGAAACAGGAAGTCCTCATAACTCCTGCATACATCATCCGATTTGCACCAAATTGCTGACGCTTCATGAAGGTCACCTTCTGAACACATCTATGCGTCGGTATTGAGTTACACTTACAGCGCCACCTACTGGTGAAACAGGAAGTACTCATAACTCCTACATACATTATCCGATTTACTCCAAATTAATCATGCTTGATGAAGGTCGCATCTTGAACACATCTGTAGGTCAGTATTGCGTCATACCTACAGCGCCACCTACTGCTTACAGGAAAACCTCATAACTCCTACATACTTTGTCCGATTTACACAACATTTCTCACGCTTCATCAAGGTACTGTCCTGAACACATCTATGCGTCGGTATTGAGTCACGCTTAGAGCGCCACCTACTGGTGACAGGACGTTTCTGTCAGTACTGGACACCGAAATAGCACATCCTTTAACGGCGCCACACCCCGACCCGCGTGGGGTGCGAGGGCCCGCTCACTGCTGCTCGCAGCCCTAGTTATTATTATTAGGGCCCGAGCACTGGCGGTGCGAGGCCCTATTGTATTTCGAAGGATTATTATTAGGGCCCGAGCACTGGCGGTGCGAGGCCCTATTGTATTTCGAAGGATTATTATTATTCTCCTTGTTCTTCTTGTTCTTCTCCCCAAACAAATGCCTTTTTGGCGGCCTAAACATCGATGAAAACGGATGAAACTTTGCAGATACGTCAGTCCCGGTGAAAAATTTGATAATTCATGGGTGACGGAACTGGGCGTGGCAAAACAGCTCAAGAGCGCCCCCTGGAAAATCTAAAATGGCGAGCCCCACCTTTCAGTTTGATGTAGGCGAACGAAATTCGGAGGGCATATGTAGTTCATCGAGACGCACTAAAATGTCTCTTGGAGCTATACCCAACATGCAACAGGAAGGCCGCCATTTTGCTTTTAATGTGCCATTTTGTCCTTGTTTTGACCATTTCCATGCCTCGTACTTCGACGAACTCCTCCTACAGATTTCATCCGATCAACTTCATATCGGGTCAGCTTCATCTTAAGGCCTTTGTGATCTAAAGTTATCAAAAAAATTGAGTTTTCACCAAACACCCTTGCCGTGGCGCCCCGCCAAAGTTCGACATTTCGCCATAAAACACGAAGTCCTCATAACTCCTCCATACATTATCCAATTTGTCCGATATATCTCACGCTTCATGACGGTTCTGTCCTGAACACATCTATGTGTCAGTATTGCGTCATACTTATAGCGCCACCTATTGGTGAAACAGGAAGTCCTCATAACTCCTACATACATTATCCAATTCGTCCAATATATCTCACGCTTCATGAAGGTTCTGTCCTGAACACATCTATGTGTCAGTATTGCGTCATACGTATAGCGCCACCTATTGGTGAAACAGGAAGTCCTCATAACTCCTGCATACATCATCCGATTTGCACCAAATTGCTGACGCTTCACGAAGGTCGCCTTCTGAACCCATCAATGTGTCGGTATTGAGTCACACTTACAGCGCCACCTACTGGTGAAACAGGAAGTCCTCATAACTCCTACATACGTTATCCGATTTACTCAACATTTCTCACGCTTCATCAAGGTACCGTCCTGAACACATCTATGCTTCGGTATTGAGTCACGCCTAGAGCGCCACCTACTGGTGACAGGAAGTTTCTCTCAGTACTGCACACCGAAATAGCACAGCCTTTAACGGCGCCACACCCCGACACGCGTGGGGTGCGAGGGCCCGCTCACTGCTGCTCGCAGCCCTAGTTATTATTATTCTTGTTCTTCTTCTCCCCAAACAAATGCCTTTTTGGCGGCCTAAACATCGATGAAAACGGATGAAACTTTGCAGATACGTCAGTCCCGGTGAAAAATTTGATAATTCATGGGTGCCAGAAATAGGCGTGGCAAAACGGCTCAAGAGCGCCCCCTGGAAAATTTAAAATGGCGAGCCCCACCTTTCAGTTTGATGTAGGCGAACGAAATTCGGAGGGCATATGTATTTCATCGAGCCACACTTAAATGTCTCTTGGAGCTATACCCAACATGCAACAGGAAGTCCGCCATTTTGCTCTTAATGTGCCATTTTGTCCTTGTTTTGACCATTTCCATGCCTCGTACTTCGACGAACTCCTCCTACAGATTTCATCCGATCAACTTCATATCGGGTCAGCTTCATCTTAAGACCTTTGTGATCAAAAGTTATCAAAAAAATTGAGTTTTCACCAAACACCCTTGCCGTGGCGCCCCGCCAAAGTTTGACATTTCGCCATAAAACACGATGTCCTCATAACTCCTCCATACATTATCGGATTTGTCCGATATATCTCACGCTTCATGACGGTTCTGTCCTGAACACATCTATGTGTCAGTATTGCGTCATACTTATAGCGCCACCTATTGGTGAAACAGGAAGTCCTCATAACTCCTCCATACATTATCCAATTTGTCCGATATATCTCACGCTTCATGACGGTTCTGTCCTGAACACATCTATGTGTCAGTATTGCGTCATACTTATAGCGCCACCTATTGGTGAAACAGGAAGTCCTCATAACTCCTCCATACATTATCCAATTTGTCCGATATAGCTCACGCTTCATGACGGTTCTGTCCTGAACACATCTATGTGTCAGTATTGCGTCATACGTATAGCGCCACCTATTGGTGAAACAGGAAGTCCCCATAACTCCTCCATACATTATCGGATTTGTCCGATATATCTCACGCTTCATGACGGTTCTGTCCTGAACACATCTATGTGTCAGTATTGCATCATACTTATAGCGCCACCTATTGGTGAAACAGGAAGTCCTCATAACTCCTCCATACATTATCCGATTTGTCCGATTTATCTCACGCTTCATGACGGTTCTGTCCTGAACACATCTATGTGTCAGTATTGCGTCATACTTATAGCGCCACCTATTGGTGAAACAGGAAGTCCTCATAACTCCTCCATACATTATCCAATTTGTCCGATATATCTCACGCTTCATGACGGTTCTGTCCTGAACACATCTATGTGTCAGTATTGCGTCATACTTATAGCGCCACCTATTGGTGATACAGGAAGTCCCCATAACTCCTCCATACATTATCGGATTTGTCCGATATATCTCACGCTTCATGACGGTTCTGTCCTGAACACATCTATGTGTCAGTATTGCGTCATACTTATAGCGCCACCTATTGGTGAAACAGGAAGTCCTCATAACTCCTCCATACATTATCCGATTTGTCCGATATATCTCACGCTTCATGAGGGTTCTGTCCTGAACACATCTATGTGTCAGTATTGCATCATACTTATAGCGCCACCTATTGGTGAAACAGGAAGTCCCCATAACTCCTCCATACATTATCGGATTTGTCCGATATATCTCACGCTTCATGACGGTTCTGTCCTGAACACATCTATGTGTCAGTGTTGCGTCATACTTATAGCGCCACCTATTGGTGAAACAGGAAGTCCTCATAACTCCTCCATACATTATCCAATTTGTCCGATATATCTCATGCTTCATGACGGTTCTGTCCTGAACACATCTATGTGTCAGTATTGCGTCATACTTATAGCGCCACCTATTGGTGAAACAGGAAGTCCTCATAACTCCTCCATACATTATCCAATTTGTCCGATATATCTCACGCTTCATGACGGTTCTGTCCTGAACACATCTATGTGTCAGTATTGCGTCATACTTATAGCGCCACCTATTGGTGAAACAGGAAGTCCTCATAACTCCTGCATACATCATCCGATTTGCACCAAATTGCTGACGCTTCATGAAGGTCACCTTCTGAACACATCTATGCGTCGGTATTGAGTTACACTTACAGCGCCACCTACTGGTGAAACAGGAAGTACTCATAACTCCTACATACATTATCCGATTTACTCCAAATTGCTCATGCTTGATGAAGGTCGCATCTTGAACACATCTGTAGGTCAGTATTGCGTCATACCTACAGCGCCACCTACTGCTTACAGGAAGTCCTCATAACTCCTACATACTTTGTCCGATTTACACAACATTTCTCATGCTTCATCAAGGTACTGTCCTGAACACATCTATGCGTCGGTATTGAGTCACGCTTAGAGCGCCACCTACTGGTGACAGGAAGTTTCTGTCAGTACTGGACACCTAAATAGCACACCCTTTAACGGCGCCACACCCCGACCCGCATGGGGTGCGAGGGCCCGCTCACTGCTGCTCGCAGCACTAGTTAGGGCCCGAGCACTGGCGGTGCGAGGCCCTATTGTATTTCGAAGGATTATTATTATTATTATTCTTCTTCCGAAACAAATGCCTTTTTGGCGGCCTAAACATCGATGAAAACGGATGAAACTTTGCAGATACGTCAGTCCCGGTGAAAAATTTGATAATTCATGGGTGCCGGAAATAGGCGTGGCAAAACTGCTCAAGAGCGCCCCCTGGAAAATTTAAAATGGCGAGCCCCACCTTTCAGTTTGATGTAGGCGAACGAAATTCGGAGGGCATATGTATTTCATCGAGCCACACTTAAATGTCTCTTGGAGCTATACCCAACATGCAACAGGAAGTCCGCCATTTTGCTCTTAATGTGCCATTTTGTCCTTGTTTTGACCATTTCCATGCCTCGTACTTCGACGAACTCCTCCTACAGATTTCATCCGATCAACTTCATATCGGGTCAGCTTCATCTTAAGACCTTTGTGATCAAAAGTTATCAAAAAAATTGAGTTTTCACCTAACACCCTTGCCGTGGCGCCCCGCCAAAGTTTGACATTTCGCCATAAAACACGATGTCCTCATAACTCCTCCATACATTATCGGATTTGTCCGATATATCTCACGCTTCATGTCAGTTCTGTCCTGAACACATCTATGTGTCAGTATTGCGTCATACTTATTGCGCCACCTATTGGTGAAACAGGAAGTCCTCATAACTCCTACATACATTATCCAATTCGTCCGATATATCTCACGCTTCATGAAGGTTCTGTCCTGAACACATCTATGTGTCAGTATTGCATCATACTTATAGCGCCACCTATTGGTGAAACAGGAAGTCCTCATAACTCCTCCATACATTATCCAATTCGTCCGATATATCTCACGCTTCATGAAGGTTCTGTCCTGAACACATCTATGTGTCAGTATTGCGTCATACTTATAGCGCCACCTATTGGTAAAACAGGAAGTCCTCATAACTCCTCCATACATTATCCGATTTGTCCGATATATCTCACGCTTCATGACGGTTCTGTCCTGAACACATCTATTTGTCAGTATTGCGTCATACTTATAGCGCCACCTATTGGTGAAACAGGAAGTCCTCATAACTCCTCCATACATTATCCGATTTGTCCGATTTATCTCACGCTTCATGACGGTTCTGTCCTGAACACATCTATGTGTCAGTATTGCGTCATACTTATAGCGCCACCTATTGGTGAAACAGGAAGTCCTCATAACTCCTGCATACATCATCCGATTTGCACCAAATTGCTGACGCTTCATGAAGGTCACCTTCTGAACACATCTATGCGTCGCTATTGAGTTACACTTACAGCGACACCTACTGGTGAAACAGGAAGTACTCATAACTCCTACATACATTATCCGATTTACTCCAAATTGCTCATGCTTGATGAAGGTTGCATCTTGAACACATCTGTAGGTCAGTATTGCGTCATACCTACAGCGCCACCTACTGCTTACAGGAAGTCCTCATAACTCCTACATACTTTGTCCGATTTACACAACATTTCTCACGCTTCATCAAGGTACTGTCCTGAACACATCTATGCTTTGGTATTGAGTCACGCTTAGAGCGCCACCTACTGGTGACAGGAAGTTTCTGTCAGTACTGGACACCGAAATAGCACACCCTTTAACGGCGCCACACCCCGACCCGCATGGGGTGCGAGGGCCCGCTCACTGCTGCTCGCAGCACTAGTTATTATTCTACCTTCTCCTACCTTCTTCTTCCAAAACAAATGCCTTTTTGGCGGCCTAAACATCGATGAAAACGGATGAAACTTTGCAGATATGTCAGTCCCGCTGAAAAATTTGATAATTCATGGGTTACCGAAATGGGCGTGGCAAAACGGCTCAAGAGCGCCCCCTGGAAAAATTAAAATGGCGAGCCCCACCTTTCAGTTTGATGTAGGCGAACAAAAATCGGTGGGCATAAGTAGTTCATCGAGACACACTAAAATGTCTCTTGGACCTATACCCAACATCGGACAGGAAGTCAGCCATTTTGTTTTTAATGTGCCATTTTGTCCTTGTTTTTACCATTCCCATGCCTCGTACTTCAACGAACTCCTCCTACAGATTTCATCCGATCAACTCCATATTCGGTCAGCTTCATCTTAAGACCTTTGTGATCAAAAGTTATCAAAAAAATTGAGTTTTCACCAAACACCCTTGCCGTGGCGCCCCGCCAAAGTTTGACATTTCGCCATAAAACACGAAGTCCTCATAACTCCTCCATACATTATCCAATTTGTCCGATATATCTCACGCTTCATGACGGTTCAGTCCTGAACACATGTATGATTCAGTATTGCGTCATACTTATAGCGCCACCTATTGGTGAAACAGGAAGTCCTCATAACGCCTGCATACATCATCCGATTTGCACCAAATTGATGATGCTTCATGAAGGTCACCTTCTGAACACATCTATGCGTCGGTATTGAGTCACACTTACAGCGCCACCAACTGGTGAAACAGGAAGTACTCATAACTCCTACATACATTATCCGATTTGTCCGATATTTCTCACGCTTCATGACGGTTCAGTCCTGAACACATGTATGATTCAGTATTGCGTCATACTTATAGCGCCACCTATTGGTGAAACAGGAAGTCCTCATAACTCCTGCATACATCATCCGATTTGCACCAAATTGATGACGCTTCATGAAGGTCACCTTCTGAACACATCTATGCGTCGGTATTGAGTCACACTTACAGCGCCACCTACTGGTGAAACAGGAAGTACTCATAACTCCTACATACATTATCCGATTTGTCCGATATTTCTCACGCTTCATGACGGTTCAGTCCTGAACACATGTATGATTCAGTATTGCGTCATACTTATAGCGCCACCTATTGGTGAAACAGGAAGTCCTCATAACTCCTGCATACATCATCCGATTTGCACCAAATTGATGACGCTTCATGAAGGTCACCTTCTGAACACATCTATGCGTCGGTATTGAGTCACACTTACAGCGCCACCTACTGGTGAAACAGGAAGTACTCATAACTCCTACATACATTATCCGATTTGTCCGATATTTCTCACGCTTCATGACGGTTCTGTCCTGTACACATCTATGTGTCAGTATTGCGTCATACTTATAGCGCCACCTATTGGTGAAACAGTACGTCCTCATAACTCCTCCATACATTATCCGATTTGTCCGATATGTCTCACGCTTCATGACGGTTCTGTTCTGAACACATCTATGTGTCAGTATTGCGTCATACTTATAGCGCCACCTATTGGTGAAACAGTACGTCCTCATAACTCCTCCATACATTATCCGATTTGTCCGATATGTCTCACGCTTCATGACGGTTCTGTCCTGAACACATCTATGTGTCAGTATTGCGTCATACTTATAGCGCCACCTATTGGTGAAACAGTACGTCCTCATAACTCCTCCATACATTATCCGATTTGTCCGATATGTCTCACGCTTCATGACGGTTCTGTCCTGAACACATCTATGTGTCAGTATTGCGTCATACTTATAGCGCCACCTATTGGTGAAACAGTACGTCCTCATAACTCCTCCATACATTATCCGATTTGTCCGATATGTCTCACGCTTCATGACGGTTCTGTCCTGAACACATCTATGTGTCAGTATTGCGTCATACTTATAGCGCCACCTATTGGTGAAACAGTACGTCCTCATAACTCCTCCATACATTATCCGATTTGTCCGATATGTCTCACGCTTCATGACGGTTCTGTCCTGAACACATCTATGTGTCAGTATTTTGTCATACTTATAGCGCCACCTATTGGTGAAACAGGAAGTGCTCATAACTCCTACATACATTATCCGATTTTCACCAAATTGCCGAAGATTCATGAAGGTCGCATTCTGAACACATCTATGCGTCGGTATTGAGTCACACTTACAGCGCCACCTACTGGTGAAACAGGAAGTACTCATAACTCCTACATAAGTCATCCGATTTACTCCAAATTGCTCACGCTTGATGAAGGTCGCATCCTGAACACATCTGTAGGTCAGTATTGAGTCATACTTATAGCACCACCTACAGGTCAAGCAGGAAGTCATCATAACTCCTACATACATTGTCCGATTGACTCAACATTTCTCACGCTTCATCAAGGTACCGTCCTGAACACATCTATACTTCGGTATTGAGTCACGCTTAGAGCGCCACCTACTGGTGAATGGACGTTTCTCTCAGTACTGCACACCGAAATAGCACACCCTTTAACGGCGCCACACCCCGACACGCATGGGGTGCGAGGGCCCGCTCAATGCTGCTCGCAGCCCTAGTTATTGGGGGCCAAGCAGCGAAGCGCTAAGCGCTGGCACCCATTGTTCTTGTACCTTTTCTTATTATTATTTATTTATTATTATTATTCTTCTGCCATTGGAGTCTATGGCAGCCCATAGAACCGTATGGTAAAAAGTTGGGAAAATTGGCACACTCATTCATGACAGTCCCCAAAGTCTTCTCACCAAGACCCATGTCCACAGCTTGAACGCTCTAGCGCCACCAACGTGTCAAAGTTGGAGGTGCATTTGTGCATGCAACTTTTGACCTGTAAGCCTGATTTTCAAAAACGAGGCAGCGTTGGATTCCTTCGCTCAAGCCAAGTTCAACGCACCCTATGACATCATTTTCCACCATATTGGATTTCCCGCCATATTGGATTTAGTGTAAAACACTCAATCAATAGTGTAAAAGAGGTTTTTGGAAAAAGTCACACATTTTCTAAACTGCCATCCATCTTCTAATTCTCACAGCTCATACACATTTTATATATCAAAACGTTCACACGACTCTTGGGATTCATAAAATCAAAAAAGCTAAGCTCTTCGATGTATATTTTTCACTCTGGGACAGCTCGAATAATGACTCCCCCCCCTCCATTGAAATCAATGGAGCCACGCTCTAGAAAATCTCTCTTCGCTCTAGAATCTCTAACTGTTTCTAACTCTTCACCTCTCCTACACTTCTGAAGACCGAAGGACATTTTATACATGGAAATGTTCGCGTGATTGTCTGGATTCTGAAGAAGTAAATAGTTGAGCTATGCTATGTATACTTTTCGCTGTGTGCCAATTTAAACAACGACCCCCCCCCCTCTCACTCTACCGAGAGGAAGCAACCCTGCCAGGTGATATTAATTAAGTGCTCAGGACTCAGACTCACGGGGTTAGGGAAGGCTCACATGCCTTGTGGACTAGGGTGGTTCACTTTCGCAACATCCTGCGTGGCACAGTGGTTAGCGTGTCGGCCTTGCAAGCAGCAGGTACAGAGATCGAATCCTGTTCAACCATGTCTGACTTTTGACATTTTTTGCTTGTTGTCTTTGATGCGCTGGTCGTGCGTCCCGCTTGGCCCCCACAACGCTGCTTGCAGCTTTAATTGGGGGCCAAGCAGCGAAGCGCTAAGCGCTGGCACCCATTGTTCTTGTACCTTTTCTTATTATTTATTATTATTCTTCTGCCATTGGAGTCTATGGCAGCCCATAGAACCGTATGGTAAAAAGTTGGGAAAATTGGCACACTCATTCATGACAGTCCCCAAAGTCTTCTCACCAAGACCCATGTCCACAGCTTGAACGCTCTAGCGCCACCAACGTGTCAAAGTTGGAAGTGCATTTGTGCATGTAACTTTTGACCTGTAAGCCTGATTTTCAAAAACGAGGCAGCGTTGGATTCCTTCCCTCAAGCCAAGTTCAACGCACCCTATGACATCATTTTCCACCATATTGGATTTCCCGCCATATTGGATTTAGTGTAAAACACTCAAAATGTATCTCCTCCTAGGTTTTTTCACCAATCTGCACCACACGCAGTATGCACAATCTATAGACCGATGTCCACAAAAGTCTTACAGGGATTTTTGATTGTCCATTGCGTTCCCTCGTGACAGCCAATCAAAATTGGCCGAAAAGCTGCAAAACAGGAACTGGGGTCATATCTCAGTAATGTTTTAATCTATCAAAACCACATTTGGCACACTCATCCGGGACACACCCATGACATCTGTCACCAAGCCTTACGTTGACATCTCGTGCACTCTAGCGCCACCAGCGTGTCAAAGTTGGAGTTGCGTTTATGCCAGTAACTTTTGAACTGTATGTCCAATCTTCAAAATGATGGTAGCAATGGATTCCCTGGCTCATGCCGAGTTCAAAACACCCCATGGTTTCATTATTACTTTATTTGTTTGATTGCAGAATGAAAGAAACACTTTTTGTCCTCTGCACAATTTCACCAGTTTCAGAGGTTTTTGGAAAAAGTCACACATTTTCTAAACTGCCATCCCTCTTCTAATTCTCACAGCTCATACACATTTTATATATCAAAACGTTCACACGACTCTTGGGATTCATAAAATCAAAAAAGCTAAGCTTTTCGATGTATATTTTTCACTCTGGGACAGTTCGAATAATGACTCCCCCCCCTCCATTGAAATCAATGGAGCCACGCTCTAGAAAATCTCTCTTCGCTCTAGAATCTCTAACTGTTTCTAACTCTTCACCTCTCCTACACTTCTGAAGACCGAAGGACATTTTATACATGGAAATGTTCGCGTGATTGTCTGGATTCTGAAGAAGTAAATAGTTGAGCTATGCTATGTATACTTTTCGCTGTGTGCCAATTTAAACAACGACACCCCCCCCTCTCACTCTACCAAGAGGAAGCAACCCTGCCAGGTGATATTAATTAAGTGCTCAGGACTCAGACTCACGGGGTTAGGGAATGCTCACATGCCTTGTGGACTAGGGTGGTTCACTTTCGCAACATCCTGCGTAGCACAGTGGTTAGCGTGTAGGCCTTGCAAGCAGCAGGTACAGAGATCGAATCCTGTTCAACCATGTCTGGCTTTTGACATGTTTTGCTTGTTGTCTTTGATGCGCTGGTCGTGCGTCCCGCTTGGCCCCCACATCGCTGCTTGCAGCTATATTTTATTATTATTATTTATTCTTCTGCCATTGGAGTCTATGGCAGCCCATAGAACCGTATGGTAAAAAGTTGGGAAAATTGGCACACTCATTCATGACAGTCCCTTAAGTCTTCTCACCAAGACCCATGTCCACAGCTTGAACGCTCTAGCGCCACCAACGTGTCAAAGTTGGAGGTGCATTTGTGCATGTAACTTTTGACCTGTAAGCCCGATTTTCAAAAACGAGGCAGCGTTGGATTCCTTCGCTCAAGCCAAGTTCAACGCACCCTATGACATCATTTTCCACCATATTGGATTTCCCGCCATATTGGATTTAGTGTAAAACACTCAAAATGTATCTCCTCCTAGGTTTTTTCACCAATCTGCACCACACGCAGTATGCACAATCTATAGACCGATGTCCACAAAAGTCTTACAGGGATTTTTGATTGTCCATTGCGTTCCCTCGTGACAGCCAATCAAAATTGGCCGAAAAGCTGCAAAACAGGAACTGGGGTCATATCTCAGTAATGTTTTAATCTATCAAAACCACATTTGGCACACTCATCCGGGACACACCCATGACATCTGTCACCAAGCCTTACGTTGACATCTCGTGCACTCTAGCGCCACCAGCGTGTCAAAGTTGGAGTTGCGTTTATGCCAGTAACTTTTGAACTGTATGTCCAATCTTCAAAATGATGGTAGCAATGGATTCCCTGGCTCATGCCGAGTTCAAAACACCCCATGGTTTCATTATTACTTTATTTGTTTGATTGCAGAATGAAAGAAACACTTTTTGTCCTCTGCACAATTTCACCAGTTTCAGAGGTTTTTGGAAAAAGTCACACATTTTCTAAACTGCCATCCCTCTTCTAATTCTCACAGCTCATACACATTTTATATATCAAAACGTTCACACGACTCTTGGGATTCATAAAATCAAAAAAGCTAAGCTTTTCGATGTATATTTTTCACTCTGGGACAGTTCGAATAATGACTCCCCCCCCTCCATTGAAATCAATGGAGCCACGCTCTAGAAAATCTCTCTTCGCTCTAGAATCTCTAACTGTTTCTAACTCTTCACCTCTCCTACACTTCTGAAGACCGAAGGACATTTTATACATGGAAATGTTCGCGTGATTGTCTGGATTCTGAAGAAGTAAATAGTTGAGCTATGCTATGTATACTTTTCGCTGTGTGCCAATTTAAACAACGACACCCCCCCCTCTCACTCTACCGAGAGGAAGCAACCCTGCCAGGTGATATTAATTAAGTGCTCAGGACTCAGACTCACGGGGTTAGGGAATGCTCACATGCCTTGTGGACTAGGGTGGTTCACTTTCGCAACATCCTGCGTAGCACAGTGGTTAGCGTGTAGGCCTTGCAAGCAGCAGGTACAGAGATCGAATCCTGTTCAACCATGTCTGGCTTTTGACATGTTTTGCTTGTTGTCTTTGATGCGCTGGTCGTGCGTCCCGCTTGGCCCCCACATCGCTGCTTGCAGCTATATTTTATTATTATTATTTATTCTTCTGCCATTGGAGTCTATGGCAGCCCATAGAACCGTATGGTAAAAAGTTGGGAAAATTGGCACACTCATTCATGACAGTCCCTTAAGTCTTCTCACCAAGACCCATGTCCACAGCTTGAACGCTCTAGCGCCACCAACGTGTCAAAGTTGGAGGTGCATTTGTGCATGTAACTTTTGACCTGTAAGCCCGATTTTCAAAAACGAGGCAGCGTTGGATTCCTTCGCTCAAGCCAAGTTCAACGCACCCTATGACATCATTTTCCACCGTATTGGATTTCCCGCCATATTGGATTTAGTGTAAAACACTCAAAATGTATCTCCTCCTAGGTTTTTTCACCAATCTGCACCAAACGCAGTATGCACAATCTATAGACCGATGTCCACAAAAGTCTTACACGGATTTTTGATTGTCCATTGCGTTCCCTCGTGACAGCCAATCAAAATTGGCCGAAAAGCTGCAAAACAGGAACTGGGGTCATATCTCAGTAATGTTTTAATCTATCAAAACCACATTTGGCAAACTCATCCGGGACACACTTATGACATCTGTCACCAAGCCTTACGTTGACATCTCGTGCACTCTAGCGCCACCAGCGTGTCAAAGTTGGAGTTGCGTTTATGCCAGTAACTTTTGAACTGTATGTCCAATCTTCAAAATGATGGTAGCAATGGATTCCCTGGCTCATGCCGACTTCAAAACACCCCATGGTTTCATTATTACTTCATTTGTTTGATTGCAGAATGAAAGGAACACTTTTTGTCCTCTGCACAATTTCACCAGTTTCAGAGGTTTTTGGAAAAAGTCACACATTTTCTAAACTGCCATCCCTCTTCTAATTCTCACAGCTCATACACATTTTATATATCAAAACGTTCACACGACTCTTGGGATTCATAAAATCAAAAAAACTAAGCTCTTCGATGTATATTTTTCACTCTGGGACAGTTCGAATAATGACTCCCCCCCTCCATTGAAATCAATGGAGCCACGCTCTAGAAAATCTCTCTTCGCTCTAGAATCTCTAACTGTTTCTAACTCTTCACCTCTCCTACACTTCTGAAGACCGAAGGACATTTTATACATGGAAATGTTCGCGTGATTGTCTGGATTCTGAAGAAGTAAATAGTTGAGCTATGCTATGTATACTTTTCGCTGTGTGCCAATTTAAACAACGACACCCCCCCCTCTCACTCTACCGAGAGGAAGCAACCCTACCAGGTGATATTAATTAAGTGCTCAGGACTCAGACTCACGGGGTTAGGGAAGGCTCACATGCCTTGTGGACTAGGGTGGTTCACTTTCGCAACATCCTGCGTAGCACAGTGGTTAGCGTGTCGGCCTTGCAAGCAGCAGGTACAGAGATCGAATCCTGTTCAACCATGTCTGGCTTTTGACATGTTTTGCTTGTTGTCTTTGATGCGCTGGTCGTGCGTCCCGCTTGGCCCCCACATCGCTGCTTGCAGCTATATTTTTGGGGGCCAAGCAGCGAAGCTGCGTAGGCCACCATTAAGTTTCTACCTTTTCTTATTTCTTTCTTTCTTTATTCCTCTGCCATTGTAGTCTATGGCAGCCCATATAAGCTTATGGTAGAAAGTAATGAAAATTGGCACACTCATTTGGGACAGTGCCCTGACCCTCCTCACCAAGTCTCATGTCCACACCTCACCCTCTCTAGCGCCACCAACGTGTCAAAGTTGGAGGTGCATTTATGCATGCAGCTTTTCTTCAGCAAGTCCAATTTTAAAACTTCAGGTGTCCTTCAATTCCTTGGCTTAAGCCGGATTCAACGCACTCTATGACGTCATTGTGGCCATCTTAACTTCTCCGCCATTTTGAATGATGTGCAAAACACTTAAAATGTATCTCCTCCTAGGAACTTTCACCAATTTGCAAAAAAATCGGTGGATGTCATCTATACACCAATGTCTACAAAGAATGTACAGGGATTTTTGATTATCCATTGCGTTCGCTCGTGACAGCCAATCAAAATTGACAGAAAAGCTGCAAAACAGGAACTGGGGTCATATCTCAGTAATGTTTTAATCTATCAAAACCACATTTGGCACACTCATTCGGGACATACCCATGACATCTGTCACCAAGCCTCATGTTGACATCTTGTGCACTCTAGCGCCACCAGCGTGTCAAAGTTGGAGTTGCGTTTATGCCAGTAACTTTTGAGCTGTATGTCCAATCTTCAAAATTATGGTAGCAATGGATTCCCTGGCTCATGCTGAGTTCAAAACACCCCGTGGTTTCATTATTACTTCATTTGTTTGATTGCAGAATGAAAGGAACACTTTTTGTCTTCTGCACAATTTCACCAGTTTCAGAGTGGTGAAAGGCGCATTTTGGAAAAAGTCACACATTTTCTAAACTGCCATCCCTCTTCCAATTCTCACAGCTCATACACATTTTACATATCAAAACGTTCACACGACTCTTGGGATTAATAAAATCAAAAAAGCTAAGCTCTTCGATGTATATTTTTCACTCTGTGACAGTTCGAATAATGACTCCCCCCCTCCATTGAAATCAATGGAGCCACGCTCTAGAAAATCTCTCTTCGCTCTAGAATCTCTAACTGTTTCTAACTCTTCACCTCTCCTACACGTCTGAAGACCGAAGGACATTTTATACATGGAAATGTTCGCGTGATTGTCTGGATTCTGAAGAAGTAAATAGTTGAGCTATGCTATGTATACTTTTCGCTGTGTGCCAATTTAAACAACGACACCCCCCCTCTCACTCTACCGAGAGGAAGCAACCCTACCAGGTGATATTAATTAAGTGCTCAGGACTCAGACACACGGGGTTAGGGAAGGCTCACATGCCTTGTGGACTAGGGTGGTTCACCTTCGCAACAGCCTGCGTAGCACAGTGGTTAGCGTGTCGGCCTTGCAAGCAGCAGGTACAGAGATCGAATCCCGTTCAACCATATGTCTGACTTCCGAAAATCTCGGGCCCATCCTTGACCCTTGTCAAACATGTCACCACGTCAGTCTAGCTGATTCCTTGTCTGCTTGCAGTTAAACAGCTTGGCCCCCACATTCCTGCTTGCAGGTATATTTATTATTATTATTCCTCTGCCATTGTAGTCTATGGCAGCCCATAGAAGCTTATGGTAGAAAGTTATGAAAATTGGCACACTCATTCGGGACAGTGCCCTAACCCTCCTCACCAAGTCTCATGTCCACACCTCACCCTCTCTAGCGCCACCAACGTGTCAAAGTTGGAGGTGCATTTATGCATGCAGCTTTTCTTCAGCAAGTCCAATTTTCAAACTTCAGGTGTCCTTCAATTCCTTGGCTCAAGCCGGATTCAACGCACTCTATGACGTCATTGTGGCCATCTTGGCTTCTCCGCCATTTTGAATGATGTGCCAAAACCTTAAAATGTATCTCCTCCTAGGAACTTTCACCAATCTGCACGGACATCGGTGGATGTCATCTATACACCAATGTCTACAAAGGATGTACAGGGATTTTTGATTATTTATTGTGTTCGCTCGTGACAGCCAATCAAAATTGGCAGAAAAGCTGCAAAACAGGAACAGGGATCATATCTCAGTAATGTTTTAATCCATCAAAACCACATTTGGCACACTCATCCGGGACATATCCATGACATCTGTCACCAAGCCTCATGTTGACATCTAGTGCACTCTAGCGCCACCAGCGTGTCAAAGTTGGAGTTGCGTTTATGCCAGTAACTTTTGAACTGTATGTCTAATCTTCAAAATTATGGTAGCAATGGATTCCCTGGCTCATGCTGAGTTCAAAACACCCTATGGTTTCATTATTACTTCATTTGTTTGATTGCAGAATGAAAGGAACACTTTTTGTCTTCTGCACAATTTCACCAGTTTCAGAGTGGTGAAAGGCGCATTTTGGAAAAAGTCACACATTTTCTAAACTGCCATCCCTCTTCCAATTCTCACAGCTCATACACATTTTATATATCAAAACGTTCACACGACTCTTGGGATTCATAAAATCAAAAAAGCTAAGCTCTTCGATGTATATTTTTCACTCTGTGACAGTTCGAATAATGACCCCCCCCCCTCCATTGAAATCAATGGAGCCACACTCTAGAAAATCTCTCTTCGCTCTAGAATCTCTAACTGTTTCTAACTCTTCACCTCTCCTACACTTCTGAAGACCGAAGGACATTTTATACATGGAAATGTTCGCGTGATTGTCTGGATTCTGAAGAAGTAAATAGTTGAGCTATGCTATGTATACTTTTCACCGTGTGCCAATTTAAACAAAGACACCCCCCCCCTCTCACTCTACCGAGAGGAAGCAACCCTACCAGGTGACATTAATTAAGTGCTCAGGACTCACTCTACCAAGAGGAAGCAGAAGCTGACATTATGCACTCAAATCTGCGACGCACTTTGTAAGATCCGTCGTGGCATAGCGGGTAGCGCGTCAGTCTCTCAAGCAGCGAGTTCAGGGTTTGATTCCCGTTCATCCAAAGTGCATTCTTATAATTATTGTAATTATGCTGCTGTGGAAGTCAATGGCAGACAACAGAATCATTGTCGGTCGCTCCTGCCAGTTAAAAGTTGTGAAATTTGGCTCACAGACCAGGGACTCGTGTGCCTATTGTTTAGAGTAAGTAATATGTGTGTATTACAAATGTTTGCCATGTGGGGGAGGCATCTTACAGTACGGTACATCATATTCATGGGTTTTGTTGTAGAGACGATTATCCAGACAAGCACATACAGTAGAGACAATCACATAGACAAGCTCATACAGTAAAGATAATCACATAGACAATTGCATACAGTAGAGAAAATCAGACGGAAGCACATACAGTAGACAATCACAGACATACAGTACAGCAGAGAACATAACATACAATAGACACAATTACATAGACACAAGCACATACAGTACAGACAATCACATATAGTACAATAATGCGCTCCTCTTGTGTAAAATGCAGCAGACGGAACTTGGTTGCGTATTGTTTGCCATGTTCATGGCCGTGTACAAATAGTCAAAGTGGGTAAAGGAAATGCAGTGAGTGGGTGTAGACTTCTGTGGAGTAGGGGAAGGTTTTGAAGATTCAATGGAGTCTAGTTTGTCTGAATGGGAAGGTACAAGTGAAGAAGTGAAGAACACTGGCCAGACTCCTGTTTATCTTCATTGCTATCAGAAGGTAGGCCGTCTTTCGCTGGTGCAGCAAGAAATTCCACTCTAGGCTCCCATTTTGTAGTATTCATTGACACCAACATTCTCGCAAACTTACAGGAGGTGAACCTGAGAAGCTTGGAGCAACAGTGGGCAGCCAGACTCTACAACTACCACTTCAACATCAAGTTCCAGCCTGACAAAACCAATGTTAATGCTGATGCCCTATCTCGTGTACCTGTGGATGGAGGAGAGGATGGTGAAGAGGAGGAGATCCTGGCCCTGAAGACTTTTCTCACCAGGGTGGAAGACCCATGCCCAGAAATGCTTAACTCTCCGTCCAAGTTGACCTAGAAGAAGTGCAGCTGGGCCGGGCCCCCTGGAGAATGGAGGACGCCCAGCAAAAAGATGACATGATTCGCCACATGCTGTTATCCTTGCAGACAGGGAAACCGCCCAGTGCAACAGAAAGGATCGCCCTGCAACGTGACACTCGGCAGATCCTCAAGGAGAGGAAGAGGCTGACTCTGAGGGAGGGAGTCTTGCATCAGTGTGTGAGGGACCCCAACACCGCAAACTCCATCTTTCAGCTGGTCCTCCCTACAGCCTTGAAAGAGAAGGTGTGGCAGAATTTCCACGAACGGGCTGGCCACACGGGTGTGGGAAAGACTTTAGCTCTCATCCGCTGCCCACGAGTGTTGAGTATTAGACCAGCCTACTTTTCTTGTTTTATTGAGCTGAATGATTTTCATAGTTTGCAGTGGTTGAAATTTGCAGTGGTTATAACGTTTGCTGTGTTTACCAAGTTTGCAGTGTAGTTGCAGTCCGACAAACATATCTCTAAAGCCTTCAAAACATCAGTCGCATTTGCTTCATCTTTCGTGTGGTCAGCTTGGCCCCCACAACGCTGCTTGCAGCTTTAATTAGGGCCCGAGCACTGGCGGTGCGAGGCCCTATTGAAACTCGAAGGATTATTAGGGCCCGAGCACTGGCGGTGCGAGGCCCTATTGAAATTGTAAGGATTATTAGGGCCCGAGCACTGGCGGTGCGAGGCCCTATTGAAACTCGAAGGATTATTATTAGGGCCCGAGCACTGGCGGTGCGAGGCCCTATTGTATTTCGAAGGATTATTATTATTATTCTTGTTCTTCTCCCCAAACAAATGCCTTTTTGGCGGCCTAAACATCGATGAAAACGGATGAAACTTTGCAGATACGTCAGTCCCGGTGAAAAATTTGATAATTCATGGGTGACGGAAATGGGCGTGGCAAAACGGCTCAAGAGCGCCCCCTGGAAAGTTTCAAATGGCGAGCCCCACCTTTCAGTTTGATGTAGGCGAACGAAATTCGGAGGGCATATGTATTTCATCGAGCCACACTAAAATGTCTCTTAGAGCTGTACCCAACATGCAACAGGAAGGCCGCCATTTTGCTTTTAATGTGCCATTTTGTCCTTGTTTTGACCATTTCCATGCCTCGTATTTCAACGAACTCCTCCTACAGATTTCATCCGATCAACTTCATACTCGGTCAGCTTCATCTTAAGCCCTTTGTGATCAAAAGTTATCAAGAAAATTGAGTTTTCACCAAACACCCTTGCCGTGGCGCCCCGCCAAAGTTTGACATTTCGCCATAAAACACGATGTCCTCATAACTTCTCCATACATTATCCGATTTGTCCGATATATCTCACGCTTCATGACGGTTCTGTCCTGAATACATCTATGTGTCAGTATTGCGTCATACTTATAGCGCCACCTATTGGTGAAACAGGAAGTCCTCATAACTCCTCCACACATTATCCGATTTGTCCGATATATCTCACGCTTCATGACGGTTCTGTCCTGAACACATCTATGTGTCAGTATTGCGTCATACTTATAGCGCCACCTATTGGTGAAACAGGAAGTCCTCATAACTCCTCCATACATTATCCAATTTGTCCGATATATCTCACGCTTCATGACGGTTCTGTCCTGAACACATCTATGTGTCAGTATTGCATCATACTTATAGCGCCACCTATTGGTGAAACAGGAAGTCCCCATAACTCCTCCATACATTATCGGATTTGTCCGATATATCTCACGCTTCATGACGGTTCTGTCCTGAACACATCTATGTGTCAGTATTGCGTCATACTTATAGCGCCACCTATTGGTGAAACAGGAAGTCCTCATAACTCCTCCATACATTATCCAATTTGTCCGATTTATCTCACGCTTCATGACGGTTCTGTCCTGAACACATCTATGTGTCAGTATTGCGTCATACTTATAGCGCCACCTATTGGTGAAACAGGAAGTCCTCATAACTACTACATACATTATCCAATTTGTCTGATATATCTCACGCTTCATGACGGTTCTCTCCTGAACACATCTATGTGTCAGTATTGCGTCATACTTATAGCGCCACCTATTGGTGAAACAGGAAGTCCTCATAACTCCTACATACATTATCCAATTTGTCCGATATATCTCACGCTTCATGACGGTTCTGTTCTGAACACATCTATGTGTCAGTATTGCGTCATACTTATAGCGCCACCTATTGGTGAAACAGGAAGTCCTCATAACTCCTGCATACATCATCCGATTTGCACCAAATTGCTGACGCTTCATGAAGGTGACATTCTGAACACATCTATGCGTCGGTATTGAGTCACACTTACAGCGCCACCTACTGGTGAAACAGGAAGTCCTCATAACTCCTACATACGTTAACCGATTTACTCAACATTTCTCACGCTTCATCAAGGTACCGTCCTGAACACATCTATGCTTCGGTATTGAGTCACGCCTAGAGCGCCACCTACTGGTGACAGGAAGTGTCTCTCAGTACTGCACACCGAAATAGCACACCCTTTAACGGCGCCACACCCCGACACGCGTGGGGTGCGAGGGCCCGCTCACTGCTGCTCGCAGCCCTAGTTATTATTATTAGGGCCCGAGCACTGGCGGTGCGAGGCCCTATTGAAACTCGAAGGATTATTATTATTATTAGGGCCCGAGCACTGGCGGTGCGAGGCCCTATTGAAACTCGAAGGATTATTATTCTCCTTCTCCTTCTCCTTCTCCTTCTTCTCCTTTACTCCAAACAAATGCCTTTTAGGCGGCCTGAACATCGATGAAAACGGATGAAACTTTGCAGATACGTCAGTCCCGGTGAAAAATTTGATAATTCATGGGTGACGGAAATGGGCGTGGCAAAACGGCTCAAGAGCGCCCCCTGGAAAGTTTCAAATGGCGAGCCCAACCTTTCGGTTTGATGTAGGCGAACGAAATTCGGAGGGCATATGTATTTCATCGAGCCACACTTAAATGTCTCTTGGAGCTATACCCAACATGCAACAGGAAGTCCGCCATTTTGCTCTTAATGTGCCATTTTGTCCTTGTTTTGACCATTTCCATGCCTCGTACTTCGACGAACTCCTCCTACAGATTTCATCCGATCAACTTCATATCGGGTCAGCTTCATCTTAAGACATTTGTGATCAAAAGTTATCAAAAAAATTGAGTTTTCACCAAACACCCTTGCCGTGGCGCCCCGCCAAAGTTTGACATTTCGCCATAAAACACGAAGTCCTCATAACTCCTCCATACATTATTCAATTTGTCCGATATATGTCACGCTTCATGACGGTTCTGTCCTGAACACATCTATGTGTCAGTATTGCGTCATACTTATAGCGCCACCTATTGGTGAAACAGTACGTCCTCATAACTCCTCCATACATTATCCGATTTGTCCGATATGTCTCACGCTTCATGACGGTTCTGTCCTGAACACATCTATGTGTCAGTATTGCGTCATACTTATAGCGCCACCTATTGGTGAAACAGGAAGTCCTCATAACTCCTCCATACATTATCCAATTTGTCCGATATATCTCACGCTTCATGACGGTTCTGTCCTGAACACATCTATGTGTCAGTATTGCGTCATACTTATAGCGCCACCTATTGGTGAAACAGGAAGTCCTCATAACTCCTCCATACATTATCCGATTTGTCCGATATTACTCACGCTTCATGACGGTTCTGTCCTGAACACATCTATGTGTCAGTATTGCGTCATACTTATAGCGCCACCTATTGGTGAAACAGGAAGTCCTCATAACTCCTCCATACATTATCCAATTTGTCCGATATATCTCACGCTTCATGACGGTTCTGTCCTGAACACATCTATGTGTCAGTATTGCATCATACTTATAGCGCCACCTATTGGTGAAACAGGAAGTCCTCATAACTCCTCCATACATTATCCAATTTGTCCGATATATCTCACGCTTCATGACGGTTCTGTCCTGAACACATCTATGTGTCAGTATTGCGTCATACTTATAGCGCCACCTATTGGTGAAACAGTACGTCCTCATAACTCCTCCATACAATATCCCATTTGTCCGATATGTCTCACGCTTCATGACAGTTCTGTCCTGAACACATCTATGTGTCAGTATTGCGTCATACTTATAGCGCCACCTATTGGTGAAACAGGAAGTCCTCATAACTCCTCCATACATTATCCGATTTGTCCGATATTTCTCACGCTTCATGACGGTTCTGTCCTGAACACATCTATGTGTCAGTATTGCGTCATACTTATAGCGCCACCTATTGGTGAAACAGGAAGTCCTCATAACTCCTCCATACATTATCCAATTTGTCCGATATATCTCACGCTTCATGACGGTTCTGTCCTGAACACATCTATGTGTCAGTATTGCGTCATACTTATAGCGCCACCAACTGGTGAAACAGGAAGTCCTCATAACTCCTACATACGTTATCCGATTTACTCAACATTTCTCACGCTTCATCAAGGTACCGTCCTGAACACATCTATGCTTCAGTATTGAGTCACGCCTAGAGCGCCACCTACTGGTGACAGGAAGTTTCTCTCAGTACTGCACACCGAAATAGCACAGCCTTTAACGGCGCAGCACCCCGACACGCGTGGGGTGCGAGGGCCCGCTCACTGCTGCTCGCAGCACTAGTTATTATTATTCTCCTTCTTCTTTACTCCAAACAAATGCCTTTTAGGCGGCCTGAACATCGATGAAAACGGATGAAACTTTGCAGATACGTCAGTCCCCGTGAAAAATTTGATAATTCATGGGTGACGGAAATGGGCGTGGCAAAACGGCTCAAGAGCGCCCCCTGGAAAATCTAAAATGGCGAGCCCCACCTTTCAGTTTGATGTAAGCGAACGAAATTCGGAGGGCATATGTAGTTCATCGAGACGCACTAAAATGTGTCGTGGAGCTATACCCAACATGCAACAGGAAGGCCGCCATTTTGCTTTTAATGTGCCATTTTGTCCTTGTTTTGACCATTTCCATGCCTCGTACTTCGACGAACTCCTCCTACAGATTTCATCCGATCAACTTCATATCGGGTCAGCTTCATCTTAAGGCCTTTGTGATCAAAAGTTATCAAAAAAATTGAGTTTTCACCAAACACCCTTGCCATGGCGCCCCGCCAAAGTTTGACATTTCGCCATAAAACACGAAGTCCTCATAACTCCTCCATACATTATCCAATTTGTCCGATATATCTCACGCTTCATGACGGTTCTGTCCTGAACACATCTATGTGTCAGTATTGCGTCATACTTATAGCGCCACCTATTGGTGAAACAGGAAGTCCTCATAACTCCTCCATACATTATCCAATTTGTCCGATATATCTCACGCTTCATGACAGTTCTGTCCTGAACACATCTATGTTTCAGTATTGCGTCATACTTATAGCGCCACCTATTGGTGAAACAGGAAGTCCTCATAACTCCTCCATACATTATCCAATTTGTCCGATATAGCTCACGCTTCATGACGGTTCTGTCCTGAACACATCTATGTGTCAGTATTGCGTCATACTTATAGCGCCACCTATTGGTGAAACAGGAAGTCCTCATAACTCCTCCATACATTATCCAATTTGTCCGATATATCTCACGCTTCATGACAGTTCTGTCCTGAACACATCTATGTTTCAGTATTGCGTCATACGTATAGCGCCACCTATTGGTGAAACAGTACGTCCTCATAACTCCTCCATACATTATCCGATTTGTCCGATATGTCTCACGCTTCATGACGGTTCTGTCCTGAACACATCTGTGTCAGTATTGCGTCATACTTATAGCGCCACCTATTGGTGAAACAGTACGTCCTCATAACTCCTCCATACATTATCCGATTTGTCCGATATGTCTCACGCTTCATGACAGTTCTGTCCTGAACACATCTATGTGTCAGTATTGCGTCATACTTATAGCGCCACCTATTGGTGAAACAGGAAGTCCTCATAACTCCTACATACATTATCCAATTCGTCCGATATATCTCACGCTTCATGAAGGTTCTGTCCTAAACACATCTATGTGTCAGTATTGCGTCATACTTATAGCGCCACCTATTGGTGAAACATGAAGTCCTCATAACTCCTACATACATTATCCAATTTGTCCGATATATCTGACCCTTCATGACGGTTCTGTCCTGAACACATCTTTGTGTCAGTATTGCATCATACTTATAGCGCCACCTATTGGTGAAAAAGGAAGTCCCCATAACTCCTCCATACATTATCGGATTTGTCCGATATATCTCACGCTTCATGACGGTTCTGTCCTGAACACATCTATGTGTCAGTATTGCGTCATACTTATAGCGCCACCTATTGGTGAAACAGGAAGTCCTCATAACTCCTACATACATTATCCAATTCGTCCGATATATCTCACGCTTCATGGCGGTTCTGTCCTGAACACATCTATGTGTCAATATTGCGTCATACTTATAGCGCCACCTATTGGTGAAACAGGAAGTCCTCATAACTCCTCCATACATTATCCAATTTGTCCGATATATCTCACGCTTCATGACGGTTCTGTCCTGAACACATCTATGTGTCAGTATTGCGTCATACTTATAGCGCCACCTATTGGTGAAACAGTACGTCCTCATAACTCCTCCATACATTATCCGATTTGTCCGATATGTCTCACGCTTCATGACAGTTCTGTCCTGAACACATCTATGTGTCAGTATTGCGTCATACTTATAGCGCCACCTATTGGTGAAACAGGAAGTCCTCATAACTCCTCCATACATTATCCGATTTGTCCGATTTATCTCACGCTTCATGATGGTTCTTTCCTGAACACATCTATGTGTCAGTATTGCGTCATACTTATAGCGCCACCTATTGGTGAAACAGGAAGTCCTCATAACTCCTGCATACATCATACGATTTGCACCAAATTGCTGACGCTTCATGAAGGTGGCCTTCTGAACCCATCTATGTGTCGGTATTGAGTCACACTTACAGCGCCACCTACTGGTGAAACAGGAAGTCCTCATAACTCCTACATACGTTATCCGATTTACTCAACATTTCTCACGCTTCATCAAGGTACCGTCCTGAACACATCTATGCTTCGGTATTGAGTCACGCCTAGAGCGCCACCTACTGGTGACAGGAAGTTTCTCTCAGTACTGCACACCGAAATAGCACAGCCTTTAACGGGGCAGCACCCCGACACGCGTGGGGTACGAGGGCCCGCTCACTGCTGCTCGCAGCACTAGTTAGGGCCCGAGCACTGGCGGTGCGAGGCCCTATTGAAATTCGAAAGATTATTATTATTATTCTCCTTCTCCTTCTCCTTCTTCTTCTCCCCAAACAAATGCCTTTTTGGCGGCCTAAACATCGATGAAAACGGATGAAACTTTGCAGATACATCAGTCCCGGTGAAAATCGGATATTTCATTGGTGACGGAAATGGGCGTGGCAAAACGGCTCAAGAGCGCCCCCTGGAAAGTTTAAAATGGCGAGCCCCACCTTTCAGTTTGATGTAGGCGAACGAAAGTCGGTGGGCATATGTATTTCATCGAGCCACACTAAAATGTCTCTTGGAGCTATACCCAACATGCAACAGGAAGTCCGCCATTTTGCTCTTAATGTGCCATTTTGTCCTTGTTTTGACCATTTCCATGCCTCGTACTTCGACGAACTCCTCCTACAGATTTCATCTGATCAACTTCATATCGGGTCAGCTTCATCTTAAGACCTTTGTGATCAAAAGTTATCAAAAAAATTGAGTTTTCACCAAACACCCTTGCCGTGGCGCCCCGCCAAAGTTTGACATTTCGCCATAAAACACGAAGTCCTCATAAATCCTCCATACATTATCTAATTTGTCCGATATATCTCACGCTTCATGACGGTTCTGTCCTGAACACATCTATGTGTCAGTATTGCGTCATACTTATAGCGCCACCTATTGGTGAAAGAGGAAGTCCTCATAACTCCTCCATACATTATCCAATTTGTCCGATATATCTCACGCTTCATGACGGTTCTGTCCTGAACACATCTATGTGTCAGTATTGCGTCATACTTATTGCGCCACCTATTGGTAAAACAGGAAGTCCTCATAACTCCTACATACATTATCCAATTTGTCCGATATATCTCACGCTTCATGACGGTTCTGTCCTGAACACATCTATGTGTCAGTATTGCATCATACTTATAGCGCCACCTATTGGTGAAACAGGAAGTCCTCATAACTACTACATACATTATCCAATTTGTCCGATATATCTCACGCTTCATGACGGTTCTGTCCTGAACACATCTATATGTCAGTATTGCGTCATACTTATTGCGCCACCTATTGGTAAAACAGGAAGTCCTCATAACTCCTACATACATTATCCAATTTGTCCGATATATCTCACGCTTCATGAAGGTTCTGTCCTGAACACATCTATGTGTCAGTATTGCATCATACTTATAGCGCCACCTATTGGTGAAACAGGAAGTCCTCATAACTCCTCCATACATTATCCAATTCGTCCGATATATCTCACGCTTCATGAAGGTTCTGTCCTGAACACATCTATGTGTCAGTATTGCATCATACTTATAGCGCCACCTATTGGTGAAACAGGAAGTCCTCATAACTACTACATACATTATCCAATTTGTCCGATATATCTCACGCTTCATGACGGTTCTGTCCTGAACACATCTATGTGTCAGTATTGCATCATACTTATAGCGCCACCTATTGGTGAAA
Source organism: Borostomias antarcticus (assembly GCF_949987555.1). Lineage (NCBI taxonomy): Eukaryota > Metazoa > Chordata > Actinopteri > Stomiiformes > Stomiidae > Borostomias > Borostomias antarcticus. Next base: position 19,775,831 of record NC_140238.1, on the reverse strand, counting down.
CAGGAAGTCCTCATAACTCCTCCATACATTATCCAATTCGTCCGATATATCTCACGCTTCATGAAGGTTCTGTCCTGAACACATCTATGTGTCAGTATTGCATCATACTTATAGCGCCACCTATTGGTGAAACAGGAAGTCCTCATAACTACTACATACATTATCCAATTTGTCCGATATATCTCACGCTTCATGACGGTTCTGTCCTGAACACATCTATGTGTCAGTATTGCATCATACTTATAGCGCCACCTATTGGTGAAACAGGAAGTCCCCATAACTCCTCCATACATTATCGGATTTGTCCGATATATCTCACGCTTCATGACGGTTCTGTCCTGAACACATCTATGTGTCAGTATTGCATCATACTTATAGCGCCACCTATTGGTGAAACAGGAAGTCCTCATAACTCCTCCATACATTATCCGATTTGTCCGATATATCTCACGCTTCATGACGGTTCTGTCCTGAACACATCTATGTGTCAGTATTGCGTGATACTTATAGCGCCACCTATTGGTGAAACAGGAAGTCCTCATAACTCCTACATACATTACCCAATTTGTCCGATATATCTCACGCTTCATGACGGTTCTGTCCTGAACACATCTATGTGTCAGTATTGCGTCATACTTATAGCGCCACCTATTGGTGAAACAGGAAGTCCTCAGAACTACTGCATACATCATCCGATTTGCACCAAATTGCTGACGCTTCATGAAGGTCACCTTCTGAACGCATCTATGCGTCGGTATTGAGTCACACTTACAGCGCCACCTACTGGTGAAACAGGAAGTACTCATAACTCCTACATACGTTATCCGATTTACTCCAAATTGCTCATGCTTGATGAAGGTCGCATCTCGAACACTTCTGTAAGTCAGTATTGCGTCATACCTACAGCGCCACCTACTGGTGAAACAGGAAGTCCTCATAACTCCTCCATACATTATCCGATTTACTCAAGATGTCTCACGCTTCATCAAGGTACCGTCCTGAACACATCTATGCTTCGGTATTGTCACGCTTAGAGCGCCACCTACTGGTGACAGGAAGTTTCTCTCAGCACAGGACACCGAAATAGCACACCCTTTAACGGCGCCGCACCCCGACACGCGTGGGGTGCGAGGGCCCGCTCACTGCTGCTCGCAGCCCTAGTTATTATTATTATTCTCCTACCTTCTTCTTCCAAAACAAATGCCTTTTTGGCGGCCTAAACATCGATGAAAACGGATGAAACTTTGCAGATACGTCAGTCCCGGTGAAAATTTTGATAATTCATGGGTGACCGAAATGGGCGTGGCAAAACGGCTCAAGAGCGCCCCCTGGAGAAATTAAAATGGCGAGCCCCACCTTTCAGTTTGATGTAGGCGAACGAAATTCGGAGGGCATATGTATTTCATCGAGACACACTGAAATGTCTCTTGGAGCTATACCCAACATGCAACAGGAAGTCCGCCATTTTGCTCTTAATGTGCCATTTTGTCCTTGTTTTGACCATTTCCATGCCTCGTACTTCGACGAACTCCTCCTCCAGATTTCATCCGATCAACTTGATATTCGGTGAGCTTCATCTTAAGACCTTTGTGATCAAAAGTTATCAAAAAAAATGAGTTTTCACTACACACCCTTGCCGTGGCGCCCCGCCAAAGTTTGACATTTCGCCATAAAACACGAAGTCCTCATAACTCCTCCATACATTATCCAATTTGTCCGATATATCTCACGCTTCATGACGGTTCTGTCCTGAACACATCTATGTGTCAGTATTGCATCATACTTATAGCGCCACCTATTGGTGAAACAGGAAGTCCTCATAACTCCTCCATACATTATCCAATTCGTCCGATATATCTCACGCTTCATGACGGTTCTGTCCTGAACACATCTATGTGTCAGTATTGCATCATACTTATAGCGCCACCTATTGGTGAAACAGGAAGTCCTCATAACTCCTCCATACATTATCCAATTCGTCCGATATATCTCACGCTTCATGAAGGTTCTGTCCTGAACACATCTATGTGTCAGTATTGCGTCATACTTATAGCGCCACCTATTGGTAAACCAGGAAGTCCTCATAACTCCTCCATACATTATCCGATTTGTCCGATATATCTCACGCTTCATGACGGTTCTGTCCTGAACACATCTATGTGTCAGTATTGCGTCATACTTATAGCGCCACCTATTGGTGAAACAGGAAGTCCTCATAACTCCTCCATACATTATCCGATTTGTCCGATTTATCTCACGCTTCATGACGGTTCTGTCCTGAACACATCTATGTGTCAGTATTGCGTCATACTTATAGCGCCACCTATTGGTGAAACAGGAAGTCCTCATAACTCCTGCATACATCATCCGATTTGCACCAAATTGCTGACGCTTCATGAAGGTCACCTTCTGAACACATCTATGCGTCGGTTTTGAGTTACACTTACAGCGCCACCTACTGGTGAAACAGGAAGTCCTCATAACTCCTACATACGTTATCCGATTTACTCAACATTTCTCACGCTTCATCAAGGTACCGTCCTGAACACATCTATGCTTCGGTATTGAGTCACGCTTAGAGTGCCACCTACTGGTGACAGGAAGTTTCTCTCAGTACTGCACACCGAAATAGCACACCCTTTAACGGCGCGGCACCCCGACCCGCGTGGGGTGCGAGGGCCCGCTCACTGCTGCTCGCAGCCCTAGTTCTCCTTCTTCTTCTTTACTCCAAACAAATGCCTTTTAGGCGGCCTGAACATCGATGAAAACGGATGAAACTTTGCAGATACGTCAGTCCCGGTGAAAAATTTGATAATTCATGGGTGACGGAAATGGGCGTGGCAAAACGGCTCAAGAGCGCCCCCTGGAAAGTTTCAAATGGCGAGCCCCACCTTTCAATTTGATGTAGGCGAACGAAATTCGGAGGGCATATGTATTTCAGCGAGCCACACTTAAATGTCTCTTGGAGCTATACCCAACATGCAACAGGAAGTCCGCCATTTTGCTCTTAATGTGCCATTTTGTCCTTGTTTTGACCATTTCCATGCCTCGTACTTCGACGAACTCCTCCTACAGATTTCATCCGATCAACTTCATATCGGGTCAGCTTCATCTTAAGACCTTTGTGATCAAAAGTTATCAAAAAAATTGAGTTTTCACCAAACACCCTTGCCGTGGCGCCCCGCCAAAGTTTGACATTTTGCCATAAAACACGAAGTCCTCATAACTCCTCCATACATTATTCAATTTGTCCGATATATCTCACGCTTCATGACGGTTCTGTCCTGAACACATCTATGTGTCAGTATTGCGTCATACTTATAGCGCCACCTATTGGTGAAACAGGAAGTCCTCATAACTCCTCCATACATTATCCCATTTGTCCGATATAGCTCACGCTTCATGACGGTTCTGTCCTGAACACATCTTTGTGTCAGTATTGCGTCATACTTATAGCGCCACCTATTGGTGAAACAGGAAGTCCTCATAACTCCTCCATACATTATCCAATTTGTCCGATATGGCTCACGCTTCATGACGGTTCTGTCCTGAACACATCTATGTGTCAGTATTGCGTCATACGTATAGCGCCACCTATTGGTGAAACAGGAAGTCCTCATAACTCCTGCATACATCATCCGATTTGCACCAAATTGCTGACGCTTCATGAAGGTGGCCTTCTGAACCCATCTATGTGTCGGTATTGAGTCACACTCACAGCGCCACCTACTGGTGAAACAGGAAGTCCTCATAACTCCTACATACGTTATCCGATTTACTCAACATTTCTCACGCTTCATCAAGGTACCGTCCTGAACACATCTATGCTTCGGTATTGAGTCACACTTACAGCGCCACCTACTGGTGAAACAGGAAGTCCTCATAACTCCTACATACGTTATCCGATTTACTCAACATTTCTCACGCTTCATCAAGGTACCGTCCTGAACACATCTATGCTTCGGTATTGAGTCACGCCTAGAGCGCCACCTACTGGTGACAGGAAGTTTCTCTCAATACTGCACACCGAAATAGCACAGCCTTTAACGGCGCAGCACCCCGACACGCGTGGGGTGCGAGGGCCCGCTCACTGCTGCTCGCAGCCCTAGTTATTATTATTATTATTCTCCTCCCCAAACAAATGCCTTTTTGGAGGCCTAAACATTGATGAAAACGGATGAAACTTTGCAGATACGTCAGTCCCGGTGAAAAATTTGATAATTCATGGGTGACGGAAATGGGCGTGGCAAAACGGCTCAAGAGCGCCCCCTGGAAAGTTTAAAATGGCGAGCCCCACCTTTCAGTTTGATGTAGGCGAACGAAATTCGGAGGGCATATGTATTTCATTGAGACACACTAAAATGTCTCTTGGAGCTATACCGAACATGCAACAGGAAGTCCGCCATTTTGCTTTTAATGTGCCATTTTGTCCTTGTTTTGACCATTTCCATGCCTCGTACTTCAACGAACTCCTCCTACAGATTTCATTCGATCAACTTCATATTCGGTCAGCTTCATCTTAAGACCTTTGTGATCAAAAGTTATCAAAAAAATTGAGTTTTCACCATACACCCTTGCCGTGGCGCCCCGCCAAAGTTTGACATTTCGCCATAAAACACGAAGTCCTCATAACTCCTCCATACATTATCCAATTTGTCCGATATATCTCACGCTTCATGACGGTTCTGTCCTGAACACATCTATGTGTCAGTATTGCGTCATACTTATAGCGCCACCTATTGGTGAAACAGGAAGTCCTCATAACTCCTACATACATTATCCAATTTGTCCGATATATCTCACGCTTCATGACGGTTCTGTCCTGAACAGATCTATGTGTCCGTATTGTGTCATACTTAAAGCGCCACCTATTGGTGAAACAGGAAGTCCTCATAACTCCTGCATACATCATCCGATTTGCACCAAATTGCTGACGCTTCGTGAAGGTCACCTTCTGAACAGATATTTGCGTCGGTATTGAGTCACACTTACAGCGCCGCCTACAGGTCAAGCAGGAAGTCCTCATAACTCCTACATACGTTATTCCATTTACTCAACATGTCTCACGCTTCATCAAGGTACCGTCCTGAACACATCTATGCTTCGGTATTGAGTCACGCTTAGAGCGCCACCTACTAGTGACAGGAAGTTTCTCTCAGTACTGCACACCGAAATAGCACACCCTTTAACGGCGCCACACCCCGACACGCGTGGGGTGCGAGGGCCCGCTCACTGCTGCTCGCAGCCCTAGTTATTAGGGCCCGAGCACTGGCGGTGCGAGGCCCTATTGAAACTCGAAGGATTATTAGGGCCCGAGCACTGGCGGTGCGAGGCCCTATTGAAACTCGAGGGATTATTATTCTCCTTCTTCTCCTTCTTCTCCTTTACTCCAAACAAATGCCTTTTAGGCAGCCTGAACATCGATGAAAACGGATGAAACTTTGCAGATACGTCAGTCCCGGTGAAAAATTTGATAATTCATGGGTGACGGAAATGGGTGTGGCAAAACGGCTCAAGAGCGCCCCCTGGAAAGTTTAAAATGGCGAGCCCCACCTTTCAGTTTGATGTAGGCGAACGAAATTCGGTGGGCATATGTATTTCATCGAGCCACACTTAAATGTCTCTTGGAGCTATACCCAACATGCAACAGGAAGTCCGCCATTTTGCTCTTAATGTGCCATTTTGTCCTTGTTTTGACCATTTCCATGCCTCGTACTTCGACGAACTCCTCCTACAGATTTCATCCGATCAACTTCATATCGGGTCAGCTTCATCTTAAGACCTTTGTGATCAAAAGTTATCAAAAAAATTGAGTTTTCACCAAACACCCTTGCCGTGGCGCCCTGCCAAAGTTTGACATTTCGCCATAAAACACAAAGTCCTCATAACTCCTCCATACATTATCCAATTTGTCCGATATATCTCACGCTTCATGACGGTTCTGTCCTGAACACATCTATGTGTCAGTATTGCGTCATACTTATAGCGCCACCTATTGGTGAAACAGGAAGTCCTCATAACTCCTCCATACATTATCCAATTTGTCCGATATATCTCACGCTTCATGACGGTTCTGTCCCGAACACATCTATGTGTCAGTATTGCGTCATACTTATAGCGCCACCTATTGGTGAAACAGGAAGTCCTCATAACTCCTCCATACATTATCCAATTTGTCCGATATATCTCACGCTTCATGACGGTTCTGTCCTGAACACATCTGTGTCAGTATTGCATCATACTTATAGCGCCACCTATTGGTGAAACAGGAAGTCCTCATAACTCCTCCATACATTATCCAATTTGTCCGATATATCTCACGCTTCATGACGGTTCTGTCCCGAACACATCTATGTGTCAGTATTGCATCATACTTATAGCGCCACCTATTGGTGAAACAGGAAGTCCTCATAACTCCTCCATACATTATCCGATTTGTTCGATATATCTCACGCTTCATGACGGTTCTGTCCTGAACACATCTATGTGTCAGTATTGCGTCATACTTATAGCGCCACCTATTGGTGAAACAGGAAGTCCTCATAACTCCTCCATACATTATCCGATTTGTCCGATATATCTCACGCTTCATGACGGTTCTGTCCTGAACACATCTATGGGTCAGTATTGCGTCATACTTATTGCGCCACCTATTGGTGAAACAGGAAGTCCTCATAACTCCTCCATACATTATCCGATTTGTCCGATATTTCTCACGCTTCATGACGGTTCTGTCCTGAACACATCTATGTGTCAGTATTGCGTCATACTTATAGTGCCACCTATTGGTGAAACAGGAAGTCCTCATATCTCCTCCATACATTATCCGATTTGTCCGATATATCTCACGCTTCATGACGGTTCTGTCCTGAACACATCTATGTGTCAGTATTGCGTCATACTTATAGCGCCACCTATTGGTGAAACAGGAAGTCCTCATAACTCCTCCATACATTATCCGATTTGTCCGATATTTCTCACGCTTCATGACGGTTCTGTCCTGAACACATCTATGTGTCAGTATTGCGTCATACTTATAGCGCCACCTATTGGTGAAACAGGAAGTCCTCATATCTCCTACATACATTATCCGATTTGTCCGATATTTCTCACGCTTCATGACGGTTCTGTCCTGAACACATCTATGTGTCAGTATTGCGTCATACTTATAGTGCCACCTATTGGTGAAACAGGAAGTCCTCATATCTCCTCCATACATTATCCGATTTGTCCGATATATCTCACGCTTCATGACGGTTCTGTCCTGAACACATCTATGTGTCAGTATTGCGTCATACTTATAGCGCCACCTATTGGTGAAACAGGAAGTCCTCATAACTCCTCCATACATTATCCGATTTGTCCGATATTTCTCACGCTTCATGACGGTTCTGTCCTGAACACATCTATGTGTCAGTATTGCGTCATACTTATAGCGCCACCTATTGGTGAAACAGGAAGTCCTCATATCTCCTACATACATTATCCGATTTGTCCGATATTTCTCACGCTTCATGACGGTTCTGTCCTGAACACATCTATGTGTCAGTATTGCGTCATACTTATAGTGCCACCTATTGGTGAAACAGGAAGTCCTCATATCTCCTACATACATTATCCGATTTGTCCGATATTTCTCACGCTTCATGACAGTTCTGTCCTGAACACATCTATGTGTCAGTATTGCGTCATACTTATAGCGCCACCTATTGGTGAAACAGGAAGTCCTCATAACTCCTCCATACATTATCCAATTTGTCCGATATATCTCACGCTTCATGACGGTTCTGTCCTGAACACATCTATGTGTCAGTATTGCGTCATACGTATAGCGCCACCTATTGGTGAAACAGGAAGTCCCCATAACTCCTCCATACATTATCGGATTTGTCCGATATATCTCACGCTTCATGACGGTTCTGTCCTGAACACATCTATGTGTCAGTATTGCATCATACTTATAGCGCCACCTATTGGTGAAACAGGAAGTCCTCATAACTCCTCCATACATTATCCGATTTGTCCGATTTATCTCACGCTTCATGACGGTTCTGTCCTAAACACATCTATGTGTCAGTATTGCGTCATACTTATAGCGCCACCTATTGGTGAAACAGGAAGTCCTCATAACTCCTGCATACATCATCCGATTTGCACCAAATTGCTGACGCTTCATGAAGGTCACCTTCTGAACACATCTATGCGTCGGTATTGAGTAACACTTACAGCGCCACCTACTGGTGAAACAGGAAGTACTCATAACTCCTACATACATTATCCGATTTACTCCAAATTGCTCATGCTTGATGAAGGTCGCATCTTGAACACATCTGTAGGTCAGTATTGCGTCATACTTACAGCGCCACCTACTGCTTACAGGAAGTCCTCATAACTCCTACATACTTTGTCCGATTTACACAACATTTCTCACACTTCATCAAGGTACTGTCCTGAACACATCTATGCGTCAGTATTGAGTCACGCTTAGAGCGCCACCTACTGGTGACAGGAAGTTTCTGTCAGTACTGGACACCGAAATAGCACACCCTTTAACGGCGCCACACCCCGACCCGCGTGGGGTGCGAGGGCCCGCTCACTGCTGCTCGCAGCACTAGTTATTATTATTATTCTCCTACCTTCTTCTTCTCCCCAAACAAATGCCTTTTTGGCGGGCTAAACATCGATGAAAACGGATGAAACTTTGCAGATACATCAGTCCTGGTGAAAATCGGATATTTCATTGGTGACGGAAATGGGCGTGGCAAAACGGCTCAAGAGCGCCCCCTGGAAAGTTTAAAATGGCGAGCCCCACCTTTCAGTTGGATGTAGGCGAACGAAATTCGGTGGGCATATGTATTTCATCGAGCCACACTTAAATGTCTCTTGGAGCTATACCCAACATGCAACAGGAAGTCCGCCATTTTGCTCTTTATGTGCCATTTTGTCCTTGTTTTTACCATTTCCATGCCTCGTACTTCGACGAACTCCTCCTAGAGATTTCATCCGATCAACTTCATATCGGGTCGGCTTCATCTTAAGACCTTTGTGATCAAAAGTTATCAAAAAAATTGAGATTTCACCACACACCCTTGCCGTGGCGCCCCGCTAAAGTTTGACATTTCGCCATAAAACACGAAGTCCTCATAACTCCTCCATACATTATCCAATTTGTCCGATATATCTCACGCTTCATGACGGTCCTGTCCTGAACACATCTATGTGTCAGTATTGCGTCATACGAATAGCGCCACCTATTGGTGAAACAGGAAGTCCTCATAACTCCTGCATACATCATCCGATTTGCACCAAATTGCTGACGCTTCATGAAGGTGGCCTTCTGAACCCATCTATGTGTCGGTATTGAGTCACACTTACAGCGCCACCTACTGGTGAAACAGGAAGTCCTCATAACTCCTACATACGTTATCCGATTTACTCAACATTACTCACGCTTCATCAAGGTACCGTCCTGAACACATCTATGCTTCGGTATTGAGTCACGCCTAGAGCGCCACCTACTGGTGACAGGAAGTTTCTCTCAGTACTGCACACTGAAATAGCACAGCCTTTAACGGCGCAGCACCCCGACACGCATGGGGTGCGAGGGCCCGCTCACTGCTGCTCGCAGCCCTAGTTAGGGCCCGAGCACTGGCGGTGCGAGGCCCTATTGAAACTCGAAGGATTATTATTATTATTCTTCTCCTTCTTCTCCTTCTTCTTCTCCCCAAACAAATGCCTTTTTGGCGGCCTTAACATCGATGAAAACGGATGAAACTTTGCACATACGTCAGTCCCGGTAAAAAATTTGATAATTCATGGGTGACGGAAATGGGCGTGGCAAAACGGCTCAAGTGCGCCCCCTGGAAAATTTAAAATGGCGAGCCCCACCTTTCAGTTTGATGTAGTCGAACGAAATTCGGTGGGCATATGTAGTTCATCGAGACACACTAAAATGTCTCTTGGAGCTATACCCAACATGCAACAGGAAGTCCGCCATCTTGCTTTTAATGTGCCATTTTGTCCTTGTTTTGACCATTTCCATGCCTCGTACTTCAACGAACTCCTCATACAGATTTCATCTGATCAACTTCATACTCGGTCAGCTTCATCTTAAGCCCTTTGTGATCAAAAGTTATCAAGAAAATTGAGTTTTCACCAAACACCCTTGCCGTGGCGCCCCGCCAAAGTTTAACATTTCGCCATAAAACACGATCTCCTCATAACTCCTCCATACATTATCCGATTTGTCCGATATATCTCACGCTTCATGACGGTTCTGTCCTGAACACATCTATGTGTCAGTATTGCGTCATACTTATAGCGCCACCTATTGGTGAAACAGGAAGTCCTCATAACTCCTCCATACATTATCCAATTTGTCCGATATATCTCACGCTTCATGACGGTTCTGTCCTGAGCACATCTATGTTTCAGTATTGCGTCATACTTATAGCGCCACCTATTGGTGAAACTGGAAGTCCTCATAACTCCTCCATACATTATCCGATTTGTCCGATATATCTCACGCTTCATGACGGTTCTGTCCTGAACACATCTATGTGTCAGTATTGCGTCATACTTATAGCGCCACCTATTGGTGAAACAGGAAGTCCTCATAACTCCTCCATACATTATCCAATTTGTCCGATATATCTCATGCTTCATGACGGTTCTGTCCTGAACACATCTATGTTTCAGTATTGCGTCATACTTATAGCGCCACCTATTGGTGAAACTGGAAGTCCTCATAACTCCTCCAAACATTATCGGATTTGTCCGATATATCTCACGCTTCATGACGGTTCTGTCCTGAACACATCTATGTGTCAGTATTGCGTCATACTTATAGCGCCACCTACTGGTGAAACAGGAAGTCCTCATAACTCCTACATACGTTATCCGATTTACACATTTCTCATGCTTCATCAAGGTACTGTCCTGAACACATCTATGCGTCGGTATTGAGTCACGCTTAGAGCGCCACCTACTGGTGACAGGAAGTTTCTGTCAGTACTGGACACCTAAATAGCACACCCTTTAACGGCGCCACACCCCGACCCGCATGGGGTGCGAGGGCCCGCTCACTGCTGCTCGCAGCACTAGTTATTATTATTATTCTTCTTTACTCCAAACAAATGCCTTTTAGGCGGCCTGAACATCGATGAAAACGGATGAAACTTTGCAGATACGTCAGTCCCGGTGAAAAATTTGATAATTCATGGGTGACGGAAATAGGCGTGGCAAAACGGCTCAAGAGCGCCCCCTGGAAAGTTTAAAATGGCGAGCCCCACCTTTCAGTTTGATGTAGGCGAACGAAATTCGGTGGGCATATGTATTTCATCGAGCCACACTTAAATGTCTCTTGGAGCTATACCCAACATGCAACAGGAAGTCCGCCATTTTGCTCTTAATATGCCATTTTGTCCTTGTTTTGACCATTTCCATGCCTCGTACATCGACGAACTCCTCCTACAGATTTCATCCGATCAACTTCATATCGGGTCAGCTTCATCTTAAGACCTTTGTGATCAAAAGTTATCAAAAAAAATTAGTTTTCACCAAACACCCTTGCCGTGGCGCCCCGCCAAAGTTTGACATTTCGCCATAAAACACGAAGTCCTCATAACTCCTCCATACATTATCCAATTTGTCCGATATATCTCACGCTTCATGACGGTTCTGTCCTGAACACATCTATGTGTCAGTATTGCGTCATACTTATAGCGCCACCTATTGGTGAAACAGGAAGTCCTCATAACTCCTACATACATTATCCAATTCGTCCAATATATCTCACGCTTCATGAAGGTTCTGTCCTGAACACATCTATGTGTCAGTATTGCGTCATACGTATAGCGCCACCTATTGGTGAAACAGGAAGTCCTCATAACTCCTCCATACATTATCCAATTTGTCCGATATATCTCACGCTTCATGACGGTTCTGTCCTGAACACATCTATGTGTCAGTATTGCGTCATACTTATAGCGCCACCTATTGGTGAAACAGGAAGTCCTCATAACTCCTCCATACATTATCCAATTTGTCCGATATATCTCACGCTTCATGACGGTTCTGTCCTGAACACATTTATGTGTCAGTATTGCGTCATACTTATAGCGCCACCTATTGGTGAAACAGGAAGTCCTCATAACTCCTCCATACATTATCCAATTTGTCCGATATATCTCACGCTTCATGACGGTTCTGTCCTGAACACATCTATGTGTCAGTATTGCGTCATACTTATAGCGCCACCTATTGGTGAAACAGGAAGTCCTCATAACTCCTCCATACATTATCCAATTTGTCCGATATATCTCACGCTTCATGACGGTTCTGTCCTGAACACATCTATGTGTCAGTATTGCGTCATACTTATAGCGCCACCTATTGGTGAAACAGGAAGTCCTCATAACTCCTCCATACATTATCCAATTTGTCCGATATATCTCACGCTTCATGACGGTTCTGTCCTGAACACATCTATGTGTCAGTATTGCGTCATACTTATAGCGCCACCTATTGGTGAAACAGGAAGTCCTCATAACTCCTCCATACATTATCCAATTTGTCCGATATATCTCACGCTTCATGAGGGTTCTGTCCTGAACACATCTATGTGTCAGTATTGCGTCATACTTATAGCACCACCTATTGGTGAAACAGGAAGTCCTCATAACTCCTCCATACATTATCCAATTTGTCCGATATATCTCACGCTTCATGACGGTTCTGTCCTGAACACATCTATGTGTCAGTATTGCGTCATACTTATAGCGCCACCTATTGGTGAAACAGGAATTCCTCATAACTCCTGCATACATCATCCGATTTGCACCAAATTGCTGACGCTTCATGAAGGTCACCTTCTGAACACATCTATGCGTCGGTATTGAGTTACACTTACAGCGCCACCTACTGGTGAAACAGGAAGTACTCATAACTCCTACATACATTATCCAATTTACTCCAAATTGCTCATGCTTGATGAAGGTCGCATCTTGAACACATCTGTAGGTCAGTATTGCGTCATACCTACAGCGCCACCTACTGCTTACAGGAAGTCCTCATAACTCCTACATACGTTATCCAATTTACTCAACATTTCTCACGCTTCATCAAGGTACGGTCCTGAACACATCTATGCTTCGGTATTGAGTCACGCCTAGAGCGCCACCTACTGGTGACAGGAAGTTTCTCTCAGTACTGCACACCGAAATAGCACAGCCTTTAACGGCGCAGCACCCCGACACGCGTGGGGTGCGAGGGCCCGCTCACTGCTGCTCGCAGCACTAGTTAGGGCCCGAGCACTGGCGGTGCGAGGCCCTATTGAAACTCGAAGGATTATTATTATTATTCTCCTTCTACCTTCTTCTTCCAAAACAAATGCCTTTTTGGCGGCCTAAACATCGATGAAAACGGATGAAACTTTGCAGATACGTCAGTCCCGGTTAAAAATTTGATAATTCATGGGTGACGGAAATGGGCGTGGCAAAACGGCTCAAGAGCGCCCCCTGGAAAATTTAAAATGGCGAGCCCCACCTTTCAGTTTGATGTAGGCGAACGAAATTCGGTGGGCATATGTAGTTCATCGAGACACACTAAAATGTCTCTTGGAGGTATACCCAACATGCAACAGGAAGTCCGCCATTTTGCTTTTAATGTGCCATTTTGTCCTTGTTTTGACCATTTCCATGCCTCGTACTTCGACGAACTCCTCCTACAGATTTAATCCGATCAACTTCATATCGGGTCAGCATCATCTTAAGACCTTTGTGATCAAAAGTTATCAAAAAAATTGAGTTTTCACAAAACACCCTTGCCGTGGCGCCCCGCCAAAGTTTGACATTTCGCCATAAAACACGAAGTCCTCATAACTCCTCCATACATTATCCAATTTGTCCGATATATCTCACGCTTCATGACGGTTCTGTCCTGAACACATCTATGTGTCAGTATTGCGTCATACTTATAGCGCCACCTATTGGTGAAACAGGAAGTCCTCATAACTCCTCCATACATTATCCAATTTGTCCGATATATCTCACGCTTCATGACGGTTCTGTCCTGAACACATCTATGTGTCAGTATTGCGTCATACTTATAGCGCCACCTATTGGTGAAACAGGAAGTCCTCATATCTCCTCCATACATAATCCAATTTGTCCCATATATCTCACGCTTCATGACGGTTCTGTCCTGAACACATCTATGTGTCAGTATTGCATCATACTTATAGTGCCACCTATTGGTGAAACAGGAAGTCCTCATAACTCCTCCATACATTATCCAATTTGTCCGATATATCTCACGCTTCATGACGGTTCTGTCCTGAACACATCTATGTGTCAGTATTGCGTCATACTTATAGCGCCACCTATTGGTGAAACAGGAAGTCCTCATAACTCCTCCATACATTATCCAATTTGTCCGATATATCTCACGCTTCATGACGGTTCTGTCCTGAACACATCTATGTGTCAGTATTGCGTCATACTTATAGCGCCACCTATTGGTGAAACAGGAAGTCCTCATAACTCCTCCATACATTATCCAATTTGTCCGATATATCTCACGCTTCATGACGGTTCTGTCCTGAACACATCTATGTGTCAGTATTGCGTCATACTTATAGCGCCACCTATTGGTGAAACAGGAAGTCCTCATATCTCCTCCATACATAATCCAATTTGTCCCATATATCTCACGCTTCATGACGGTTCTGTCCTGAACACATCTATGTGTCAGTATTGCATCATACTTATAGCGCCACCTATTGGTGAAACAGGAAGTCCTCATAACTCCTACATACATTATCCAATTTGTCCGATATATCTCACGCTTCATGACGGTTCTGTCCTGAACACATCTATGTGTCAGTATTGCGTCATACTTATAGCGCCACCTATTGGTGAAACAGGAAGTCCTCATAACTCCTACATACATTAGCCAATTCGTCCGATATATCTCACGCTTCATGACGGTTCTGTCCTGAACACATCTATGTGTCAGTATTACATCATACTTATAGCGCCACCTATTGGTGAAACAGGAAGTCCTCATAACTCCTCCATACATTATCCAATTTGTCCGATATATCTCACGCTTCATGACGGTTCTGTCCTGAACACATCTATGTTTCAGTATTGCGTCATACTTATAGCGCCACCTATTGGTGAAACAGGAAGTCCTCATAACTCCTCCATACATTATCCAATTTGTCCGATATATCTCACGCTTCATGACGGTTCTGTCCTGAACACATCTATGTTTCAGTATTGCGTCATACTTATAGCGCCACCTATTGGTGAAACAGGAAGTCCTCATAACTCCTGCATACATTATCCAATTCGTCCGATATATCTCACGCTTCATGACGGTTCTGTCCTGAACACATCTATGTGTCAGTATTGCATCATACTTATAGCGCCACCTATTGGTGAAACACGAAGTCATCATAACTCCTCCATACATTATCCAATTTGTCCGATATATCTCACGCTTCATGACGGTTCTGTCCTGAACACATCTATGTGTCAGTATTGCGTCATACTTATAGCGCCACCTATTGGTGAAACAGGAAGTCCTCATAACTCCTCCAGACATTATCCAATTTGTCCGATATATCTCACGCTTCATGACGGTTCGGTCCTGAACAGATCTATGTGTCCGTATTGTGTCATACTTATAGCGCCACCTATTGGTGAAACAGGAAGTCCTCATAACTCCTGCATACATCATCCGATTTGCACCAAATTGCTGACGCTTCATGAAGGTCACCTTCTGAACACATCTATGCATCGGTATTGAGTCACACTTACAGCGCCACCTACTGGTGAAACAGGAAGTCCTCATAACTCCTACATACGTCATCCGATTTACTCCAAATTGCTCATGCTTGATGAAGGTCGCATCCTGAACACATCTGTAGGTCAGTATTGAGTCATACTTATAGCGCCGCCTACAGGTCAAGCAGGAAGTCATCATAACTCCTACATACATTATCCGACTTACTCAACATTTCTCAAGCTTCATCAAGGTACCGTCCTGAACACATCTATGCATCGGTATTGAGTCACACTTAGAGCGCCACCTACTGGTGACAGGAAGTTTCTCTCAGTACTGGACACCGAAATAGCACAGCCTTTAACGGCGCCGCACCCCGACACGCGTGGGGTGCGAGGGCCCGCTCAATGCTGCTCGCAGCCCTAGTTATTATTATTCTCCTACCTTCTCCTTCTTCTTCTCCCCAAACAAATGCCTTTTTGGCGGCCTTAACATCGATGAAAACGGATGAAACTTTGCAGATACGTCAGTTCCGGTGAAAAATTTGATAATTCATGGGTGAGGGAAATGGGCGTGGCAAAACGGCTCAAGAGCGCCCCCTGGAAAATTTAAAATGGCAAGCCCCACCTTTCAGTTTGATGTAGGCAAACGAAATTCGGTGGGCTTATGTATTTCATCGAGACACACTAAAATGTCTCTTGGAGCTATACCCAACATGCAACAGGAAGTCAGCCATTTTGCTTTTAATGTGCCATTTTTCCTTGTTTTGACCATTTCCATGCCTCGTACTTCAACGAACTCCTCATACAGATTTCCTCCGATCAACTTCATACTCGGTCAGCTTCATCTTAAGCCCTTTGTGATCAAAAGTTATCAAGAAAATTGAGTTTTCACCAAACAGCCTTGCCGTGGCGCCCCGCCAAAGTTTGACATTTCGCCATAAAACACGATGTCCTCATAACTCCTCCATACATTATCCAATTTGTCCGATTTATCTCACGCTTCATGACGGTTCTGTCCTGAACACATCTATGTGTCAGTATTGCGTCATACTTATAGCGCCACCTATTGGTGAAACAGGAAGTCCTCATAACTCCTCCATACATTATCCAATTTGTCCCATATATCTCACGCTTCATGACGGTTCTGTCCTGAACACATCTATGTGTCAGTATTGCGTCATACTTATAGCGCCACCTATTGGTGAAACAGGAAGTCCTCATAACTCCTCCATACATTATCCAATTTGTCCTATATATCTCACGCTTCATGACGGTTCTGTCCTGAACACATCTATGTGTCAGTATTGCGTCATACTTATAGCGCCACCTATTGGTGAAACAGTACGTCCTCATAACTCCTCCATACATTATCCGATTTGTCCGATATGTCTCACACTTAATGACAGTTCTGTCCTGAACACATCTATGTGTCAGTATTGCGTCATACTTAAAGCGCCACCTATTGGTGAAACAGTACGTCCTCATAACTCCTCCATACATTATCCGATTTGTCCGATATGTCTCACGCTTCATGACAGTTCTGTCCTGAACACATCTATGTGTCAGTATTGCGTCATACTTATAGCGCCACCTATTGGTGAAACAGGAAGTCCTCATAACTCCTCCATACATTATCCGATTTGTCCTATATGTCTCACGCTTCATGACAGTTCTGTCCTGAACACATCTATGTGTCAGTATTGCGTCATACTTATAGCGCCACCTATTGGTAAAACAGGAAGTCCTCATAACTCCTCCATACATTATCCGATTTGTCCGATATATCTCACGCTTCATGACGGTTCTGTCCTGAACACATCTATGTGTCAGTATTGCGTCATACTTATAGCGCCACCTATTGGTGAAACAGGAAGTCCTCATAACTCCTCCATACATTATCCGATTTGTCCGATGTATCTCACGCTTCATGACGGTTCTGTCCTGAACACATCTATGTGTCAGTATTGCGTCATACTTATAGTGCCACCTATTGGTGAAACAGGAAGTCCTCATAACTCCTGCATACATCATCCGATTTGCACCAAATTGCTGACGCTTCATGAAGGTCACCTTCTGAACACATCTATGCGTCGGTATTGAGTTACACTTACAGCGCCACCTACTGGTGAAACAGGAAGTACTCATAACTCCTACATACATTATCTGATTTACTCCAAATTGCTCATGCTTGATGAAGGTCGCATCTTGAACACATCTGTAGGTCAGTATTGCGTCATACCTACAGCGCCACCTACTGCTTACAGGAAGTCCTCATAACTCCTACATACTTTGTCCGATTTACACAACATTTCTCACGCTTCATCAAGGTACTGTCCTGAACACATCTATGCGTCGGTATTGAGTCACGCTTAGAGCGCCACCTACTGGTGACAGGAAGTTTCTGTCAGTACTGGACACCGAAATAGCACACCCTTTAACGGCGCCACACCCCGACCTGCGTGGGGTGCGAGGGCCCGCTCACTGCTGCTCGCAGCACTAGTTATTATTATTCTCCTTCTCCTTCTTCCAAAACAAATGCATTTTTGGCGTCCTAAACATCGATGAAAACGGATGAAACTTTGCAGATACGTCAGTCCCGGTGAAAAATTTGATAATTCATGGGTGACGGAAATGGGCGTGGCAAAACGGCTCAAGAGCGCCCCCTGGAAAATTTAAAATGGCGAGCCCCACCTTTCAGTTTGATGTAGGGGAAAGAAATTCGGAGGGCACATGTATTTCATCGAGACACACTAAAATGTCTCTTGGAGCTATACCCAACATGCAACAGGAAGTCCGCCATTTTGCTCTTAATGTGCCATTTTGTCCTTGTTTTGACCATTTCCATGCCTCGTACTTCGACGAACTCCTCCTACAGATTTCATCCGATCAACTTCATATCGGGTCAGCTTCATCTTAAGACCTTTGTGATCAAAAGTTATCAAAAAAATTGAGTTTTCACCAAACACCCTTGCCGCGGCGCCCCGCCAAAGTTTGACATTTCGCCATAAAACACGATGTCCTCATAACTCCTCCATACATTATCCGATTTGTCCGATATATCTCACGCTTCATGACGGTTGTGTCCTGAACACATCTATGGGTCAGTATTGCGTCATACTTATAGCGCCACCTATTGGTGAAACAGGAAGTCCTCATAACTCCTCCATACATTATCGGATTTGTCCGATATATCTCACGCTTCATGACGGTTGTGTCCTGAACACATCTATGGGTCAGTATTGCGTCATACTGATAGCGCCACCTATTGGTGAAACAGGAAGTCCTCATAACTCCTCCATACATTATCGGATTTGTCCGATATATCTCACGCTTCATGACGGTTGTGTCCTGAACACATCTATGGGTCAGTATCGCGTCATACTTATAGCGCCACCTATTGGTGAAACAGGAAGTCCTCATAACTCCTACATACATTATCCGATTTGTCCGATATATCTCACGCTTCATGACGGTTCTGTCCTGAACACATCTATGTGTCAGTATTGCGTCATACTTATAGCGCCACCTATTGGTGAAACAGGAAGTCCTCATAACTCCTACATACATTATCCAATTTGTCCGATATTTCTCACGCTTCATGACGGTTCTGTCCTGAACACATCTATGTGTCAGTATTGCATCATACTTATAGCGCCACCTATTGGTGAAACAGGAAGTCCTCATAACTCCTGCATACATCATCCGATTTGCACCAAATTGCTGACGCTTCATGAAGGTCACCTTCTGAACACATCTATGCGTCGGTATTGAGTTACACTTACAGCGCCACCTACTGGTGAAACAGGAAGTACTCATAACTCCTACATACATTATCCGATTTACTCCAAATTGCTCATGCTTGATGAAGGTCGCATCTTGAACACATCTGTAGGTCAGTATTGCGTCATACCTACAGCGCCACCTACTGCTTACAGGAAGTCCTCATAACTCCTACATACTTTGTCCGATTTACACAACATTTCTCACGCTTCATCAAGGTACTGTCCTGAACACATCTATGCGTCGGTATTGAGTCACGCTTAGAGCGCCACCTACTGGTGACAGGAAGTTTCTGTCAGTACTGGACACCGAAATAGCACACCCTTTAACGGCGCCACACCCCGACCCGCGTGGGGTGCGAGGGCCCGCTCACTGCTGCTCGCAGCACTAGTTATTGGGGGCCAAGCAGCGAAGCGCTAAGCGCTGGCACCCATTATTCTTGTACCTTTTCTTATTATTATTGGGGGCCAAGCAGCGAAGCGCTAAGCGCTGGCACCCATTGTTCTTGTACCTTTTCTTATTATTTATTATTATTCTTCTGCCATTGGAGTCTATGGCAGCCCATAGAACCGTATGGTAAAAAGTTGGGAAAATTGGCACACTCATTCATGACAGTCCCCAAAGTCTTCTCACCAAGACCCATGTCCACAGCTTGAACGCTCTAGCGCCACCAACGTGTCAAAGTTGGAGGTGCATTTGTGCATGCAACTTTTGACCTGTAAGCCTGATTTTCAAAAACGAGGCAGCGTTGGATTCCTTCGCTCAAGCCAAGTTCAACGCACCCTATGACATCATTTTCCACCATATTGGATTTCCCGCCATATTGGATTTAGTGTAAAACACTCAAAATGTATCTCCTCCTAGGTTTTTTCACCAATCTGCACCACACGCAGTATGCACAATCTATAGACCGATGTCCACAAAAGTCTTACAGGGATTTTTGATTGTCCATTGCGTTCCCTCGTGACAGCCAATCAAAATTGGCGGAAAAGCTGCAAAACAGGAACTGGGGTCATATCTCAGTAATGTTTTAATCTATCAAAACCACATTTGGCACACTCATCCGGGACACACCCATGACATCTGTCCCCAAGCCTTACGTTGACATCTCGTGCACTCTAGCGCCACCAGCGTGTCAAAGTTGGAGTTGCGTTTATGCCAGTAACTTTTGAACTGTATGTCCAATCTTCAAAATGATGGTAGCAATGGATTCCCTGGCTCATGCCGAGTTCAAAACACCCCATGGTTTCATTATTACTTCATTTGTTTGATTGCAGAATGAAAGAAACACTTTTTGTCCTCTGCACAATTTCACC
Organism: Borostomias antarcticus; assembly: GCF_949987555.1. Lineage (NCBI taxonomy): Eukaryota > Metazoa > Chordata > Actinopteri > Stomiiformes > Stomiidae > Borostomias > Borostomias antarcticus. Next base: position 19,754,944 of record NC_140238.1, on the reverse strand, counting down.
AGTTTCAGAGGTTTTTGGAAAAAGTCACACATTTTCTAAACTGCCATCCCTCTTCTAAATCTCACAGCTCATACACATTTTATATATCAAAACGTTCACACGACTCTTGGGATTCATAAAATCAAAAAAGCTAAGCTCTTCGATGTATATTTTTCACTCTGGGACAGTTCGAATAATGACTCCCCCCCTCCATTGAAATCAATGGAGCCACGCTCTAGAAAATCTCTCTTCGCTCTAGAATCTCTAACTGTTTCTAACTCTTCACCTCTCCTACACTTCTGAAGACCGAAGGACATTTTATACATGGAAATGTTCGCGTGATTGTCTGGATTCTGAAGAAGTAAATAGTTGAGCTATGCTATGTATACTTTTCGCTGTGTGCCAATTTAAACAACGACACCCCCCCCTCTCACTCTACCGAGAGGAAGCAACCCTGCCAGGTGATATTAATTAAGTGCTCAGGACTCAGACTCACGGGGTTAGGGAAGGCTCACATGCCTTGTGGACTATGGTGGTTCACTTTCGCAACATCCTGCGTAGCACAGTGGTTAGCGTGTCGGCCTTGCAAGCCGCAGGTACAGAGATCGAATCCTGTTCAACCATGTCTGGCTTTTGACATGTTTTGCTTGTTGTCTTTGATGCACTGGTCGTGCGTCCCGCTTGGCCCCCACATCGCTGCTTGCAGCTATATTTATTTATTATTATTCTTCTGCCATTGGAGTCTATGGCAGCCCATAGAACCGTATGGTAAAAAGTTGGGAAAATTGGCACACTCATTCATGACAGTCCCCAAAGTCTTCTCACCAAGACCCATGTCCACAGCTTGAACGCTCTAGCGCCACCAACGTGTCAAAGTTGGAGGTGCATTTGTGCATGCAACTTTTGACCTGTAAGCCTGATTTTCAAAAACGAGGCAGCGTTGGATTCCTTCGCTCAAGCCAAGTTCAACGCACACTATGACATCATTTTCCACCATATTGGATTTCCCGCCATATTGGATTTAGTGTAAAACACTCAAAATGTATCTCCTCCTAGGTTTTTTCACCATTCTGCACCACACGCAGTATGCACAATCTATAGACCGATGTCCACAAAAGTCTTACAGGGATTTTTGATTGTCCATTGCGTTCCCTCGTGACAGCCAATCAAAATTGGCCGAAAAGCTGCAAAACAGGAACTGGGGTCATATCTCAGTAATGTTTTAATCTATCAAAACCACATTTGGCACACTCATCCGGGACACACCCATGACATCTGTCACCAAGCCTTACGTTGACATCTCGTGCACTCTAGCGCCACCAGCGTGTCAAAGTTGGAGTTGCGTTTATGCCAGTAACTTTTGAACTGTATGTCCAATCTTCAAAATGATGGTAGCAATGGATTCCCTGGCTCATGCCGAGTTCAAAACACCCCATGGTTTCATTATTACTTCATTTGTTTGATTGCAGAATGAAAGAAACACTTTTTGTCCTCTGCACAATTTCACCAGTTTCAGAGGTTTTTGGAAAAAGTCACACATTTTCTAAACTGCCATCCCTCTTCTAAATCTCACAGCTCATACACATTTTATATATCAAAACGTTCACACGACTCTTGGGATTCATAAAATCAAAAAAGCTAAGCTCTTCGATGTATATTTTTCACTCTGGGACAGTTCGAATAATGACTCCCCCCCCTCCATTGAAATCAATGGAGCCACGCTCTAGAAAATCTCTCTTCGCTCTAGAATCTCTAACTGTTTCTAACTCTTCACCTCTCCTACACTTCTGAAGACCGAAGGACATTTTATACATGGAAATGTTCGCGTGATTGTCTGGATTCTGAAGAAGTAAATAGTTGAGCTATGCTATGTATACTTTTCGCTGTGTGCCAATTTAAACAACGACACCCCCCCCTCTCACTCTACCGAGAGGAAGCAACCCTGCCAGGTGATATTAATTAAGTGCTCAGGACTCAGACTCACGGGGTTAGGGAAGGCTCACATGCCTTGTGGACTAGGGTGGTTCACTTTCGCAACATCCTGCATAGCACAGTGGTTAGCGTGTCGGCCTTGCAAGCCGCAGGTACAGAGATCGAATCCTGTTCAACCATGTCTGGCTTTTGACATGTTTTGCTTGTTGTCTTTGATGCGCTGGTCGTGCGTCCCGCTTGGCCCCCACATTGCTGCTTGCAGCTATATTTAGGGCCCGAGCACTGGCTGTGCGAGGCCCTATTGAAACTCGAAGGATTATTATTAGGGCCCGAGCACTGGTGGTGCGAGGCCCTATTGAAACTCGAAGGATTATTATTCTCCTACCTTCTTCTTCTTCTTCTTCTTCTCCCCAAACAAATGCCTTTTTGGCGGCCTAAACATCGATGAAAACGGATGAAACTTTGCAGATACGTCAGTCCCGGTGAAAAATTTGATAATTCATGGGTGACGGAAATGGGCGTGGCAAAACGGCTCAAGAGCGCCCCCTGGAAAGTTTAAAATGGCGAGCCCCACCTTTCAGTTTGATGTAGGCGAACGAAATTCGGTGGGCATATGTATTTCATCGAGCCACACTTAAATGTCTCTTGGAGCTATACCCAACATGCAACAGGAAATCCGCCATTTTGCTTTTAATGTGCCATTTTGTCCTTGTTTTGACCATTTCCATGCCTCGTACTTCGACGAACTCCTCCTACAGATTTCATCCGATCAACTTCATATCGGGTCAGCTTCATCTTAAGACCTTTGTGATCAAAAGTTATCAAAAAAATTGAGTTTTCACCAAACACCCTTGCCGTGGCGCCCCGCCAAAGTTTGACATTTCGCCATAAAAGACGAAGTCCTCATAACTCCTCCATACATTATCCAATTTGTCCGATATATCTCACGCTTCATGACGGTTCTGTCCTGAACACATCTATGTGTCAGTATTGCGTCATACTTATAGCGCCACCTATTGGTGAAACAGGAAGTCCTCATAACTCCTCCATACATTATCAAATTTGTCCGATATATCTCACGCTTCATGACGGTTCTGTCCTGAACACATCTATGTGTCAGTATTGCGTCATACTTATAGCGCCACCTATTGGTGAAACAGGAAGTCCTTATAACTCCTCCATACATTATCCAATTTGTCCGATATATCTCACGCTTCATGAAGGTTCTGTCCTGAACACATCTATGTTTCAGTATTGCGTCATACTTATAGCGCCACCTATTGGTGAAACAGGAAGTCCTCATAACTCCTCCATACATTATCCAATTTGTCCGATATAGCTCACGCTTCATGACGGTTCTGTCCTGAACACATCTATGTGTCAGTATTGCGTCATACGTATAGCGCCACCTATTGGTGAAACAAGAAGTCCTCATAACTCCTGCATACATCATCCGATTTGCACCAAATTGCTGACGCTTCATGAAGGTGGCCTTCTGAACCCATCTATGTGTTGGTATTGAGTCACACTTACAGCGCCACCTACTGGTGAAACAGGAAGTCCTCTTAACTCCTACATACGTTATCAGATTTACTCAACATTTCTCACGCTTCATCAAGGTACCGTCCTGAACACAACTATGCTTCGGTATTGAGTCACACCTACAGCGCCACCTACTGCTTACAGGAAGTCCTCATAACTCCTACATACTTTGTCCCATTTACACAACATTTCTCACGCTTCATCAAGGTACTGTCCTGAACACATCTATGCGTCGGTATTGAGTCACGCTTAGAGCGCCACCTACTGGTGACAGGAAGTTTCTGTCAGTAATGGACACCGAAATAGCACACCCTTTAACGGCGCCACACCCCGACCCGTGTGGGGTGCGAGGGCCCGCTCACTGCTGCTCGCAGCACTAGTTAGGGCCCGAGCACTGGCGGTGCGAGGCCCTATTGTATTTCGAAGGATTATTATTCTACCTTCTCCTTCTTCTTCCAAAACAAATGCCTTTTTGGCGGCCTAAACATCGATGAAAACGGATGAAACTTTGCAGATACGTCAGTCCCGGTGAAAAATTTGATAATTCATGGGTGACAGAAATGGGCGTGTCAAAACGGCTCAAGAGCGCCCCCTGGAAAAATTAAAATGGCGAGCCCCATCTTTCAGTTTGATGTAGGCGAACGAAAATCGGTGGGCATAAGTAGTTCCTCGAGACACACTAAAATGTCTCTTGGACCTATACCCAACATCGAACAGGAAGTCAGCCATTTTGCTTTTAATGTGCCATTTTGTCCTTGTTTTTACCATTTCCATGCCTCGTACTTCAACGAACTCCTCCTACAGATTTCATCCGATCAACTTCATATCGGGTCAGCTTCATCTTAAGACCTTTGTGATCAAAAGTTATCAAAAAAATTGAGTTTTCACCAAACACCCTTGCCGTGGCGCCCCGCCAAAGTTTGACATTTCGCCATAAAACACGAAGTCCTCATAACTCCTCCATACATTATCCAATTTGTCCGATATATCTCACGCTTCATGACGGTTCTGTCCTGAACACATCTATGTGTCAGTATTGCGTCATACTTATAGCGCCACCTATTGGTGAAACAGGAAGTCCTCATAACTCCTCCATACATTATCCAATTTGTCCGATATATCTCACGCTTCATGACGGTTCTGTCCTGAACACATCTATGTGTCAGTATTGCGTCATACTTATAGCGCCACCTATTGGTGAAACAGTAAGTCCTCATAACTCCACCATACATTATCCAATTTGTCCGATATATCTCACGCTTCATGACGGTTCTGTCCTGAACACATCTATGTGTCAGTATTGCGTCATACTTATAGCGCCACCTATTGGTGAAACAGGAAGTCCTCATAACTCCTGCATACATCATCCGATTTGCACCAAATTGCTGACGCTTCATGAAGGTCACCTTCTGAACACATCTATGCGTCGGTATTGAGTTACACTTACAGCGCCACCTACTGGTGAAACATGAAGTACTCATAACTCCTACATACATTATCCGATTTACTCCAAATTGCTAATGCTTGATGAAGGTCGCATCTTGAACACATCTGTAGGTCAGTATTGCGTCATACCTACAGCGCCACCTACTGCTTACAGGAAGTCCTCATAAGTCCTACATACTTTGTCCGATTTACACAACATTTCTCACGCTTCATCAAGGTACTGTCCTGAACACATCTATGCGTCGGTATTGAGTCACGCTTAGAGCGCCACCTACTGGTGACAGGAAGTTTCTGTCAGTACTGGACACCGAAATAGCACACCCTTTAACGGCGCCACACCCCGACCCGCGTGGGGTGCGAGGGCCCGCTCACTGCTGCTCGCAGCACTAGTTAGGGCCCGAGCACTGGCGGTGCGAGGCCCTATTGTATTTCGAAGGATTATTATTCTCCTTCTACCTTCTCCTTCTTCTCCCCAAACAAATGCCTTTATAGTGGCCTAAACATCAATGAAAACTCACGAAACTTTGCAGATACGTCAGGCCCGGTGAAAAATTTGATAATTCATGGGTGATGGAAATAAGCGTGGCAAAACGGCTCAAGAGCGCCCCCTGGAAAATTTAAAATGGCGAGCCCCACCTTTCAGTTTGATGTAGGCGAACGAAATTTGGTGGGCATATGTATTTCATCGAGACACACTAAAATGTCTCTTGGAGCTTTACCCAACATGCAACAGGAAGGCCGCCATTTTGCTTTTAATGTGCCATTTTGACCGTGTTTTGACCATTTCCATGCCTCGTACTTTGACGAACTCCTCCTATAGATTTCATCCGATCAACTTCATATCGGGTCAGCTTCATCTTAAGACCTTTGTGATCAAAAGTTATCAAAAAAATTGAGTTTTCACCAAACACCATTGCCGTGGCGCCCCGCCAAAGTTTGACATTTCGCCATAAAACACGAAGTCCTCATAACTCCTCCATACATTATCCAATTTGTCCGATAAATCTCACGCTTCATGACGGTTCTGTCCTAAACACATCTATGTGTCAGTATTGCGTCATACTTATAGCGCCACCTATTGGTGAAAGAGTAAGTCCTCATAACTCCTCCATACATTATCCGATTTGTCCGATATGTCTCACGCTTCATGACAGTTCTGTCCTGAACACATCTATGTGTCAGTATTGCGTCATACTTATAGCGCCACCTATTGGTGAAACAGGAAGTCCTCATAACTCCTCCATACATTATCCGATTTGTCCGATTTATCTCACGCTTCATGACGGTTCTGTCCTGAACACATCTATGTGTCAGTATTGCTTCATACTTATTGCGCCACCTATTGGTGAAACAGGAAGTCCTCATAACTCCTGAATACATCATCCAATTTGCACCAAATTGCTGACGCTTCATGGTCACCTTCTGAACACATCTATGCGTCGGTATTGAGTTACACTTACAGCTCCACCTACTGGTGAAACAGGAAGTACTCATAACTCCTACATACATTATCCGATTTACTCCAAATTGCTCATGCTTGATGAAGGTCGCATCTTGAACACATCTGTAGGTCAGTATTGCGTCATACCTACAGCGCCATCTACTGCTTACAGGAAGTCCTCATAACTCCTACATACTTTGTCCGATTTACACAACATTTCTCACGCTTCATCAAGGTACTGTCCCGAACACATCTATGAGTCGATATTGAGTCAACGCTTAGAGCGCCACCTACTGGTGACAGGAAGTTTCTGTCAGTACTGGACACCGAAATAGCACACCCTTTAACGGCGCCACACCCCGACCCGCGTGGGGTGCGAGGGCCCGCTCACTGCTGCTCGCAGCACTAGTTAGGGCCCGAGCACTGGCGGTGCGAGGCCCTATTGAAACTCGAAGGATTATTCTCCTTCTTCTTCTCCCCAAACAAATGCCTTTTTGGCGGCCTAAACATCGATGAAAACGGATGAAACTTTGCAGATACATCCGTCCCGGTGAAAGTCGGATATTTCATTGGTGACGGAAATGGGCGTGGCAAAACGGCTCAAGAGCGCCCCCTGGAAAGTTTAAAATGGCGAGCCCCACCTTTCAGTTTGATGTAGGCAAACGAAATTCGGTGGGCATATGTATTTCATCGAGCCACACTTAAATGTCTCTTGGAGCTATACCCAACATGCAACAGGAAGTCCGCCATTTTGCTCTTAATGTGCCATTTTGTCCTTGTTTTGACCATTTCCATGGCTCGTACTTCGACGAACTCCTCCTACAGATTTCATCCGATCAACTTCATATTCGGTCAGCTTCATCTTAAGACCCTTGTGATCAAAAGTTATCAAAAAAATGAGTTTTCACCACACACCCTTGCCGTGGCGCCCCGCCAAACTTTGACATTTCGCCAAAAAACACGAAGTCCTCATAACTCCTCCATACATTATCCAATTTGTCCGATATATCTCACGCTTCATGACGGTTGTGTCCTGAACACATCTATGTGTCAGTATTGCATCATACTTATAGCGCCACCTATTGGTGAAATAGGAAGTCCTCATAACTCCTCCATACATTATCCAATTTGTCCGATATATCTCACGCTTCATGACGGTTCGGTCCTGAACAGATCTATGTGTCCGTATTGTGTCATACTTATAGCGCCAACTATTGGTGAAACAGGGAGTCCTCATAACTCCTGCATACATCATCCGATTTGCACCAAATTGCTGACGCTTCGTGAAGGTCACCTTCTGAACACTTCTATGCGTCGGTATTGAGTCACACTTACAGCGCCACCTACTGGTGAAACAGGAAGTACTCATAACTCCTACATATGTTATCCGATTTACTCCAAATTGCTCATGCTTGATGAAGGTCACATCTTGAACACTTCTGAAAGTCAGTATTGCGTCATACCTACAGCGCCACCTACTGGTGAAACAGGAAGTCCTCATAACTCCTTCATACGTTATCCAATTTACTCAACATTTCTCACGCTTCATCAAGGTACCGTCCTGAACACATCTATGCTTCGGTATTGAGTCACGCTTAGAGCGCCACCTATTGGTGACAGAAAGTTTCTCTCAGTACTGCACACCGAAATAGCACACCCTTTAACGGCGCCACACCCCGACACGCATGGGGTGCGAGGGCCCGCTCACTGCTGCTCGCAGCACTAGTTATTAGGGCCCGAGCACTGGCGGTGCGAGGCCCTATTGTATTTCGAAGGATTATTATTAGGGCCCGAGCACTGGCGGTGCGAGGCCCTATTGTATTTCGAAGGATTATTATTATTCTCCCTTCTCCTTCTTCTTCTTCTCCCCAAACAAATGCCTTTTTGGCGGCCTAAACATCGATGAAAACGGATGAAACTTTGCAGATACGTCAGTCCCGGTGAAAAATTTTAAAATTCATGGGTGACGGAAATAGGCGTGGCAAAACGGGTCAAGAGCGCCCCCTGGAAAATGTAAAATGGCGAGCCCCACCTTTCAGTTTGATGTAGGCGAACGAAATTCGGTGGGCTTATGTAGTTCATCGAGACACACTAAAATGTCTCTTGGAGCTATACCCAACATGCAACAGGAAGTCCGCCATTTTGCTCTTAATGTGCCATTTTGTCCTTGTTTTGACCATTTCCATGCCTCGTACTTCGACGAACTCCTCCTACAGATTTCATCCGATCAACTTCATATCGGGTCAGCTTCATCTTAAGACCTTTGTGATCAAAAGTTATCAAAAAAATTGAGTTTTCACCAAACACCCTTGCCGTGGCGCCCCGCCAAAATTTGACATTTCGCCATAAAACACGAAGTCCTCATAACTCCTACATACATTATCCAATTTGTCCGATATATCTCACGCTTCATGACGGTTCTGTCCTGAACACATCTATGTGTCAGTATTGCGTCATACTTACAGAGCCACCTACTGGTGAAACAGGAAGTCCTCATAACTCCTACATACATTATCCAATTTGTCCGATATATCTCACGCCTCATGACGGTTCTGTCCTGAACACATCTTTGTGGCAGTATTGCATCATACTTATAGCGCCACCTGTTGGTAATACAGGAAGTACTCATAACTCCTCCATACATTATCCGATTTGTCCGATATTTCTCACGCTTCATGACGGTTCTGTCCTGAACACATCTATGTGTCAGTATTGCGTCATACTTATAGCGCCACCTATTGGTGAAACAGGAAGTCCCCATAACTCCTCCATACATTATCCGATTTGTCCGATATATCTCACGCTTCATGACGGTTCTGTCCTGAACACATCTATGTGTCAGTATTGCGTCATACTTATAGCGCCACCTATTGGTGAAACAGGAAGTCCTCATAACTCCTACATACATTATCCAATTCGTCCGATATATCTCACGCTTCATGACGGTTCTGTCCTGAACACATCTGTGTCAGTATTGCATCATACTTATAGCGCCACCTATTGGTGAAACAGGAAGTCCTCATAACTCCTATATACATTATCCGATTCGTCCGATATATCTCACGCTTCATGACGGTTCTGTCCTGAACACATCTATGTGTCAGTATTGCATCATACTTATAGCGCCACCTATTGGTGAAACAGGAAGTCCTCATAACTCCTACATACATTATCCGATTTGTCCGAGATTTCTCACGCTTCATGACGGTTCTGTCCTGAACACATCTATGTGTCAGTATTTTGTCATACTTATAGCGCCACCTATTGGTGAAACAGGAAGTGCTCATAACTCCTACATACATTATCCGATTTGCACCAAATTGCCAACGATTCATGAAGGTCGCATTCTGAACACATCTATGCGTCGGTATTGAGTCACACTTACAGCGCCACCTACTGGTGAAACAGGAAGTACTCATAACTCCTACATACGTCATCCGATTTACTCCAAATTGCTCACGCTTGATGAAGGTCGCATCCTGAACACATCTGTAGGTCAGTATTGAGTCATACTTATAGCACCACCTACAGGTCAAGCAGGAAGTCATCATAACTCCTACATACATTGTCCGATTTACTCAACATTTCTCACGCTTCATCAAGGTACCGTCCTGAACACATCTATACTTCGGTATTGAATCACGCTTAGAGCGCCACCTACTGGTGAATGGAAGTTTCTCTCAGTACTGCACACCGAAATAGCACACCCTTTAACGGCGCCACACCCCGACACGCATGGGGTGCGAGGGCCCGCTCAATGCTGCTCGCAGCCCTAGTTATTATTGTCCTTCTTCCAAAACAAATGCCTTTTTGGCGGCCTAAACATCGATGAAAACGGATGAAACTTTGCAGATACGTCAGTCCCGGTGAAAAATTTGATAATTCATGGGTGACGGAAATGGGCGTGGCAAAACGGCTCAAGAGCGCCCCCTGGAAAATTTAAAATGGCGAGCCCCACCTTTCAGTTTAATGTAGGCGAACGAAATTCGGTGGGCATATGTATTTCATCGAGCCACACTAAAATGTCTCTTGGAGCTATACCCAACATGCAACAGGAAGTCCGCCATTTTGCTCTTTATGTGCCATTTTGTCCTTGTTTTGACCATTTCCATGCCTCGTACTTTGACAAACTCCTCCTACAGATTTCATCCGATCAACTTCATATCGGGTCAGCTTCATCTTAAGACCTTTGTGATCAAAAGTTATCAAAAAATTTGAGTTTTCACCAAACACCCTTGCCGTGGCGCCCCGCCAAAGTTTGACATTTCGCCATAAAACACGAAGTCCTCATAACTCCTCCATACATTATCCAATTTGTCCGATATATCTCACGCTTCATGACGGTTCTGTCCTGAACACATCTATGTGTCAGTATTGCATCATACTTATAGCGCCACCTATTGGTGAAACAGGAAGTCCTCATAACTCCTCCATACATTATCCAATTCGTCCGATATATCTCACGCTTCATGACGGTTCTGTCCTGAACACATCTATGTGTCAGTATTGCATCATACTTACAGCGCCACCTATTGGTGAAACAGGAAGTCCTCATAACTCCTCCATACATTTTCCGATTCGTCCGATATATCTCACGCTTCATGACGGTTCTGTCCTGAACACATCTATGTGTCAGTATTGCATCATACTTATAGCGCCACCTATTGGCGAAACAGGAAGTCCTCATAACTCCTACATACATTATCCAATTCGTCCGATATATCTCACGCTTCATGACGGTTCTGTCCTGAACACATCTATGTGTCAGTATTGCGTCATACTTATAGCGCCACCTATGGGTGAAACAGGAAGTCCTCATAACTCCTGCATACATCATCCTATTTGCACCAAATTGCTGACGCTTCATGAAGGTCACCTTCTGAACACATCTATGCATCGGTATTGAGTCACACTTAGAGCGCCACCTACTGGTGAAACAGGAAGTACTCATAACTCCTACATACGTTATCCGATTTGCTCCAAATTGCTCATGCTTGATGACGGTCACATCTTGAACACATCTGTAAGTCAGCACCACCTACTGGTGAAACACGAAGTCCTCATAACTCCTACATACATTATCCGATTTACTCCAAATCGCTCACGCTTGATGAAGGTCGCGTCCTGAACACATCTGTAGATCAGTATTGAGTCCTACTTATAGCGCCGCCTACAGGTCAAGCAGGAAGTCATCATAACTCCTACATGCATTGTCCGATTTACTCAACATTTCTCAGGCTTCATCAAGGTACTGTCCTGAACACAACTATGCATCGGTATTGAGTCACGCTTAGAGCGCCACCTCCTGTTGACAGGAAGTTTCTGTCAGTACTGGACACCGAAATAGCACACCCTTTAACGGCGCCGCACCCCGACCCGCGTGGGGTGCGAGGGCCCGCTCACTGCTGCTCGCAGCACTAGTTCTCCTTATTCTTCTTCTTGTTCTTCTCCCCAAACAAATGCCTTTTTGGCGGCCTAAACATCGATGAAAACGGATGAAACTTTGCAGATACGTCAGTCCCGGTGAAAAATTTGATAATTCATGGGTGCCGGAAATAGGCGTGGCAAAACGGCTCAAGAGCGCCCCCTGGAAAATTTAAAATGCCGAGCCCCACCTTTCAGTTTGATGTAGGCGAACGAAATTCGGAGGGCATATGTATTTCATCGAGCCACACTTAAATGTCTCTTGGAGCTATACCCAACATGCAACAGGAAGTCCGCCATCTTGCTCGTAATGTGCCATTTTGTCCTTGTTTTGACCATTTCCATGCCTCGTACTTCGACGAACTCCTCCTACAGATTTCATCCGGTCAACTTCATATCGGGTCAGCTTCATCTTAAGACCTTTGTGATCAACAGTTATCAAAAAAATTGAGTTTTCACCACACACCCTTGCCGTGGCGCCCCGCTAAAGTTTGACATTTCGCCATAAAACACGAAGTCCTCATAACTCCTCCATACATTATCCAATTTGTCCGATATATCTCACGCTTCATGACGGTTCTGTCCTGAACACATCTATGTGTCAGTATTGCGTCATACTTATAGCGCCACCTATTGGTGAAACAGGAAGTCCTCATAACTCCTCCATACATTATCCAATTTGTCCGATATATCTCACGCTTCATGACAGTTCTGTCCTGAACACATCTTTGTTTCAGTATTGCGTCATACTTATAGCGCCACCTATTGGTGAAACAGGAAGTCCTCATAACTCCTCCATACATTATCCAATTAGTCCGATATATCTCACGCTTCATGACGGTTCTGTCCTGAACACATCTTTGTGTCAGTATTGCATCATACTTATTGCGCCACCTATTGGTGAAACAGGAAGTCTTCATAACTCCTACATACATTATCCAATTTGTCCGATATATCTCACGCTTCATGACGGTTCTGTCCTGAACACATCTATGTGTCAGTATTGCATCATACTTATAGCGCCACCTATTGGTGAAACAGGAAGTCCTCATAACTCCTCCATACATTATCCAATTCGTCCGATATATCTCACGCTTCATGAAGGTTCTGTCCTGAACACATCTATGTGTCAGTATTGCGTCATACTTATAGCGCCACCTATTGGTAAAACAGGAAGTCCTCATAACTCCTCCATACATTATCCAATTTGTCCGATATATCTCACGCTTCATGACGGTTCTGTCCTGAACACATCTATGTGTCAGTATTGCGTCATACTTATAGCGCCACCTATTGGTGAAACAGGAAGTCCTCATAACTCCTCCATACATTATCCAATTTGTCCGATATATCTCACGCTTCATGACAGTTCTGTCCTGAACACATCTTTGTTTCAGTATTGCGTCATACTTATAGCGCCACCTATTGGTGAAACAGGAAGTCCTCATAACTCCTCCATACATTATCCAATTTGTCCGATATATCTCACGCTTCATGACGGTTCTGTCCTGAACACATCTTTGTGTCAGTATTGCATCATACTTATTGCGCCACCTATTGGTGAAACAGGAAGTCTTCATAACTCCTACATACATTATCCAATTTGTCCGATATATCTCACGCTTCATGACGGTTCTGTCCTGAACACATCTATGTGTCAGTATTGCATCATACTTATAGCGCCACCTATTGGTGAAACAGGAAGTCCTCATAACTCCTCCATACATTATCCAATTCGTCCGATATATCTCACGCTTCATGAAGGTTCTGTCCTGAACACATCTATGTGTCAGTATTGCGTCATACTTATAGCGCCACCTATTGGTAAAACAGGAAGTCCTCATAACTCCTCCATACATTATCCAATTTGTCCGATATATCTCACGCTTCATGACGGTTCTGTCCTGAACACATCTTTGTTTCAGTATTGCGTCATACTTATAGCGCCACCTATTGGTGAAACAGGAAGTCCTCATAACTCCTCCATACATTATCCAATTTGTCCGATATATCTCACGCTTCATGACGGTTCTGTCCTGAACACATCTTTGTGTCAGTATTGCATCATACTTATTGCGCCACCTATTGGTGAAACAGGAAGTCTTCATAACTCCTACATACATTATCCAATTTGTCCGATATATCTCACGCTTCATGACGGTTCTGTCCTGAACACATCTATGTGTCAGTATTGCATCATACTTATAGCGCCACCTATTGGTGAAACAGGAAGTCCTCATAACTCCTCCATACATTATCCAATTCGTCCGATATATCTCACGCTTCTTGAAGGTTCTGTCCTGAACACATCTATGTGTCAGTATTGCGTCATACTTATAGCGCCACCTATTGGTAAAACAGGAAGTCCTCATAACTCCTCCATACATTATCCAATTTGTCCGATATATCTCACGCTTCATGACGGTTCTGTCCTGAACACATCTATGTGTCAGTATTGCGTCATACTTATAGCGCCACCTATTGGTGAAACAGGAAGTCCTCATAACTCCTCCATACATTATCCAATTTGTCCGATATATCTCACGCTTCATGACGGTTCTGTCCTGAACACATCTATGTGTCAGTATTGCGTCATACTTATAGCGCCACCTATTGGTGAAACAGGAAGTCCTCATAACTCCTCCATACATTATCCAATTTGTCCGATATATCTCACGCTTCATGACGGTTCTGTCCTGAACACATCTATGTTTCAGTATTGCGTCATACTTATAGCGCCACCTATTGGTGAAACAGGAAGTCCTCATAACTCCTCCATACATTATCCAATTTGTCCGATATAGCTCACGCTTCATGAAGGTGGCCTTCTGAACCCATCTATGTGTCGGTATTGAGTCACACTTACAGCGCCACCTACTGGTGAAACAGGAAGTCCTCATAAATCCTACATACATTATCCGATTTACTCCAAATTGCTCATGCTTGATGAAGGTCACATCTTGAACACTTCTGTAAGTCAGTATTGCGTCATACCTACAGCGCCACCTACTGGTGATACAGGAAGTCCTCATAACCCCTACATACGTTATCCGATTTAGTCCAAATTGCTCAGGGTTGATGAAGGTCGCATCCTGAACACATCTGTGCGTCAGCATTGAGTCATACTTATAGTGCCACCTACTGCTTAAAGGAAGTCCTCATAACTCCTACATACGTTATCTCATTTACTCCAAATTGCTCAGGGTTGGTGAAAGTTGCATCCTGAATACATCTGTGTGTCAGCAGTGAGTCATGCTTATAGCGCCACCTAATGCTTACAGGAAGTCCTCATAACTCCTACATACGTTATCCGATTTACTCCAAATTGCTCACGCTTGATGAAGGTCAGATGAACACATCTGTAGGTCAGTATTGAGTCATACTTATAGCGCCGCCTACAGGTCAAGCAGGAAGTCATCATAACTCCAACATACATTATCCGATTTGCACCAAATTGCTGACGATTCATGAAGATTGCATTCTGAACATATCTATGTGTCGGTATTGAGTCACACTTACAGCGCCACCTACTGGTGAAACAGGAAGTACTCATAACTCCTACATACGTTATCCCATTTACTCCAAATTGCTCAGGGTTGATGAAGGCTGCATCCTGAATACATCTGTGTGTCAGCATTGAGTCATGCTTATAGCGCCACCTACTGCTTACAGGAAGTCCTCATAACTCCTACATACATTATCCGATTTACACCAAATTGCTCACGCTTCATGAAGGTCGCATCCTGAACACATCTATGCATCGGTATTGAGTCACACTTACAGCGCCACCTACTGGTGAAACAGTAAGTCCTCATAACTCCTCCATACATTATCCAATTTGCCTCAGATCTCTCATGCTTCATCAAGGTTCTGTCCTGTTCTTGACCTGGAGAAGGCAAGAGAGAAGGAATACGAGAGAATCCTGGACGAGAGAGAGACGGAGAGGCCAATGCAGATTCCACATAGTTAACCAGTTGTTGCGAGTATTGAGCCCATATTGAGCAGGCACATGGTGGTAGTATGTGGTTTGCCATTATCGATCCACTCTACAGCTCAGAAGGAAGAAACACCTGCAGAAAGTGACAGGAGAACAGAGGAGACAGAAGGTAAAACACATCTAAGGGAGACAGAAGATGATTATTAGTAATATGCATTATTGGGATGAGGATGTCTACACATGTATCTATGTATCGAGTTGCTACAAGTTGTTTTATAGTTTTATTGAAATTGGAGACCATTGTTAGACAATTAGATGAGAGAAAATTATCTGAGCTTTCATGTAAATACCAAACCATCAGGCACTCCAGGGAATTGAACCCCATTCCTACTGGAAGTCCAACACCAGTGCCTTTTGCTTTTTGGCAGTTCATGAAAGGGAAAGCAAAACCTGCATTAGCAACAGCATATACGGCACTATTTCATTTTGCAAAAAAATGCCAATTATTGGCTTTTTAACCCTTTGATGCACAACATGGGTCTAAAATTACCCATATCCATTTTCTGTTGTCATGTATAGCTGAGTGTTTCTATGATATATTATTGAAAAATATATCTACTACTTCTACTATTGCTACCACTACTACTACCGCTACCACTTCTATTACTACTACTGCCATTACTACTAATAACAATAATATTATTAAATACTAATATTAATACTATTTAGTACTACTACTGAAACTATACTCATACTACTACTACTACTTATAACAATAATATTAATAATAATTATACTATTACTACCACTACTACCTCTACTACTAATACTACTACTACAACAAATGAGGATGCTTTACACCCATGTTGTGCAATAGAAGGGATGTGCATATGTTGTGCATCAATGGGTTAATTTGTTCACCTAATGTAGAATATAATATAATTACTGTAGTTTTGAATGTGCATATCATTCTATAAATATAAACTAAATTACTCAATAAATAAATATCATTCAATACATATTCAATAAATATTCAATAAATATCACTCAATAAATATACTAAATTACTCAATAAATAAATATTCAATAAATATAAACACAATATGATCAAAAGCTCTATTTAAAAGAACAAACTGCCTCATGATGTATGTAGGTATGTTCATCTGCAACTGTTACAAATCTTACTTTACTCATCAAAATCTCTATATTTAAAAGAACAAACAACTGCCTCATGATCACTGAAATACATTGGCAACACTATTGATTCTATTTCATAATGTGTAGTTTTAACATAAACGTGGTCAATTAACGTCCCTTTTTCTGTTGTTGGTTCTATCACATGTTGAACATATCCTTTGTCAGTTAGAAATTTGCAGATAGTTGATGATTTCAAAATGTCGTCATTGAAATCGCCCATGACTGTAATGGTGTTGCTTTTTGGCTCTAACCAATAAAGTAATTTGGCTAGATTTTCTTTAAACAAAGACATGGGATACGATGGTGGACGATAAATGACTGCTATCAATATGTTATACTTAACACAGTTGTAAATCAAACATTCCAAATTGACATGTGGTCCTTTGATAATGTCATATGCCAAATTGTCTGCACTGTACAATCCAACTCCACCATGTTGTTGTCCTTGTAATGACATCAGTGCTGGGTTGTTGCTACTGTAACATAAACTTCGTGGACAACTGTGAAAAGTAAAACCATCTATGTTTACTGTTTCAAATGAGGATGAAGCAGATAACCATGTTTCTGTAACAGCAATACAGTTAAGCTGCAAATGCTGTGTACACAATGCCAAATCTGATACATGTCGAGTCAAACTTTGAATATTAATCAAAAAGACATTAAAAGTATGTGTACTAAAATTGGGCCTGTTACTTCCTATCAAAAATGGGGGCATACTCTGTATTGCATCTTTAATGTTGTCCCTACAATATAAGACTTTATCTTCAAAATTTTGAATCACCAAACCTGACAAATTTCTAACACTACTTAATGCCACATATGCCTGTCCTGCAGTAAATATTATTTTAAGACACACAACAGCATTATCCACAGTAACACCTTGGACTTTATGTACCGTGCAAGCCCAAGCAAGTTTAAGCGGAAACTGTCGTCGCAAACCACCTTTCTTAGTTACCTTCTCTTCCTCTGGCTCAATATCTGTAGAACCCATAAAAACCTCTGAACCACCTGCAGATTTCCTCCTCTCCGCACCAACATAATCATCATCAAACTTAATATAAACCTTTTGAGGAAATGTCTTATTCTCAGAAGAAACTACATGTGTCACAGTACCGCATACCCCATTAACAAGACCGTCCATAACATCCACGTTTTTGCACAACATTACACGCGCATCCTTACCTAACAAAAGTTGTTCAGCCAAACATGTGTCATACGTTTTGCTATGATGTCCAGTTTTCAATTCTAGTTTTCCTGTTTTTGTATTATTTACATAATCCTGAGCATCTATCTGGACATATTCAGGACATGTCTTAAACAGTTGTTCTACATTATGCTCATTAACCTGTTTATTTGTTGGAAATATGTGCAAAGCTGAACTCTCTTCACCAGTCTCACAACGTTTTAATATTTCTATGTCACTTTTTAACATCAGGGTCTTCTTTACACGGGTTCTTACTCTGTTTAACAACTCTGCAAACACATTATCTTTTTGTCTAACTATTTCTTTTAATTCCCCAACCTTAAATAGAGTAGACCACAAGTTTATACCTAGATTGTCTTCATACAGCGGTTTCCCTTTTACTGGAGGTAACTGGTAAAAATCTCCTACAGCAACTACACTAACGTTTCCAAATGGGGAGAGACTTTGTTTACTCTGTCTTAATCTTCCATTAATATATGACAACAGCCTGTGATCAACCATTGATATTTCATCTATTATCAAAATTTGAAGATCACTAAATTTAACACGCAAAGAATTCACCTTTTCTTCACCCAAAGGTGTGTACGGTAAATGGACATCTTTTCCTATGCTAAATGTGTGGTGAATGGTTGCGGCACGCAAATTGTATGCAGCTATCCCCGTAGGAGCCGTTAACAAAACACAAATATTGTCAGGATGACGACAGACTGTTGACAATAATCTCATGGCTTCATACTGAATGGCTTTTTCCCGTTCCTGCACCCCCTGTAATAAATAAATGGAATGGATCTGGGTTTTTCCCTATTACTTTTGCTAAGCACCATTGTCAAATCTGATAAAAAATAGACAGCTGAGACTTATTTAAAGATCTAATTAAAGCCAAACCATCATTTCTACACATTATATTATTTTGCTTTTCCAAATGTGCTACTTTTTGTCTATTTAATGCTAAATCTGGAATATTTTCCTCGTGTTCTTCAACTATCTGTTCTTTGTCTTTCTGTTCCTGCTCACACTGTAAACGCTCCAACTCTTGCTCTGGGCACAGTTCACACCAGGCATCTTCTCAAACACCATCTGTATCAATACTACTCTGGATATTATCCAATTCATCTGCTTCAATTTCAAACTTATTTCTGTTTAAATCAACAACTGACTTCACTGAATGTCTTGATCCATCACTAAACCTAACATGCCCATTCTTGTAAAACTGTTGAAATGTTTCAACGCTTGGAGGTTTTAGCTGCTTATCTAAACGATATGGCAAGAACAACTGCATGATACTTTGATGAAATAATTCCGGACTTTTGGTTTCAGAAAAGCGGCATAACGAATAACTGCAGGTTTTGTCCGTGTTCTTTTAGCAACAGTTCCAAAACCTTTGTTTAATTGAATCTGTGTCTTACATTTTTCATTTTTACTCAAAACACGATATTCAGATGCAAATGTTGCCATACACATGTCATTAAAAACACTATCGTTTGGCCTATTCTTGTAACGATCAACAAAACTAGTCATCCAAATATCGTCTGTGTTTATGTCTTCTGATGCTGCCTTTTGCTTCAACACACTTAATGGCAAACTCATTCGTACTATATTCTCGCCTGTGGGTACAAAAAATACTTTCCTTGAACATTCCTTCAGATGCATATTTGTTAACCTATAAACAGCTTCTTGAGCACACACATCTCTGTTATGGAGATAGACACTGCCTAGATTTCTCAGTGCATCTCTTGCCTCAACATTTTTCTCCTTTGATGCTTCTCTTTGGGCGTTAGCTAACAAAAGTCCCTTCTCCCTTTCTGCCTTTGAAATGTACGAAATTATGTAAACAACACATGCATATGCATCGACTACATACTGAATGTCTAGATTGGCCGACCAACATTTTAATAGAGGCTTACTATACTGGTTTACCCAAACTTCATTAACCTGCCTCTTTAACACTAGCAGCGCCAAGCATTTGAAACTTACCAGCTTAGCTGGGGGGTGGGTCAAATGCCCCCGCAGTCTTTAGAATGGGAGGCTGTTATTGACACACAATGGCCGCTAGATGGCGCTCGTGTGTGTGTTTGTGACACCAAATGCGGCTGTATCGGCTTGGGCTACAAATAGATACACCTGTCTAGAAATAAGATGGTCGTGTCTGGGACTACGTTTTCCCAAGCCCTATTATCAAATAGAGAGCATATCACTGATAACACTTGAAAAATAAGAACACATTGGCGCAGTATGATGTAGGACTATTCACCTATTGAGCAATTTATAGATGGATTTATGGATGAATTCCATGTTTACTCAGGCCCGGTCGGATTTCTGGCTAAGCCGCTGGGGTAGGCTTGTGTTGCAGTTTTATTTTCGGAATTTGAGCTGAAAGGCATTTTTCTTAACATGTATTATGATATATAGATATATATTATACTAAATAAATATATAATATTTGGGAGGGTTTTTATCACATTGGGGGGATTTGGAGCACTCATGGGGCTGGAGCACCAATCTGGCAATCCGGCTTGTTTACATCCGGACGTGAAGTATGTAGCAACATTCTGTGGAGGGCAGTAATAGTTGCATCGACACTGGCCGTAAGAAGAAGTGATTGAATACATTTTCCGCATGTTTGTTGTATTCTATTTGACATGTTCCTTTGCCTCATTTAGCACCAGCTGCAACAATCTCCTCCAAATCCGTTCTCTCCGTTAGCAGGGCTAACGTTGCACTCAGTAGCTTGTGCTTATTAGCTAGGTTTGGTAAAACGCTTGTGCAGTGGAGGGGTTTTGGGGGAATTATTGGATTATGCCAGCTAACGTTAGTTCCCAAGCTTGTTTGATAACTATTCGATGCAGACTGCCAGGCTAGTGCCTGTCGCCGTCATGAATGAGACGGCCCCACTTTATAGACGGCCCCAGCTTTTGTTTGCTTTTAACTTCAAATTAACGTTTTTGTGTTTTGGGGCCAACTCTTAAAATAATATAATATGTCATGCATAGCTAGCGAGAGATATTGCCCCCCGCATCATTTTTGCAACTTTGCAACTGCTTGCTTGCTAGCTAGCTTAGCTAGCCTAACGTTGGGTGTATGAAACTGGATTGTGAACAATTGCACAACCCTCATCCCACGATGGAGGCTATCAACTGGGCTTGGGACTCTGCCTCTCATCGCTAACTGGAAACTGTCCCGGTTGAGCTAATGGTAGGTAACGTTAGCTAGCTCAAATGTAGTTTTTTATTAGGCTATTATTAGCCTATCCAACCAATGTTATGTAGTTGTAGTATACTGTTGTATGGGTGGGGGTTGCAGAGGGCTACAAACAAGAGTGTGACACATGAGCACAGTTGTATTGTACTGAAAAATAAATTGACACAAACAATAATCTGATTAAGTTGACACTTTATTTTTTAATAATGTCACACATCACAATTTATAGCTCTCCATGCCTCATGATCAGTGATAACAGCCCCGCCCACGCCCGCCCACCTTATCACCCAGCCTCATCAAATTGGTATCACTGGACATGAAACAATGAGTCTTGATTCCAGGAGTACCTACACCGAAACCAATTCAATTGGGTAATAAGTGATACGCCGATAGGCCTATAAAAACAAACATTTATGTTAAACTCTTATATCCTAGCATGAACATTAGAGTTGATAATAGTGAAGGACATAAAGTGAAGGCCTATAAAACGTATAAAATAATGGTCTCATAAGCATTTTTCGATTGTGGAATTGTGTTCACTTGTTTTAGTTTACAAACATATGCAATTTTCTTAGCACATCTACTGGCTAACTTTTGTCACACCCCCTGGTTCCAGTCTTGGATTATTAGCTACTTTCATTTACAATGACGTTACCTTATGAACACAAGTAGCTTAACCTATAGGCCTACATAAACACAAAACCTTAATATCCTGTTTATTTACATTGTATTTTCTTTCATTGACAGCGTGTCAATAGGAAAACGACGCGCGGTCTCTTTAGTCCTGAGACCATCAGACAGGCAGCTCTGGAGGTCATTGAAGGCTATATATTATTATGATATGGTTGATAATAGTGAAGAACATGTGCAAGTTGTGTGTCATAAAATGTAAAAAAAGTACACATCAGCTTATCACAGAGTTGGCTGTAATATAAGGTTGCTCCCTGTCCTTTGACATTCGCTACCCGCAGACAGACGGCATATTTGCATGTCAATGTATGCTCAAACTAATTTGAATTTCGTGGGGGTTGGGGAGGTTAGTTAGGGTGAGGAAAACGACGCGCGGTCTCTTTAGCCCTGAGACCATCAGGCAGGCAGCTCAGGAAGGCTATATATTAGTATGATATTTTGTCTAATAATACATTTGTTGAAAGTAACGAGAATTACATGCCCGAAAAACAGAGATAGGACACGAACATTACAGTTGATAATAGTGAAGGACAAGTTGTGTGTCATAAAATGTGGAATCTCTATCTTATTTTCGTTGTAGATGGAATCAAACCAAAAAATACGACTTTTGAACCGGCTCTCCCCTATCTACACCGAAACCAATTCAATTGGGTGATAAGTGATACGCCAATGGGCCTATAAAAACAAACATTTATGTTAAACTCGTATATCCTAGCACGAACATTACAGTTGATAATAGTGAAGGACAAGTTGTGTCATAAAATGTGGAATCTCTATCTTATTTTCGTTGTAGATGGAATCAAACCAAAAAATGCGAATTTTGAACCGGCTCTCCCCTACCTACACCGAGACCAATTAAATTGGGTGATAAGTGATACGCTGATAGGTCTATAAAAACATACATGTTCAAATAAAATGCCAGATCAGATGCCACATAAACTAAAGTAAACATCATCTTATTGCCACCCCTGAAAAATGCCTTGCCAACCCAGTTGCCACCCTAACTGTAGGCAATTAATCTTTTTTTTTATTTTTATGTTGATTGTAAATGTTGGTGATATTTCTCCGTAGTTCATGTAAACGTTTTACTCACCAGTTTACAATTAACTTTGCCCTAAATAGAGAAAAAAATGGTTGCACCCGTGACCCGCCCACCTGACTGACCTGCAGAAACCACAACAATACTAACGTAACGTTACGTGGTGACTGGAGCGATCCTCACTACCGCAGCATATTTCCAGAGTGAGTCAGGTAAGCAAGCTATAATTTGTTTGTTGTTGCTTTATGTTTAAAATGTTCAAATGTTCTGTCAAGTTTGACAATGTGAAATATGTGATAGAGCTCAACCACATGACTATTGTTATTGTATGACATGAGTTATTCTAAACTCTTTGGCGTACATACTGAAGTGGGGGGAATCTAGCTTCACATCAACTAGCTAGCTAGCACTAGTGAAATGAGACAACTGTTTCCCTCAGCGTGCGCTGTTGTCAAATGGTAGCCTGTAATGAAATGAGACCATCATGGTTTTCCTCAGCTAGGCCTATTTGCATGTCAATGTAAACCCGTGGGGGTTGGGGAGGGCTACAAGGTATAGCTTTTGGTTAGCCTACAGCCCTACCAAGAAATGTTAGTTCTGCTTCATTCCCACAGCAATTTTCTATAGGGAGGCTTTAGCGGCTCTCAACCTCAAGTACAAACCCTTCTCTACATGGCCGCTCTGAAGATCTACAGGTCCAACTGGGCAGCCAGGGTCCGTGCCACAGTGGTGTGGATGAAGAGGTCCCACAAGGCCAAAGTGGTCTTGAAGGAGAAGCAGCAATTGCTCAGTGAGATCACATCTCAGTACATTCTTTTGATTATAGATGCATGATTGAAAAATGAATGATATTAAAGTGTAATGCTAATTTATCGTTTTTTGAATCATGCTTTTTATTATTTTGTCATTAAAGATAACAGCAACATACAATATGTTATTCACTCAGTTAGGCTATATGAAAATTAATGCTAGTAAATTGATAGATTTTGGGTGACTAATTTTGTTTGTGTGTGATTTGTTTGTGTTTTCCTGTCAGTTCTGCCCATCCACATGCTCATCTTGGATGTCAGGACGAGGTGGAATTCTCTCTTTCTCACGTTTGAGAGATTCTTTGAGCAGTTTCCCACCATCCAAGCTACTCTTATGGACCCACAGCTCAGGAAGTAGGTGGAGAAGGACAGTCAACAGCATGGACACAGGGGACTTCAGGAAGGCAGAGGAGTTTGTGGAGCCGATGCGTGTGCTGCACACATCCACACTCTGTGTCTCCAGTGAAAGAAACCCAACCTGTGGCCAGATCATTCCAATCCTCCAAAAGTTGCAGGCCCATTACACTGTGCGCCAGGGGGACTCTGCCCAGCTAGCAGATCATCAGTGGGCAGCCAGCGGCCCGCTGACGACCAACTCGGCGGCCCTACGTCCTCTGTCAGTGCGTTGGTGGCTTGCTGCTCACACTGCACCACCCTCCCCACACACTGCATGCTAATGCGCTCTATACGTTGCTATGCTAATGCATGTAATATTGCTAATAATGCATGCAATAAATGAGAACAGATGTGTGAACTTTTTTTAAATTTTATTTAAAGTAGCACATCAATATAACACAGATTAATGCAATACTCTTAAGAGGAGACAGGTACAGTAAAGAAAATGTTCAAAAGCAGCATAACGAACATACAGTACATAACATATATCAGCATACATATAGTACACTATGAACAGCATATGACATTATGGAGATGGACACTAGACATATGGTAGGCTATATAAATACTCTAGACAGATGGCATGTACAGTAACAATCAATAGTTTGGACACCTTCTCATCCAGTTGAATGCAAAGGTGTCCAGTCTTTTGACTGGTACTGTAACTGTACACAACTGTGCACACAACTCAGGTGTACAGTAGTCTGATGGCTGTACAACAAAAGCAGAATAACCTGGGGGGTTGTGTGTAGCCCCAAGACGTCATGGCCGATCTAGAACACAGAATTCAAAAAAAATTTGACTTTGTAAATGGCTGAAAGAATTGGTCTTTGATAAGTATATATAATTTAAAAAATGTGAACAGGTCAGAAAAAACAAACACCAACCATAAGAACTGGCGTCGCATGCTGTGGTTTGTGGACGATGTGGCGTGGAGTCCCATGTTCGGGCCCCAAGGTAGGTGGTCTAAAATAAGATTAAAAATAATATTAAGATAAAGTAGGTGGTCTAAAATAATATTTAAAATAATATTAAGATAAAGTCTAGACCAAGTGCCCGGCTATAGAGTACCTGGTCTGCACGTATTCATGGGTTTCAAATGTAGTCCTAGACCTGCCGGACCAACACAGGTGTTTCAAATTAATGAATTAGTTCTACTGCATAAGATAAATTGAAACACCTGTGTTGGTCCCCAATATGGCAGGTCTAGGACTACATTTGAAACCCATGAATATGCTGGTCTGTGCTAATCTTCACTGTTCTGTGCTAGTATAACAGTAACATCCTGGTTCTACTCTGGTCTCCATACCTGTTCTCTGTACTGGTCCTCATGTCTCCTCTCGCCCTTCGCCTGCATCATCACCTCGAGTTTTTCCCAGTTTCTGGCACCTTCCAGTTTGGATGTGCCAGAGCCCATAGGCCACCTGGGCTGGAGGGAGAGACAGGACAATTAACCAAGTGAAAGAGACAGAAATACTGCACACAGAAGAGACATTGATATGACTGTCCAGCCTGTGATAGACCTCTGAAGTTTTGCAGAATCTAATAAGATGGCTAATTTTAACAATAATAGCTTAGCTAGCTAGTAGTGCCAACTGCCTACCTGGCACAGCCTACTCATTGACCAAATGAACATGGGAACTTTCACAGACGTTGCCAGAGCATTTGGGACAGTTAGCTATTCTGTTCTCTCTCAAAATGATTAAAGATTGGCTTATAGCCAATCAGACGACGATTACATTGCCAAAACTGTAGCTAGCTAACGTTAGCCGAGATGAATTTGCGTCAGGCAGACTAATGGTGGCCCTCAACAACGCCTCACAAAAGTTCAAGAAACGGTCACAACTGAAATGTTTCAAAGTTGCCAACTCAACGTTACAATTACCACAAAAAGCAGAACGTATAACACTCATGGCGACAGAGTAATTTTAGCACTAGCCTAAGCACTAGCCTAGGTATGCTGCTAACGTTGGATATGAAGTAAACATGGAGATGTTACAACGCCTGTTGCTAGCACTAGTGCTTATTCATGTATATTGTCCTCTTATTTCAGTTATTTCAGTTATAATATTTCAGTTATTCAGTCCCTCATCACCTTTGCGCTAGCTCGCTAGCTAGCTCGCACTGCACTGGAGAGTAAACAAACAGTGCGCCCCACAATGCACAGCGCATCTGACTACGGGTCTTTTTTAGGTCAAACATGTTGCATTTGTTTGGGGAGAAGAAGGTAGGAGAATAATAATAATAATAATAATCCTTCGAGTTTCAATAGGGCCTCGCACCGCCAGTGCTCGGGCCCTAATAATCCTTCGAGTTTCAATAGGGCCTCGCACCGCCAGTGCTCGGGCCCTAATAATCCTTCGAATTTCAATAGGGCCTCGCACCGCCAGTGCTCGGGCCCTAACTAGGGCTGCAAGCAGCATTGAGCGGGCCCTCGCACCCCACGCGAGTCGGGGTGTGGCGCCGTTAAAGGCTGTGCTATTTCGGTGTCCAGTACTGAGAGAAACTTCCTGTCACCAGTAGGTGGCGCTCTAAGCGTGACTCAATACCGATGCATAGATGTGTTCAGGACGGTACCTTGATGAAGCGTGAGAAATGTTGATCAAATTGGACAATGTATGTAGGAGTTATGATGACTTCCTGCTTGACCTGTAGGCGGCGCTATAAGTAGGACTCAATACTGACCTACAGATGTGTTCAGGACGTGACCTTCATCAACCCTGAGCAATTTGTTGTAAATCAGATAACGTATGTAGGAGTTATGAGTACTTCCTGTTTCACCAGTAGGTGGCCCTGTAAGTGTGACTCAATATCGATGCATAGATCTGTTCAGAAGGTGACCTTCGTGAAGCGTCAGCAATTTGGTGCAAATCGGATGATGTATGCAGGAGTTATGAGGACTTCCTGTTTCACCAATAGGTGGTGCTACACTGTAAACCCTGATTAGTACTATGAACTTAATTTTTTTTAGGAAACAGATTACCACAAAAAAATTAAGTAATTCAACTTAATTCTTTCAAGCAAGCAACAATTAATTATTTGAATTAAGCCACACTTAAATGTTTTGTATTACATGTACTCCATGCAATTGTGTGTGGCAATTCAATTAATTTGATTTGACATAACTCAAAATAAATGTGCCCAAATACACAATATATTTCATTTTAATATACTTTATTATTATGCTTTAACAGCACTTAACATTACTGGTGTCATTAAGTTGTGGTAATCAAAATATTTACTTTAATTAAACTCAAAAATGTTAAAATGGTACTCAAATAATTTGCTGAAACAGATTACCTAAATTTTTAAAAGTAGAACTAACTTAAATACATCCAAAAATGCCAACATATTGAGTTACGGCAACTCAAAAGGAAGTCAGTGCTCAGACACAAACAATTGGGAATAATGCATTTATTCACATTTAACAGTTCACAGTTTTGAGAACATTTAAAACTGGTAAAACCTTCAAAAAGAAGTGTGTGTGTGTACTGTATGTAAGTGTGTGTGTGTGTTTGAAAGAGAGAGAGGGGCACAGTCACGCTTGTTTCAGCTGGGATTATTTTGAGATTATTTTGATTTAATAGATTTTTGATTAATTTAAATTGTGTGCATTCAAAGTCAGTAAATGCTCGTAAGTGTAGCCATTTTCTATACATGGGAAAGCACCACCATATTTCCTTATAGGATAAGGCTAAACGTGAACATTTATTTACTTTAAATGCACATAATTTAAGCATTTAATCTAAATACATATATTGAATTTGAATGCACATAATTTAAGCATTTAATCTGAATACATAGTGATATTTGGCACATAGTCTGAACCCTGGAAAAACCTTGTGGAGAATCAGTCTGTGATCACTTATTTTAGACTGCAAGTACTGGATAGTTTCATCTGTAAATGTTGGGGATAAAACCATCTCTATCACTTCTTTCAAATCCATTAGCACTGCCCATGCTGCATCGCCTTCTGGAACTTTACTACCAACCATCAAAGGGAGTAGTCTAAGCACTGTGGCATTTTCTCTATATACTGTAGAGTATTATATAACATCTGTAGTCTAATACTCTAATATTCTAGCTGCAGATGTAGTCAAATACTCTAGATGCAGAAGTAGTCTAATACTCTAATTCTCTAGCTGTAGTCTAATACTCTAATACTCTAGCTGCAGATGTAGTCTAATACTGTTGCTGCAGATGTAGTCTAATACTCTAATACTCATTGATGCACGGAACCAATTCAACAGGCATTTCATTTAAATAATCTAAACCAAAACTAGCGTGACTGTGCCCTTTTCAGCACAACGGGTATAATATGGATTAAAACACTTTCAAACCGAACTGGCTATGACCATACATAAAATACATTATGCACACCACAGTATGCACACCAACATAAAATGTATTATGAACTGTGCACACCATTTTCATGTGGCTGATTTAACTATCAAGGCACTTGAACAGCCTGTGTGGACACATGCCTTGTGTCACATTACTTTGTGTTTTTACAAAAGAAAATGAAAAAAATAAAGAATAGCTTAATTTAAATCCAACATTTCTGTCTCTGATTTAACTATCAAGGCACTTGAAAAGCCTGAGTGGACACATGCTTTGTGTCACATTATTTTGTGTTTTTACAAAAGAAAAGAAAAGAAAAAATATTTTTTTCTAATTAAAAATGTGTCTAACATACATAATGAGACTCTAGGCCAGGGGTGGCCAACCAGTCAGAGACTAAGAGCCACAAAAATTACTATGGTACCACCCAGAGCCACACCATATATACCAGCGTTTCTCAACCTTTTTTTCAGTCACCGCACCCTTCATAAGTACTTAAAATCCCAAGGCACCCCAGTCTAAAATAAGAAGAAAAACATTATTGTCCATTAAATATACATTTAAAGTTAATTTATTTAAAATTAATACATACAACAAGATATTTTCTGACATAATATATTTTGGACTGGGCTGGGTTAGGCTGGACTGGGCTGGGTTAAGCTGGGCTGGACTGGGTTAGGCTGGACTGGGCTGGGTTAGGCTGGGCTGGGTTAGGCTGGGCTGGACTGGGTTAGGCTGGACTGGACTGGGTTAGGCTGGACTGGACTGGACTGGACTGGACTGGGTTGGGTTGGGTTGGGTTGGGCTGGACTGGACTGGACTGGACTGGACTGGACTGGGCTGGGTTGGGTTGGGCTGGACTGGGCTCGAGATTTGAGGCTTTGAATTGTCCCAATGATGTCTGGCATATAAGACAGAATGGCTTACCATTACGTTCTATGAAGAAAAAATTACTCTCCCCACTCGGGTAAAAAATGTCCTGTGTTCGTCTTCATATTTTCTTTTAGCTGCGCATTTCTTTCCAGCCATTCTTTGGTTGTGTACAGTAGCCTAGGCTACGTTAGCTTTTGTCGTAAAAGAGAATGACCCACGCAAAGCAAATTATTTTGTTTACAATAGGTGCGTTTACATGACAAATATTTTTCAATCTGGTTGATTTCAAGCTGATTTCATCTTGAGCGTATACATGGGATACAAAGTAAACTGGTTGGATGTTTACATGTGACAACGAAACAAATGTTTCGAACGCGCACGCAGCCGTGAGTGATTGCGTTACGATGGTTACAAACAGCTGACTACGGAACTGTCGAGCGTGCCTTGATTAGTCAAGTCTTGAGCATGCGCACAATGAACGCAGAATGCAGCATCAATCCGTTTCAAGGTAGTATACATGACGGATCAAACGGTTTCGAAAAGGTTTAAACTACCTCCTTGAAAGCGATTGGAATTTCAATCGGGTTGGGGCATTTCAGTCGGATTGAGGTGTTTATATGACATATTTTCAATCGGTTTGGTCTTCCAAACCTATCTGAAACCGATTCAAACTGTCCATGTAAACGCACCTAATAATTTTGTTACCAAGGTGATTTGCTACCTATATGATTGGTCTGAAGTGGTTCTCAGGCGACTTCCTCACTAGCGAAACGAATCATGATTTTATGACAAATCTGCAATAAACTAAAATGGGTGGGAAAAATGCACAGCGAAACTAGAGAGAGAGAAACGTTCTTATGGAATGAATGAATTTATTTTTTAATGAAAGGATGGAAGAGCCGCAAGCCAACTTTTTGGGGGGGATGGATGGAGGAGCCGCACATTGACGGGCAAAGAGCCGCATGCGGCTCGCGAGCCGCGGGTTGGCCACCCCTGCTCTAGGCACTGTAGGTACAAAGTAATAAAAGTGCAGGTTTTGGTCAACATTTCAAACAGACAGGCTAACTCTAACATCAGAAATGCATTAGCCAAGATTCAATCTAATAGTCTCTTGCTGCAGATGTAATCTAATACTCTGTAATACTCTAGCTGCAGATGTAGTCTAATACTCTTAATACTCTAGCTGCAGATGTAGTCTAATACTCTAATACTCTAGATGCAGATGTAGTCTAATACTTTAATACTCTAGCTGCAGATGTAGTCTAATACTCTAGATGCAGATGTAGTCCAATACTCTTAATACTCTAGCTGCAGATGTAGTCTAATACTCTAGATGCAGATGTAGTCTAATACTCTTAATACTCTAGCTGCAGATGTAGTCTAATACTCCAATACTCTAGCTGCAGATGTAGTCTAATACTCTAATACTCTAGATGCAGATGTAGTCTAATACTCGTAATACTCTCTTGCTGCAGATGTAGTCTAATACTCTAATACTCTAGATGCAGATGTAGTCTAATACTCTAATACTCTTGCTGCAGATGTAGTCTAATACTCTTGCTGCAGATGCAGTCTTATACTCTAATACTCTAGCTGCTGATGTCATCTAATACTCTAATACTCTTGCGTTAGATTCAATCTTCCACACAAATTATTGCAACCACACAGATATTGCAAATAGAAACATATTCTACATGACGGTACTTTGTGTTTTTCCTAGTGCAAAGAAAATGTCTCCCCGTGTCTTTTACTGTTATCAAATTCACATATATTCTTCATATTCACATATCACATCCACATATTCACATATCACCTTGCTAAAGGAGAGAGAAGGACTGTGTGCATTCGGCTCAGCCCTAGCTTTGACAGAGGCCTAAAGCATTACTCTGGAGCTGTTAGGTCATTTTTTAGAGACTGGAGCTTGGGTTTCAAGGGTTTCCCATCATCCAAGCCCATCAGGACTGTTTGGATGAATTCAAAAGTGTGGGTCATCCCCTTGGGGTAACTCAGGTGCAAGGCATACACCAAACCAAACAAAATCTGAAATGCGTCAGTCAATGTGGGAAGATCCCTTGCTACAATGTCACCTTCAAGAACAATGGCATAGCTTGACCTTGTTGAGTTGACAACGGTGAGAAGAGCGACAGAAGCCTCTGCAACATCTGGCTCATCGGACTCCTCCATCTGAAATCAAGACAAATGTTTTAACAAGAGAACCACACAGACTGTCACTGAGCCTCAAAACATCAACACTGGGGAGCAGATGTATCCTAGACATATCCTACATTAAATGAGCAAACTGTCTATCACTGTCTGTTTTCATTTTCATCAGACATCGTCGGCCTGACATTTTGTAATTAGGGCTAACTAAATGGCAAATTAGTGATAATTAGTACCGTATTTTCCGGACTATAAGTCACACTTTTTTCATAGTTTGGCTGGTCCTGCGACTTATAGTCAGGTGCGACTTATATATCAAAATATATGTTACGGTGGACATTCTCCGACCTCGCGGACCAAAGTCCAACCGTATGCAAAACCTCTGCGCAGCCGGGTGGTGGGAGAGGGCTCCGGGGCTGCAGCTGGATACTATTGCATCTATGCATTGCTGGAAGCGGAAGCGCTCGGCAGATGTTTGTTTACAACTTAATACATCCATGGTTTACAACCACCGTATGAGAGGAACTCTGTGTTAATTGATGAATGAATGAAAAATAAATCTCCGGAATGTACATCTCCGTTTCAAGTGCTTCATTCATAACTCCAGACGTTAACGTTACCGTACGAAAGCAAAGTCTGTTATTTGATTGTGTGCATGCACTCATGAACACAGTTCACATTTCTCAAGTTGTCATTATGCAAATACTATTCTAAAAGCTTTGAACAGCAACGTGGATGCCCCTTCTGAGGTGTCACATAAGCCTACGGTAGCATCCCTGCGCACAAGTTTTGCATAGGCTACGGTTAGACTTTGCTAGATTTACCGCAAGGTCGGGAATTGTAAGCATTTCCCGGTTAATGTGCACAATCCCCGACCTTACGGGAGATGTGAGAAATACTAACCAACTTCTCACATCTACCGCAAGGTCGGGGATTGTGCACATTAACCGGGAGATGTGAGAAACGCACCTTTCTCCTACATTAGATGCGACTTATAGTCCAGTGCGACTTATATATGTTTTTTTCCTCTTCATGACGCATTTTTTGACTGATGCGACTTATACTCTGGAGCAACTTATAGTCCGGAAAATACGGTAATCAGTCATGTGAAATAAACCTGAAATATATAAGGAATACAGAGGATGCGAGGACATGCAAGTCTAAGTTATCAGAGATAACATAACAAAGCGAACATGTCTCTTCCGCCATCTTGGATCACACTTGTGCGGCACTTGCCATGAACACGTCTCCTCTGCCATCTTGGATGATAGCACTACCCACAGTAGCCAGCAGGTGGCACGTGCACATGCTATACAGTAGATTGTATAGAAGATAACTATTACGCACACATATCGACAATGCGCATGGGAGAGCAGTGAAGAGAGAGGTCACCAATTGTGTGTGCCAACGGGTATCAGTACTACTGTATATAAAACCCTGGAGGTGCAACAAAACTTACATTCCAGGTCTTGAAGAATTGGGAGTCATCTTCACGCAGAAACACAGGGAGGGCACGGAGGGCAGTGGTGCGTCTGGAGTTTACATCAAGGTGCTCCTAGCAAGAGATGCATACGGTGTTTGAGTTTCTGTACTAGTGTTATATACATTCACACTTGACATAGATGTACCACATGTCATCATATTGTCCTCTGGCTTACCTGAAGATCATACACCTTTAATAGGGCCATCAAAGCCTCTGCTGTCTTTCCACTACGCGCTGCCTTCTGCCGGTACAAAGTCATGAGGCGTGGGGTGTGTGTGTCCAGCTCGCTATAAAAGCGGTTCCTTAGATTGATATTTGTGATCCTTTGAAACTCCGAACAAACCTGCACAAAACATGAAGAAAAACACACCATCACAAATGATGTTATATCCTAAAGCCACATCAGGCTCACTAACACAGTGTCAACAGATTTGATTTAGTGCCAACAGATTTGATTCAGATTTGATAAAGTTGAGGAGCCAGATGTTGATTTAGCACACAACACTGTGAATGGTGTATTTAACCATACTAGATTGATACACAGTTAAAGAGACAAAGAGTGAGTGAGCTATACTGAATGAGTGCTTACCTGCGACTCTGTTCGAAGAGCAGGCCAATTCTCCAGGATCTCTTTCACTGGTGGGCTGTCGCTGACAATTTCCTGTCGACGGAGAGCGAAGGTCATCTGCATCAGCTTCTCTATAAGTGTTAGGTTTCTCTCAGTCTTTGCGATTTCTTCGATGATTTGCAGTTTCAGCCGTTGAAGACTGGTGGGATCTTCCCCTTTCAGAAAGTTTGGCAGGTAATTTGCTCGTCTGGGTCTCTTGATGTTCGAGTGTGGTGATTCTCGCTCTGGGTTATTTCTGCTCCTCTTTCCTGCATTCACTGCGACCTCTGGGCACCCTGCTTTGCTCAACTTGGTACGGTAGTTTCCCATTTTAAATTTAAGGCTGGTCTTCCATCCATCAAAGCCAGTCCTACTGCCTGACTCTCTGAGACATGGGTGAGTGGTTATGAGAGCCTCAGCTGCCTTACCAATTTCTTCTCCACTTGGGTATGCCTTGAAACTATAGATGGTTGCAGCCATATTTTCAAGAATGTCATGCCTTTGGGATCTTGTCACTGTAGTCGTCTTTCCAGTGTTGTCAAAAGCAGTGTGTCCCTGTCGAAGCTTGAACTCTACCTCATGGGAGAAAGTGGGAACTGGAAATGAATCTGGCCACTTCTTGAGGCGGTCTGGGGTGGATGACGTAGTAGAGAGTATTTCTGTGTCTGCAGTTGAGTTTGAGCTTGCATCACTGTCTGACCTAACTACTTTAATCACAGCTTTCTGTGGCAGCTCCTCAGTGTCGTCCAGAACACACAGCTGTCCATCAAAATCTGGGTCTTCATATTGAAGAGTAAAGTTGAAATCAAAGTTAAATTTATATTGCACGAGTTTCTTCAACTCATCCACAGACTGAGGGCAGGAGGCAATGGTCATCTTTCGTGCAATGTCTGTTGTAATGTGGACACGAAGTATCATGGGGTTGTGTGGAGGTACCGCCATCTGAGGGAGAGAGAAAAAAAGCAGCATATTACGGTGGGGTCAGTTTCCAGTGCAATATGATGTGCGAGCTCACAACGGTTTAATTTTAACTATCTCAGCAACTGTTCTGGCAAAAAGTCTGATTAATCAGTCTAAAATTCTATAAGCAACTCATGTGAACACCCTAATCGAAATAGTCTTATTTAGAATAAGGCCAATAGTATATAAACTCGGGTAAATTAATATCAAATGAGCGTGGAACCGTGGGGAACTCACCGTACTCACTGCAGTGGAATGAATCTCTTGGGGGTCAGTAGCAGTCTCCCTCCAATGGAGTATGCAGAGAGGGTTACGGTGTCATTAAGGTCTGATAATGAATGGGCAGAGAGGTTGCTTGAGTAAAGTTCATAGGAGCGAAGATGCTCCACATAGCATGACCTATACTTCCTACAAAGAAAGTTAACATTGTTGTTAACAAGGAAGATCTGCTCAATCTTGCAAAATTGAGGGAGTCCACCATCCATTCCCACAGACACATACATACCAACAGAGTAATCAGTGCCATCCACAGTAACCTTTGATGTGCTGTATATTGTGTTGCTGTCTGTTTCTTGCTCAACAAACGTTCTTGCTACTTCAGGTAGTGACGCAACCAGGACAGAATTAACACTTGATGTCTGTGTATGTGGTTTGAAGAATGATGGTGCACTTAGGTAATATGCCACCATATGTTGATGCTTGGTAGCCAGTGTTTTTAGCACATTCTTGAAGTTGTGTGTGTGATGTATGACGTTTTTGAAAAAACGGTGTTTCCCCTCAAAACGCATAGTCCAGAGGTGTACAAGAGGCCCATACCGTCTAATGAGCTCTGGGTAGTGCTCAACATAGTGGTGCTTGGGACGTAGTCTGAACTTTGGAAAGACCTCGTGGAGAATCTGTCTGTGATCACTTATTTTAGACTGCAAGTACTGGATAGTTTCATCTGTAAATGTTGGGGATAAAACCATCTCTACCACTTCTTTCAAATCCATTAGCACTGCCCATGCTGCATCGCCTTCTGGAACTTTACTACCAACCATCAAAGGGAGTAGTCTAAGCACTGTGGCATTTTCATGTCCATTTCCACCGATAGTTCTTTTGGCAGCAAATGTCTTTGGGACTGGCTTTGGTTTGTCTGCTTTGTCAGTATACTGATATGGAAATGAAGCTATTTTCTCATTTAGATACTCAAGAGTGAAATACTTCAGATCTATCATCTTATTGATGCAAAGAGCCAGCTCAACAGGTACAATACCCTCAAAAAGGTCATGAAGCACATCAGGAGGAAAACCAGTGGTTGGGTGAAAATATTCCAAACTCTGGCGCAATACACAATCTGCCTTCACACCAAACTGGCTCTGACCATCCCCATTCACAACACTCTGCACAATAACATCATGGTCTTCTTTTGTTCTTAACGAAAACTCTCCCTCTGCAACCTCATGTGTCTGAAACTGGTCTCGTGTGGCTGTACAGAATCTACAGACATATTCAGCACTGAAGGACTCTATAAAGCCAGCCAACCCATGGGCCCCCAGATTGTCAGCTGCAACGCAAAAGACAGTGCCCTGAACAGACTGCCCAATGGACTCAATGAACACACCATTATGTTCAAGAGTGCAAATATCTTGCAACAAAGGTCTTAGCACACTTCCATAACTGCACCTCTTAAGGTCGGGCACCTTGCATAGGACTGCCAGCTGAATTACATGCGAGGCTGATCGGTATTTACTAGGGAGATTGGCAAGAACCCAATAAACAGCACAGATTTTGTGGATTTTCCGAGACGTTCCCAAAGGATTTGCAAGTTCTAGCTCATCAATATACAAAAGTAAAGACAGTTTAAGCTCTCCCGTGGACAACAATGCATTCTCATTGAAATACGAGCCATCTGCATGTGACATGTAATGACCAGGCTGAGAAACATTTGATTCTTGGATTTTTCTCAGAATATCAGTGTGTTTAAACATTTCCTGAATCATCTGAAGGATTGGTACATACACTGCTGTGTGTCCATGGGGATCTATGGAATACTGCACTGGACGTACAATAGGATAATTTGTCTCAACAAACGTTTTCCTTCGTTTACAAGTTGACAACTCTGCACCCCTTGCAGTTGCACTGGCAAAAACATTACTGGCCATGACTGCATTAACAGCATCATTAAGGGTTTCATCGCTAATCGTGTGGCCGTGCTTCAATAGTACATTACTGAGAGCTTCCTTCACCAGAGGTTGTGACAATGAAAATACGTGACTTAAGTGCTCAACTATTTCCTGTGTAGCTGTATTAGATACATTAAGGACAGTTTGCATTTTCAGGAATAGACCAGCCAGATTATGCTGCAACTGAGCTTGCAACAGGCTAGTGTCACACTCACTATGAGGGGCATCAAGTGCTTCTGCACTTTCAGTGGCACACTCTTCATCAGGGTCAACTAAGTTAGCGACTGGGGGAGTGTTACCCTCTACGCTGGAAATTACATCCCTGACGTCAGAACTAACACCTTCTGTGTGATACCTACTTTTGTGGGTATTAAATGAGGAGTACACATTAGTGCGATAATCACAATTCTTGAATGGGCATGCTACCATCTCATGCTGTTTTAAATGGCTCCTTAGATGTCTTAAGAGTGTTGCTTCTGAGAATGGTTGCTGAAATGCACATATGGGACAGGTAAAAGTATTAGTATCTTCCTGACCTACACCATCTCTGGACGTCAGAGGGTGCAATCGTGATATATGTATTTTGAGTGCATTGAATGTCTGAAAAGTGCACAAGCAATCATGATAGAGACATGGCAGTGGACTAATTTTTGAATAATGGCTGTGCTGCACTCGATAGTGCCTAAGTAACTTTGCTCTGGTTTCCACAGATACAGCACACAACTTGCACTAACACTCCATTGAAAAAAATGAAGACTTTACAGACCTAGTTTAACTTGACCACTATATACAGTAGGTTGGCACCTACCTGTACTCATCTACATCTACAAGAGGGGGGGGGGGTCCTCATCCCCATCCTAATGATATGTGTGTGTGTGTGTGTGTGTGTGTGTGTGTGTGTGTGTGTGTGTGTGTGTGTGTGTGTGCGTGTGTAGGTGCTCCCACCTGTCTGAGCTGGGCTTGATCTAAGAAAGACGATGTGGAGGATGAGGATCACTCAGTCAGTCACTTCCAAAGGGATGGATGAAAATACTGGTGAATGAGAGAAGTAGAGAAGGAGGGAGAGAAAGAGAGAAAGAATTTAAACAAGTTTAAATTTCTTCAAGACATTCAAATTTCATATTTTGGCCTAATTGAAACTAGATAAAATTGCTAACAGAAATTGCAGGTGTATATACACAGGGACATGCACAGATAGACACGAGGTGGTGATAGAGCACCTGCCCTTTGCCCTCTGGACAAGGGAAGTGCCCTTTTGAAAGTTACTTCTTTTTTTCTTTTTTTTTTTTACAGTGTAGGCCTACTGTATGTGGCCCATGGTGACATCGATCAATTCTCGATTAAAAGCGTGTAATAATGCCCCAAAATGCGTTGTAATTTTGCCAGACCACCCCCCCCCCACACACACACACACGTACCTGCGGCACACCCGTGCCCCTCCCCTCCCTCTCTTCCTTTGTCGACAGTAAATGCGAAAAGGGGATACAAACGGAGGCGCGCTGCAGCAGCACTGCACACACGTCTCCTCCCTTTCCTTTCCCCATCCAGAGTGCCCGAGTGATGACAGCTAACCAGACAGGTAACAAATAAACAAAACAAGTGTATTGTTTGCCCCCTAAGCCTCAGTTGCCAAACTATAACTTGCATTAATTTGTCTCTGTTGTGAAGTAGGCTAAGTCTCATACAGCGCCAAACAGCTGAGCCTAAATTAGCCGACTGCCCACCTGCTTAACATGCTAGCTAGTCATAATCAATTAATGGATTTAACGTGACCACCACACGACCAATGTCGGTAGAATTTGTTGTTGGTACAGCATGTGAAGCTTAAGCTATCAGTATAGCCTACTTAAGCTGAATATTTAGTAGTATGTAGTAACCTTAGGCTTAAAGCAGGGCTGCCAAACACGCATTTCAGCCTCTTCTCGCGCTCACACGCCACGCCACACGCAACAAATCGATTATCCCCCCCCCGTCAACAACTCGCGCGACAATCAAAATAGCCTACAAATTATCTGGCAGCAGCCCCCCCCCCGCCCCCAACCAACATCTCGCAGCGCAAGGTGCCCTCATTTTTCACTGAGCACCTGCCCCCCAAACTGTCTGTGCACGCCACTGTATATACATAGTAGTTATAGTTTGTAACATACCTTTCTAACACAGAACTTCTGTCACTGTCTAGACTTGTAGCCTTCTGAGCCTGTAAGAGACACACACACAAAGCTACAATCTCCAATCCAAACATTAACAATGGACAGGCCCACCACATAATACAAAATCTAAGACAGAGTACATATAGAGCACTTTAGGAATAATACGCAGCATTTTCAAACTTCTTACCAAATCAATGTCACCAAGATGGCGAGAGCTAGCACCAGGCAGAAGCTTCCGACGACAATTGCAGGTAGAGAATTGCAGGTACTGAATTCAGTTGACATGCTGCAGTCACCTGTCCTGCCAAGTAAAATGCACGTGAGGAAAGCCACTGCAAGATGATAATTTCACATTGATTTCACTAAATTATAAACCGTAATTTCACTCCCTATTTTACAGTATAATTCCTGATGTGCAATTGTTGTATATGACTGATTATAGCTTGTCAATCGAGCGCGCTTTTTTTCCAATTGCTGCTAGCACATGGGTAGGATTGTTGGTTAGTTGGATAGCTAGCTTGCTAGCTAGCTAATACACGCAAGCTAGCTACTACCAAATACAGCAGCAAACACTAGCGGCAATGTCGTACAGGGACAGCTGTCCCAACCAAAGAGACTAGAATCATATTCTAGTTTCTGTCATAACTTTACTCCCGAGGAGAGCTTCTAGCTAATCAACTAACGTTAGCTTAGCTAGCAAATCCAAGTTCAGCTTGCAAGAGCTAGCTAACTGGCTCGACTCGCACTCAATGCGCCCATCACCTAAGTGTAACGTTACCTATAAACTATAAACCAAGCGAGTGACGATACTGCAAAACAGTTATTTCACCAAATTAAATAATCCGTAATTTTACCCTCTTCCTAATTCTTGATGGCACAAGTGTTGGATACACAGGCTATTTCTTGACAGACAAGCGGCTAGCGGGCTCGACTCTCACACGATGATCTTATCGCCAACCAGGTTAACATTGCACTTAACGTTAACAGTAACCCTTCATATACTGTTGTGATATTATCATTAAACTGGTCAATGATAAAATAAAATGGAGGTAAGGATTCTTATAGTAAGGATTCTTACCTTAACTGTTGTGTATTCTCCCAAGGCAAAACGTGGCTTCTTTAACACCAAAAAATGGCAGTTGAAAATATCCGAGAAGCACGTACAGTGGGTGTTGACCGGGGTGTTGACGCACATGACGCGAGGGACTTTACTCTATTAATATGATTCAAATGTACACATATAATCATTTGTATATAGTTCAGTTTAATGAAATGATACTTGAACGTCGCTGCTACCCGATGCATTAGAGTCAGATACACTTATTCACAGGTTTTGAGTTTAGGTGGCTCAGTTTTTTTTATTGACGGTTACTGTTAGGGTTTACAGTGTATAAGTATGACGCAATACTGACACAGATGTGTTCAGGACAGAACCGTCATGAAGTGTGAGATATATCGGACAAATTGGATAATGTATGGAGGAGTTATGAGGACTTCCTGTTTCACCAATAGGTGGCGCTATAAGTATGACACAATACGGACACATAGATCTGTTCAGGACAGAACCGTCATGAAGCGTGAGATATATCGGACAAATTGGATAATGTATGGAGGAGTTATGAGGACTTCGTGTTATATGGCGAAATGTCAAACTTTGGCGGGTCGCCACGGCAAGGGTGTTTGGTGAAAACTCCAACGGTACCTCGTTTTTGAAAATCGGGCTTACAGGTCAAAAGTTGTGTGCACAAATGCACCTCCAACTTTGACATGTTGGTGGCGCTAGAGAGTTCGAACTGTGTACATGGGTCTTGGTGAAAAGACTCAGGGGACTGTCATGAATAAGAGTGCCAATTTTCACAACTTTTTACCATACGGTTCTATGGGCTGCCATAGACTCCAATGGCAGAATAATAATAATAATTAAAGCTGCAAGCAGCGTTGTGGGGGCCAAGCTGACCACGCGAAAGATGAAGCAAATACGACGGATGTTTTGAAGGCTTTAGAGATAGTGTTTGTCGGACTGCATCTACACTGCAAACTTGGTAAACACAGCAAACGTTATAACCACTGCAAACCTCAACCACTGCAAACTATGAAAATCATTCAGCTCAATAAAACAAGAAAAGTAGGCTGGTCTAATACTCAACACTCGTGGGCAGCGGATGAGAGCTAAAGTCTTTCCCACACCCGTGTGGCCAGCACGTTCGTGGAAATTCTGCCACACCTTCTCATTCAAGGCTGTAGGGAGGACCAGCTGAAAGATGGAGTTTGCAGTGTTGGGGTCCCTCACACACTGATGCAAGACTCCCTCCCTCAGAGTCAGCCTCTTCCTCTCCTTGAGGATCTGCCGAGTGTCACGTTGCAGGGCGATCCTTTCTGTTGCACTGGGCGGTTTCCCTGTCTGCAAGGATAACAGCATGTGGCGAATCATGTCATCTTTTTGCTGGGCGTCCTTCCATTCTCCAGGGGGCCCGGCCCAGCTGCACTTCTTCTAGGTCAACTTGGACGGAGAGTTAAGCATTTCTGGGCATGGGTCTTCCACCCTGGTGAGAAAAGTCTTCAGGGCCAGGATCTCCTCCTCTTCACCATCCTCTCCTCCATCCACAGGTACACGAGATAGGGCATCAGCATTAACATTGGTTTTGTCAGGCTGGAACTTGATGTTGAAGTGGTAGTTGTAGAGTCTGGCTGCCCACTGTTGCTCCAAGCTTCTCAGGTTCACCTCCTGTAAGTTTGCGAGAATGTTGTTGTCAATGAATACTACAAAATGGGAGCCTAGAGTGGAATTTCTTGCTGCACCAGCGAAAGACGGCCTACCTTCTGATAGCAATGAAGGTAAACAGGAGTCTGGCCAGTGTTCTTCACTTCTTCACTTGTACCTTCCCATTCAGACAAACTAGACTCCATTGAATCTTCAAAACCTTCCCCTACTCCACAGAAGTCTACACCCACTCACTGCATTTCCTTTACCCACTTTGACTATTTGTACACGGCCATGAACATGGCAAACAATACGCAACCAAGTTCCGTCTGCTGCATTTTACACAAGAGGAGCGCATTATTGTACTATATGTGATTGTCTGTACTGTATGTGCTTGTGTCTATGTAATTGTGTCTATTGTATGTTATGTTCTCTGCTGTACTGTATGTCTGTGATTGTCTACTGTATGTGCTTCCGTCTGATTTTCTCTACTGTATGCAATTGTCTATGTGATTATCTTTACTGTATGAGCTTGTCTATGTGATTGTCTCTACTGTATGTGCTTGTCTGGATAATCGTCTCTACAACAAAACCCATGAATATGATGTACCGTACTGTACGATGCCTCCCCCACATGGCAAACATTTGTAATACACACATATTACTTACTCTAAACAATAGGCACACGAGTCCCTGGTCTGTGAGCCAAATTTCACAAATTTTAACTGGCAGGAGCGACCGACAATGATTCTGTTGTCTGCCATTGACTTCCACAGCAGCATAATTACAATAATTATAATAATGCACTTTGGATGAACGGGAATCGCTACCCGCTATGCCACGACGGATCTTACAAAGTGCGTCGCAGATTTGAGTGGATAATGTCAGCTTCTGCTTCCTCTTGGTAGAGTGAGTCATGAGCACTTAATTAATGTCACCTGGTAGGGTTGCTTCCTCTCGGTAGAGTGAGAGGGGGGGGGTGTCTTTGTTTAAATTGGCACACAGCGAAAAGTATACATAGCATAGCTCAACTATTTACTTCTTCAGAATCCAGACAATCACGCGAACATTTCCATGTATAAAATGTCCTTCGGTCTTCAGAAGTGTAGGAGAGGTGAAGAGTTAGAAACAGTTAGAGATTCTAGAGCGAAGAGAGATTTTCTAGAGTGTGGCTCCATTGATTTCAATGGAGGGGGGGGGGTCATTATTCAAACTGTCACAGAGTGAAAAATATACATCGAAGAGCTTAGCTTTTTTGATTTTATGAATCCCAAGAGTCGTGTGAACGTTTTGATATATAAAATATGTATGAGCTGTGAGAATTGGAAGAGGGATGGCAGTTTAGAAAATGTGTGACTTTTTCCAAAATGCGCCTTTCACCACTCTGACACTGGTGAAATTGTGCAGAAGACAAAAAGTGTTCCTTTCATTCTGCAATCAAACAAATGAAGTAATAATGAAACCATGGGGTGTTTTGAACTCAGCATGAGCCAGGGAATCCATTGCTACCATAATTTTGAAGATTGGACATACAGTTCAAAAGTTACTGGCATAAACGCAACTCCAACTTTGACACGCTGGTGGCGCTAGAGTGCACTAGATGTCAACATGAGGCTTGGTGACAGATGTCATGGATATGTCCCGGATGAGTGTGCCAAATGTGGTTTTGATGGATTAAAACATTACTGAGATATGATCCCTGTTCCTGTT
Organism: Borostomias antarcticus; assembly: GCF_949987555.1. Lineage (NCBI taxonomy): Eukaryota > Metazoa > Chordata > Actinopteri > Stomiiformes > Stomiidae > Borostomias > Borostomias antarcticus. The sequence continues at coordinate 19,711,560 of NC_140238.1, read as the reverse complement.
TTGCAGCTTTTCTGCCAATTTTGATTGGCTGTCACGAGCAAACGCAATGGATAATCAAAAATCCCTGTACATCCTTTGTAGACATTGATGTATAGATGACATCCACCGATTTTCATGCAAATTGGTGAAAGTTCCTAGGAGGAGATACATTTTAAGGGTTTTGCACATCATTCAAAATGGCGGAGAAGCCAAGATGGCCACAATGACGTCATAGAGTGCGTTGAATCCGGCTTGAGCCAAGGAATTGAAGGACACCTGAAGTTTGAAAATTGGACTTGCTGAAGAAAAGCTGCATGCATAAATGCACCTCCAACTTTGACACGTTGGTGGCGCTAGAGAGGGTGAGGTGTGGACATGAGACTTGGTGAGGAGGGTCAGGGCACTGTCCCGAATGAGTGTGCCATTTTTCATAACTTTCTACCATAAGCTTCTATGGGCTGCCATAGACTACAATGGCAGAGGAATAATAATAATAAAGAAGAAAGAGAAAAGGTAGAAACTTAATGGGTGCCTGCGCAGCTGCGCTGCTTGGCCCCCAATAATAATTAAAGCTGCAAGCAGCGTTGTGGGGGCCAAGCTGACCACACGAAAGATGAAGCAAATGCGACTGATGTTTTGAAGGCTTTAGAGATATGTTTGTCGGACTGCAACTACACTGCAAACTTGGTAAACACAGCAAACGTTATAACCACTGCAAACTTCAACCACTGCAAACTATGAATATCATTCAGCTCAATAAAACAAGAAAAGTAGGCTGGTCTAATACTCAACACTCGTGGGCAGCGGATGAGAGCTAAAGTCTTTCCCACACCCATGTGGCCAGCCCGTTTGTGGAAATTCTGCCACACCTTCTCTTTCAAGGCTGTAGTGAGGACCAGCTGAAAGATGGAGTTTGCGGTGTTGGGGTCCCTCACACACTGATGCAAGACTCCCTCCCTCAGAGTCAGCCTCTTCCTCTCCTTGAGGATCTGCCGAGTGTCACGTTGCAGGGCGATCGTTTCTGTTGCACTGGGCGGTTTCCCTGTCTGCAAGGATAACAGCATTTGGCGAATCATGTCATCTTTTTGCTGGGCGTCCTTCCATTCTCCAGGGGGCCCGGCCCAGCTGCCCTTCTTCTAGGTCAACTTGGACAGGAGAGTTAAGCATTTCTGGGCATGGGTCTTCCACCCTGGTGAGAAAAGTCTTCAGGGCCAGGATCTCCTCCTCTTCACTGATGCCCTATCCACGAGATAGGGCATCAGCATTAACATTGGTTTTGTCAGGCTGGAACTTGATGTTGAAGTGGTAGTTGTAGAGTCTGGCTGCCCACTGTTGCTCCAAGCTTCTCAGGTTCACCTCCTGTAAGTTTGCGAGAATGTTGTTGTCAGTGAACACTACAAAATGGGAGCCTAGAGTGGAATTTCTTGCTGCACCAGCGAAAGATGGCCTACCTTCTGATAGCAATGAAGGTAAACAGGAGTCTGGCCAGTGTTCTTCACTTCTTCACTTGTACCTTCCCATTCAGACAAACTAGACTCCATTGAATCTTCAAAACCTTCCCCTACTCCACAGAAGTCTACACCCACTCACTGGATTTCCTTTACCCACTTTGACTATTTGTACACGGCCATGAACATGGCAAACAATACGCAACCAAGTTCTGTCTGCTGCATTTTACACAAGAGGAGCGCATTATTGTACTATATGTGATTGTCTGTACTGTATGTGCTTGTGTCTATGTAATTGTGTCTATTGTATGTTATGTTCTCTGCTGTACTGTATGTCTGTGATTGTCTACTGTATGTGCTTCCGTCTGATTTTCTCTACTGTATGCAATTGTCTATGTGATTGTCTTTACTGTATGAGCTTGTCTATGTGATTGTCTCTACTGTATGTGCTTGTCTGGATAATCGTCTCTACAACAAAACCCATGAATATGATGTACCGTACTGTAAGATGCCTCCCCCACATGGCAAATATTTGTAATACGCACATATTACTTACTCTAAAGAATAGGCACACGAGTCCCTGGTCTGTGAGCCAAATTTCACAACTTTTAACTGGCAGGAGCGACCGACAATGATTCTGTTGTCTGCCATTGACTTCCACAGCAGCATAATTACAATAATTATAAGAATGCACTTTGGATGAACGGGAACCGAACCCTGAACTCGCTGCTTGCGAGACAGACCCGCTACCCGCTATGCCACGACGGATCTTATAAACGCGCTTCGCGGATTTGAGTGGATAATGTCAGCTTCTGCTTCCTCTTGGTAGAGTGAGTCCTGAGCACTTAATTAATGTCACCTGGTAGGGTTGCTTCCTCTCGGTAGAGTGAGAGGGGGGGTGTCGTTGTTTAAATTGGCACACAGCGAAAAGTATACATAGCAGAGCTCAACTATTTACTTCTTCAGAATCCAGACAATCACGCGAACATTTCCATGTATAAAATGTCCTTCGGTCTTCAGAAGTGTAGGAGAGGTGAAGAGTTAGAAACAGTTAGAGATTCTAGAGCGAAGAGAGATTTTCTAGAGCGTGGCTCCATTGATTTCAATGGAGGGGGGGGAGTCATTATTCGAACTGTCACAGTGAAAAATATACATCGAAGAGCTTAGCTTTTTGATTTTATGAATCCCAAGAGTCGTGTGAACGTTTTGATATATAAAATGTGTATGAGCTGTGAGAATTAGAAGAGGGATGGCAGTTTAGAAAATGTGTGACTTTTTCCAAAAACCTCTGAAACTGGTGAAATTGTGCAGAGGACAAAAAGTGTTCCTTTCATTCTGCAATCAAACAAATGAAGTAATAATGAAACCATGGGGTGTTTTGAACTCGGCATGAGCCAGGGAATCCATTGCTACCATCATTTTGAAGATTGGACATACAGTTCAAAAGTTACTGGCATAAACGCAACTCCAACTTTGACACGCTGGTGGCGCTAGAGTGCACGAGATGTCAACGTAAGGCTTGGTGACAGATGTCATGTGTGTGTCCCGGATGAGTGTGCCAAATGTGGTTTTGATAGATTAAAACATTACTGAGATATGACCCCAGTTCCTGTTTTGCAGCTTTTCGGCCAATTTTGATTGGCTGTCACGAGGGAAGGCAATGGACAATCAAAAATCCCTGTAAAACTTTTGTGGACATCAATCTATAGATTGTGCATACTGCGTTTGGTGCAGATTGGTGAAAAAACCTAGGAGGAGATACATTTTGAGTGTTTTACACTAAATCCAATATGGCGGGAAATCCAATATAGTGGAAAATGATGTCATAGGGTGCGTTGAACTTGCCTTGAGCAAAGGAATCCAACGCTGCCTCGTTTTTGAAAATCAGGCTTACAGGTCAAAAGTTGCATGCACAAATGCACCTCCAACTTTGACACGTTGGTGGCGCTACAGCGTTCAAGCTGTGGACATGGGTCTTGGTGAGAAGACTTTGGGGACTGTCATGAATGAGTGTGCCAATTTTCCCAACTTTTTACCATACGGTTCTATGGGCTGCCATAGACTCCAATGGCAGAAGAATAATAATAAATATAGCTGCAAGCAGCGATGTGGGGGCCAAGCGGGACGCACGACCAGCGCATCAAAGACAACAAGCAAAACATGTCAAAAGCCAGACATGGTTGAACAGGATTCGATCTCTGTACCTGCTGCTTGCAAGGCCGACACGCTAACCACTGTGCTACGCAGGATGTTGCGAAAGTGGACCACCCTAGTCCACAAGGAATGTGAGCCTTCCCTAACCCCGTGAGTCTGAGTCCTGAGCACTTAATTAATATCACCTGGCAGGGTTGCTTCCTCTCGGTAGAGTGAGAGGGGGGGGTGTCGTTGTTTAAATTGGCACACAGCGAAAAGTATACATAGCATAGCTCAACTATTTACTTCTTCAGAATCCAGACAATCACGCGAACATTTCCATGTATAAAATGTCCTTCGGTCTTCAGAAGTGTAGGAGAGGTGAAGAGTTAGAAACAGTTAGAGATTCTAGAGCGAAGAGAGATTTTCTAGAGCGTGGCTCCATTGATTTCAATGGAGGGGGGGGAGTCATTATTCGAACTGTCCCAGAGTGAAAAATATACATCGAAAAGCTTAGCTTTTTTGATTTTATGAATCCCAAGAGTCGTGTGAACGTTTTGATATATAAAATGTGTATGAGCTGTGAGAATTAGAAGAGGGATGGCAGTTTAGAAAATGTGTGACTTTTTCCAAAAACCTCTGAAACTGGTGAAATTGTGCAGAGGACAAAAAGTGTTTCTTTCATTCTGCAATCAAACAAATGAAGTAATAATGAAACCATGGGGTGTTTTGAACTCGGCATGAGCCAGGGAATCCATTGCTACCATCATTTTGAAGATTGGACATACAGTTCAAAAGTTACTGGCATAAACGCAACTCCAACTTTGACACGCTGGTGGCGCTAGAGTGCACGAGATGTCAACGTAAGGCTTGGTGACAGATGTCATGGGTGTGTCCCGGATGAGTGTGCCAAATGTGGTTTTGATAGATTAAAACATTACTGAGATATGACCCCAGTTCCTGTTTTGCAGCTTTTCAGCCAATTTTGATTGGCTGTCAAGAGGGAACGCAATGGACAATCAAAAATCCCTGTAAGACTTTTGTGGACATCGGTCTATAGATTGTGCATACTGCGTGTGGTGCAGAATGGTGAAAAAACCTAGGAGGAGATACATTTTGAGTGTTTTACACTAAATCCAATATGGCGGGAAATCCAATACGGTGGAAAATGATGTCATAGGGTGCGTTGAACTTGGCTTGAGCGAAGGAATCCAACGCTGCCTCGTTTTTGAAAATCAGGCTTACAGGTCAAAAGTTGCATGCACAAATGCACCTCCAACTTTGACACGTTGGTGGCGCTAGAGCGTTCAAGCTGTGGACATGGGTCTTGGTGAGAAGACTTTGGGGACTGTCATGAATGAGTGTGCCAATTTTCCCAACTTTTTACCATACGGTTCTATGGGCTGCCATAGACTCCAATGGCAGAAGAATAATAATAATAAATAATAATAAGAAAAGGTACAAGAACAATGGGTGCCAGCGCTTAGCGCTTCGCTGCTTGGCCCCCAAATATAGCTGCAAGCAGCGATGTGGGGGCCAAGCGGGACGCACGACCAGCGCATCAAAGACAACAAGCAAAACATGTCAAAAGCCAGACATGGTTGAACAGGATTCGATCTCTGTACCTGCTGCTTGCAAGGCCGACACGCTAACCACTGTGCTACGCAGGATGTTGCGAAAGTGAACCACCCTAGTCCACAAGGCATGTGAGCCTTCCCTAACCCCGTGAGTCTGAGTCCTGAGCACTTAATTAATATCACCTGGCAGGGTTGCTTCCTCTCGGTAGAGTGAGAGGGGGGGGTGTCGTTGTTTAAATTGGCACACAGCGAAAAGTATACATAGCATAGCTCAACTATTTACTTCTTCAGAATCTAGACAATCACGCGAACATTTCCATGTATAAAATGTCCTTCGGTCTTCAGAAGTGTAGGAGAGGTGAAGAGTTAGAAACAGTTAGAGATTCTAGAGCGAAGAGAGATTTTCTAGAGCGTGGCTCCATTGATTTCAATGGAGGGGGGGGAGTCATTATTCGAACTGTCACAGAGTGAAAAATATACATCGAAGAGCTTAGCTTTTTTGATTTTATGAATCCCAAGAGTCGTGTGAACGTTTTGATATATAAAATGTGTATGAGCTGTGAGAATTAGAAGAGGGATGGCAGTTTAGAAAATGTGGGACTTTTTCCAAAAACCTCTGAAACTGGTGAAATTGTGCAGAGGACAAAAAGTGTTCCTTTCATTCTGCAATCAAACAAATGAAGTAATAATAAAACCATGGGGTGTTTTGAACTCGGCATGAGCCAGGGAATCCATTGCTACCATCATTTTGAAGATTGGACATACAGTTCAAAAGTTACTGGCATAAACGCAACTCCAACTTTGACACGCTGGTGGCGCTAGAGTGCACGAGATGTCAACGTAAGGCTTGGTGACAGATGTCATGGGTGTGTCCCGGATGAGTGTGCCAAATGTGGTTTTGATAGATTAAAACATTACTGAGATATGACCCCAGTTCCTGTTTTGCAGCTTTTCGGCCAATTTTGATTGGCTGTCACGAGGGAACGCAATGGACAATCAAAAATCCCTGTAAGACTTTTGTGGAAATCGGTCTATAGATTGTGCCTACCGAGTTTCGTGCAGATTAGTGAAAAAACCTAGGAGGAGATACATTTTGAGAGTTTTTCACAAAATCCAAAATGGCGGGAAATCCAATCTGGCGGAAAATGATGTCATGGGGTGCGTTGAACTCGTCTTAAGCCAAGGAATCCAACGGTACCTTGTTTTTGAAAATCGGGCTTACAGGTCAAAAGTTGTGTGCACAAACGCACCTCCAACTTTGACATGTTGGTGGCGCTAGAGGGTTCGAGCTGTGTACATGGGTCTTAGTGAAAAGACTCAGGGGACTGGCATGAATGAGTGTGCCAATTTTCACAACTTTTTACCATATGGTTCTATGGGCTGCCATAGACTCCAATGCCAGAGGAAGATGAATAATAATAATAAATATAGGTGCAAGCAGCAATGTGGGGGCCAAGCAGGACATGCGACCAGCGCATAAAAGACAACAAGCGAAACACGTCATAGGAGTCTATTCAAATCGCTACCGCAGTTTTGAAAATCGGGCGTACGGTTCAGAATATACGCACTTCCAACTTTGACAGGTTGGTGGCGCTAGAGACTTTGAGGTGTCGACATAGACTTGGTGACAGGGGTCTCGGGACCGTCCACGATGAGTGTGCCTAATGTGGTTATGATACATCAAAACCTTACTGAGATTTGACCACACTTCCTGTTTGGCGGCTTGGACGCCAAATTCGATTGGCTGTAGCGAGCGAACACCTTCGACAATCGAAAATCCCTCTAGGAGTTTTGTGGACATTAGTCTAAAGAATGTGTACAGCCAGTTTCATGCAGATTGGTGAAAATCCTTAGGAGAAGATACATTTTAAGTGTTTTACACAAAATACAAAATGGCGGGAAATCCAATTGGTGGAAAATGACATCATAGGATGCGATGAACTCGGCATGAGCGAGGGATTCCAACGGTACCTCATTTTTCAAAATCGGTTACACAGGTCAAAAGTTGTGTGCATTAACGCACTTCCAACTTTGACATGGTGGTGGCGCTAGAGGGTTTGAGCTGTTGCAATGCCACTTGCTGCCAGAAGTCATGGGACTGTCCCCGATGAGTGTGCCAAATGTGGCTTTAATACATTAACAATTTTCTGAGATATGACCACACTTCCTGTTTGGCGGCTTGGACACCAAATTTGATTGGCTGTAGCGGGCGAACCCTTTCGAAAATTGAAAATCCCTGAACATCCTATGTGGACATTGGTCTAGAGAATGTGCCTACCGAGTTTCGTGCAGATTGGTCAAAATTCCTAGGAGGAGATACATTTGAAGTGTTTTTCAAAAAATTCAAGATGGCGGAAAATCTATATAACCGGAAGTTATGGGTCCTTGAGGCAAATTTGTTCATCATGAGGAGAGACATATGTGTGCAAAGTGTCATGTCTGTAGGTCAAACGGGGCCTGAGATATGCCTGTTCAAAGTTCGCAACTTCAGTCGGCTGCTATAGCGCCCCCTATTGGCTAATCGATCTGGGTCGTGCTCCATGGACTCAGCACATCATCCTCTACCATCATGCAAATTTTGGTAAAAAGTTACCACTCCGTTCTATAGGCTGCCATTGACTTCAATGGCAGAAGAATAATAATAATACCAACAATTACAATAGGGGCTTCGCACTGCGTGCTTGGCCCCTAAATATAGCTGCAAGCAGCAATGTGGGGCCAAGCAGGACATGCGACCAGCGCATCAAAGACAACAAGCGAAACACGTCATAGGAGTCTATTCCAATCGCTACCGCAGTTTTGAAAATCGGGCGTACGGTTCAGAATATACGCACTTCCAACTTTGACAGGTTGGTGGCGCTAGAGACTTTGAGGTGTCGACATAGACTTGGTGACAGGGGTCTCGGGACCGTCCACGATGAGTGTGCCTAATGTGGTTATGATACATCAAAACCTTACTGAGATTTGACCACACTTCCTGTTTGGCGGCTTGGACGCCAAATTCGATTGGCTGTAGCGAGCGAACACCTTCGACAATCGAAAATCCCTCTAGGAGTTTTGTGGACATTGGTCTAAAGAATGTGTAGAGCCAGTTTCATGTAGATGGGTGAAAATCCTTAGGAGTAGATACATTTTAAGTGTTTTACACAAAATACAAAATGGCGGGAAATCCAATTGGTGGAAAATGACATCAAAGGATGCGATGAACTCGGCATGAGCGAGGGATTCCAACGGTACCTCATTTTTCCAAGTCGGTTACACAGGTCAAAAGTTGTGTGCATTAACGCACTTCCAACTTTGACATGGTGGTGGCGCTAGAGGGTTTGACCTGTCGCAATGCCACTTGCTGCCAGAGGTCATGGGACTGTCCCCGATGAGTGTGCCAAATGTGGCTTTAATACATTAACAATTTGCTGAGATATGACCACACTTCCTGTTTGGCGGCTTGGACGCCAAATTCGATTGGCTGTAGCGGGCGAACCCTTTCGAAAATTGAAAATCCCTGAACATCCTATGTGGACATTGGTCTCGAGAATGTGCCTACCGAGTTTCGTGCAGATTGGTCAAAATTCCTAGGAGGAGATACATTTGAAGTGTTTTTCAAAAAATTCAAGATGGCGGAAAATCTATATAACCGGAAGTTATGGGTCCTTGAGGCAAATTTGTTCATCATGAGGAGAGACATATGTGTGCAAAGTGTCATGTCTGTAGGTCAAACGGGGCCTGAGATATGCCTGTTCAAAGTTCGCAACTTCAGTCGGCTGCTATAGCGCCCCCTATTGGCTAATCGATCTGGGTCGTGCTCCATGGACTCAGCACATCATCCTCTACCATCATGCAAATTTTGGTAAAAAGTTACCACTCCGTTCTATAGGCTGCCATTGACTTCAATGGCAGAAGAAGAATAATAATAATACCATCAATTACAATAGGGGCTTCGCACTTCGTGCTTGGCCCCTAAATATAGCTGCAAGCAGCAATGTGGGGGCCAAGCAGGACATGCGACCAGCGCATCAAAGACAACAAGCGAAACACGTCATAGCCGCATTCAAAGCTCTACCGCAGTGTTGAAAATCGGGCATACGGTTCAGAATATACGTACTTCCAACTTTGACAGGTTGGTGGTGCTAGAGACTTTGAGGTGTCGACATAGACTTGGTGACAGGGGTCACGGGACCGTCCACGATGAGTGTGCCTAATGTGGTTATGATACATCAAAACCTTACTGAGATTTGACCACACTTCCTGTTTGGCGGCTTGGACGCCAAAATCGATTGGCTGTAGCGAGCGAACACCTTCGACAATCGAAAATCCCTCTAGGAGTTTTGTGGACATTGGTCTAAAGAATGTGTACAGCCAGTTTCATGTAGTTTGGTGAAAATCCTTAGGAGAAGATACATTTTAAGTGTTTTACACAAAATACAAAATGGCGGGAAATCCAATTGGTGGAAAATGACATCATAGGATGCGATGAACTCGGCATGAGCGAGGGATTCCAACGGTACCTCATTTTTCAAAATCGGTTACACAGGTCAAAAGTTGTGTGCATTAACGCACTTCCAACTTTGACATGGTGGTGGCGCTAGAGGGTTTGAGCTGTCGCAATGCCACTTGCTGCCAGAGGTCATGGGACTGTCCCCGAAGAGTGTGCCAAATGTGGCTTTAATACATTAACAATTTGCTGAGATATGACCACACTTCCTGTTTGGCGGCTTAGAGGCCAAATTTGATTGGCTGCAGCGAGCGAACGCAATGGACAATCAGAAATCCCTGTAAGACTTTTGTGGACATCGGTCTACAGATTGTGCCTACCGAGTTTCGTGCAGATTGGAGAAAAAACCTAGGAGGAGATACATTTTGAGAGTTTTTCACAAAATCCAAAATGGCGGGAAATCCAATATGGCGGAAAATGATGTCATGGGGTGCGTTGAACTCGGCTTAAGCCAAGGAATCCAACGGTACCTTGTTTTTGAAAATCGGGCTTACAGGTCAAAAGTTGTGTGCACAAACGCACCTCCAACTTTGACATGTTGGTGGCGCTAGAGGGTTCGAGCTGTGTACATGGGTCTTGGTGAAAAGACTCAGGGGACTGTCATGAATGAGTGGGCCAATTTTCACAACTTTTTACCATATGGTTCTATGGGCTGCCATAGACTCCAATGCCAGAGGAAGATGAATAATAATAAGAAAAGGTACAAGAACAATGGGTGCCTTCGCAGCTTCGCTGCTTGGCCCCCAAATATAGCTGCAAGCAGCAATAACGGGGCCAAGCACAATGAACGCATCAAAGCCAACGAGCAAAACACGCCATAGCTACATTGGAGCTATGCATGTGAGCATCTATGTCGCCTGACCAGGTGAATCAGGTCAAATTCATGCAACAGTATCATCATCACCATGATCATCATCATCATCATTATACAACTGCATTCACATTCAATTCATCTGAAGGCGTCAAGTGAGAGTCAGGTCCTTTTTAGAATCTCATTACATTCATTCTATTTTGGTACATATGTTTTAGAACCTATTTCTCTGCATGTCTACATGCCACATGATCATTCTCCAGGCCTTCCATCTGCCTGGAAGGCCCACCTTTACCATCAAGTCTCAGTGCGGGGATTTCTTGATAATTCAGCTACCTATGAAGAACACTCACAACTTTTGTTTCTCTCTACACCTCACAGTTTCCAGAAGAATGCCCCCCCTACACTTGGTGTAAGTAGGCTATGTAGTCTGTGGGCTACTGTCCTCTCCCAGGATGAAGTGTTTAGATTAAAGGCTAAAACCCTCTCCCTGGTTGAAGTGTGTAAGCTATATACTGCAAAAGGTACACTATCCAAACTTGATACTCTTTACCACTCTACCATCCAGTTTGTCACCCATGCCACATACAATACACACCACTGCACTCGTTACTCTTTGGACAACTAACCTTCCCATCAAACCTGTCATAACATTCCCTAGTTTAATCTCATTTGCACCCTTCTCCAACTATCACCTCTCTACCTATGTCACATTTTACACTAAATGCCTCTCACACACTGACTCCTACAAAAGCCAGTTCATTTACAATGGCTCTACACAATATCCAGTCTTAAAGCAGACTTTAAAGATGTACACACACATCAATTCTTTATGAACGCTGATAGCATTTGTGTAACAGAAACATCGCTAGCATCTGCCATAGCCACATTTGAGCTATGCATGTGACTGTCTTTGTCGCCTGACTAGGTACATCAGGTTAAATTCATGCAACAGCATCATCATACAACCACTATCACAGTTAATTAATCTGATGATGTCAAGTGAGTGTCAGGTCCCTTTAAGCATCTCAACACATTTCTTCTTTTTTGGGACATATTTCTAGGACCTATTTCTCTGCATGTCTACATCCCACATGGTCATTCTCCCGGCCTTCCATCTGCCTGGGAGACCCACCTTAACAATCAAGTATTACTGCAGGGATAGCTTGACAATTCAGTAATCTGTGAACAACAATCACAATTCTTGTTTCTCTCTTAACCTCACAGTTTTCAGAAGAATGCCCCTCTCCCACCCATACATTTGGTGTAAGTAGGCTATGTAATCTAAGGTCTACTGCGATGTCCCTGGATGAAGCATGTATGCTATAGACCATTTCCTTTCCCTAGATGAAATGTGTATGGTATAGACTACTCCACTCTCCCTAGGCTAATAGTTACTACCCTCTCCCGGGATGAAATGGGAAGAATGGAACTACCCTACAGCATCTAGAAGATTCAAAAACAATCAATAATCTACCCTCTCCCTGGGTATAATTCTGTAGTCTAATTGGCTACTCTCCCTTTTCCTGTGAAGTATGTTATATATAAAATAGCTGATAATAGTGTTTCTGGGAGATTGGAATTGTGTCAATTACCTAAGATTTGCACTTAATGTGTTGCAGTAAACCTAGCCTACAAGGCTACTAATGACATGTCTGTAATGTTTAAGAAGTCTCACAGTTAAAGTAAGGTTATGTCCATCCAATTGACCTGAATGACTACTGTCAAACTAAAGTGGAGTCCATATGCATTCAATTGTAGTGATCTTGATTATTTCAGTTAAACAAGCACATTCTTCATATAAGAAGAGACGACACATTGGTTTAATTCTAGCAATGAAAATACAATGAAAGTGCAATGGGGTCCCTTTGCACAACAATGCTTATATAAACATCAAAATGTAATCTGACAGTGTTGTGCCCCATTAGTAAGTTGTAGAGCATGCCATCAGCTACCCATACAAGCATTATGAATCCCATTTAGCCACGGGGGGCGCTACAGCAATCAATTGCGTTTAAGCCACTTTTAAGAATTTTGCCTCGTTGTACCGCCACCATTTGGCCTAACTGCTTCATATTTCTTCAGTTACCTCAAGATATGCTCTGGTACTACTATATCTGTTTTCGGAAATACCATCCAAGCGGTTAGGCCTGAACAGGAAATGAGCTCTCTAGCGCCCCCATTCAGTTAAATCTGGCCAGTAATGGAGGCTTTGCCTCGGGCTGACATTGTCGGTATGAACACAAAGTTTTGTGGTGTTCCATGCATTCCTTCAGAAGTTATAGGCCTTTTTGTGAAAAGACACACCCTCTGCAATATTCAATTGCTCATAGTGGCTCTTTTCATCAAGTTTTCTAAATTATGTCGAGATGGAACTTTAGATATTCATTGCTACATTCTATCTACTGTGCTTCATGTAGATTGACAAAACTTCCTAGGAGGAGATAGATTTCAAGTGTTTTTCAAAAAATGCAAAATTGTTGCAAATTAACATAATCCGAAGTTATGGCTCCTTGAGGCAAATTTGTTCACCCTGATGAGACATATATGCCTCCAAAGCTGCATGACTCTAGCTCCAACGGGGCATGACATATGACCATTCAAAGTTTGCATTTTAGCCCCTTTTATGTATTTTGTCTTGTTATAGCGCCACCCTGTGGCCAATCAGGCTCTTCTTTCTCCAGTGACCATTAGACATACCCTGGTACCACTGTACTGTGGTTCGGAAAGCGCTGCATGGCGGTTAGGCCTAAACTGAAAATGAGCTCTCTAGCACCCCCATTTGGTTTGATTTGGCCAATAATGCAGTGGCTGCCTCAGTCTATATCTGCACAGATGTCTACCAAGTGGCGTGGTGTTCTGCACAACCCTTAAGAAATTATAACCCTTCATGTGAAAAGCCACGCCCTCTGCAAATTTCATTGGCTCATAGTTGCTGTTATATTTAACTTTTTCAACTTTTGTCGAGATGGAATTTTAGATATTGTTCCCTAGATTGTGTTTACCGGATGTCATGTAGATTGGTCAAAGTCTCTAGGAGGAGATAGATTTTAAGCGTTTTTCAAAAAATTCAAAATGGCGGAAGATCTATATAACCGGAAGTTATGGGTCCTTGAGGCAAATTTGTTCGTCATGAGGAGAGACATATGTGTGCAAATTTTCAGTTCTGTAGGTCAAACGGGGCCTGAGATATGCCTGTTCAAAATTCGCAACTTCAGTCGGCTGCTATAGCGCCCCCTTTTGGCCAATCGATGTGAGACTTTCTCCATGGCTTCAGGCTATAAGCCTCTACCATCGTGCAAAGTTTCGTAAAAAGTTACCAATCGGCTATAGGGCCTGCCATAGACTTCCATGGCAGATGAATAATAATAACACTAACAATAACAATAGGGCTTCGCACCTTCGGTGCTTGGCCCCTAAATATAGCTGCAAGCAGCGATGTGGGGGCCAAGCGGGACGCACGACCAGCGCATCAAAGACAACAAGCAAAACATGTCAAAAGCCAGACATGGTTGAACAGGATTCGATCTCTGTACCTGCTGCTTGCAAGGCCGACACGCTAACCACTGTGCTACGCAGGATGTTGCGAAAGTGAACCACCCTAGTCCACAAGGCATGTGAGCCTTCCCTAACCCCGTGAGTCTGAGTCCTGAGCACTTAATTAATATCACCTGGCAGGGTTGCTTCCTCTCGGTAGAGTGAGAGGGGGGGGTGTCGTTGTTTAAATTGGCACACAGCGAAAAGTATACATAGCATAGCTCAACTATTTACTTCTTCAGAATCCAGACAATCACGCGAACATTTCCATGTATAAAATGTCCTTCGGTCTTCAGAAGTGTAGGAGAGGTGAAGAGTTAGAAACAGTTAAAGATTCTAGAGCGAAGAGAGATTTTCTAGAGTGTGGCTCCATTGATTTCAATGGAGGGGGGGGGTCAATATTCGAACTGTCACAGAGTGACAAATATACATCGAAGAGCTTAGCTTTTTTGATTTTATGAATCCCAAGAGTCGTGTGAATGTTTAGATATATAAAATGTGTATGAGCTGTGAGAATTAGAAGAGGGATGGCAGTTTAGAATCCACTCTGAAACTGGTGAAATTGTGCAGAAGACAAAAAGTGTTCCTTTCATTCTGCGATCAAAACAATGAAGTAATAATAAAACCGTGGGGTGTTTTGAACTCAGCATGAGCCAGGGAATCCATTGCTACCATAATTTTGAAGATTGGACATACAGTTCAAAAGTTACAGGCATAAACACAACTCCAACTTTGACATGCTGGTGGCGCTAGAGTGCACGAGATGTCAACATAAGGCTTGGTGACAGATGTCATGGGTGTGTTCCGGATGAGTATGCCAAATGTGGTTTTGATAGATTAAAACATTACTGAGATATGACCCCAGTTCCTGTTTTGCAGCTTTTCTGCCAATTTTGATTGGCTGTCACGAGCGAACGCAATGGACAATCAAAAATCCCTGTGAGAGTTTTGTGGACATCGGTCTATAGATTGTGCATACTGCGTTTGGTGCAGATTGGTGAAAAAACCTAGGAGGAGATACATTTTAAGTGTTTTACACTAAATCCAAAATGGCTGGAAATCCAATATGGTGGAAAATGATGTCATAGGGTGCCTTAAACTCGACTGAGCCAAGGAATCCAACGGTGCCTCGTTTTTGAAAATCGGGCTTACAGGTCAAAAGTTGCGTGCACAAATGCACCTCCAACTTTGACACGTTGGTGGCGCTAGAGCGTTCGAGCTGTGGACATGGGTCTTGGTAAGAAGACTTTGGGGACTGTCATGAATGAGTGTGCCAATTTTCACAACTTTTTACCATACGGTTCTATGGGCTGCCATAGACTCCAATGGCAGAAGAAGAATAATAAATATAGCTGCAAGCAGCAATGTGGGGGCCAAGCAGGACATGCGACCAGCGCATCAAAGACAACAAGCGAAACACGTCATAGCCGCATTCAAAGCTCTACCGCAGTGTTGAAAATCGGGCATACGGTTCAGAATATACGTACTTCCAACTTTGACAGGTTGGTGGTGCTAGAGACTTTGAGGTGTCGACATAGACTTGGTGACAGGGGTCACGGGACCGTCCACGATGAGTGTGCCTAATGTGGTTATGATACATCAAAACCTTACTGAGATTTGACCACACTTCCTGTTTGGCGGCTTGGACGCCAAATTCGATTGGCTGTAGCGAGCGAACACCTTTGACAATCGAAAATCCCTCTAGGAGTTTTGTGGACATTGGTCTAAAGAATGTGTACAGCCAGTTTCATGTAGATTGGTGAAAATCTTTAGGAGAAGATACATTTTAAGTGTTTTACACAAAATACAAAATGGCGGGAAATCCAATTGGTGGAAAATGACATCATAGGATGCGATGAACTCGGCATGAGCGAGGGATTCCAACGGTACCTCATTTTTCAAAATCGGTTACACAGGTCAAAAGTTGTGTGCATTAACGCACTTCCAACTTTGACATGGTGGTGGCGCTAGAGGGTTTGAGCTGTCGCAATGCCACTTGCTGCCAGAGGTCATGGGAGTGTCCCCGAAGAGTTTGCCAAATGTGGCTTTAATACATTAACAATTTGCTGAGATATGACCACACTTCCTGTTTGGCGGCTTAGAGGCCAAATTTGATTGGCTGCAGCGAGCGAACGCAATGGACAATCAGAAATCCCTGTAAGACTTTTGTGGACATCGGTCTACAGATTGTGCCTACTGAGTTTCGTGCAGATTGGAGAAAAAACCTAGGAGGAGATACATTTTGAGAGTTTTTCACAAAATCCAAAATGGCGGAAAATCCAATAAGGCGGAAAATGATGTCATGGGGTGCGTTGAACTCGGCTTAAGCCAAGGAATCCAACGGTACCTTGTTTTTGAAAATCGGGCTTACAGGTCAAAAGTTGTGTGCACAAACGCACCTCCAACTTTGACATGTTGGTGGCGCTAGAGGGTTCGAGCTGTGTACATGGGTCTTGGTGAAAAGACTCAGGGGACTGTCATGAATGAGTGTGCCAATTTTCACAACTTTTTACCATATGGTTCTATGGGCTGCCATAGACTCCAATGCCAGAGGAAGATGAATAATAAGAAAAGGTACAAGAACAATGGGTGCCTTCGCAGCTTCGCTGCTTGGCCCCCAATAATTAAAGCTGCAAGCAGCGTTGTGGGGGCCAAGCTGACCACGCAAAAGATGAAGCAAATACGACTGATGTTTTGAAGGCTTTAGAGATATGTTTGTCAGACTGCAACTACACTGCAGACTTGGTAAACACAGCAAACGTTATAACCACTGTAAACTTCAACCACTGCAAACTATGAAAATCATTCAGCTCAATAAAACAAGAAAAGTAGGCTGGTCTAATACTCAACACTCGTGGGCAGCGGATGAGAGCTAAAGTCTTTCCCACACCCGTGTGGCCAGCCCGTTCGTGGAAATTCTGCCACACCTTCTCTTTCAAGGCTGTAGGGAGGACCAGCTGAAAGATGGAGTTTGCGGTGTTGGGGTCCCTCACACACTGATGCAAGACTCCCTCCCTCAGAGTCAGCCTCTATCTCTCCTTGAGGATCTGCCGAGTGTCACGTTGCAGGGCGATCCTTTCTGTTGCACTGGGCGGTTTCCCTGTCTGCAAGGATAACAGCATGTGGCGAATCATGTCATCTTTTTTGCTGGGCGTCCTTCCATTCTCCAGGGGGTTCGGCCCAGCTGCACTTCTTCTAGGTCAACTTGGACAGGAGAGTTAAGCATTTCTGGGCATGGGTTTTCCACCCCGGTGAGAAAAGTCTTCAGGGCCAGGATCTCCTCCTCTTCACCATCCTCTCCTCCATCCACAGGTACACGAGATAGGGCATCAGCATTAACATTGGTTTTGTCAGGCTGGAACTTGATGTTGAAGTGGTAGTTGTAGAGTCTGGCTGCCCACTGTTGCTCCAAGCTTCTCAGGTTCACCTCCTGTAAGTTTGCGAGAATGTTGTTGTCAGTGAACACTACAAAATGGGAGCCTAGAGTGGAATTTCTTGCTGCACCAGCGAAAGACGGCCTACCTTCTGATAGCAATGAAGGTAAACAGGAGTCTGGCCAGTGTTCTTCACTTCTTCACTTGCACCTTCCCATTCAGACAAACTAGACTCCATTGAATCTTCAAAACCTTCCCCTACTCCACAGAAGTCTACACCCACTCACTGCATTTCCTTTACCCACTTTGACTATTTGTACACGGCCATGAACATGGCAAACAATACGCAACCAAGTTCCGTCTGCTGCATTTTACACAAGAGGAGCGCATTACTGTACTATATGTGATTGTCTGTACTGTATGTGCTTGTGTCTATGTAATTGTGTCTATTGTATGTTATGTTCTCTGCTGTACTGTATGTCTGTGATTGTCTACTGTATGTGCTTCCGTCTGATTTTCTCTACTGTATGCAATTGTCTATGTGATTATCTTTACTGTATGAGCTTGTCTATGTGATTGTCTCTACTGTATGTGCTTGTCTGGATAATCGTCTCTACAACAAAACCCATGAATATGATGTACCGTACTGTAAGATGCCTCCCCCACATGGCAAACATTTGTAATACACACATATTACTTACTCTAAACAATAGGCACACGAGTCCCTGGTCTGTGAGCCAAATTTCACAACTTTTAACTGGCAGGAGCGACCTACAATGATTCTGTTGTCTGCCATTGACTTCCACAGCAGCATAATTACAATAATTATAAGAATGCACTTTGGATGAACGGGAATCGAACCCTGAACTCGCTGCTTGCGAGACTGACGCGCTACCCGCTATGCCACAACAGATCTTACAAAGTGCGTCGCAGATTTGAGTGGATAATGTCAGCTTCTGCTTCCTCTTGGTAGAGTGAGTCCTGAGCCCTTAATTAATGTCACCTGGTAGGGTTGCTTCCTCTCGGTAGAGTGAGAGGGGGGGGGTGTCTTTGTTTAAATTGGCACACAGTGAAAAGTATACATAGCATAGCTCAACTATTTACTTCTTCAGAATCCAGACAATCACGCGAACATTTCCATGTATAAAATGTCCTTCGGTCTTCAGAAGTGTAGGAGAGGTGAAGAGTTAGAAACAGTTAGAGATTCTAGAGCGAAGAGAGATTTTCTAGAGTGTGGCTCCATTGATTTCAATGGAGGGGGGGGGTCATTATTCGAACTGTCACAGAGTGAAAAATATACATCGAAGAGCTTAGCCTTTTTGATTTTATGAATCCCAAGAGTCGTGTGAACGTTTTGATATATAAAATGTGTATGAGCTGTGAGAATTGGAAGAGGGATGGCAGTTTAGAAAATGTGTGACTTTTTCCAAAATGCGCCTTTCAGCACTCTGACACTGGTGAAATTGTGCAGAAGACAAAAAGTCTTCCTTTCATTCTGCAATCAAACAAATGAAGTAATAATGAAACCATGGGGTGTTTTGAACTCGGCATGAGCCAGGGAATCCATTGCTACCATCATTTTGAAGATTGGACATACAGTTCAAAAGTTACTGGCATAAACGCAACTCCAACTTTGACATGCTGGTGGCGCTAAAATGCACGAGATGTCAACATGAGGCTTGGTGACAGATGTCATGGGTATGTCCCGAATGAGTGTGCCAAATGTGGTTTTGATAGATTAAAAGATTAATGAGATATGACCACAGTTCCTGTTCTGCAGCTTTTCTGCCAATTTTGATTGGCTGTCACGAGCGAACGCAATGGATAATCAAAAATCCCTGTACATCCTATGTAGACATTAATGTATAGATGACATCCACCGATTTTCGTGCAAATTGGTGAAAGTTCCTAGGAGGAGATACATTTTAAGGGTTTTGCACATCATTCAAAATGGCGGAGAAGCCAAGATGGCCACAATGACGTCATAGAGGGCGTTGAATCCGGCTTGAGCCAAGGAATTGAAGGACACCTTAAGTTTGAAAATTGGACTTGCTGAAGAAAAGCTGCATGCATAAATGCACCTCCAACTTTGACACGTTGGTGGCGCTAGAGAGGGTGAGGTGTGGACATGAGACTTGGTGAGGAGGGTCAGGGCACTGTCCCGAATGAGTGTGCCATTTTTCATAACTTTGTACCATAAGCTTCTATGGGCTGCCATAGACTACAATGGCAGAGGAATAATAATAATAATAAATATAGCTGCAAGCAGCAATGTGGGGGCCAAGCAGGACATGCGACCAGCGCATCAAAGACAACAAGCGAAACACGTCATAGGAGTCTATTCAAATCGCTACCGCAGTTTTGAAAATCGGGCGTACGGTTCAGAATATACGCACTTCCAACTTTGACAGGTTGGTGGCGCTAGAGACTTTGAGGTGTCGACATAGACTTGGTGACAGGGGTCTCGGGACCGTCCACGATGAGTGTGCCTAATGTGGTTATGATACATCAAAACCTTACTGAGATTTGACCACACTTCCTGTTTGGCGGCTTGGACGCCAAATTCGATTGGCTGTAGCGAGCGAACACCTTCGACAATCGAAAATCCCTCTAGGAGTTTTGTGGACATTGGTCTAAAGAATGTGTACAGCCAGTTTCATGTAGATTGGTGAAAATCCTTAGGAGAAGATACATTTTAAGTGTTTTACACAAAATACAAAATGGCGGGAAATCCAATTGGTGGAAAATGACATCATAGGATGCGATGAACTCGGCATGAGCGAGGGATTCCAACGGTACCTCATTTTTCAAAATCGGTTACACAGGTCAAAAGTTGTGTGCATTAACGCACTTCCAACTTTGACATGGTGGTGGCGCTAGAGGGTTTGAGCTGTCGCAATGCCACTTGCTGCCAGAGGTCATGGGACTGTCCCCGATGAGTGTGCCAAATGTGGCTTTAATACATTAACAATTTTCTGAGATATGACCACACTTCCTGTTTGGCGGCTTGGACACCAAATTTGATTGGCTGTAGCGGGCGAACCCTTTCGAAAATTGAAAATCCCTGAACATCCTATGTGGACATTGGTCTAGAGAATGTGCCTACCGAGTTTCGTGCAGATTGGTCAAAATTCCTAGGAGGAGATACATTTGAAGTGTTTTTCAAAAAATTCAAGATGGCGGAAAATCTATATAACCGGAAGTTATGGGTCCTTGAGGCAAATTTGTTCATCATGAGGAGAGACATATGTGTGCAAAGTGTCATGTCTGTAGGTCAAACGGGGCCTGAGATATGCCTGTTCAAAGTTCGCAACTTCAGTCGGCTGCTATAGCGCCCCCTATTGGCTAATCGATCTGGGTCGTGCTCCATGGACTCAGCACATCATCCTCTACCATCATGCAAATTTTGGTAAAATGTTACCACTCCGTTCTATAGGCTGCCATTGACTCCCATGGCGGAAAAAAGAATAATAATTAAAGCTGCTTCGCAGCGATGAGGCGGGGCCAGGCAATTTCCGACAAGTTTAGGAGCAATAAGCGAGAGAATAGGACAACAAGAAAGTTGACATTCCAATGTTCATTTTGTACATTCGTATCGTAAAACATTTGTAAAACATTTTGATGCGTTGTAAGCTCGATTTTGATAATTCAACAATGGTCAATGAGTTTGTGAATTACAGTCTGAAGATCCAGTGTAGCAAGTTTGGTGTTAATTGATTGAAAAATGTTGGATGAGATATGTTTATTAATTTTTACAGGTTTTGTTTGCTTTTCTTCATAATTGAACATTAACTTCAGCAGCTGTGTACTCAGTCAGTTGCCAATCAATCGATTTAGTCATTGTAATCCTCGGCGGGGGTTGGGTAGGGTTGCCAACAGCGATGTCTCCGATTCGTGGAGCTTGTGTTGGATTATGGGTAACGTAGTTTTCTCTGTATGAAGTGTTGGTTTCAGAGGACAGAATTAAACATATTTTAAAAAAAATCAATTTTTGAGATAAAATTCTCAAAAAAAATCATACTACATCTTGGATATGTGGCTAATGTTGTCACTTTTTATGAGGACAATCAGACATTGATTTGGCGAGAATTAATAGGAACTATATACAGAACTGTTAACAGTAAAACTTTTTGATGTGCTGTGGGCTCAATTTTTCATATTTCAAAAATCTGTGAGGATCGTTTGGTGAGGACAGTCTGAAGATACAGTAGATCAATTTTGGTGTCAATTGAACTAAAAATGTGGGAGGAGATAGGTTTGATAGGTTTTACAGTTTATGAAGAAATCAGAGTGATGGACTTCAAAATTCCTGCAAGGTCAAAGCGTATGAAAGTTTTGTCTCACTTGGGCCTATATTCACGTGGTGGTTTTACAGTGATAGCACCTATGGCTGATTTGTTATGATTTTTTTAAGTTTTAAACTTTAGACTGTTGCTGTAGCGCCACCTTCAGGTTTATTGACCTACAATGCAGGTTGAGGACTTTGGGTATACTACTGGAGGAGCTATGTGCAAATCTTGGTGATTTTTTGTCCACGGGAAGTTAGACTTCAGTGGAAGATGGAGAATAATAATAATAATCAAGATTCCTGCAAGGTCAGAGTGTATGAAAGTTTTGTCTCACTTGGGCCTACATTCACGTGGTGGTTTTACTGTGATGGCACCTATGGCTGATTTGTTATGATTTTTTAAAGTTTTAAACTTTAGACTTTTGCTGTAGCGCCACCTTCAGCTTTATTGACCTACAATGCAGGTTGAGGACTTTGGGTTTAGTACTGGAGCTATGTGCACATTTTTGTGATTTTTTGTCCACAGGAAGTTAGACTTCAGTGGAAGATGGAGAATAATAATAATAAGTAAAACATTTGAATGCATTGTAAGCTCAATTTTGATAATTCAATAATCTGGTCAATGAGTTTGTGAATGACAGTCTGAAGATCCAGTGTAGCAACTTTAGTATTAATTGATTGAAAAATGTGGGTTACAGGTTTTGTTAGCTTTTTTTTTTTCATAATTGAACATTAACTTCAGCAGCTGTGTACTCAGTCAGTTGCCAATCAATCAATTTAGTCATTGTAATCCTCGGCGGGGGTTGGGTAGGGTTGCCAACAGCGATGTCTCAGATTCGTGGAGCTTGCGTTGGATTGTGGGTAATGTAGTTTTCTCTGTATGAAGTGTTGGTTTCAGAGGACAGAATTAAACATATTTTTAAAAATTCAATTTTTGAGATAAAATTCTGAAAAAAATCATACTACATCTTGGATATGTGGCCAATGTTGTCACTCTTTATGAGGATGATCAGACATTGATTTGGCGAGAATTAATAGGAACTATACAGAACTGTTAACAGTAAAACTTTTTGAAGTGCTGTGGGCTCTATTTTTCATATTTCAAAAATCTGTGAGGATCGTTTGGTAAGGACAGTCTGAAGATACAGTAGATCGATTTTGGTGTCAATTGAACAAAAAATGTGGGAGGAGATAGGTTTGATAGGTTTTACAGTTTATGAAGAAATCAGAGTGATGGACTTCAAAATTCCTGCAAGGTCAAAGCGTATGAAGGTTTTATCTCACTTGGGACTACATTCACGTGGTGGTTTTACAGTGATAGCACCTATGGCTGATTTGTTATGATTTTTTTAAAGTTTTAAACTTTAGACTGTTGCTGTAGCGCCACCTTCAGGTTTATTGACCTACAATGCAGGTTGAGGACTTTGGGTATAGGACTGGAGCTTTGTGCAAATTTTGGCGATTTTTTGTCCATGGGAAGTTAGACTTCAGTGGAAGGAGAATAATAATAATAATAATAATAATAATATAGGCAAATACAATAGGGTTCCGGCAGCTACGTAGTTTTCTCTGTATGAAGTGTTGGTTTCAGAGGACAGAATTAAACATATTTTTAAAAATTCAATTTTTGAGATAAAATTCTGAAAAAAATCATACTACATCTTGGATATGTGGCCAATGTTGTCACTCTTTATGAGGATGATCAGACATTGATTTGGCGAGAATTAATAGGAACTATACAGAACTGTTAACAGTAAAACTTTTTGAAGTGCTGTGGGCTCTATTTTTCATATTTCAAAAATCTGTGAGGATCGTTTGGTAAGGACAGTCTGAAGATACAGTAGATCGATTTTGGTGTCAATTGAACAAAAAATGTGGGAGGAGATAGGTTTGATAGGTTTTACAGTTTATGAAGAAATCAGAGTGATGGACTTCAAAATTCCTGCAAGGTCAAAGCGTATGAAGGTTTTATCTCACTTGGGACTACATTCACGTGGTGGTTTTACAGTGATAGCACCTATGGCTGATTTGTTATGATTTTTTTAAAGTTTTAAACTTTAGACTGTTGCTGTAGCGCCACCTTCAGGTTTATTGACCTACAATGCAGGTTGAGGACTTTGGGTATAGGACTGGAGCTTTGTGCAAATTTTGGCGATTTTTTGTCCATGGGAAGTTAGACTTCAGTGGAAGGAGAATAATAATAATAATAATAATATAGGCAAATACAATAGGGTTCCGGCAGCTACGCTGCCTGGCCCCTAATAATAATAATAAATATAGCTGCAAGCAGCGATGTGGGGGCCAAGCGGGACGCACGACCAGCGCATCAAAGACAACAAGCAAAACATGTCAAAAGCCAGACATGGTTGAACAGGATTCGATCTCTGTACCTGCGGCTTGCAAGGCCGACACGCTAACCACTGTGCTACGCAGGATGTTGCGAAAGTGAACCACCCTAGTCCACAAGGCATGTGAGCCTTCCCTAACCCCGTGAGTCTGAGTCCTGAGCACTTAATTAATATCACCTGGCAGGGTTGCTTCCTCTCGGTAGAGTGAGAGGGGGGGGTGTCGTTGTTTAAATTGGCACACAGCGAAAAGTATATATAGCATAGCTCAACTATTTACTTCTTCAGAATCCAGACAATCACGCGAACATTTCCATGTATAAAATGTCCTTCGGTCTTCAGAAGTGTAGGAGAGGTGAAGAGTTAGAAACAGTTAGAGATTCTAGAGCGAAGAGAGATTTTCTAGAGCGTGGCTCCATTGATTTCAATGGAGGGGGGGGAGTCATTATTCGAACTGTCCCAGAGTGAAAAATATACATCGAAGAGCTTAGCTTTTTTGATTTTATGAATCCCAAGAGTCGTGTGAACGTTTTGATATATAAAATGTGTATGAGCTGTGAGATTTAGAAGAGGGATGGCAGTTTAGAAAATGTGTGACTTTTTCCAAAAACCTCTGAAACTGGTGAAATTGTGCAGAGGACAAAAAGTGTTTCTTTCATTCTGCAATCAAACAAATGAAGTAATAATGAAACCATGGGGTGTTTTGAACTCGGCATGAGCCAGGGAATCCATTGCTACCATCATTTTGAAGATTGGACATACAGTTCAAAAGTTACTGGCATAAACGCAACTCCAACTTTGACACGCTGGTGGCGCTAGAGTGCACGAGATGTCAACGTAAGGCTTGGTGACAGATGTCATGGGTGTGTCCCGGATGAGTGTGCCAAATGTGGTTTTGATAGATTAAAACATTACTGAGATATGACCCCAGTTCCTGTTTTGCAGCTTTTCGGCCAATTTTGATTGGCTGTCACGAGGGAACGCAATGGACAATCAAAAATCCATGTAAGACTTTTGTGGACATCGGTCTATAGATTGTGCATACTGCGTGTGGTGCAGATTGGTGAAAAAACCTAGGAGGAGATACATTTTGAGTGTTTTACACTAAATCCAATATGGCGGGAAATCCAATATGGTGGAAAATGATGTCATAGGGTGCGTTGAACTTGGCTTGAGCGAAGGAATCCAACGCTGCCTCGTTTTTGAAAATCAGGCTTACAGGTCAAAAGTTGCATGCACAAATGCACCTCCAACTTTGACACGTTGGTGGCGCTAGAGCGTTCAAGCTGTGGACATGGGTCTTGGTGAGAAACCTTTGGGGACTGTCATGAATGAGTGTGCCAATTTTCCCAACTTTTTACCATACGGTTCTATGGGCTGCCATAGACTCCAATGGCAGAAGAATAATAATAAATATAGCTGCAAGCAGCGATGTGGGGGCCAAGCGGGACGCACGACCAGCGCATCAAAGACAACAAGCAAAACATGTCAAAAGCCAGACATGGTTGAACAGGATTCGATCTCTGTACCTGCTGCTTGCAAGGCCGACACGCTAACCACTGTACCACATGTTGCGAAAGTGAACCACCCTAGTCCACAAGGCATGTGAGCCTTCCCTAACCCCGTGAGTCTGAGTCCTGAGCACTTAATTAATATCACCTGGCAGGGTTGCTTCCTCTCGGTAGAGTGAGAGGGGGCGGTGTCGTTGTTTAAGGGGAGACACGGTAGGTGAAAACATCGTTTTTCAACGCCCTGGTCAAATTTGAGATTTTGTGCTAGTTTGCTTCCATAACATGTCTTCTTTCATACTAGTGGAAATAAAACATCAAAAATACGCATTTAGATGTTTATTTTACTTCATTTAGTCTGTTTGCGTCTGTAGATTCTTCCTAAAATCACCAAAAGTTAGCATTTTTTCGCAACGAACCACAGCGCCGCCGTCTTTTGGATCCGTTAATGTGATATATCGATGGATAGATCTCTCTCTCTAGCCTGATGTTATCGCAACCAAACCTGATAGTTTCATTTGTATCAGCAACCAATCGTGGAAATACAAAGGCGGGTTTGATGCTAAACGTGAAATCTCATTGGCTGTTGTTGATTTCTGAGAACGTGATTGGTTCAGCGCGTCATGTGACACGTTTCCATTTCCTGATATCTAATCCAAATAATGCCGTCTGTAAAGCGTTCTAAACGTAATAAGCAACAATGACAACAGTGTTTGCCCGCAAGGTTGAACAGAAAACAAGAGAAACTAAATGGAAAGGTTTACATTTATGAGATATAAAGTGCCTATTCGCGCAAGTTGTCATTAGCCGGTGCTAGCATGTCCAGTCAGCAGCAGGGAGATGAGGCTAGCGTTAGCATGTCCAGTGAGCAGCAGAGAGATGCGGCGCGTTTGAATGAGCTGATAACTGGGTTGATTTGTCCTAATTGTGCAGGGACTGGTCTTAAAATTAACATAGATCCTCAGAATAGTGGGTTCTGTAGTACTTTGCTCTTAGAGTGCAGTCTTTGTGAGAAATGGCTATCGCAAAAGTGTCTACACATCGACTCGGCTTCATGATACAACTAGGAATGATGTTGCATTTGATGTCAATGTGAGGATGGTCCTCTTAGCGCACGAGTTAGGGTTGGGGTATGCAGCTCTCCAAAAGATTAGTAAAGTGTTGGATCCCAGGGCTTCATCTGAAAACGTATCAGAAACATGACAAGAGGGTGACAGGTAGGCTATTGAAACGTGTTCCCTCTCTCTCTCTCTCTCTCTCTCTCTCTCTCTCTCTCTCTCTCTCTCTAGCCAATATCAGAAGCCTATACATATGCACAGTAGTCTCTCTACCTGTGGCATATCTACATGCATCCATAAACTGACCAAATAAACTGTTTTAATTTCAGTTGCTGAAATAGAGAGAGGTCTGGAGTCCTTTCACAGAAGCAGAGAGCAGATTAGGCAGGCATATGCAGATGTGGACCCAGAGGTAGGTAAGCTGACTGCCAATAAATGCAAAATGTTACAAAATTATTACAGTTATTGAGAATTATTACAATAATTCTCAATAACCAGCGTTCAGTGGACAACATGAAGGCGGCAATATGGGGTAGTCCGCTTCACTGATGACAACCCCATGCGCACCAGGAACATATTGTGGTTTTAGGACAGTTTTGGGGACTGCAGCTGAGTGGGTTCTACAGACCAGCTGCTTAGAACAGTTTTGTGAACTGCAGCTGAGTGGGTTCTACAAACCAGCTGCCTAGAACAGTTTTGTGGATAGCTAGTGTGGTGCCATCTGAGGAGTGACTCTGTAGACCTATGATGGCGTAGCTTGATGTCTCCTATGGTGTTGCTTTTGACGATGGTTATATCACTTGTTTGTTTGGCAATCTATATTTAGCTTCTATTGGTGTTTACCCTGCATTGTTTACCACATCTTGTCCTGTGTATTTATGAATCAGCTTACTCTTCATGTTCATTCATTCATTCATGTTTTCTCCATGTAAAACGCTTAAAAAAACACAAAAAGCTAGATAATCTGTTTTCTCATGCATGTCCTCGTCAAATGTGTCTATCTTTGTCCATGATCTGTTTAACAAAATAATACAAGCTTTCTAAAAGGGAATGTTCTCTTCCCTACTAACATTGTCTCGTCTCTAGTCTCGTCTTACTAACATCCCACTCGTGGGCTGTACCTTGACGTGGTGAGTGGGCTTCCAACTAAACAGGTCTTACTTCTCTATACAAAATGTCTACTCCTGGACTATTTTGAATCCACAACATGCTGTGTTATTCAGTTTTCAGTTTCTATGTGTTTTCAGATGCTGTGTAATGTTGTTACTAATGATGTGATTGGATATTGTGTTTGTAAATATTGGTTTACAATGCAAATGTATGGTTTTTTACAATACAAATTTTCAAAGCCCGTTTTCTCAAAATGAGTTATTTCTCATCTTAGGGACATCAAAACCACCACTTGAGTAGCACCTACATACACCTAACTTTCCAGTTTTGTTCCAATCCATATTCTGAGAGTTTGTCCAAGGGGGATTTTTTAAATTTCATTCATAGCCTGATTTATATAACAGTTTATCCCTAAAACATGGCGAAAATTGGTCTTTTTATGACTGTTGACAGTATTTTCTGATTTCTGAAGTGAAGAAAAGAGATATCAAAAATCCCCCTTGGACAAAGTTTGAATAGGGATATGTGAACAAAATGAAACAAGAATTTTGAATCTGGCTTGAACCAGTTAAAAAAATTGATTTCCTGAAATTATGCAAATTAGCGCATATTTAGCGCATATAATGCCTAATTTGCATATTTATCCATTAGATTTCAGAAAACTTGTAATACAAAAAAGATGCTCCTTAATGTACCTAACAAACTGGGGGAGTTTGATGGTGATACCTATTAAGGATTTTTTTTTTCCTATTCACCTGGGGTGTCTCCCCTTAAATTGGCACACAGCGAAAAGTATACATAGCATAGCTCAACTATTTACTTCTTCAGAATCCAGACAATCACGCGAACATTTCCATGTATAAAATGTCCTTCGGTCTTCAGAAGTGTAGGAGAGGTGAAGAGTTAGAAACAGTTAGAGATTCTAGAGCGAAGAGAGATTTTCTAGAGCGTGGCTCCATTGATTTCAATGGAGGGGGGGGAGTCATTATTCGAGCTGTCCCAGAGTGAAAAATATACATCGAAGAGCTTAGCTTTTTTGATTTTATGAATCCCAAGAGTCGTGTGAACGTTTTGATATATAAAATGTGTATGAGCTGTGAGAATTAGAAGATGGATGGCAGTTTAGAAAATGTGTGACTTTTTCCAAAAACCTCTGAAACTGGTGAAATTGTGCAGAGGACAAAAAGTGTTTCTTTCATTCTGCAATCAAACAAATGAAGTAATAATGAAACCATGGAGTGTTTTGAACTCGGCATGAGCCAGGGAATCCATTGCTACCATCATTTTGAAGATTGGACATACAGTTCAAAAGTTACTGGCATAAACGCAACTCCAACTTTGACACGCTGGTGGCGCTAGAGTGCACGAGATGTCAACGTAAGGCTTGGTGACAGATGTCATGGGTTTGTCCCGGATGAGTGTGCCAAATGTGGTTTTGATAGATTAAAACATTACTGAGATATGACCCCAGTTCCTGTTTTGCAGCTTTTCGGACAATTTTGATTGGCTGTCACGAGGGAACGCAATGGACAATCAAAAATCCCTGTAAGACTTTTGTGGACATCGGTCTATAGATTGTGCATACTGCGTGTGGTGCAGAATGGTGAAAAAACCTAGGAGGAGATACATTTTGAGTGTTTTACACTAAATCCAATATGGCGGGAAATCCAATATGGTGGAAAATGATGTCATAGGGTGCGTTGAACTTGGCTTGAGCGAAGGAATCCAACGCTGCCTCGTTTTTGAAAATCAGGCTTACAGGTCAAAAGTTGCATGCACAAATGCACCTCCAACTTTGACACGTTGGTGGCGCTAGAGCGTTCAAGCTGTGGACATGGGTCTTGGTGAGAAGACTTTGGGGACTGTCATGAATGAGTGTGCCAATTTTCCCAACTTTTTACCATACGGTTCTATGGGCTGCCATAGACTCCAATGGCAGAAGAATAATAATAATAAAATATACCTGCAAGCAGGAATGTGGGGGCCAAGCTGTTTAACTGCAAGCAGACAAGGAATCAGCTAGACTGACGTGGTGACATGTTTGACAAGGGTCAAGGATGGGCCCGAGATTTTCGGAAGTCAGACATGGTTGAACGGGATTCGATCTCTGTACCTGCTGCTTGCAAGGCCGACACGCTAACCACTGTGCTACGCAGGCTGTTGCGAAGATGAACCACCCTAGTCCACAAGGCATGTGAGCCTTCCCTAACCCCGTGTGTCTGAGTCCTGAGCACTTAATTAATATCACCTGGTAGGGTTGCTTCCTCTCAGTAGAGTGAGAGGGGGGGTGTCGTTGTTTAAATTGGCACACAGCGAAAAGTATACATAGCATAGCTCAACTATTTACTTCTTCAGAATCCAGACAATCACGCGAACATTTCCATGTATAAAATGTCCTTCGGTCTTCAGACGTGTAGGAGAGGTGAAGAGTTAGAAACAGTTAGAGATTCTAGAGCGAAGAGAGATTTTCTAGAGCGTGGCTCCATTGATTTCAATGGAGGGGGGGGAGTCATTATTCGAACTGTCACAGAGTGAAAAATATACATCAAAGAGCTTAGCTTTTTTTGATTTTATTAATCCCAAGAGTCGTGTGAACGTTTTGATATGTAAAATGTGTATGAGCTGTGAGAATTGGAAGAGGGATGGCAGTTTAGAAAATGTGTGACTTTTTCCAAAATGCGCCTTTCACCACTCTGAAACTGGTGAAATTGTGCAGAAGACAAAAAGTGTTCCTTTCATTCTGCAATCAAACAAATGAAGTAATAATGAAACCATGGGGTGTTTTGAACTCAGCATGAGCCAGGGAATCCATTGCTACCATAATTTTGAAGATTGGACATACAGCTCAAAAGTTACTGGCATAAACGCAACTCCAACTTTGACACGCTGGTGGCGCTAGAGTGCACAAGATGTCAACTTGAGGCTTGGTGACAGATGTCATGGGTATGTCCCGAATGAGTGTGCCAAATGTGGTTTTGATAGATTAAAACATTACTGAGATATGACCCCAGTTCCTGTTTTGCAGCTTTTCTGCCAATTTTGATTGGCTGTCACGTGCGAACGCAATGGATAATCAAAAATCCCTGTACATCCTTTGTAGACATTGGTGTATAGATGACATCCACCGATGTTCATGCAAATTGGTGAAAGTTCCTAGGAGGAGATACATTTTAAGGGTTTTGCACATCATTCAAAATGGCGGAAAAGCCAAGATGGCCACAATGACGTCATAGAGTGCGTTGAATCCGGCTTGAGCCAAGGAATTGAAGGACACCTGAAGTTTGAAAATTGGACTTGCTGAAGAAAAGCTGCATGCATAAATGCACCTCCAACTTTGACACGTTGGTGGCGCTAGAGAGGGTGAGGGGTGGACATGAGACTTGGTGAGGAGGGTCAGG
Source organism: Borostomias antarcticus (assembly GCF_949987555.1). Taxonomy (NCBI): domain Eukaryota; kingdom Metazoa; phylum Chordata; class Actinopteri; order Stomiiformes; family Stomiidae; genus Borostomias; species Borostomias antarcticus. The sequence continues at coordinate 19,680,502 of NC_140238.1, read as the reverse complement.
GCACTGTCCCGAATGAGTGGGCCAATTTTCATAACTTTCTACCATAAGCTTCTATGGGCTGCCATAGACTACAATGGCAGAGGAATAAAGAAAGAAAGAAAGAAAGAATAAGAAAAGGTAGAAACTTAGTGGTGGCCTACGCAGCTTCGCTGCTTGGCCCCCAATAAATAATAATAAGAAAAGGTACAAGAACAATGGGTGCCAGCGCTTAGCGCTTCGCTGCTTGGCCCCCAATAAATATAGCTGCAAGCAGCGATGTGGGGGCCAAGCGGGACGCACGACCAGCGCATCAAAGACAACAAGCAAAACATGTCAAAAGCCAGACATGGTTGAACAGGATTCGATCTCTGTACCTGCGGCTTGCAAGGCCGACACGCTAACCACTGTGCTACGCAGGATGTTGCGAAAGTGAACCACCCTAGTCCACAAGGCATGTGAGCCTTCCCTAACCCCGTGAGTCTGAGTCCTGAGCACTTAATTAATATCACCTGGCAGGGTTGCTTCCTCTCGGTAGAGTGAGAGGGGGGGGTGTCGTTGTTTAAATTGGCACACAGCGAAAAGTATATATAGCATAGCTCAACTATTTACTTCTTCAGAATCCAGACAATCACGCGAACATTTCCATGTATAAAATGTCCTTCGGTCTTCAGAAGTGTAGGAGAGGTGAAGAGTTAGAAACAGTTAGAGATTCTAGAGCGAAGAGAGATTTTCTAGAGCGTGGCTCCATTGATTTCAATGGAGGGGGGGGAGTCATTATTCGAACTGTCCCAGAGTGAAAAATATACATCGAAGAGCTTAGCTTTTTTGATTTTATGAATCCCAAGAGTCGTGTGAACGTTTTGATATATAAAATGTGTATGAGCTGTGAGATTTAGAAGAGGGATGGCAGTTTAGAAAATGTGTGACTTTTTCCAAAAACCTCTGAAACTGGTGAAATTGTGCAGAGGACAAAAAGTGTTTCTTTCATTCTGCAATCAAACAAATGAAGTAATAATGAAACCATGGGGTGTTTTGAACTCGGCATGAGCCAGGGAATCCATTGCTACCATCATTTTGAAGATTGGACATACAGTTCAAAAGTTACTGGCATAAACGCAACTCCAACTTTGACACGCTGGTGGCGCTAGAGTGCACGAGATGTCAACGTAAGGCTTGGTGACAGATGTCATGGGTGTGTCCCGGATGAGTGTGCCAAATGTGGTTTTGATAGATTAAAACATTACTGAGATATGACCCCAGTTCCTGTTTTGCAGCTTTTCGGCCAATTTTGATTGGCTGTCACGAGGGAACGCAATGGACAATCAAAAATCCCTGTAAGACTTTTGTGGACATCGGTCTATAGATTGTGCATACTGCGTGTGGTGCAGATTGGTGAAAAAACCTAGGAGGAGATACATTTTGAGTGTTTTACACTAAATCCAATATGGCGGGAAATCCAATATGGTGGAAAATGATGTCATAGGGTGCGTTGAACTTGGCTTGAGCGAAGGAATCCAACGCTGCCTCGTTTTTGAAAATCAGGCTTACAGGTCAAAAGTTGCATGCACAAATGCACCTCCAACTTTGACACGTTGGTGGCGCTAGAGCGTTCAAGCTGTGGACATGGGTCTTGGTGAGAAACCTTTGGGGACTGTCATGAATGAGTGTGCCAATTTTCCCAACTTTTTACCATACGGTTCTATGGGCTGCCATAGACTCCAATGGCAGAAGAATAATAATAATAATAATAAAAATATAGCTGCAAGCAGCAATGTGGGGGCCAAGCAGGACATGCGACCAGCGCATCAAAGACAACAAGCGAAACACGTCATAGCCGCATTCAAAGCTCTACCGCAGTGTTGAAAATCGGGCATACGGTTCAGAATATACGTACTTCCAACTTTGACAGGTTGGTGGTGCTAGAGACTTTGAGGTGTCGACATAGACTTTGTGACAGGGGTCACGGGACCGTCCACGATGAGTGTGCCTAATGTGGTTATGATACATCAAAACCTTACTGAGATTTGACCATACTTCCTGTTTGGCGGCTTGGACGCCAAATTCGATTGGCTGTAGCGAGCGAACACCTTCGACAATCGAAAATCCCTCTAGGAGTTTTGTGGACATTGGTCTACAGAATGTGTACAGGCAGTTTCATGTAGATTGGTGAAAATCCTTAGGAGAAGATACATTTTAAGTGTTTTACACAAAATACAAAATGGCGGGAAATCCAATTGGTGGAAAATGACATCATAGGATGCGATGAACTCGGCATGAGCGAGGGATTCCAACGGTACCTCATTTTTTAAAATCGGTTACACAGGTCAAAAGTTGTGTGCATTAACGCACTTCCAGCTTTGACATAATGGTGGCGCTAGAGGGTTTAAGCTGTCGCAATGCCACTTGCTGCCAGAGGTCATGGGACTGTCCCCGAAGAGGGTGCCAAATGTGGCTTTAATACATTAACAATTTGCTGAGATATGACCACACTTCCTGTTTGGCGGCTTAGAGGCCAAATTTGATTGGCTGCAGCGAGCGAACGCAATAAACAATCAGAAATCCCTGTAAGACTTTTGTGGACATCGGTCTACAGATTGTGCCTACCGAGTTTCGTGCAGATTGGAGAAAAAACCTAGGAGGAGATACATTTTGAGAGTTTTTCACAAAATCCAAAATGGCGGGAAATCCAATATGGCGGAAAATGATGTCATGGGGTGCGTTGAACTCGGCTTAAGCCAAGGAATCCAACGGTACCTTGTTTTTGAAAATCGGGCTTACAGGTCAAAAGTTGTGTGCACAAACGCACCTCCAACTTTGACATGTTGGTGGCGCTAGAGGGTTCGAGCTGTGTACATGGGTCTTGGTGAAAAGCCTCAGGGGACTGTCATAAATGAGTGTGCCAATTTTCACAACTTTTTACCATATGGTTCTATGGGCTGCCATAGACTCCAATGCCAGAGGAAGATGAATAATAATAATAATAATAAGAAAAGGTACAAGAACAATGGGTGCCTTCGCAGCTTCGCTGCTTGGCCCCCAATAAATATAGCTGCAAGCAGCAATGTGGGGGCCAAGCGGGACATGCGACCAGCGCATCAAAGACAACAAGCGAAACACGTCATAGGAGTCTATTCAAATCGCTACCGCAGTTTTGAAAATCAGGCGTACGGTTCAGAATATACGCACTTCCAACTTTGACAGGTTGGTGGCGCTAGAGACTTTGAGGTGTCGACATAGACTTGGTGACAGGGGTCACGGGACCGTCCACGATGAGTGTGCCTAATGTGGTTATGATACATCAAAACCTTACTGAGATTTGACCACACTTCCTGTTTGGCAGCTTGGATGCCAAATTCGATTGGCTGTAGCGAGCAAACACCTTCGACAATCGAAAATCCCTCTAGGAGTTTTGTGGACATTTGTCTAAAGAATGTGTACAGCCAGTTTAATGTAGATTGGTGAAAATCCTTAGGAGAAGATACATTTTAAGTGTTTTACACAAAATACAAAATGGCGGGAAATCCAATTGGTGGAAAATGACATCATAGGATGCGATGAACTCGGCATGAGCGAGGGATTCCAACGGTACCTCATTTTTCAAAATCGGTTACACAGGTCAAAAGTTATGTGCATTAACGCACTTCCAACTTTGACATGGTGGTGGCGCTAGAGGGTTTGAGCTGTCGCAATGCCACTTGCTGCCAGAGGTCATGGGACTGTCCCCGAAGAGTGTGCCAAATGTGGCTTTAATACATTAACAATTTGCTGAGATATGACCACACTTCCTGTTTGGCGGCTTAGAGGCCAAATTTGATTGGCTGCAGCGAGCGAACGCAATGGACAATCAGAAATCCCTGTAAGACTTTTGTGGACATCGGTCTACAGATTGTGCCTACCGAGTTTCGTGCAGATTGGAGAAAAAACCTAGGAGGAGATACATTTTGAGAGTTTTTCACAAAATCCAAAATGGCGGGAAATCCAATATGGCGGAAAATGATGTCATGGGGTGCGTTGAACTCAACTTAAGCCAAGGAATCCAAGGGTACCTTGTTTTTGAAAATCGGGCTTACAGGTCAAAAGTTGTGTGCACAAACGCACCTCCAACTTTGACATGTTGGTGGCGCTAGAGGGTTCGAGCTGTGTACATGGGTCTTGGTGAAAAGACTCAGGGGACTGTCATGAATGAGTGTGCCAATTGTCACAACTTTTTACCATATGGTTCTATGGGCTGCCATAGACTCCAATGCCAGAGGAAGATGAATAATAATAATAAGAAAAGGTACAAGAACAATGGGTGCCTTCGCAGCTTCGCTGCTTGGCCCCCAATAAATAAATAATAATAAGAAAAGGTACAAGAACAATGGGTGCCAGCGCTTAGCGCTTCGCTGCTTGGCCCCCAAATATAGCTGCAAGCAGCAATGTGGGGGCCAAGCAGGACATGCGACCAGCGCATAAAAGACAACAAGCGAAACACGTCATAGGAGTCTATTCAAATCGCTACCGCAGTTTTGAAAATCGGGCGTACGGTTCAGAATATACGCACTTCCAACTTTGACAGGTTGGTGGCGCTAGAGACTTTGAGGTGTCGACATAGACTTGGTGACAGGGGTCTCGGGACCGTCCACGATGAGTGTGCCTAATGTGGTTATGATACATCAAAACCTTACTGAGATTTGACCACACTTCCTGTTTGGCGGCTTGGACGCCAAATTCGATTGGCTGTAGCGAGCGAACACCTTCGACAATCAAAAATCCCTCTAGGAGTTTTGTGGACATTGGTCTAAAGAATGTGTACAGCCAGTTTCATGCAGATTGGTGAAAATCCTTCGGAGAAGATACATTTAAAGTGTTTTACACAAAATACAAAATGGCGGGAAATCCAATTGGTGGAAAATGACATCATAGGATGCGATGAACTCGGCATGAGCGAGGGATTCCAACGGTACCTAATTTTTTAAAATCGGTTACACAGGTCAAAAGTTGTGTGCATTAACGCACTTCCAACTTTGACATGGTGGTGGCGCTAGAGGGTTTGAGCTGTCGCAATGCCACTTGCTGCCAGAGGTCAGGGGACTGTCCCCGATGAGTGTGCCAAATGTGGCTTTAATACATTAACAATTTTCTGAGATATGACCACACTTCCTGTTTGGCGGCTTGGACACCAAATTTGATTGGCTGTAGCGGGCGAACCCTTTCGAAAATTGAAAATCCCTGAACATCCTATGTGGACATTGGTCTAGAGAATGTGCCTACCGAGTTTGGTGCAGATTGGTCAAAATTCCTAGGAGGAGATACATTTGAAGTGTTTTTCAAAAAATTCAAGATGGCGGAAAATCTATATAACCGGAAGTTATGGGTCCTTGAGGCAAATTTGTTCATCATGAGGAGAGACATATGTGTGCAAAGTGTCATGTCTGTAGGTCAAACGGGGCCTGAGATATGCCTGTTCAAATTTCGCAACTTCAGTCGGCTGCTATAGCGCCCCCTATTGGCTAATCGATCTGGGTCGTGCTCCATGGACTCAGCACATCATCCTCTACCATCATGCAAATTTTGGTAAAAAGTTACCACTCCGTTCTATAGGCTGCCATTGACTTCAATGGCAGAAGAATAATAATAATACCAACAATTACAATAGGGGCTTCGCACTGCGTGCTTGGCCCCTAAATATAGCTGCAAGCAGCAATGTGGGGGCCAAGCAGGACATGCGACCAGCGCATAAAAGACAACAAGCGAAACACGTCATAGGAGTCTATTCAAATCGCTACCGCAGTTTTGAAAATCGGGCGTACGGTTCAGAATATACGCACTTCCAACTTTGACAGGTTGGTGGCGCTAGAGACTTTGAGGTGTCGACATAGACTTGGTGACAGGGGTCTCGGGACCGTCCACGATGAGTGTGCCTAATGTGGTTATGATACATCAAAACCTTACTGAGATTTGACCACACTTCCTGTTTGGCGGCTTGGACGCCAAATTCGATTGGCTGTAGCGAGCGAACACCTTCGACAATCGAAAATCCCTCTAGGAGTTTTGTGGACATTAGTCTAAAGAATGTGTACAGCCAGTTTCATGCAGATTGGTGAAAATCCTTAGGAGAAGATACATTTTAAGTGTTTTACACAAAATACAAAATGGCGGGAAATCCAATTGGTGGAAAATGACATCATAGGATGCGATGAACTCGGCATGAGCGAGGGATTCCAACGGTACCTCATTTTTCAAAATCGGTTACACAGGTCAAAAGTTGTGTGCATTAACGCACTTCCAACTTTGACATGGTGGTGGCGCTAGAGGGTTTGAGCTGTCGCAATGCCACTTGCTGCCAGAGGTCATGGGACTGTCCCCGATGAGGGTGCCAAATGTGGCTTTAATACATTAACAATTTGCTGAGATATGACCACACTTCCTGTTTGGCGGCTTGGACACCAAATTTGATTGGCTGTAGCGGGCGAACCCTTTCGAAAATTGAAAATCCCTGAACATCCTATGTGGACATTGGTCTAGAGAATGTGCCTACCGAGTTTCGTGCAGATTGGTCAAAATTCCTAGGAGGAGATACATTTGAAGTGTTTTTCAAAAAATTCAAGATGGCGGAAAATCTATATAACCGGAAGTTATGGGTCCTTGAGGCAAATTTGTTCATCATGAGGAGAGACATATGTGTGCAAAGTGTCATGTCTGTAGGTCAAACGGGGCCTGAGATATGCCTGTTCAAAGTTCGCAACTTCAGTTGGCTGCTATAGCGCCCCCTATTGGCTAATCGATCTGGGTCGTGCTCCATGGACTCAGCACATCATCCTCTACCATCATGCAAATTTTGGTAAAAAGTTACCACTCCGTTCTATAGGCTGCCATTGACTCCCATGGCGGAAAAAAGAATAATAATAATAAATATAGCTGCAAGCAGCAATGTGGGGGCCAAGCGGGACATGCGACCAGCGCATCAAAGACAACAAGCGAAACACGTCATAGGAGTCTATTCAAATCGCTACCGCAGTTTTGAAAATCAGGCGTACGGTTCAGAATATACGCACTTCCAACTTTGACAGGTTGGTGGCGCTAGAGACTTTGAGGTGTCGACATAGACTTGGTGACAGGGGTCACGGGACCGTCCACGATGAGTGTGCCTAATGTGGTTATGATACATCAAAACCTTACTGAGATTTGACCACACTTCCTGTTTGGCAGCTTGGATGCCAAATTCGATTGGCTGTAGCGAGCAAACACCTTCGACAATCGAAAATCCCTCTAGGAGTTTTGTGGACATTGGTCTAAAGAATGTGTACAGCCAGTTTCATGTAGATTGGTGAAAATCCTTAGGAGAAGATACATTTTAAGTGCTTTACACAAAATACAAAATGGCGGGAAATCCAATTGGTGGAAAATGACATCATAGGATGCGATGAACTCGGCATGAGCGAGGGATTCCAACGGTACCTCATTTTTCAAAATCGGTTACACAGGTCAAAAGTTATGTGCATTAACGCACTTCCAACTTTGACATGGTGGTGGCGCTAGAGGGTTTGAGCTGTCGCAATGCCACTTGCTGCCAGAGGTCATGGGACTGTCCCCGAAGAGTGTGCCAAATGTGGCTTTAATACATTAACAATTTGCTGAGATATGACCACACTTCCTGTTTGGCGGCTTAGAGGCCAAATTTGATTGGCTGCAGCGAGCGAACGCAATGGACAATCAGAAATCCCTGTAAGACTTTTGTGGACATCGGTCTACAGATTGTGCCTACCGAGTTTCGTGCAGATTGGAGAAAAAACCTAGGAGGAGATACATTTTGAGAGTTTTTCACAAAATCCAAAATGGCGGGAAATCCAATATGGCGGAAAATGATGTCATGGGGTGCGTTGAACTCGGCTTAAGCCAAGGAATCCAACGGTACCTTGTTTTTGAAAATCGGGCTTACAGGTCAAAAGTTGTGTGCACAAACGCACCTCCAACTTTGACATGTTGGTGGCGCTAGAGGGTTCGAGCTGTGTACATGGGTCTTGGTGAAAAGACTCAGGGGACTGTCATGAATGAGTGTGCCAATTGTCACAACTTTTTACCATATGGTTCTATGGGCTGCCATAGACTCCAATGCCAGAGGAAGATGAATAATAAATATAGCTGCAAGCAGCGATGTGGGGGCCAAGCGGGACGCACGACCAGCGCATCAAAGACAACAAGCAAAACATGTCAAAAGCCAGACATGGTTGAACAGGATTCGATCTCTGTACCTGCTGCTTGCAAGGCCGACACGCTAACCACTGTGCTACGCAGGATGTTGCGAAAGTGAACCACCCTAGTCCACAAGGCATGTGAGCCTTCCCTAACCCCGTGAGTCTGAGTCCTGAGCACTTAATTAATATCACCTGGCAGGGTTGCTTCCTCTTGGTAGAGTGAGAGGGGGGGGTGTCGTTGTTTAAATTGGCACACAGCGAAAAGTATACATAGCATAGCTCAACTATTTACTTCTTCAGAATCCAGACAATCACGCGAACATTTCCATGTATAAAATGTCCTTCGGTCTTCAGAAGTGTAGGAGAGGTGAAGAGTTAGAAACAGTTTGAGATTCTAGAGCGAAGAGAGATTTTCTAGAGCGTGGCTCCATTGATTTCAATGGAGGGGGGGGAGTCATTATTCGAACTGTCCCAGAGTGAAAAATATACATCGAAAAGCTTAGCTTTTTTGATTTTATGAATCCCAAGAGTCGTGTGAACGTTTTGATATATAAAATGTGTATGAGCTGTGAGAATTAGAAGAGGGATGGCAGTTTAGAAAATGTGTGACTTTTTCCAAAAACCTCTGAAACTGGTGAAATTGTGCAGAGGACAAAAAGTGTTTCTTTCATTCTGCAATCAAACAAATGAAGTAATAATGAAACCATGGGGTGTTTTGAACTCGGCATGAGCCAGGGAATCCATTGCTACCATCATTTTGAAGATTGGCCATACAGTTCAAAAGTTACTGGCATAAACGCAACTCCAACTTTGACACGCTGGTGGCGCTAGAGTGCACGAGATGTCAACGTAAGGCTTGGTGACAGATGTCATGGGTGTGTCCCGGATGAGTGTGCCAAATGTGGTTTTGATAGATTAAAACATTACAGAGATATGACCCCAGTTCCTGTTTTGCAGCTTTTCGGCCAATTTTGATTGGCTGTCACGAGAGAACGCAATGGACAATCAAAAATCCCTGTAAGACTTTTGTGGACATCGGTCTATAGATTGTGCATACTGCGTGTGGTGCAGATTGGTGAAAAAACCTAGGAGGAGATACATTTTGAGTGTTTTACACTAAATCCAATATGGTGGGAAATCCAACATGGTGGAAAATGATGTCATAGGGTGCGTTGAACTTGGCTTGAGCGAAGGAATCCAACGCTGCCTCGTTTTTGAAAATCAGGCTTACAGGTCAAAAGTTGCATGCACAAATGCACCTCCAACTTTGACAGGTTGGTGGCGCTAGAGCGTTCAAGCTGTGGACATGGGTCTTGGTGAGAAGACTTTGGGGACTGTCATGAATGAGTGTGCCAATTTTCCCAACTTTTTACCATACGGTTCTATGGGCTGCCATAGACTCCAATGGCAGAAGAATAATAATAATAATAATAAGAAAAGGTACAAGAACAATGGGTGCCAGCGCTTAGCGCTTCGCTGCTTGGCCCCCAAATATAGCTGCAAGCAGCAATGTGGGGGCCAAGCAGGACATGCGACCAGCGCATAAAAGACAACAAGCGAAACACGTCATAGGAGTCTATTCAAATCGCTACCGCAGTTTTGAAAATCGGGCGTACGGTTCAGAATATACGCACTTCCAACTTTGACAGGTTGGTGGCGCTAGAGACTTTGAGGTGTCGACATAGACTTGGTGACAGGGGTCTCGGGACCGTCCACGATGAGTGTGCCTAATGTGGTTATGATACATCAAAACCTTACTGAGATTTGACCACACTTCCTGTTTGGCGGCTTGGACGCCAAATTCGATTGGCTGTAGCGAGCGAACACCTTCGACAATCGAAAATCCCTCTAGGAGTTTTGTGGACATTAGTCTAAAGAATGTGTACAGCCAGTTTCATGTAGATTGGTGAAAATCCTTAGGAGAAGATACATTTTAAGTGTTTTACACAAAATACAAAATGGCGGGAAATCCAATTGGTGGAAAATGACATCATAGGATGCGATGAACTCGGCATGAGCGAGGGATTCCAACGGTACCTCATTTTTCAAAATCGGTTACACAGGTCAAAAGTTGTGTGCATTAACGCACTTCCAACTTTGACATGGTGGTGGCGCTAGAGGGTTTGAGCTGTCGCAATGCCACTTGCTGCCAGAGGTCATGGGACTGTCCCCGATGAGTGTGCCAAATGTGGCTTTAATACATTAACAATTTTCTGAGATATGACCACACTTCCTGTTTGGCGGCTTGGACACCAAATTTGATTGGCTGTAGCGGGCGAACCCTTTCGAAAATTGAAAATCCCTGAACATCCTATGTGGACATTGGTCTAGAGAATGTGCCTACCGAGTTTCGTGCTGATTGGTCAAAATTCCTAGGAGGAGATACATTTGAAGTGTTTTTCAAAAAATTCAAGATGGCGGAAAATCTATATAACCGGAAGTTATGGGTCCTTGAGGCAAATTTGTTCATCATGAGGAGAGACATATGTGTGCAAAGTGTCATGCCTGTAGGTCAAACGGGGTTTGAGATATGCCTGTTCAAAGTTCGCAACTTCAGTCGGCTGCTATAGCGCCCCCTATTGGCTAATCGATCTGGGTCGTGCTCCATGGACTCAGCACATCATCCTCTACCATCATGCAAATTTTGGTAAAAAGTTACCACTCCGTTCTATAGGCTGCCATTGACTTCAATGGCAGAAGAAGAAGAATAATAATAATAATAAATATAGCTGCAAGCAGCAATAACGGGGCCAAGCGCAACTAACGCATCAAAGACAATGAGGAAAACACGCCATAGCTACATTGGAGCTATGCATGTGAGCATCTATGTCGCCTGACCAGGTGAATCAGGTCAAATTCATGCAACAGTATCATCATCACCATGATCATCATCATTATCATCGTTATACAACTGCATTCACATTCAATTCATCTGACAGCATCAAGTGAGAGTCAGGTCCTTTTTAGAATCTCATTACATTTATTCTATTTTGGTACATATGTTTTAGGGCCTATTTCTCCACATGTCTACATGCCACATGATCATTCTCCAGGCCTTCCATCTGCCTGGAAGGCCCACCTTTACCATCAAGTCTCAGTGCGGGGATTTCTTGATAATTCAGCTATTTATGAAGAACACTCACAACTTTTGTTTCTCTCTACACCTCACAGTTTCCAGAAGAATGCCCCCCCTACACTTGGTGTAAGTAGGCTATGTAGTCTGTGGGCTACTGCGCTCTCCCAGGATGAAGTGTTTAGACTAAAGGCTACAACCCTCTCCCTGGTTGAAGTGTGTAAGCTATATACTGCAAAAGGTACACTTTCCAAACGTGACACTCTTTACCACTCTACCATCCAGTTTGTCACACACGACACATACAATACACACCACTGCACTCGTTACTGTTTGGACAACTAACCTTCCCATCAAACCTGTCATAACATTCCCTAGTTTATTCTCATTTGCACCCTTCTCCAACTATCACCTCTCTACCTATGTCACATGTTACACTAAATGCCTCTCTCACACAGACTCCCACAAAAGCCAGTTCATTTATAATGGCTCTACACAATATCCATTGTCTTAAAGCACACTTTAAAGATGTACACACACATCAATTCTTTATGAACGCTGATTGCATTTGTGTAACAGAAACATGGCTAACATCTGCCATAGCCACATTTGAGCTATGCTTGGAGCATCTATGTCGCCTGACCAGGTGAATCAGGTCAAATTCATGCAACAGTATCATCATCACCATGATCATCATAATCATTATACAACTATGTCACATGTTACACTAAATGCCTCTCTCACACAGACTCCCATAAAATCCAGTTCATTTATAGTGGCTCTACACAATATCCAGAGTCTTAAAGCACACTTTAAAGATGTACACACACATCAATTCTTTATGAACGCTGATAGCATTTGTGTAACAGAAACATGGCTGGCATCTGCCATAGCCACATTTGAGCTATGCATGTGACTGTCGTTGTCACCTGACAAGGTGCATCAGGTTAAATTCATGCAACAGCATCATCATACAACCACAATCACAGTTAATTCATCTGATGATGTCAAGTGAGTGTCAGGTCCTTTTAAGCATCTCAACACATTTCTTCTATTTTGGGACATATTTTTAGGACCTATTTCTCTGCATGTCGACATCCCACCTGGTCATTGTCCAGGCCTTCCATCTGCCTGGGAGACCCACCTTTACCATCAAGTATCACTGCAGGGATAGCTTGACAATTCAGCAATCTGTGAACAACACTCACAATTCTTGTTTCTCTCTTAACCTCACAGTTTTCAAAAGAATGCCCCTCTCCTACCCATACATTTGGTGTAAGTAGGCTATGTAATTTAAGGTCTACATTTCCATCCAATTGACCTGAATGACTACTGTCAAACTAAAGTGGAGTCCATATGCATTCATTCATATGGGGTCCCTTTGCACAACAATGCTTATATAAACATCAAAATGTAATCTGACAGTGTTGAAGAGATCCAATGTTTTCCCAAATTATGGTCTTTTTTTCTAATGTCTTTGTAGTCAATAGTGACCTGTCATAGAGAATATAATAGGATTGCTAGACATATTTCTATGGGAGACACGGCCACAATATAATGGGGTCATACATTTTTATAGTTTGTTTCAGGGGGGAACATGTTCTTTGAAACAACAGCAAGCTTCTGCTTTCTGATTGGTTGCTGCTTTTTATTTCGCTGCAAAAGTTGAACTTGTATTTCCAGCTGGGGGGGAGCGCGCACATGACGTTGAGTACCGCCTTGTGAAGGAAACCGAGCAGTTGCGAGAGTCAGTGGGACTTGTGAGAAGGTAAGCTGATTTTGGTGGCCGCGGTGTGGCATGTATGTTTATGTATGTACATACTTAAAACGTATAACGTTACGTTAGCACTAACTATTTTATTGATGCAGTGTAATGTGCAGAATGTTGTACTTAGCGATACATAGTCGAGGTTAGGAGTCCATTCCACGGTAACGTTAGCGTTCAGAGACAAGTTGACCGTTGCAATGGCGACGTAGCTAGCTAGCTAACGTTAGCCCAATTAGCGCATGTGACGTTTAGCGTATTTTATGGGACGGGCTGTGTATTTTGAGGTTGCATCTACAGGTTGCGTGATGTTTCAAAATGCGACCTGGGTAACATTAGCAACAAAAGTGTTGATGAAGAGTACACGCTAGGGCAGGTTGAGTGCTGGCCCTGTCTCTACAGGCGCTGGCACAGTCTGCTGAGCACAGTTCTGTGTGCAGCCTAGCTAAAGAGACGGCATGGTTGTTGGCCTGTTGAAGTGTCACTGTTACGACGTTGATTGTGGCCTGTGTGCGTGTGTCCAGAGACGGGTGAGTTGGAAGTGTACTATTGTTTTATGCCTCTGTTAGCAGTCGGTGAATTGTTATGAATATGTAAGGCTTGTGGTGAACTGCGTCGTCGCCATCGTTAGCTAGCATTAGTGTTAGCTGGTGAATTAGCGTGTCCAGTGGAATCTGTAATGGCGTATGTTGCAGCTGTAGGCAAACTTTATGGCTGGTACCCATTGCAGATGTGTAATGCACGAGTTTGATGTCCTTGTGAATGTAACGATAACGTGACAGAGTTTTTGTCTTGTTGACATTGGAAATATGTGTGCGACAGTGCCCGCGTGAATACACACCAATCATAACATTAAAAAATATATATATTTTTACCAGTCATAACAATTAACAATCATAACAATTCATCGACTGCTAACAGATGCATAAAAGAATAGTACACTTCAAACTCACCCGTCTCTAACACACGCCACTATCAACGTCGTAACACTGACACTTCAACAGGCCAACAACCATGCTGTCTCTTTAGGCCGCTGCTATTCACACAGAACTCTGCTCAGCAGACTGTTGGTTGGTGTTGTCCTCGAGCCAGCATGACATGTGAGCAATGTATGTGCTAATATAATGTATAAAAATGAATATTCTATATCCTTTGTAGATGTTTTGTAGTTGCACTGCAGAAACGCCCACATTGTCTCCCGTGGGGATTATGAATGTATTTCTATGTGTTTGGTTTGTTTTGCAGTATAAAATGGAACCTGACAGGAAAGCAGCCAAGGTGGAAGTGGAAGGGTACATACATGGTGTATCGGAATTGTTGGAGGGTCAATGGAGCAAGAAGAAATACTTTGAAGTGACGCTTCAGGAAGCAGAGAAGAGTTCCAGAGTCGTGGTCTTTTCCCCGTCCCGGCACAGCACGTTTGTGCATGCAGAGAAGGACAAGTAAGATAGTGTGCATACATAAAGTGTTGTGCATAGCAGGGATGTTAGCAGGCTGACGTAGGATTCCAGGAGTGCAGTGTTAGACCAACAAGGAAACCGAGTAAATAGCTCATGTGGAGCCTGTGCTGTACTAGCGGTACAAGTGGTACTAGCGGTACGCATAGTACCACTTGATCTTAGCAATAGCCTTGTCAATGAGATTGACAGCGCATTAATACTAATTATTGTTATGTGGTCGCAGTAGTGGGTTACCGAGTGTTTTCCAACGGCTGCTAGCCAATCAGAATCAAGTATCCCAACTCTCCGTTGTAGAAAACAAGTTTACCCATGTCAGCTGTGATGTCATCACCAATTGTAGAATGAGGTGGACAGTTCAGAACAGTGCATGTTAACTCAGTAACCACAAGTTTTGTGGGGGTGAATCAAGAGTGTTTTCTCCAAGTCTTTTCTGATGCACAAGTGATGTTGTTGGTTACAGGAGTCCAGTCCAACTGCAGGGTGTGGTGTTTACAGCGTCCAGGATCAAAGATGGGGACATGGATATCATTGTAAATGACAGGAGCCATGTGGGTTTCAAGCGAAGGCTGGATTTTGCCTTTGATGGCAGCGCACAGGTTGTCACCTCAGAAAGGACCATGGGCGAGATAGTGAGCGAGGGACGAGAAACCCAGGAGGTACGTGTAGCACATAACAAGGTATCTGAAGAAGTCGTACACAGTATTTGGGTGATGGTGGACATGAAATTATGTGAGGGTGAATGTGGATGTAATGAGGTCTTGTGTGTGCATGTGTTGCAGGTGAATGTGGCCCTGAAAGTCCTGGCACAGAAGGAGAGATGTGACGTTGTGACCAAGTACGGCAATAAAGTGCAGAGGGCTGTATTTGCTGTGGGTGACCATACGGGCTATATGGAGCTGACTGTGTGGGGTGACAAAGAGGTGCAGGTGGATCAGTGGTACAACTGTACCCGCCTCTTGGTCAAGATGTTCATGGGCAAGACATGTTTGAACACTACTTTTAAGACGACTATGAAAGTCATGGCAGACCAGGGAAACCTGGTTTATGTTCCGGAGGATGATACCGACAATGCGGTAGTGCAGCTGCTGGGAGTAGACGTTTCAAGTGACTATTACTGTCCTAGCCGCCATGTGGTGGCGAGTGTTAACGAGAGCACGGTTTCATCTAGGTGTAGAGATTGCAACATGTCATACCGTAACAAGGTGCTTCAGTGTGAGCTCACAGCAATAATGTCAGTGAGGAATGCAAGTGGCGAGCACTCCGTGTTTGTAGATGACCAGGTGCTGAGGTGTGCAGTACCCGTTAGCAACACTTGCACTGATATGCTTCACGTCAGCTCTGAAATGTGTGCATTTGAGAGGGTACGGGTTAGGCTTCGTGGGCAGCGAGTCCTAGAAATGCAGCTGCTTAGTGAGTCATGCTCTGAAGTTGACGAAGGTGGTGTACAGGGAGAGGCCAGCGTGCATGGGGCGAGTGTGGAGGAAGATGTGATGGAGGCGCCAGGGCCGGTCATGTTTGGTCATCTTACAAACAGTGAAGATGATTGCTCTGCTGCAGATGCTTAACAGAAACCACGTTCAAGTAGGGAGAAGAAATCAAAGGCTTTTGGAAAGCAGCAGTGCAAGTGAATTTATTTGGTGAGAGTAGTAGAGGTGTTTAGACACACATACAACATACGCACACACACACACACCCACGTACGCACACACACCACACCCACGCACACACCCACCACACACCCACGCGCGCACACACACCGCACACACACACCACACACGCACACACACCACACCCACGCACACACCCACTACACACACCCGCTCCATTTGTACGGCTGTTTTTGAATCATAGGAAGGTGATTACCAGTGTGTTTTGTTTGTATTGTGATACTGGAGGGCGTTCTAGTGATTGCTGGTAATTGTGTCCCGTCACAAGCAATCTTTCACTTTCCCACAGTTAAATTGTGTAGTGTTTTTTTTGGTACTTGGACATTTGTACTGCTGTTTTAGAATCACAGGAAGTTGATTACCAGTGTGTTTTGTTTCTGGTGTGATACTGTGATCTAGTGATTGCTGGTAATTGTGTCCTGTCACAAGCAATCTTTCACTTTACCACAGTTACATACAGTATAGTATATATAGTGCAGTTGTTTCATTAGTATCACTTAAAGGACAATGCTCGTTTTTGACAACCTGGACCTTATTTACGACGTATTATAAGACGTTTGACTCACCGAGATCGCTTTGGTGTAGTTCGGAGGCATGTAGAAGAAATTTAAAATCCAGCGCGAGCCAGTATATCCATGTAATGGCGGTGGTCGGGGCACTTAGCATGCAGTTTCTAAAAATCTATTTTCTGCCGCGAAACGGTTGTTTTCATCAATCTGTCTTGATGAATCGCTAGTTGTACTTTCATAGAGCATAGGCCTGTTGTGGTTTTCACATGCCATGATCTTTAGAAACGTCTTTCGAAACTAAATAGCTTCCTCACTTCCTCACTTCACCTCGTTGCTCCAGCACACTGTGCGCATGCGTGCTGGAGCAAGTGAGGAAGCTATTTCGTGTCTAAAGACGTTTCTAAAGATCATATTACAGAGGCATGTGAAAAACCACAACAGGCCTATATGCTCTATGTAAGCACAACTAGCGATTCATCACGACAGATTGATGCAAACAACCGTTTCGCGGCAGAAAATAGATTTTTAGAAACTGCATGCTAAGTGCCCCGACCACCGCCATTACATGGATATACTGGCTCGCGCTGGATTTTAAATTTCTTCTACATGCCTCCGAACTACACCAAAGCGATCTCGGTGAGTCAAACGTCTTATAATACGTCGTAAATAAGGTCCAGGTTGTCAAAAACGAGCATTGTCCTTTAAGTGATACTAATGAAACAACTGCACTATATATACTATACTGTATGTAACTGTGGTAAAGTGAAAGATTGCTTGTGACAGGACACAATTACCAGCAATCACTAGATCACAGTATCACACCAGAAACAAAACACACTGGTAATCAACTTCCTGTGATTCTAAAACAGCCGTACAAATGTCCAAGTACCAAAAAAAACACTACACAATTTAACTGTGGGAAAGTGAAAGATTGCTTGTGACGGGACACAATTACCAGCAATCACTAGAACGCCCTCCAGTATCACAATACAAACAAAACACACTGGTAATCACCTTCCTATGATTCAAAAACAGCCGTACAAATGGAGCGGGTGTGTGTAGTGGGTGTGTGCGTGGGTGTGGTGTGTGTGCGTGTGTGGTGTGTGTGTGCGGTGTGTGTGCGCGCGTGGGTGTGTGGTGGGTGTGTGCGTGGGTGTGGTGTGTGCGTACGTGGGCGTGTGTGTGTGCGTATGTTGTATGTGTGTCTAAACACCTCTACTACTCTCACCAAATAAATTCACTTGCACTGCTGCTTTCCAAAAGCCTTTGATTTCTTCTCCCTACTTGAACGTGGTTTCTGTTTAGCATCTGCAGCAGAGCAATCATCTTCACTGTTTGTAAGATGACCAAACATGACCGGCCCTGGCGCCTCCATCACATCTTCCTCCACACTCGCCCCATGCACGCTGGCCTCTCCCTGTACACCACCTTCGTCAACTTCAGAGCATGACTCACTAAGCAGCTGCATTTCTAGGACTCGCTGCCCACGAAGCCTAACCCGTACCCTCTCAAATGCACACATTTCAGAGCTGACGTGAAGCATATCAGTGACGTCGTGACCAAGTATGGCAATAAAGTGCAGAGGGCTGTATTTGCCGTGGGTGACCACACGGGCTATATGGAGCTGACTGTGTGGGGTGACAAAGAGGTGCAGGTGGATCAGTGGTACAACTGTACCCGCCTCTCGGTCAAGATGTTCATGGGCAAGACATGTTTGAACACTACTTTTAATACGACTATGAAAGTCATGGCA
Organism: Borostomias antarcticus; assembly: GCF_949987555.1. Classification (NCBI taxonomy): domain Eukaryota; kingdom Metazoa; phylum Chordata; class Actinopteri; order Stomiiformes; family Stomiidae; genus Borostomias; species Borostomias antarcticus. Next base: position 19,662,119 of record NC_140238.1, on the reverse strand, counting down.
GACCAGGGAAACCTGGTTTATGTTCCGGAGGATGATACCGACAATGCGGTAGTGCAGCTGCTGGGAGTAGACGTTTCAAGTGACTATTACTGTCCTAGCCGCCATGTGGTGGCGAGTGTTAACGAGAGCACGGTTTCATCTAGGTGTAGAGATTGCAACATGTCATACCGTAACAAGGTGCTTCAGTGTGAGCTCACAGCAATAATGTCAGTGAGGAATGCAAGTGGCGAGCACTCCGTGTTTGTAGATGACCAGGTGCTGAGGTGTGCAGTACCCGTTAGCAACACTTGCACTGATATGCTTCACGTCAGCTCTGAAATGTGTGCATTTGAGAGGGTACGGGTTAGGCTTCGTGGGCAGCGAGTCCTAGAAATGCAGCTGCTTAGTGAGTCATGCTCTGAAGTTGACGAAGGTGGTGTACAGGGAGAGCCCAGCGTGCATGGGGCGAGTGTGGAGGAAGATGTGATGGAGGCGCCAGGGCCGGTCATGTTTGGTCATCTTACAAACAGTGAAGATGATTGCTCTGCTGCAGATGCTAAACAGAAACCACGTTCAAGTAGGGAGAAGAAATCAAAGGCTTTTGGAAAGCAGCAGTGCAAGTGAATTTATTTGGTGAGAGTAGTAGAGGTGTTTAGACACACATACAACATACGCACACACACACACGCCCACGTACGCACACACACCACACCCACGCACACACCCACGCGCGCACACACACCGCACACACACACCACACACGCACACACACCACACCCACGCACACACCCACTACACACACCCGCTCCATTTGTACGGCTGTTTTTGAATCACAGGAAGGTGATTACCAGTGTGTTTTGTTTCTGGTGTGATACTGTGATCTAGTGATTGCTGGTAATTGTGTCCTGTCACAAGCAATCTTTCACTTTACCACAGTTACATACAGTATAGTATATATAGTCCAGTTGTTTCATTAGTATCACTTAAAGGACAATGCTCGTTTTTGACAACCTGGACCTTATTTACGACATATTATAAGACGTTTGACTCACCGAGATATATCAATACACATAAGATTTGATACTAACATACTGGATTCACTCTCAATCAGACAGTCATCTAATTAGTCATCTAATTACAATCTCATTACTATTAATGTACACTGATTTTTGTTTTATTGCTGTTTTCCATTTATTTTTAAAACTGATCATCTTACTGGAAATGTGTGTCAGATGTGCTGGCACTTTGTCCGAATTTGACATGGCTCTATATATAACTATATATTTTTTTTTATTTTTACTCTATACACCTCTGATGTTGAGGTATGTCTGATTTTGATGGATACATTTAAAGGCTGCACAGACATTTTGCTGTGAGATCACAGTGCTGAGACAATAAATGTGAATGTTCTTCAAATGGGCCTCATGTATTGTTTGACATGGACAGGATGGCACATTCATGTTGTTAAAATAAGAACAGGGTGGCTAAAGGCAACGTGCAGAGAAGAAACGTGTAAGATTACCCTACAGCTATATGGCGTTCGTGCATCACTTTAATGCATGGTTGAGCAAAGCATATTCTGTTCGGTTATGCCTAAGGGCGATACTCGTGAGTTTTATACGTGTTATTGTATCTTTATCTTTTATCTGTATCTTTATTTCGGCTCCCCATTAGTCATTACCTCAGTAACAACTAGTCTTCCTGGGGTCCATGCACATCAAAACAATACATTCATACCAAACATTAAAGTACAGTAATAATAAAACAATACATTTCAATATATCAATACACATAAGATTTGATACTAACAAATACTGGATTCACTCTCAATCAGACAGTCATCTAATTAGTCATCTAATTACAATCTCATTACTATTAATGTACACTGATTTTTGTTTTATTGCTGTTTTCCATTTATTTTTAAAACTGATCATCTTACTGGAAATGTGTGTCAGATGTGCTGGCACTTTGTCCGAATTTGACATGGCTCTCTATATCACTATATAAAATTGTTTTTTTTTTTTTTTTTTTACTCTATACACCTCTGATGTTGAGGTATGTCTGATTTTGATGGATACATTTAAAGGCTGCACAGACATTTTGCTGTGAGATCACAGTGCTGAGACAATAAATGTGAATCTTCTTCAAATGGGCCTCATGTATTGTTTGACATGGACAGGATGGCACATTCATGTTGTTAAAATAAGAACAGGGTGGCTAAAGGCAACGTGCAGAGAAGAAACGTGTAAGATTACCCTACAGCTATATGGCGTTCGTGCATCACTTTAATGCATGGTTGAGCAAAGCATATTCTGTTCGGTTATGCCTAAGTGCGAGAGCTATTAATACTTGCTAATTAGCAAGTTCACCACATGTACATAGTTTTACATTGACGAGTTACGTTAGTTGGAATGGACTCCTGGCCTGTTCGGCGTGACAGTAAGACATTTTTACTTAATACTATACAGCAGGTGTTTCTGGATGTCACTTCATTGAGTGATTCATTAGCCTACTTGTGTCTCTGCCTGCTTGCCTGCCTGAGTGTCACACTCCTGACTCGGTTATTGTAGGCGAGCAGGCAGGGTATTCATGGGTGGTTATACAGGTGGTTATATAGGCCTACCATTGGAAGTTGTGTAGCCTAGTCCACTTGTCACATTCTCTAGCGGTTTCTTGTCACCACTAAAGCTTGTTATCTAGCGTGTCATCTTGTCCTCTATTCATACAGTGGTGATTTTACATTAGGGGCAGGTGGGGCAGTGCCCCACCAGGTGGCGCTGTTGTGCAAGATGCATCTTAGCCTGAAACTGTGTTTCGGAAAAATCTAATTTATAATTAATACAAAATAGTGATTCAGTGGTGAAAATAGCATGTATAAATATAATAAACCTGACTGACACTATGTAGAGTGCTGTTTTGCAGTAATTCCCTTTGTATGAGTGTGTCACAGACTGCTCTGACTCGGCAGAGGGGCACCGAAGCGTTCTCCCCTACTGTTGCTATAGCGACAATGTGAGCGTGGTCGGGAGTAATGTGAAAAAATATCACGCAGATTTTATTGGGTGGAGGGGCAGAAAAGTCTCTAACCCCTACGAAATCTACCTGGCAACAGGTTTAGCCAGGGAATAATAAAACAACGTTGATTAAAGTTGAACTACTGGGTCATTGTCGATGTCGATCTACGTTAGCCAATGCTGCTAGCTAAAGTTTTGTAGAAATTAAAAGTGTTTTCAGGTGCAACAATGAATAGTGTAGATTATTTGTTGAATATGCGGTTTAGTACATTGAAACTTGAAGAGAAACTGGAAATAAAATGTTTAGGGCCACACGAACAGAAGAATTGGTGCTGCTTCAGGCTGGAGATAAGGTAACCCATACCTTCAAACAGGAATGGTTTGAGAAAAAGAAGTGGCTAACTGCTAGCACCTCGAAAAGTGCGCTGTTCGGTTTCCCTTGTATTCTTTTTTGGTGGAGACTCTGTTTGGGCATCGTCTGGATTCAAAGACATTAAACATCTGTCAGAAAGAACAGCGAAGCATGAAAGCTCTGCGTCCCATCTGAGCTGTGCCATGAAGCTGGGTTTACTGGGGCAGCTCAACACGTGTCACTTTCAGAACCCTGGACCGGGCATGCGCTCTCTTATGGGTCTAATTAGCCTACTCTGCGTGTGTTAATGTGTCGTTATCTTTGTGTGTTGTAGCCTCTGCTCTGATGTACCTACCGTAGACTAATTGGCTACCTTTAGTTCTTGTGATGGTGACATAATATAAAACTGCCCCTCCAGAAATGCCATGCTAAAATCGCCACTGTATTCATGATATAGCCATGCTTCTCATGTGTTATTATAATTTGTTGCCTGCATTATCATTTCTTTGACTATTTGATGGGATTACACATCTTTCTCTCTGTCGTAGGCTGTGTGTGACATGTGTAGGCGTGTGTTGCAGTTTACCACGAGTTATTATTATTTTCAGTATTTCAACTGAAAGGCATTTTTCTTAGCATGCACTGCTATATGTTATATCAGTGGTTCTTAACCTGGGTTCGATCGAACCCCAGGGGTTCGGTGAGTCAGTCTCAGGGGTTCGGCGGAGGTCAAGACACACACCCGACTCATATGATTCGTGATGACACGCCCCGCTTGGCCATCATTGGCTGCAGGTGATCACGCTACATCGCTTGGCCTATCTGTGCTGCAGGGAATTTGGTGCGCTCAGTAGTCGACTTGTGACTGTCGTGATGGTACGTCGTGTGATTGTGAAAGGAACAGACTTTGTTGCGAAAATGACATGAGAGTGGCACTTGCCAAGGTCTGAACTGGTCTCTGAAAGGCAACAGCAGAAGTCACACTGATTTGCAGTAAATATTCATTATTATGCTTTTGTTTTTGTGTGAAAATCATGTTTTGATGGTTTTGTTCTTTGAACACAGTGATGTTGATGCACGGTTCATTTTGTGCACCAGTAAAATATATACCTACAGTATGTTTTGAATTAGAAAAAATCATATTTTATTTTTCCAATTAAGAAGGGTTCGGTGAATGCGCATATGGAACTGGTGGGGTTCAGTACCTCCAACAAGGTTAAGAACCACTGTGTTATATACTATAATATTTGGGCGGTTTTTTATCACATTGGGCGGATTTTGAGCACTCATTGGGCTGGAAAACATCACACCAATCTGGCAACCCTGTCCGAAATACATCGTGGGAAACCTCAAGATATTCACTTATCCAGCTGAGGTGAGTGTGTCCGGCTGCGGCAGCCGGATTTCTCTGCTATGGGCTATAAATGAGTCCTAGCTATATGTAGGCTATCATTGGTTAACTGTTTGGTTAAATGGTCTATAAACAAGTTAATTTGTGCATTAACAATGTATTTTACCAAACAGTATTTGCGTTAGCTAGCGAGCTAACGTTGGCTAGCGAGCTAAAGCCACGTGTCTGAAGCATGCGCTTAACTGAACTAATAGCTAGCTAGCTAGCTAGCTCATCTTAGCGAGCTAACGTTAGCTCGCTAGCTAGCATTAGCTCACGAGCTAACGTTAGCTCGCTAGCTAGCATTAGCTCGCGAGCTAACGTTAGCTCGCTAGCTAGCATTAGCTCGCGAGCTAACGTTAGCTCGCTAGCTAGCATTAGCTCGCGAGCTAACGTTAGCTCGCTAGCTAGCGTTAGCTCGCGAGCTAACGTTAGCTCGCGAGCTAACGTTAGCTCGCTAGCTAGACCTAGTAAAGTTGCATTAGTAGTTCAGTTAAGCGCATGCTTCAGACACGTGGCCAGGTTTTGTCGTGTAGGCTGTGTGTGCATCAAAGATGCATCAAAGATGAGCTAGCTAGTTAATCTCAGCTATTCGGACGTTAGCTATTTAGCTAATCCTCCTCAGAGCTAACGGACATTGTGGGATCTGGGATAGCTAGCTAGCTCATGGTTGTATTACACTAGAGCTCATTAACTGGAGTAGCCTATAGTTTACTGGGCCGTGTTGTACTTTTTTCTTGGTTATATGTTTCAACCCTGAAGTATTGGTGCGTTCGTTTATAACTGGGAGGTGGCAAATTGCGACTTGCTACTAGAATGATTAAATAAAACGGCGCATGAAGTTACAAAACATCAAGTTACTGAGGCTCATCACTAGTTGCCATTACAGGCTATAGGAGCGAATGAAATGAGTGAGAGGAGGCGGGGCAATGTGTGCACTGCAGCAGCATGTGTGCGTGCGTGTGTTGGTCGGAGAGAAGGAGAAGGGGAGGGAAAGTATTGATTAAAAAAACTAAAAATTAAAAGGGGAAAAAAAGGAATTTGGGAAAAAATAAAACGGATTTCATAGGGCTCTAATATAGTCCAGGAGCAATGTTTTGTTCTAAAATTGGTACCATCCAAGGTGATCAAACAATTTTGTTATTTTTGTCTTCCTACATGTCTTAAGTTTATATTTAACCCTGTCTAAGTTTATATCTAAGCCTGCCTACCTTGTTATTTAATGATGGTAATCACTCTATTTTTGTCTTCCATGTGTGTCTTCTGATCCGGTGATGGTTATCAATATCAGGTGAGAATATACAAATCCACTGTACTTTTTTTTTTTTTTTTTTTTTAAACATTTAGAGAAATCCTAAAATCTTTGACAGTTTGGAAAATCAGTGATTGAGAAAATGCATCTTAGGCCATTTTCTTTGGACTGAAGAGCATCAAGTCCCTGCAGTGTCAAGCTAATAGTGTTTTCACAGCCTGTCATGAATCAGGATTTCAGCCATGTTAGAGTTCCTTAATGTAGATAGATCTATGTAGCTACCTATTGACATTTAAAACCTCTGTGTTCTACTTCCTGATTGAACAGAGTTGAATCTATTGGTACAATCTCTTCTTGGAAAGGCTGAGTTGGGCACTAATGGATAGTTTGACATTGTTGTGACATCAGCTAGGCTTTTTCATTATTTGTGAATACACTTTGGGGGGTAAAAAAAATGTTTGACAGTTTGTTAAAGCTGAGTTTGGGTAAGTGCATTAGATCAGGGGTGACCGACCAGTCAGAGACTAAGAGCCACAAAAATTACTGTGGTACCACCCAGAGCCACAGCATATATACCAGCGTTTCTCAACCTTTTTTTCAGTCACTGCACCCTTCATAAGTACTTAAAACCCCAAGGCACCCCAGTCTAAAATAAGAAGAAAAACGTTATTGTCAATTTAAAGTTAAACATTTAAAGTTAATTTATTTAAAATTAATACATACAACAAGATATTTTTTGACATAATATATTTGGACTGGGTTGGGTTGTGCTGGGCTGGGTTAGGCTGGGCTGGACTAGGCTAGGTTAGGCTGGGCTGGGTTAGGCTGGACTGGGCTGGGTTAGTCTGGACTGGGTTAGGCTGGACTGGGTTAGGCTGGGCTGGGTTAGGCTGGGTTGGGCTGGGTTAGGCTAGGCTAGGCTGGGTTAGGTTGGACTGGGCTGGAGATTAGAGGCTTTGAAATGTCCCAATGATGTCTGGCATATTAGACTGAATGGCTTACCATTATGTTCTATGAAGAAAAAATGACTCTCCCACTCGGGTAAAACATGTCCTGTGTTCGTCTTCATATTTTGTTTCGCTGCGCATTTCTTTCCAGACATTCTTTGGTTGTGTACAGTAGCCTAGGCTACGTTAGCTTTTGTCGTAAAAGAGAATGACCCACGCAAAGCAAATTATTTTGTTTACAATTATTTTGTTACCAAGGTGATTTGCTACCTATATGATTGGTTTGAAGTGGTTGTCACGCGACTTCCTCGCGACCTAGCGAAACGAATCATATGATTTTATGACAAATCTGCAATAAACTAAAATGGGCGGGAAGAAATGCACAGTGAAACTAGAGAGAGGGAGAGAGAGAGAAATGTTCTTATGGAATTAATTATTTTTTTTTAATGAAAGGATGGAAGAGCTGCAAGCCAACTTTTTTTTTAATCAATGGATGGGGGAGCCGCACATTGACGGGCAAAGAGCCGCATGCGGCTCGCAAGCCGCGTGTTGGCCACCCCTGCACTAGATAGATAGATAGATAGATGATACTTTATTAATCCTGAAGGACATGTAGCACCCAGTAGCATATAAAACAAAGTACAGTACACACACAGTCATATAACAAAGAAAATAAGAATAATTGACCTCTATACAATAGATAAAGTATGCACCCTATATAAATATAATGTACTGTAGCGAAGACAATAGGTGAGCTGTGCAGACAGGTGAGTCATGCAAGTTTAACGGTTACGGTAATAAATGAAGGGAAGAGCAGGACACAGAACGAGGGAAAGAGAGAGGGGGAGCATAGAGAGCAGGAGGCGGGGCAGAGCATTAGTCCTTGTACTCCACTTCCGTCCGTCCCCCTTGTGAGGAGTTACAGAGCCTGATGGCTCTGGGGATGAAGGACCTCCTGAGTCTGTCCAACGGTACAGCAGCCTGCCACTGAACAGACTCCTCTGCTTCATTATGGTGGTGTGCAGTGGGTGGCTGTCATTGTGCACTGGGCTGATGCATGGAGGGACGGGGATGAGAGGCAGGAGGAGACACATGGGAGGGTCTACTAACACAAATGATGTAATTAGAAGCCACATGTACAGTTGGCTGTACCTGTAGTTGCTCGTAAGCACATTCAATGAGGCCTTTAAATGTGCCACTCATTAGATACAAGCCCCCCATCTGAAACATATACAAATGATTGAAGTGATTAACTTCAGGTACTTCAGATGTCCATGGCTAGCTGTGTCATCAGTATAGAGTGCTGAGGTGATGTCAGTATACAGGCTTTAATGTAACATGTAAAGTGCATTCATTAGAATGACCTATCTTGTGATTGTTTCTGTTTTTTTCCTGTCTTCCATGTGTCTGTTCTGATCCGGTGATGGGTATCTATATCAGGTGAGAATAGACCATTCCTATGTACACTTTGTGTTCTAGTTAACTAATTTGTGTCCCCAGGATGGTGGGGTTGGGGGGGGGACCACAACATCTTTGACAGTTTGTTAAAGCAGAGGTTGGGTAAATGCATTGGAGAGAGAGATGGATAGAGGTCAGTGACAGAATCCTAGCACTGTGATGGTTATCAATATCAGGTTAGAATATACAAATCCACTGTACATGTTGTTTGACTTATTAATGGTGTCCACAGGATTCTATGGGGAAAAATCCTAAAATGTTTGACAGTTTGTAAAATCAGTGATTGAGAAAATGCATCTTAGGCCATTTTCTGTGGACTGAAGAGCATTGAGTCCCTGCAATGTCAAGCTAATAGTGTTTTCACAGCCTGTCATGAATCAGGATTTCCGCCATGTTAGAGTTCCTTAATGTAGATAGATCGATGTAGCTACCTATTTACATCTACATCCTCTGTGTTCTACTTCCTGATAGAACAGAGTTGAATTGACTTCAGTTACCTCAAATGTCCATGGCACATGGATAGAAATTGAACTGCTGATAGTCAAAACGGTTGCCTATTGGTACAATCTCTTCTTGGAAAGGCTGAGTTGGGCACAACTGGATAGTTTGACATTGTTGTGACATCAGCTAGGCTTTTTCATTATTTGTGAATACACTTTGGAAATTCATGTGTTCACCAATAATGATAGTTTTGTAAAAATCAAATGTACCGCTGGTTTTGTATAGGGCTTTATAGAAGAGAGAAAAATAATCTTCTTAGCCACATTGTGAAGGTGGCTGGAAAGGTGATGGGCGTACCACAGACCCCTTTGAAGGACATTTACGACCGACAGGTCCTTCGTTAAGCCAGGTCTATATAAGCCTGTACTGGTTATTTCCTTCACTGTGAGTTTGAGACTCTCCCCTCCGGCCAGAGACAGAGAGTAACGGGACCTAAGTGCAATAGGAGTAAGAACTCCTTTATCCCTCATGCAATAAACCTGCTAAACAAACACATGGAACTGTGACACACTGTACAGTGATCCGCTTGTGTCCATTGTTTTTTATTCACATTTTTGTATTGTACTGTCTTAAGTGTTGATGTTTATCCTGTCTGCAAATCAAGTTTCCCAATTGGGACAATAAATCTACCTGAACCCTGAACCTGATAGAGTGCCAGTTTCATCATCCTCTTTTCGTCAATGTTTAATGTAATTCCCCAAATGTTCCTCTCTGAATTGTCTAGGTAAAAGGTTGATCAAAGGGTTCACATAATTGACAATCATGGTTGTGTGACCATACCAGGGAAAGGGAGCATTGTTGTAGTAGTATTATTTTCAATAAGTATGTTTTGTTATTTAGCACTTATCCGAACAGTTGCACAGTAGCTTGTTGTAGATAGAACAAAAGCAAACAGAATATACAACAAGATGAATACATAATACATTGAAGAAATAAAACAATTAGGGTATATTGAAATCCAGTTTGAGGACAAAGTAAAGTGTTTTGGTTGCTGTTTTAGTAAGAAAAATGTTTTGAGTTTCATGTTAATAGGCAGGGCATTTTAGTGTAGAGGGGTCATGACGGCAAACTAATACTGTTGATACTGAGGGGATGAACTTGATGGAGATAACTAATGCACATTGCTCTTTCTTTCCAGATGCCGAAACGAAGTAAGAAGTCCCAGGTTGCCACTAAGAGGCGCGTAGAGATACGTGACTCGGCTGAGGGTTTTCCGAGTCCTCATAAAAAAAACTCAGAAACATCACACTGTGGACCCAATGTCCGCAGTGTTCCTGGGTCTTCCGAGTATCCGAGTCTTTCCGAGTATCCGAGTCTTTCTGAGCATCCGAGTCTTTCTGAGAGTGGCCCCAAGCCTTTGAACCAAAGTGGCTCCCTGCCTTTGAACATGTCTGTTCCATGTCTGTCTGTGCCTGTGATCATGTCTGACAGCAGTGATACAAATAATCGTGATTGTCAGTTGAACCAGCAGGTATGTGCCTCTGAAATGGAAAACAAGTTGTCCATCGCTGTTCCAGTCCCTGAGAGAGACCTCCAGGACATACGTCATCCGGCCATTCCAACTGCAACAGATCATAGTGATTGTACGCCAACTGTACCTCGCACATCTTGTGTATTTGGTTCATTTTCTCAAGGGCATAAGAAATTTGGAATCAATTCAGACCAGCAATGTGTTGCAAACAGTTTAGTGGCAGTTATGATGAATGTCAATAAAAGTATCCTAACGTGGTCTAGTGAAAATATCAATGATGTATTGAATGAAGGCAATACGCTCTACAGCACGGTGAGGAGTGCCGGTAATGTCCGTGGTTCTAATGTGTACCTGTTAGTTCATGATCTCCCACAGTCCTACACAATGAAAGGGACCATTTTTGCAGTCGATTATGGTCAAAGTTATGTTGGTAACACCGACATGAATGAAGAAGCTCCTCTTGAAATGCAGGACATACAAATGCCTTTAGACCTAGCCCTTCAGAGAGCCTTGACTGACTACGATGCTTCTTTTGTAACTATGAGGACATCCACATGTGTCGTTATTAAACAAGGTAACTATTTCAGTGTATTTGATCCTCATTCACGCAATAGCAAAGGGCTGTTTGATTCACACAGTAATAGAGCTGTAGTCATTCATCACTCCAATTGGTACAGTGTTTATAAACATATTAGAGAACTTCTGTACCAACTGACTGCTAGTGCTAAGACCGAATGGGAGAAGTGTTTTGAGATTACTGGAGTCAAAGTATTGAACATGGGCCGAGAACAAGAGAATCTTGTAAGTGGTGAGCAACACAGTCAAACTGATAAGTCCAGTACATCCAACAGTCAGTCACATAGTTACGATGCATGTAATGATTTGTATACGGAAAATGAGTACCCTCTGTACAGTGAAGTGCTACGAGGCAGACGACATGCAACACCTGTTAAAACTGTATCTACAGACGGTGGTAGAAAACGGCAAATGCATGAGAAACATTTCCATTCAAGTGGCGGCGCAATGTTGACTTGTCATGATCAAGATAATCAAGTTGCAGTGATTGATGGTACAGCGCAACGTGAACGATCTGCCAGCACAATTCAACCATCCTGCAGTAGCATGTTGAAAGGTAAATGTTTGCCATGTAATGCTACTAACAGTGTCATGCCAATTGAACCATCTACCAGTACAGGTGCCCGTAACGATAAACGGCCACTTTATAGTGCAGTGCTAAGAGGTGACTGTATGACGGGTAATGACATGAAAACGTCCTTCAGCAATGATGCTTGTGTTGCTGATGTTAATGTTCCGCAATCAAACCGTACAGGGACACTTTATCCATGTCGGAACAGAGCAGAATTACCAGGAAAGACAGCTTTGCATGGTAAAAATAACAAAGGAGTGCACACCAGAAATACCAGAGTTAAGAGAAAGAGAGATGACGTGACCAGTTGTACACAGGCTGAGGAGTGTACAGAAACTTCACATACGAATACGTGGTCAACAACTCATCAATGCAACACATTTGAAAAACATTCTGATATGGTTATAGAAATGAACACAGGACATGGCAGTGACATTTGTGAAATAACAGATGATGTCATACTTACTGATATTGTAAGATCAGAACTGACTTTTGCACCCCTCACATCAGTGGATCAGGATCTATTGTGCTCTCAATTAAACATCACAAATGAATGTGTCAATGTTACTGAACCAAGTAAAGAGTTTGCACCAATGGGCCATCCTTGTGAGACAAAGCAAATCAAAGGTGATGGGAACTGCTTCTTCAGAGCATTGTCTTTTGCAATATGTGGTAATGAAAACAAACATGTGAAAATTCGCCATGCTATATTTCACCATGTCAGTCAGAACCCGTCAGTATTTCAGCAGTATTTGAGAGAAGGTTATGCATCAATGGAGCAATACTTGACCACATCAAGAATGCAGTATTCAGGAAACTGGGCTACAGAACTTGAAATATTTGCCGCCGCCAACTTGTTCCAAACAGGCATTATGACATTTAATGGTGACCGATGGAATGTCTTCCCTAGTTATCATATACCTACTGATGTTCAGACATTCACTCTGACAAGTAATGCAATCTATCTGAATAATGCAAATGGAAACCATTATGAGGTTGTAACATGTGTCAAGGGAAGAGATCATGAAATTTGTTGTGCAGGAATGTGTAAAGTTACAGCAAAACAGATAGGCCTAAGCACAATGACATTGAGAAAAAGGTCACACAATGTAACTAAAGACATTTCTAAAAGGTTTAAAGCTGAGAAGGAGAGGGATAAATATCACAATAACAAAGTCTATAGTGGAAACAAAGTTGCATCCATGAAGATGAAATACACTACCAATGAAAATCTACGAGCAGACAAATGTGAGTCCAGCAAGGTGAAATACGCTACCAATGAAAATCTACGAGCAGACAAATGTGAGTCCAGCAAGGTGAAATACGCTACCAATGAAAATCTACGAGCAGACAAATGTGAGTCCAGCAAGGTGAAATACGCTACCAATGAAAATCTACGAGCAGACAAATGTGAATCCAGCAAGGTGAAGTATGCTACAAAACCAGAGTTCCAAGCAGACGTCCGTCAGTACAGTAAGGAGAAATACTCGACCAATCCAGAGTTCCAAGCAGACGTCCGTCAGTACAGTAAGGAGAAATACTCGACCGATCCAGAGTTCCAAGCAGACGTTCGTCAGTACAGCAAGGAGAAATACTTGACTGATCCAGAGTTCCAAGCAGACGTTCGTCAGTACAGCCAGGACAGATATGCAGAAAAGAAACAAAAACAAAATGACATTGATTTTGCAATTGAATATTTCAAAAAACAAGTCTGTGTAGGCCCTGGATTTGCTTGCTGTGTTTGTCATCGTCAACTTTTCAGAAAGCAGGTTATTGAATGTAAGAAATATTTTTATGAGAACAAGGGTAAAGATATTGCTTCATTAGCAGAAAATTGCATTACATTGAAATATTTGCATGACTGTGATAGGAAGTGCTTACGTGATTGTGAAATGTCAAAGGGATCATTTTCTAAACTGTGGATTTGTCACACATGCCATCGAAAAGTGCTATCAGGCAAAATGCCTCAAGAGAGTGTTGCAAACAATCTACATCTGGAAGAAGTACCACCAGAACTGAAATCTCTTAATGTTTTGGAACAACACCTGATAGCTCAACATATTCCATTTATGAAAGTGGTTGCATTGCCTAAAGGAGCGCAAAACGGTGTACATGGACCTGTTGTGTGTGTACCTGCCAACTTAGCTGATGTCAGCAATGTTCTCCCAAGAAATGAGTGTGATGACATGATGATACGAATTAAACTAAAAAGGAAGCTGACATATAAAGGTCATTATGATTATCAATATGTTCATACAGATCACGTAAGAAATGCTTTGGAATACTTGATTAGTCA